>NC_059108.1:14420388-15061638 GCF_020740685.1 Jaculus jaculus
CCTCTGCCTCTCTGGTGCTGGTATTAAAGGCGTGCGCCAGCAAAGGTCCAACATGGTGGGGCAAAAGCCTTTAATCCCAGCACTTGAGAGACAAAATATAGAAGGATCACTGTGAGTTTGAGGCCAACGTTGGACTACAGAGTGAGTTCCAGGTCAGCCTGGACTAGAGCGAGACCCTGCCATGATAAAATAACACTAGAAGAGCCCAATAAACCTTGTAAGGATTCCATCACTTACGTCGGTTGTTTCCTACAGAGCAAGGTGGGGCGTAGCAGCAGGGACGTCAGGCTCTGCCTTATTTGGCTCTCCACGCTCCGCAGGGATCCTCCAGGAAATACCCCACTCCCTTCCCCCATTGTACCGCTAGCAGGCCAACACGCAAGCTCCCAGGTCCAGCAGTCTTGGTGGGGCTGACACAAGCTACTAGGACCAGAGTAGAGCAGGGACTGGCCCCTCCTTTGGCTTCTGTGTCTGCCCCTGGAGCTCCTTGCATTCTGCCTTACACTGAGCCAACGCTGTGGCTGGGACACTGCCTCCCTGTAGCCACACCCGGCTGCTCAGAGTACCTCGGGGTAGATAGACAATTCCCGTCTTCAGTGTCCCAGGTTTTTATTTTGTTTATTTTATTTATTTGTTAATTTTTTTAATTTTGTTTATTTTTATTTATTTGAAAGCGACAGACAGAGAAAGAAAGAGGCAGATAGAGAAAGAGAGAGAGAATGGGCACGTCAGGTCCTCCAGCCGCTGCAAACGAACTCCAGACGCCTGCGCCCCCTTGTGCATCTGGCTAACGTGGGTCCTGGGGAATCGAGCCTCGAACTGGTGTCCTTAGGCTTCACAGGCAAAAGCAGCTGAACAAACGTGTGTGCATCAGTCTGAAGTCCAGGAACCACCCTGACGTCTCAGCATTGTTTTAAAAAAAGTGTTTCAGGGCTGGAGAGATGGCTTAGCAGTTAAGGCGCATGCCTGAGAAGCCTCAGGACCCCGGTTTGATTCTCCAGGTCCCACACAAGCCAGATGCACACCAGATGCCCATGGTAGCATATGCATCCGGAGTTCATTTGCAGTGGTTAGAGGCCCTGGCACACCCATTCTCCCTCTCTCTCCCTCTCTCTAATAAATAAAAATGAAATTTAAAAAAAGTTTTTTTTAAAATATTTTATTTATATATCTGAAAGAAAGAGAGAGGGAGACAGAGAGAAAGAAGCGGATAGAGAAATGGGTGCACCAGGGTCTTAAACTATTCCAGACACATGTGCCACCTTGTGCATCTGGCTTACGTGGGTACTGGGGAATTGCACCTGGGTCCTAAGACTCACAGGAAGCACCTTTAACTGTAAGCGATCTCTCCAGAACCTTAACGCTTATTCAAAACAATATTTTTATTTATTTGTTTATTTGCAAGCTGAGATAGAAAAGAGACAAGAGAGAAGGGGCGTGCCACCCTGTGCATCTGGCTCTCTGAGGGCACTGGAGAATCCAACCGTGTCATCAGGCTTTGCAAGCAAACGCCTTTAACCGCTGAGCATCTCTCCAGTCCTGCACGGTTTGGTTTTTTTTTTTATTGTGCCCGCCTTCCAAGGTGGTAGTAAAGTTGGCTTTCATTGGTCGAGCCCAGATTCGGCCAATAGGATGCTTGGCTGTGGCCAAGCCAGCATCCTGGAGACGGCATCTGGACGTGGGCAGTACTGGTGAGAGTGGGGGGGCGGGGGGCAAGAGCCAGTGTGTATGGAGACCCGGATCGAGAGCTGCCAGGAGAGGGTTGAAGATGGGGCCTGGAGGAGGTGCTGTTCCTTTGGAGAAGTCCTGATTTTCAGTATCCCAAAAGATCTTTAGGGGGTCATCTCAAGGATTCAGGAATCAAGGACTCCCGGGGCCCCGCAGTTTGCTCCTCTTGATGGTGAGTTCATTCCTGCCCGGCACACACCTGCCCCGGACCTGGGGGTCCTCATAGGAAGTCACTCTGCTCCCCTCCCTGCCCCCTGTACCGTGGACCGTGTCAGCAAGTCCCACGGAGTCCCCCGTGGGGTTGTGTCCACGCTGTGAGCATCTGGCCCCAGCAGGACCACTTCCTGAGCTGCCCCTCCCTGAGTGAGTCCTCTGCCTCTGTTTCCTTCCCTTCCTCCCTGGGGTCCCCGAAGTCCTCTGTCCTCAGAGCCACAAAGGGGATGTGGTGGTGGTGGTTGTTTTTTCCAGGTAAGCTCTCCCTGTTACCCCAATCTTACCCGACACTCACTCTAGTCTCAGGCTGGCCTCGAACTCACAGAGATCCACCAACCTGTAAAGAGCTGGCATTGACTGTGTGCCCAGTGCTTGGTCACATCTCAGCAGACCAGGACCGGGAAGGGTGATGGAACTTGGGGAAAGGGAAACGCTGGTCCTCAGCTAAAGGGGACATTCTTGTTTTGTTTTGGGTTTTCGAGGTAGGGTCTCATTATAGACCAGGCTGACCTGGCACTCACTCTGCTGAGTCCCAGCCTGGCCTCGAACTCAGAGTGGGCCTCCTTGTCTTTGCTTCCTGAGTGTTGAGATTAAATGCATGAGCCACCGCCTGGCTAAAGGGGGCCTCCTGAAAACACAGATGTCGTGGGAGCACAGCCCTCAGTAGGGGCCAGGGTTCCTCTGCTTCTGTCTGAGCCGCTTCCCTCCGCCCCTTTCTCCTGCTCTGTCACTGCGTGCGGCCGGACCCTCTCCTTCTAGTCCCACACTCTGACCCCAGACTGTGTTTCTCACATCAATTAACTTTGAGATAGGGTCTTGCCTGGTTTTCCAGGTGCTTGCTGTGTAGCTCAGGCTGGCCCCTGACCCATGCCTGACTTGTTACTTCTGCTAGAATCCTGACTCCAGCAATGCACACCACCTCTTTCCCCTTACAATGTGTTGATTGTGCCAGTGGTTTTGTGTAGTGTCGAGGTGTGGACACAGGACAACTGTTTGCCCCGCACCCCAGCACACTGACGTACAAGGATTCACCAACATCTCCATGATCTCTTTCCGGCTCTGAGTCCACCGGCCATCATTATATGGTCACTGACTCGAAGGTTTTGCTCTGTTCCATCTGCAAGCGGTCTCTCTTCCCAGAATGCTCCTCCATCACATTCAAAAGTGAGGAAAGTTTGTTTGTTTTCGAGGTGGAGTCTCACTCTATCCCAGGCTGTCCTAGAACTGTCTCTGTAACCCCAGGCTGGCCTCGAACTCACAGTGATCTTCCTACCTCTGCCTCCCCAAGTGCAGGGACTAAAGGCGTGTGCCGCCACGCCTGGCTGAATGTTTATCGCATTCCCGTCTCCAGGGTGAGGAAGAGGACAGCGTGTCTTCATTGTCGTCATGGTGTCTTGTCTTTACTAAGTGTGCCTGAGGAGCTGGTGCCCAGAAAATGGGAGACTGGGCAAGGCTCAGAAACTGCTCAGGGAGCCCTGGTTGCACAAAACTTGTGACTTTCTCTTCAAGTAACGTACTTGCACACTCGGCATCTTGGAGAGCAAAAGGTCCATGACACCCCCGTGAGATGTCAGCGAGCGCGCTCGGTGCTAGAGTGCCAAGATGGGCCAGGATGGCCAAGGCACTTGGTGCTTGGCATGTTTGCCTGCTGCGTAGGGGAAGACGTCCTTGGGGCCGTGCTGTGGGGCAAGTGCAGGGGCCAGAGGTGATATTAGGTGTATTAGTTATTTGTCTCTGACCAGAAATCTGACAAGAAACTACGTAATCTAGGAGTGGCTCGTCTGGGTCCGTAGTTCGGGGGGAACAGCCCGTGGGGGGTGGGGGTCCCTCCATGGCTGCCGTGTGGCACAGGTGCTTGGTCACAGCTCAGCAGACCAGAACAGGGAAGGGTGACGGAGCATGGAGAAAGGAAAAAAGGTAATGCTGGCCCTCAGCTGGTTTGCTTATTAAAATCATGGGATGGGGGCTGGAGAGATGGCTTAGCAGTTAAGCGCTTGCCTGTGAAGCCTAAGGACCCCAGTTAGAGGCTCGATTCCCCAGGTCCCACGTTAGCCAGATGCACAAGGGGGCGCACGTGTCTGGAGTTCGTTTGCAGTGGCTGGAGGCCCTGGTACGCCCATTCTCTCTCTCTCTACCTGCCTCTCTCTCTCTCTGACTGTTGCTCGCAAATAAATAAATAAAAATAAAAACAAGCAAAAAAAAAAGTTTCTTTAAAATCATGGGGATGGTGCTGCCCACACTCAAGTCAGGTCTTCCCCCCTCAATTACCTCTTTTTGGAAAAGCCCCCCAACATATGCACACACAGGAGTGCCTCATTAATGTCCTAAATATTCATTAATGTAATCAAATTGACCATTGAAATTAACCATCACAGGGCCAGACATGGCTCATGCCTTTAATCCCAGCACTCAGGAGGCTGAGGTAGGAGAGTTTGAGGCCAGCCTGGAGCTACAGAGTGCCTTGAAGAAAATCAAAAAGAAAACAAAGAAAGAGAAAGGAAGGAAGGAAGAGAGAGGGAGGGAGGGAAGAAGGAAGGGAGGAAGGTCATAGTCAGAAAAGCTATCCTAAGCAGGAATGATGCCCCCAGGGGCAGCTGTGATGGCGTTTCCCTGGTGGGTGCACTTACCTGGACAGATGGGGATTGAGAATGTCAGAGAAGGAATGGTGCTGGTGACACTGGATATGAGGGCTTGGCAAGTGGTGGTGACAGAACCCAAGTGACTTCCTCCACCTAGTGACCTGTTCTGGGTTCCACTTGCAGAAACGCATCATCCCTGCCTTCCACCCAGCAGTCAGGCCCCTCCCGAAGCTGGAAGTGCTAAGCCCCCCTCGTCCCTGGAGCCCTGATCGGTCCCTGGAGAGACCCAGGTGAGTCTCAGCTCAGGCGTGCTGAGGTCACTTGCCCCGTTGGCCCCAAGTATTGGATCCTGGAACCGTTCAAAGTGGGACAATAAGCGCTTGTGCGTTCACAGCGCGAGTAGCTTTCCGTTCCAGGGCTCGGCAGGAAAACGCGGATCGTGCTGCTTCCTGACAGCGTGGGTCCGCCTGTTAGAGAGTCTTCGAGAAGAGGCTGGGGAAAGGGCTCAGTGGTTAATGTGCTGGCTTGCAAAGCCTAACAGCCTGAGTTCAGTTCATCAGGGCCCACGTAAGCCAGATGCACAAAGTGGCGCATGCACCTGGAGTTCATTTGCAGTGGCCCCAGGCCCTGGAGCGCCCATATTCTCTCTATATATTCCTCCCCCGCTCACAAATAAATTTTAAAAGCAATGTTAAAAAGAAAGACAGTCTTCAGGAAGAGCACGGTGGCTCACACTTGTAGTCCCAGCACACAGGAGGCTCGTACAAGAGGAACAAGTGCTTACGGCTGCATAGTCTCAACATACTCAAATTAACATTTACTTCAGTTCATTCTTTCTGTCTTCCTTTCCTCTTCCTTTATTTTTTTTATTTCTTTTCTTTCTTTTTTTTTTTTTTTTTTTTTTTTTTTTTTTTTTTTTTTTGAGGTAGGGTCTCACTCTAGCCCAGGCTGACCTGGATTTCACTATGTATTCTCAGGGTGACCTCAAACTCACGGCGATCCTCCTACCTCTGCCTCCCGTGTGCTGGAATTAAAGGCGTGCGCCACCATGCCTGGCATTAAAAAACTTTATTCGTTTAGACAGAGACAGAGAGAATGCGGCAGAGGGAGTATGGGCAGACCAGGGCCTTCTACCACCACTGTGAACGAATTCCAGATGCATGGGCCACTTTGTGCGGCACCCTTTACATGGGTACTGGGGAATCGAACCTGGGCCATCAGGCATTGTGAGCAAGCACCTTTTCACTGCTGAGCCCTCTCTCTGGCCCCTTTCCTTGCGTTCTTTTGAGAGAGCACCTTACTGTATAGCCTGAGCTAGGCTTGAATTCCAGATTTTCCTGCCTCTGTCTCCCAGGTGTTGTGATGAGAGGCGTGAGCAGTCGTGACTACCTGTGTCGTTGTATCTCATTATCTCTATTCTGATATTTTATTATTTATTTATTTCGTTTTGGTTTTTTTTTTTTTTTCTTTTTTGAGGTGTAGGGTCTCACTGTAGCCCAGGCTGACCTGGAACTCACTCTGTAGCTGGCCTCTTACCTCACTGTGTTCCCCCTCCCTCAGTTTCTGAAGTGCTGGCATTAAAGACACATGCCACTCCTGGCAAGTCGTTTAATTTCTGTGAACGTTGGGTGACAGTGGTTGGCTTGCAGAACGATGTGAAAATGCAAGGTGACCGCCCTGGTGCGGGCGCGTTGCCGGCAGCTGTCCGTAAACGCTGCGGAGGAGAAGGTAACTCGGATCAGCCCCACCCTGAGCTTGGTGCGCGGGTCTCGCTTTGTCTGTCTCTGTCCCTAGGTCTGGTCTGGCTGCATCCACTCTGGCGACGACAGCGCCTGCACAGGCTGAGCTCATTCCCCAGCCTGGCCAGAGATCCCCGTTTGAGAGTGAAGAGGACGGCTTCAGCGAGTCCTGCACCGCCTCATGGCTGAATCCCGGGTAGGGACACATGACTCTATGCTTGTGCCCATAGCAGAAGTGGACCGCCCAGCTCTCACTGTGTGTGGGCACGTGTCTGTGACAGACAAAGTCATCAGACTTTTAACACTTCTATAAAGAACACTCATATTAATTGCCCTTTTATTTTTCTGAGACAAGGTCTTCCTGTGGAGCCCAGGATAGCCGCAAGCTCACAATCCTTGTGCCTCAGCCTGCCGAGACCCCGGGATTCCAGTGATGTGCCACATTTCAAGATTTTTCATTTATATCTTTCTTTTTTTTTTTTTTTTTTTTTTGGTTTTTCGAGGTAGGGTCTCACTCTAGCCCAGGCTGACCTGGAATTCATTCTGTAGTCTCAGGCTGGCCTCAAACTCATGGCAATCCTCCTACCTCTGCCTCTCGAGTGCTGGGATTAAAGGCGTGCGCCACCACTGGCTGGAGTGGCCAGTTTTTCTTCTGGTAAGAATTATATATTGAGTGCATCTGAACTAAAATTAAGGGAAGGGTTCTAAAAGACATGGAGGAACAAAAGAACATAAGGCCATGGAGGAAATCGGGATAGAAAGGAGACTAGGCCAAGTAAGGGCTAGATTAGGACCACTGTATTTTCAAACACAAGCATTAAGTAGAGAAATTGTGCGAGACCTGCTCAGGGCCTGCGTGGTACCTGTGATGCCCCAAGGTGAGCCTAGTGGTCAGGAACCTCTGAACTCCAGCCAACAGCCATCCAGACAGGTCCAGAAAGGAAAGAACTCAGCACACCACCAATTCCTGCCCCAGTCATGTACAGGAATAATTTCCTATCAGCCTATAAATATATCTTTCATCACATGTATGTTAAAAAATCCACATAGCTAAAATGAATTAGTAGAATAAGAGAATATTTCCAGTATGAATAAAGATAGGGTTTTCTTTTTACATTCATACATATATTTACATACAGTAGGATTTAGCAAACTAAACAGTAATATTTAAAAATCATTGTTGGGAGCTGGGTGTGGTGGCGCACACCTTTTTTTTTTTTTTAATTTTTATTAACATTTTCCATGATTATAAAATATATCCCATGGTAATTCCCTCCCTCCCCACCCCCACACTTTCCCTTTTGAAATTCCATTCTCCATCATATTACCTTCCCATTACAATCATTGTAATTACATATATACAATATCAACCTATTAAGTATCCTCCTCCCTTCCTTTCTCCACCCTTTATATCTCCTTTTCAACTTACTGGCCTCTGCTACTAAGTATTTTCATTCTCACGCAGAAGCCCAGTCATCTGTAGCTAGGATCCACATATGAGGGAGAACATGTGGCACTTGGCTTTCTGGGCCTGGGTTACCTGACTTAGTCTAATACTTTCCAGGTCCATCCATTTTTCTGCAAATTTCATAACTTCATTTTTCTTTACCGCTGAGTAGAACTCCATTGTATAAATGTACCACATCTTCATTATCCACTCATCTGTTGAGGGACATCTAGGCTGGTTCCATTTCCCAGCTATTATAAATTGAGCAGCAATAAACATGGTTGAGCATGTACTTCTAAGGAAATGAGATGAGTCCTTTGGATATATGCCTAGGAGCACTATAGCTGGGTCATATGGTAGATCAATCTCTAGCTGTTTTAGGAACCTCCACACTGTTTTCCACAATGGCTGGACCAGATTGCATTCCCACCAGCAGTGAAGAAGGGTTCCTTTTTTTCCACATCCCCGCCAACATTTATGATCATTTGTTTTCATGATGGTGGCCAATCTGACAGGAGTGAGATGGAATCTCAATGTAGTTTTAATCTGCATTTCCCTGATGACTAGTGACGTAGAACATTTTTTTAGATGCTTATATGCCATTCGTATTTCTTCCTTTGAGAACTCTCTATTTAGCTCCATAGCCCATTTTTTGATTGGCTTGTTTGATTCCTTATTATTTAACTTTTTGAGTTCTTTGTATATCCTAGATATTAATCCTCTATCAGATATATAGCTGGCGAAGATTTTTTCCCATTCTGTAGGTTGCCTCTTTGCTTTTTTCACTGTGTCCTTTGCGGTGCAAAATCTTTGTAATTTCATTAGGTCCCAGTGGTTAATCTGTGGTTTTATTGCCTGAGCAATTGGGGTTGTATTCAGAAAGTCTTTGCCAAGACCAATATGTTGAAGGGTTTCCCCTACTTTTTCCTCTAGCAGTTTCAATGTTTCCGGTCTGATGTTAAGGTCTTTAATCCATTTGGACTTAATTCTTGTGCATGGTGAGAGAGAAGAATCTATTTTCATCCTTCTGCAGATATTTATCCAGTTTTCAAAACACCATTTGCTGAAGAGGCTGTCTCTTCTCCAATGAGTATTTTTGGCATTTTTATCGAATATCAGGTGGCTATAGCTACTTGGGCTTACATCTGGTTCCTCTATTCTGTTCCACTGATCTACATGTCTGTTTTTGTGCCAGTACCATGCTGTTTTTGTTACTATGGCTCTGTAGTATAGGTTAAAATCAGGTATGGTGATACCGCCAGCCTCTTTTTTGTTGCTCAGTATTATTTTAGATATTTGAGGTTTTTTGTGATTCCAAATGAATTTTTGGATTGTTTTTTCTATTTCCATGAAGAAAGCCTTTGGAATTTTGATAGGGATTGCATTAAATGTGTAGATTGCTTTAGGTAAGATTGCCATTTTCACGATATTGATTCTTCCAATCCAGGAACAAGGGATGTTTCTCCACTTTCTAGTGTCTTCTGCAATTTCTCGCTTGAGTGTTTTAAAGTTCTCATTGTATAGATTCTTTACTTCCTTGGTTAGGTTTATTCCAAGGTATTTTATTTTTTTTGATGCAATTGTGAATGGGAGTGATTCTCTGATTTCATCCTCTGTGTGTTTGTTGTTAGCATATATGAAGGCTACTGATTTCTGTGTATTTATTTTGTATCCTGCTACATTGCTGTAAGTTTTGATCAGCTCTAACAGCTTGCTAGTAGAGTCTTTAGGGTCCTTTATGTATAGAATCATGTCATCTGCAAATAATGATAACTTGATTTCTTCCTTTCCAATTTGTATCCCTTTTATGTGTGTTTCTTGCCTTATTGCTATGGCTAAGACTTCCAAAACTATATTAAATAGAAGTGGGGACAGTGGACACCCTTGTCTTGTTCCTGGTTTTAGTGGAAAAGCTTCCAGTTTTTCCCCATTTAGTAATATGTTGGCTGTAGGCTTGTCATAAATAGCCTTTATTATATTGAGATATGTTCCTTCTATTCCCAGTCTCTGTAGGACTTTTATCATGAAGGGATGTTGGATTTTGTCAAATGCTTTCTCTGCATCTAAGGAGATGATCATGTGATTTTTGTCCTTCAACCCGTTTATGTAATGTATTACATTTATAGATTTGTGTATGTTGAACCATCCCTGCATCTCTGGGATAAAGCCTACTTGGTCAGGGTGAATGATCTTTTTGATATACTCTTGTATTCTGTTTGCCAATATTTTGTTGAGAATTTTTGCGTCTATGTTCATGAGGGAGATTGGTCTGTAATTTTCTTTTTTTGTTCTATCTTTGCCTGGTTTTGGTATCAGGGTGATGCTGGCCTCATAGAAGGAGTTTGGTAGAATTCCTTCTTTTTCTATTTCCTGGAAAAGCTTAAGAAGCAATGGTGTTAGCTCTTCCTTAAAAGTCTGGTAAAATTCAGCAGTGAATCCATCCGGGCCTGGGCTTTTTTTAGTTGGGAGATTATTGATAACTGTTCGGATCTCCATGTTTGTTATAGGTCTATTTAAGTGATTAATCTCATTTTGATTTAATTTAGGTAGGTCATATAGATCAAGGAAATCATCCATTTCTTTCAGATTTTCATACTTTGTGGAGTATATGCTTTTATAGTATGTCCCTATGATTTTTTGAATTTCTCTGGAATCTGTTGTGATGTTACCTTGTTCATCTCTGATTTTATTAATTTGTGTCTCTTCTCTCTTTCTTTTGGTCAGATTTGCTAAGGGTTTATCAATCTTGTTTATCCTTTCAAAGAACCAACTCTTTGTTTCATTAATTCTTTGGATTGTTCTTTTTGTTTCTATCTCATTAATTTCTGCCCTAATCTTTATTATTTCTTCCCGTCTACTAATTTTTGGTTTGCCTTGTTCTTCTTTTTCCAAGGCTTTAAGGCGAAGCATTAGGTCGTTTACTTGCGACCTTTCTAATTTCTTAATATAGGCACTTAAGGCTATAAATTTACCTCTTAGAACTGCCTTCATTGTGTCCCAGAGATTTTAGTATGTTGTGTTCTCATTATCATTTGACTCTATAAATTTTTTGATTTCCTTTTTGATTTCTTCATTGACCCACTCATCATTTAGTAGTGTATTGTTTAGTTTCCATGATTTTGTGTATGCTCTATAGCCTTTCTTGCTACTGATTTGTAGTTTAATTCCATTGTGGTCAGATAGAATGCAAGGAATTATTTCAATTTTCCTGAATTTGTTAAGATTTGCTTTGTGTCCTAACATATGGTCTATTTTAGAGAATGTTCCATGTGCTGCTGAAAAGAATGTATATTCTGCAGCCTTTGGATGAAATGTCCTGTATATATCTGTTAGGTCCATTCCTTCTATGACCTCATTTAGTCCAGATGCCTCTCTGTTTATTCTTTCCCTGGATGACCTGTCAATTGATGAGAGTGGGGTGTTGAAGTCACCCACCACCACTGTGTTTGGTGTTATCTGTGACCTTAGTTCTAATAGTGTTTGTTTGACGAATTTGGGAGCCCCCATGTTAGGTGCATATATGTTTAGGATTGTAATGTCCTCCTGTTGGAGTGTGCCCTTAATCAATATAAAGTGACCTTCCTTATCTTTCTTGACTAACGTCGGACTAAAGTCTACCCTGTCTGATATTAGGATAGCAACCCCTGCTTGTTTTCTAGGCCCATTTGCTTGAAACACCGTCTTCCAACCTTTCACCCTAAGATAATGCCTATCCTTTGTAGAAAGGTGAGTTTCTTGGAGACAACAAATTGTAGGATCCTGCTTTTTAACCCAGTCTGCAAATCTATGTCTTTTTGTTGAGGCATTGAGACCGTTGATATTAAGAGATATTATTGAAAGGTGTGTATTTATGTTTGCCATTTTTGTGTGTGTGTGTGTGTGTGTGTGTTACTGGTTCTACCTGTGCTCTCTTCTGTTAACTGGTATTTGAGTATAGCTTGTTTTTTCTAGGTTCCTTGTATGTGTGCTTTTCCTTTTGTTCAGCATGGAGGATTCTATCAAGTATTTTCTGTAGAGCTGGTTTTGTCTTCAAATACTCCTTTAACCTGCTTTTGTCATGGAATGTCTTTATTTCTCCATCTATTTGAATGGATAACTTTGCAGGATAAAGTAACCTTGGTTGACAGTTGTTATCTTTCAGAACTTGGAATATATCACTCCAAGCCCTTCTGGCTTTAAAAGTTTGTGTTGAATAATCTGCTGTAATCCTGATGGGCTTGCTTTTGTAGGTAACTTGATTTTGCTCTCTAACTGCTTTCAATATTTTTTCTTTGGTGTGTGTGTTTGGAAGTTTGATTATAATATGGCGAGGAGAGGTTCTTTCTGGGTTTTGTCTGGCTGGGGTTCTAAAGGATTCCTGTATCTATATTGGCACCTCTTTCCCAATTTGGGGGAAATTTTCCTCTATGATTTTGTTGAAGATGCCTACCATGCCTCTGGAGTGGAGTTCTTCTCCTTCTACTATGCCCTGAATTCTTATATTGGATCTTTTCATAGTGTCCCGAATATCTTGAAATTCCCACTCATACTTTTCTATAAGTTTGTCTTTCTCTTTGTTGGACTGCATTAGGTCTGCCACCTGGTCTTCTAGCTTAGATATTCTGTCCTCTCCCTCATCCATCCTACTGGTGAGATTTTCTACAGAGTTTTTTATTTCATTAACTGTGTTCTTCAGTACTAGTAATTCTGACTGGTTTTTCTTTATTATTTCTATTTCCCTATTTATGTCTTGTATTGCCTTCTTTATTTCATTAAATTGGTGTCCTGCCTCTTCTTTGATTCCTTTGATTTCCTCTTTGATTTCCTCTTTGATTTCTTCTTTGATTGTTTTCATGTGTTCTTTGAACATATTTATAATTATTCTTTTGAACTCTTTCTCAGGCATTTCCTCTAACTCTTTCTCACTGGAGGACATTTCTGATGCATTAATACTTTTAGGTGGATTTATATCGTCTTGCTTTTTAGTGTTTCTTGTGTTATAATGTATATATTTTTGCATCTTGGATTAAGTTAATGCTTGGATTTTCTAGCTAGCTGTGTATTCTTAGCTGTATCAATTGATTTGATGTAATATATTTTCAGGGTAGGACCTTAAGGTATTAGGTGTGGCTCTTAAGACTCTCAGAGTATCTACAAAGATGTTCTTAGGGGTTGAGTTTCCCTGCTATAGGAGTATTCAAGCAGGCTGAGTGGAATAAAATACAGGTAGATTCTAAAATTTAACTAAACACTATACACATTCAATCAAAAACAGCCCCGAGTATGTATGCAAGAGTAGTTATTATAATGACCAGATCCTCTATCAACAAAGAGGTTTAGATTTCTGGTCTGTTGAGGGATCCAAGTCATCTTGTGACCAAGTGAGACCCTTCCCTGGTGCAATCCCAGTTACCTTGGGTGATTTTGGTCTCAGTCAAGTTGCTGCCTGGGTCGTCGGGCTGCTGTTCTGATTTCTGGAGCTGGGCACTTGCTTTTCCTACGGGGCAAACCGAGCCGCTGCTGCTGCCTCTGCTGCTGCTGTAGCTGCCACCGCTGGAGCCACCACCGCTGCTGAAGCTGCCGCTGCCATGTCCACCGCTGCTGCTCCCCCCGAAGCCGCTGCTGCGGGATCTGCCGCCGCTGCCGCTCCTGGGTCCGCTGCTGCTGGGGCCACTGGTACCGGTGCTGGAGCCGCTGATGTTGCTGCCGAACTCTGCTCCTGCTTGGGTCCCGCTGTCAGCCCAAGTTGGCATGGCCGGGTCCCGGGCCGCTGCTCTGTTCGCCGGAGCTGGGCTCAGGCGGTGCGGGAGGGGAGGGAGCCGCGGCTGCTCTGGTTGTTTCGCTGCTCCACGTGTTCTTCTACCTCGCGGTCTGCTCCTCCACTGCTCGCTGCCGCTCTCCCCTCATGTTTCCCGTGTTGCGGAGAGCGCGGTGTGAGGGGAAGCGCCCGCACCTGGCTTTTCCTGCGGCTCCAGCCGAGAGTCTGGCGGCTTCCTGCTGCGCCGCGGCTGCGGCAGTTGGCCGAGCTGCCGGAGCCGCTTACCCCGCCTGTGCAGGCTCTGGATGCTCTATAACTCTTCTACTTCTCCGCTGCCGCTTCAATTTCCTATACACCTCACTTTTTAGTAAAAGTGTGTATTTTGCTGAGTTTTTTTGGTTTTTTTTTCCCCCCTAGGCTGCTTTGGCGTGGTACCTACACCACCATCTTAACCGGAAGTCCAAGATAGGGTTTTTTAAAAAAATTTTATTCATTCATTTGCAAGCAAATGGGGAGGGGAGGAAGAAAGGAAGGGAGGGTGGGAGAGAACAAATGGGTGTACCAGGGCCTCTTGCCTCTGCACATGAACTCCAGACACACATGCCACTTTGTGCATCTGGCCTTACATGGATAGTGGGGAATCCAACCCAGGTCACCAGGCTTTGCAAGCAAATGCCTTTAGCCACTAAGCCATCTCTCCAGCCCGAAAGTAGGATCATAAGCACATAATTCAAATTGTACACACTAGAGTCAAACCAGTCAAAGCACACCGACAGTTCACAACAGAGGGATCACACCTCAACTACAAATATATAAGAAAACACCAAGTTCAGGAAAAATGGTCGTTTGTATGTTTGGTTTTTGAAATAGAGTTTCTGGTATCACAGTCTGTCTTGGTAATTGCTGTAAAGCTGAGGGTGCCACTGAACTTCTGATCTTCCTGCTTTTACCTCCCCAGTGCTGGAATTATAAGCATTTGCCAACAAACTTGGTTTTACACAGTTGGGGGGGAGGGGACAGAGCTTCTGTATGTTAAGCACTGCCAAGCGAGCAGCATCCCGGCCTGCTGAAACACGCATTTGCGTGAGTAAGTAAGAAAACTATTACTTATGTAATTTCCAGTTGAGGAAATGATTTGTGGAAGTGTTTTGTGCAGTTTGTGGTAGACATAAAGTGTTCACCCATTTGATTCAGCAACTTGCCTTATGGTGATGTGCTCTGTAGAACTAACCTCTAATCCAAGAAATGTAACCTGCACACAAGGTGACCTCATGGTTAGTCAGATCAGTGACGGTCATGGGAAGTCAGCCCACCAAAGAGGCATTGCTGACTAAGCTGATATAATTGCTTGATTCTTCTCTTCAAAGGATGTATTGAGGGACTCGTATGTGACAAGTTTGCACGTTATCCATGACCTACATCATAGGCTGCAATTTTTTTCCTTTTTATTGACAGCTTCCATATTTACAGACAATAAACCATAATAATTCCATCCCCTCCCCACATTCCCCTTCAAAAATCTACACTCCATCATACCATAGGCTGCAATTGTACCTGGCTTTTAAAAGATTGAGTAATAAAACCCTACTAATAACATGATGAATTGTACATGTATGGAGTTTTCGTGTGAAAACTAAAACAGGGGCTGGAGAGATGGCTCAGCAGTTAAGGCGTTTGCCTGAAAAGCCAAAGGACCCAGGTTTGATTCCCTAGGACCCGCAGAAGCCAGATGCTCAAGATGGTTCATGTGTCTGGAGTTCATTTGCAGTGGCTGGAGGCCCTGGCTTGCCCATTCTCCCTCCCTCTCTCTCCCTCTCTCTCCCTCCCTCTCTCTCTCTCCCTCTCTCTCTCTCTCTCTTTCATAAACAAATTAAAGACATAAAATTTTAAAAACTGAAACAGTAGAAAGAAATGGTTGGTGTGTACCAAGAGGCGGCAAAGTGGATGCTTTCCTGCCTCCGCTTCCATGGTTTATGAGTCATAAACTGCTGGGATGGGGTACTAGAGACTGTGCGTTCAGCGTTTATAATAATTTGGTGTGGTGCCACATGGCTATAACCCCAGCACTTGGGTGGTTAAGGCATGAGAATCACGAGTTCAAGGCCAACCTGGGCTACACAGTGAGACCTTGTCTCAAAAAAATGAAAGTGGGTTGCGGGAGCCCTATGTGGTGTCTCATGCCTCTAATCCCAGCAATAAGGAGGCAGAGGTAGAACGATCAAGACCAGCCTGGGCTACACACTGAGTTCCAGGTTAGCCTGAGCTAGAGTGAGCCCTACCTCAAAAAGAGAGGAAAGAAAAGGAAAGTGTTTGTAGATATCATTGTCAAATGTTAATTTACTTGTTTATGTTTATTTTACTATCATTATTTTTTTTTTGAGGCAGGGTCTCTATCTGAGGTACACTCCTCCTTAGCCCCAAGTTGGCCTTGAACTCCCAATGATCCTCCCACCTCAGCCTCCCGAGTGCTGGTCTTGAAGGCGCACCAGCATACCTGGCCTCTTGTTTCTCTCGTCCTCTGATGTCCTCATGCAGGTCAGGTTGGCAGAGTGAAGTGGGAAGTCGGGCATCGTCCTGTACGGCATCAAACTATGGCGAAGAAGGGGACACTGCGAGGCCGGGGCCATCCAGCCTCAAGGACCCGGAGGCAGACCGCGCCTGGGGAGACGCAGGCGGCCTCGGAGATGCTGCATGTGCTGTCCGCCCCCGAGCCCAGGTGACGCAGACGCCCCAAGCGCTGCCTCCACGGCGACAGAGGGCACGAGCAGCCACGCTCTGATCTGTTCTGTGTTCCCCTCCCTTTGCTTTGCCACTCTCCCTGGCATCATCATCATCATTAGATTCAGCCTCATTTTCTATCTAGTTAGGCTAAAACCGAACCTCTTCGCTTTACCCTCAAAGTCAAGTCTTACAAAGGCAAAGGTGAACATCTTTGCGCTTCTCACGTAGACTTCTGTGAAATGCTGAAAGTGCAGCTCTGTCCTTGGAACCTGGCGAGCTCGAGTCCCGTGGAGTTGCGGGCAGCTGTGCGCACAGGGCCCTCCTCAGTGCTCAGCTGGCACCATGCACATTGTCCCACACGCCGTCCTGCTGGAGTGGCTGTGACGAAGGCCGTGCGGCATGCACTTATCTCAGCAGGCTTCCCACGGACTCTGAGGAGTTTTAGTCACGGCCGAGTCCCACGTGGGGTGACAAAGGGCCAGGAACCGTCAGAGGGCGCCAGGGCCCGCTTCTCTACTAAGCCTGGGTCTTGACCGGTACTCACGGGGCTTTGGGAACTAGATACGGCTACTTTCAGGTTTAGTGTTTTTTTGGTCCCCCCCCCCAAGGTAGGGTCTCACTCTAGCCTGGGCTGACCTGGAATTCACTCTGTAGTCTCAGGGTAGCCTCGAACTCTCAGCGATCCTCCTACCTCTACCTCCCGAGAGCTGGGATTAAAGGCATGCGCCACCACGCCCAGCTGGTTTTGTTTTTTAATGGAGCATTGCTTTGTACACCATGCTATTTTTAAAAACCCCCAATTCCCCTATCTGAGCCTCCCTAATGACGGCTTTATAGGCAGGTACCACTGTACTTCACATAACACCTTTCTTTGTTTATTTTTTAAAATATTTAATTTAAGAGGCAGAGAGAGAGGAAAATGGGCATGTCGGGACCTCCAGCCATTGCAAATGAACTACGGACGCATGCACCACCTTGGACACCTGGTTTATGTGGGTTCTGGGGAGTGGAACCTGGGTCCTTAGGCTTCTCAGAAAAGGGCCTCAACAGCTCTCCAGCCCTTTGACAAAGGGTGGTTCTGTGTGTCAGCGGCTGAGCTCAGATTGGTCTTCCTGGTGCCTCAGCCTCCTACATGCTACAAGTGCCAATGTGTGCTAAAAATATGCATTTTTCTATGATGTGTTCTTTTTAATATTTATTTATTTGCAAGCAAAGAGAGAGAGAAAAACAATGAGAATAGGCATGCCAGGGCTTCGAGCAGCTGTAAACGAACTCCAGATGCATTTGCCATTTTGTGCATCTGGCTTTACGTGGGTCCTGGAGAATTGAACCCAGGTCATTAGGCTTTGCAGGCAAGTAAAATTAACCACTGAGCCATCTCTGCTGCCCTCACATAAAATTTATTCATGGCGTGTAAAATTATTTCAAGAAAGTACCTTGAACCACTGAGCATCTCCCCAGCCCACATTCTCTTACTGATTTCACAACTAGTTGGTATCAGTGGGGAGTTTAATACATGTTTCCCAGGGTGAACCAGGCTGTTGTTTCTGGGAGATAAAGAGCAAGAGATCATTATTTCCCCCTCCTCCCCGAGCCCTTCACCAAATAACGAATGCGGTGCCAGAGGGATGACTTAGCAGTTAAGGTATTTGCGTACAAAGCCAAAGGACCCAGGTTCAATTCCCCAGGACCCATGTAAGCCAGCTGCACAAGGGGGCGCATGCATCTGGAGTTCATTTGCAGTGGCTGGAGGCCCTGGCACACCCATTCTCTCTCTCTCTCCCTTTTTCTCTGTTAAATAAAAATAAATAAAATACTTAAAAAATAAATAAATAAAAATAACATGTGCATTGGGAGCTCAGTCTCCTGCTCCTCTGGTGGCTGTCCTTGGAAAAATGGGCAATGAGGCTGTCCGTCTGGAGGTCTTAGCTCTCAGCTCTGCAGTGCCCTGCTTGTGAACTTCTTTTTTTTTTTTTTTTTAATTTATGAGAGAGAGAGAGGGAGAAAGAGAGGTAGAGAATGGGTTACCGCCTCTAGCCACTGCAAACAAATTCTAGAAGTCTGTGTCACCTTGTGCATCTGGCTTTATGTGGGTACTGGGGAATTGAACCTGGGTCCTTTGGTTTTATAGGCAGTGCCTTAACCACTAAACCATCTCTCTAGCCCCATCGTTTTTTAAAAAAATATTTTTTTACTTATTTGCAAGCAGAGAGAGAGAGATGAGAGACAGACCGAGAGAATGGACCAGAATAGAATAGGACCTCTAGCCATACAAATGAACTCCAGACGTATGTGCCACTTTGTGCATCCGGCTTTACGGGTGCTGGGAAATCAAGCCTGGGTCATCAGGCTTTACAGGCAGGCACCTTAACTGCTGAGCCATCACTGGCCCTAAACATCTTGTCTGTAACAGTCTCCACCTTTGCGCCAGCCAGAGAGGCGTCCCTCCCATTGCCTGCAGCATAGCCCATCTCAGGCGAGGTGAAACCCAGCAAGATTTTCCTGAACCCTGGGCTTGTAAGGCGAGCATACGACCGGGCGCCAGTCTCAGTTTGTCCTCCCACCAGCTGCTCTTGGGGCCCCTGGCACCGTGCACCATCCCGGTGCCAGAGATCATCAGGCCGCGGTGCACAGTGGGTGCTGGTGACGTAGAGTTGCCAGCAGCATGTCCCTCGGGGCAGACAGCTGCTCCACATTAGTTGCACTTGCCCGTGGACTGTCACAAGGATGATATTGGGTGCTGCCCTGAGCAGACTTGACGGAAGCTCTTGTTTTGAGTTGGACTCCCCATCACAGGAGACGGGAAGCCCGCAGCACGGCGGGACGCGGGGCTCTCCACAGCCCGGGCATAATAAGGAAGTCAGTGTCTGAGTTCTTCTGCCCGGGCCTCGTATGAGGGAAGACCTGGGAGCCCTTCCCTCCCACCTGCTGAAGCCCTTGCCAGCTAGGTGCCCAGGACACACAGCGGTGGGGAGGGTAGGAAGTAACAGAGCCGCATAGTCAAGATGACAGACGCGGGTAGCATCGAACCTTATCTTTGTCTCTTGTAACAAGAAGGTGCCACCGTCACGGGAAGGGTTCAGTGGAGAAGATGATGTTTCAGAGCCAGGTGCATATTCAAGCTCCTCGTCTTGCTCAGCACAGCGTGCGCAACAAAAAGGTAAGACAGTGGTTAAATGGAGGAGGTTTTTATGGCCAGTCCTGGTCGCCAGTCCTGGTGCTACCACACCTTCCTGTTACAGCTCTGGGATTCTGACTGGGAATGTACTTGAAATTCGTTGTCGCGGCAGATGAGCATTCCCCTTTCAGTTGAGTACATGCAGCCGTGAGAGAAAGGGCTCGCCCTTGGAGCCTTTTTGTCTGTTCTCTGAGCTAGGCACGAACTCATGGGTAGAGGCTGGGGCAGCATACCGTGCCTTTCTCAGCCATCAGGAAAGGGTCCGCTGCATGAGCGCATGCGTGGAAATGCTTCTGGAGCCGGGCACCTGTCCTTTGTGTATGCTTCATTTGATGCAGCGAGAGAAGCAGTTTGAGATTCCTACGAGGCAGCAGAGTGTGAGGAGGAGAGCCTGGCATGCAGTGCGTGGGCAGGATCTGCTTGGGGGGGGGGGCTGATCTTGAGCCTCTCAACACATCCATGTAAATCTGTTCATAAGGTACCTGTTGGAAACATTACTGCCCTCGTAATAAACCCAGGCTAAGGGGCTCATTCTTTTTTTTTTTTTTAATTTTTTATTTATTTATTTGAGAGCGACAGACATAGAGAGAAAGACAGAGAGAGGGAGAGAGAGAATGGGCGCGCCAGGGCTTCCAGCCTCTGCAAACGAACTCCAGACGCGTGCGCCCTAAGGGGCTCATTCTTACTTGGAATTTTGTTTTCTTCTTTCTAAAAAAATTATTTATTTATTTGTATGAGGAGGGAGAAAAGGGGAGAGAGAGAGAATATAAGCACAGCAAGGCTTCCAGGCACTGCAAACAGACCCCAGACACATGCTCCACCTTGTACATCTGGCTCTATGTGCGTCCTGGGGAACTGATCTTGGGTCCTGAGGCCTCAACCTCTGAGTGATCACTCTGATCCCTTTTTGTTTCCCCTTCTTTTCTGAGACACGGCTGTCTTGAGCCCAGGCTGTCTTGTCCCTGGGGATCCTCCTGCCCTTGCCTCTCGAGTGCTGGGTTGAGAGACATGCACACCATGTCCAAATTTGTAGCGTGATTTCCTTGCCAACGTCTGCTGGATGTGGCCAGGTGGGGCGTGGGTCCCACGTCAGTTAGGGTCCTCTGAGGAGATAGAACCCACAGGGGGCGTTGAAGAGGTGATGAATTGAACGGGATTGCCTTGCAAGGAGTAAAGAGATTGCAGGAATAGCCCATTAAGGTTGCAGTCAGTATCTTTGGGGTAGACTAAGAGCGCTTGCGGAAGGAGCAGCCGCCGAAGCGCCTCACCAGAGCTGCGCGCCAGGCCCTGCTGCCCCGAGTGTGGCCGTGACCATCCTGGTGCAGAAATTGGGGTCGGGCAAAAAGAACCCCCATCCCATGGAGAGGTGCAATATGGTGCTGGTCATGAGAATATTAAAGCAAAATGAAAAGAAATAAAACCAGGAGGTAAGAATGAGAAATAAGTAAGAATGAAATAGAATAAATGAAATCGCCGAAGTGAAAGCGGAGAAGCAAGCCCTTCTCCTTCCGTGTCTCTCCAGCGCCCTCTACTGGCCGCGGTCAGCATGGCGCCCACTGCGGGGCGGGCATGGCCTGGCAGCTGCCCAGGCAGCGTGTGCCCAGCGGCTGCGGCCCCCTGCAGTGCTGCTTGCTTGTTTTTTGTTTTGGGTTTTTTGTTTTTGTTTTTTTTGTATTTGTTTTTGTTTATTTATTTGAGAGCGACAGAGAGAGGGAGAGAATGGATGCTCCAGGGCCTCCAGCCATTGCAAACAAACTCCAGATGCGTGCGCCCCCTTGTGCATCTGGCTAACGTGGGTCCTGAGGAATCGAGCCTCGAACCGGGGTCCTTAGGCTTCACAAGCAAGCGCTTTAACCGCTAAGCCATCTCTCCAGCCTTCCCCCCCCCCCTCAACCCCCATGGGTATGGTCTAGCTCTAGCTCAAGCTGACCTGGAATTAACTATGTAGTTGTTGGCCCAAATGCTGGGATTAAAGGTGTGTGCCACCACGCCCGGCCTGCTTGCGTTTTTGTTTTTTTAATATTCTATTTATTTTTATTTATTTATTTGAGAGAGAGAGAGAGAGAGAGGAAGAGGCAGAGTGAAAGAGAAATGAGCGCGCCAGAGCCTCCAGCCACTGCAAACAAACTCCAGATGCATGCACCCCCTTGTTCATCTGGCTTATGTGGGTCCTGGGGAATCGAACTGGGGTCCTTAGGCTTCGCAGGCAAATACCCAAGCCGCGAAGCCATTTCCCCAGCCTGCTGCTTGCCTTTTGATTGAAGTCACACGTGGAGCGTCCCTGTCTTTGTATTTATCATCTAAAGCTACAGCTGGCAGCCAAATGCCTCTTGCACTGTAGGGAGACTCCTGCCAGGTAGATGGACACCTAGTTCTGATCCACGGTCCCCTTTGCTGGATGCTTTGCACCCCGTCCTGTGTCCTCCTCCTCCTCCATGGCTGTGGGAGGTGACACATCTCTCCAGGCTGCTCCCTTCCCTCACGCACCAGGGTCCCAAACCATGTCATCTGGCTTCCTTCCTTTCGGTGACTTCCCCAGGCCAGAGGCTCCATGCCTTAAACACAGGGGGCAAGTCTCCAGTATCATCGCTTTTGGTTTTGTTTTGGGTTGTTTTTTGGCAGTGTCCAGGATAGAACCCAGGAGGTCGTAATGGGGCCCCATTCCGTGGCTTGGGGCCACATAATTTTCACTGCCTTTGACCCTGTGCACAATGTCCTGGCGACACAGCTCCTGTCCAAACTTCCCTTCCCCCTTCCCTTTGCCTCCTTCCTTTCTCCATCCCTTTGCTTTTCTCTCCTTTCCTCTTTCTTCTTTCCTCCCCCCCCCCCCACCTTTCTGATCCATTTCCTTCCCTCCTTTCTTTCCACTTTGATTTCCTCTTTTTACCCTTTCCTCTCTCATTCCCCTCCATTTCCGTATTTCCCTCTCTCCTCTCTTTCAAGTGAAGGGCTCAGCATGGAGCCGGGCCTTGCCTGCAGGCTGAGAAGCTGCAGCCTCGGCTTCCGGCTTCCCCGACGCTGTGAACCCAAGCACGGGCTTCCTCCCCGCGTGCCCGCCAGCCCACTCCTCTTTCTTGCTAAGATCCTCTGCGCTCTGGGCTGTCCCCTCCTGGGGCCATTCCTCACTCTCTCACGAGGCTCCCCTCCAGCTTTAGCTTCTTGGGTGCTCTCAGCTCGCCTTTCCTCCCCGCAGGGTGCACAGCACCTCTCTGCTGTGAGCGCCCAGCCTGGGCAATCGCCTCTCTACGGCAGAAGTCGATGATGTCTGAGGAAGAACAAAACTGCACCCAGTGTAGATAGACCCCTCACTGCCTCCACTTCCAGTTCTGTGGTCAGACCACTCTTCATGACATAGAACCAGCCATCTAGTAGGCTGAGCAGAAGAGGATGATGTTCTAGACAGAGAAGGGCCAAAGAAGGCAGCCCAAAGGCTGACTGGCCATTTCTGTTACTTGTGAAGGGGGACAGAGACAGAGCAGTAAGAAAATGGCCGGGTGGTTGACAGCAGTTTGGTTCAGATTATTGACTTTTATGGATTAAAGTAGAGTTTAACTAACTCTAAGTGTGGGAAATTTGGATCTCTACTGATGTAGGATAACAACTTAGTTGAATCTAATAATCTAATAATCTTAGTTGAATGGCCATAAGCTTAGTGTGAGAGGTTCCATGGTGATTTTTATTTATTTGTGTGTGTGTGTGTGTGTTTTGTGCGTTTTGGGGTTTTCTTTTTTTTTGAGGTAGGGTCTCACTCTAGCTCAGGCTGACCCGGAATTCACTCTGTAGTCTCAGGGTGGCCTCAAATTCATGGCGATCCTCCTACCTCTGCCTCCCCAGTGCTGGGATTAAAGGCATGCGCCACCACACCCGGCATGGCGATTTCTTTAATATGTATTTTTATTTATTTATTAGAGAGAGAGAATGGGTGTGCCAGGGTCTCTAACCACTGCAAATGAACTCCAGATGCATGCGCCACCTTGCGTGTCTGGCTAACATGGGACCTGGAGAATCGAACCAGGATCCTTCAGCTTGGCAGGCAAACGTCTTACCTGCTGAGCCATCTCTGCAGCCCCCATAGTGATTTTAATCTGGTCTGTTGGGGTCCACTCCCAACAGCTTGGCCCCAAACAGTAGCTTTGTGTGATTTTCTTCTTGGATCCCCTGTTGCTCCCCTCCCATACCCAGCCAGTCTTAAGGTCCACTGGACTGTCCCCCACCTGCGCCCCTGTCTCTGCTGCTGTCTCTCATTCCTACCCGCTGTCTTCCCTGCTGCCCAGGGGCTGGGGAGGGAGGACCTTGGTTGGTCACCAGCCTTTCTGACAGTACGTGGCCTGCAAAGGGAGGCTTCCTTGTCGGATCATAAGCTCCATGGCTTCCTCGCCACCATCCTCTGTACGTCTCTGTCCACCACTCACTCTGTGACATGCCCCTCTGCAGGGACAAAGGACAGAGCCCCAGGCCTGATGTGAAATCGTTGTGCATAGGGATGTTGGAATAAAGTGCTGTGTCGTTTTTGGCGTGAAGTGGGAAATATCTGCAGTTTGAAGTCTCTTCTCTGTGCCTTTTACTTATTTGTTATTTTTATTTTTTGGTTTTTCAAGGTAGAGTCTCACTGTAGCTCTGGCTGACCTGGAATTCACAATGTAGTCTCAGGGTGGCCTCGAACTCACGGTGATCCTCCTACCTCTGCCTCCTGAGTGCTGGGATTAAAGGTGTGCGCCACCATGACCAGCTCTTCTGTGCCTCTTAAGATTCAACTGATGGAGTACCTCAAAGATTTGTTGGAATAACCAAAGAAAAGTTCCAGGAATTGAAAAGAGAAAACATCCTGCTAATCACCACAAATCAAATCCTCAGAGTTGAGTTGTTTACAATGAAACAGGAAGTAAACAAATCACAGTTACAATTCAAGACTCTGCGGGAAGAAAACACGAGGCTGAAAGAGGCAGAGAAAGCATCTTTGCAGGAAGGTGAGCTATCTGTAGGACTTTATTTATTAAGAGACAATATTTCCTGTTGTACATTTGTTGATGTTTCTGTGGATAATGTATGTTGTAATAAAGAGTCTTGCATTAATTAGTACACTGGTTATATTTTTCTAAAAGATGTGTTTAAGAAAGATTATCAATTAACTTATTAATTGGAGAGTAGTTTCTTTATCAAGTTCAGACTGGCTCCAAGTCTTTTATTTAATTTAATTTTTCATTTCTAATTAAAATGAAAATTTTTAGTTGTGGACAGGGCTCAACAGGTAAAGGTTGATTATGTGCAAAGTCTGCCAAGCTGAGGTTCAACTCCTCAGTACCCAATTAAAGCCAGTCGTACAACATGGCACATGTGTTTGGAGTTTGTTTGCAGCAGCTTCTCTCTCACACACATAAGTAAAAATATTTAAGCTGGAGAGATGGCTTAGTGGTTAAGGTGCTTGCCTGCAAAGCCAAAGGACCCAGATTTAATTCCTCAGGACCCATGTAAGCCAGATACACAAGGTGGCACATCCCTCTGGAGTTCATTTGTAGCAGCTGAAAGCCCTGGTGTGCCCAATCTCTCTCTCTCTTTCTCTGTCTCTCTCTCTCTCTCAAGTAAATAAATAAAAATATCCAGAAAAGAATGCTTAAAATAAATTTTGTAAACATAAGTAAAAATTTTTCATAAAATAAAAACTTACTAAAATATTTACATAATCACCCTCAGTGCCCTCCTTGATAACCCCCTCCTTGATTTATTCCCTCTTCAATATTGATGTCTTTTTGGTGGGGGTTTCGAGGTTTGGAGGGTCTCGCTCTAACCCAGGCTGACCCAGAATTCACTGTGTAGTCTCAGGCTGATCTCAAACTCACAGCAATGCTCTTACTTCTGCCTCTCAAGTGCTGAAATTAAAAGTATGTGCCACTGGGCTGGAGAGATGGCTTAGCGGTTAGGCGCTTGCCTGTGGAGCCTAAGGACCCCGGTTGGAGGCTCGACTCCCCAGGACCCACGTTAGCCAGATGCACAAGGGGGCGCATGCGTCTGGAGACACACAGCTTGTTCTCTTGTGCTCACTCACTCTCTTGTTCTCTCTCTCTCTTTCTCTCTCTGTCGCTCTCAAATAAATAAATAAAAATAAAAACAAATTTAAAAAAATGTATGTGGCACCACTCCGATCCCAGCTGTCAACGCCATCTGAAAAGGGAAACTTCTAACCCAAGCTGAGGGCAGCGCAGATACATAGGAATAACTCAAGTGTGTTCAGGGCAATTGGGTGGGTGTAATATATCCGTGAAACCAAACAAGCGATAGTAACCCTCCCCCCACCCAGGCTTGTGAACATCCCAGGCACAGGCTTTTGACTAGGTTCTCAGTATCAGGCATGAATTTGGGCCCGTGGAATGGCTCTCAAATCCAACTATAGAGCAGGCGGCTGCCCCAAAACTTACATGTCGCTGTTGCGCCGGTAGGCACATCTTGTGTGACCAGTTGGGCAGCTCACAGGATCCACTGGTGGATAAGCCCTCCGGTGACCTCTCTCCCAGCACGCCGCATAGCTCTTTTCAGCACCGTGGCCACTGGACAGCTGCGTGGAGGCGTCCAGCTCACTGCTAGCTGGATTTCTCTGTGCCCAGCAACCCTGGCATATGGAGTCTTCGGTCTTGTGTGCGTTGCCACACCTAGCCAGTAAGACTAGTCCCTTAATCTTATGTACTTTTTCTCAATTAGCTGACAAATAGCTTTCCATATAGCTGAGCCATCACCTCCCACCCCCTTCTCTCCTTTCCCCCAGTATTCACCCCTCCGCTTACTTATCTACTGTCCCGTCCCCCCGACTCCTCCCTCCCTCGTGCCCCGTTTCTCAATTCCCGACCTCTACTACTGACTCTTTGCCAGCTCACATACAAGTCTGAACATTTGAAGCCAGGACCCTCATGGGGGAGAGAACGAGCTGTGCCTGTCTGAGGCTAGGGTACCTCACTTAGTATAGCCTTTTCCAGACCCACCTATTTTCCTGCAAATTTTATTCCTTTTCTTTACGGCTGAATAAAATTCCAGTGTGAATACGTACCACGTCTTCATTATCCACTCATCAGTCTACTGGTCAGGTACTAGGACAGCAATACTAGCTTGTTCCCTGGTCCCTATAAAGCCAGGTCCATAGAGTAGCTCAGAATGGAGTTCAGGTGCAGCGGCAGGAGGCCCTGGTGTGTCCATTTCCCTCTCTCTCTCTCTTTCCCTCCCTCCCTCTCTCTCCTTGAAAACAAATAAATAAAAATATTCTCAAAATCATTTTGTTGTGTATTTGTGAGGAGGGAGAATGGGTGCACTAGGGCCTCTTGTCGCTGCAAACTGCAGATGCAGGTGCTACTCTGTACACCTGAGTTTAGGCGGGTATTGAGGGATCAAAACCAAGCTGGGGGCTGGAGATGTGGCTAAGTGGCTAATGCACTTGCCTGCAAGGCCAAAGGACCCAGCCTGAATTTCCTTGGACCCACAGAAGCCATGTGCACAAGTGATGCATGCATCTGGAGTTCATTTACAGAAGATGGAGGTCCTGGCACGCCCATTCTTTTACACTCTCTTTTAAATAAATAGTAAAAATATGGGAATTGGGGGCTGGAGGTGTGGCTTAGCGGTTTAGGCACTTGTCTGCAAAGCCAAAGGACCCAGGTTCAATTCGCCAGTGCCCACATAAGCCAGATGTGCAAGAGGTGCATGCATCTGGAGTTCACTTGCAGTGGCTAGAGCCCTGGCACACCCATTCTCTCTCTGTCTATCTCCTCTCTCTGTCTCTGCTTGCAAATAAATAAATAAAATAATTTTTAAAATATGGGAATGGAGAGATGGCTTAGCTGTTAAGGCCCTTGCCTGTGAAGCCTAAGGACCTGGTTTGACTCCCCAAGAACCCACATAAGCTAGATGCACATGGTGGCGCATACTCCTGGAGTTTATTGGCAGTGGCTAGAGACCCTGGCATGCCGATTCTCCCTCTCTCTCTCTCTCTCTCTCTTTCTCATAAATAAATAAATAAAATATTTTTTAAAAGCAGGCTGGTAGGCACCTTTGACCACTGATTCATCTTCCCAGCCCAAAGTGACTTATTCTTAAGGATAAAAGCAGAATTCAACTCATTCCAGTTGAAACAGGCTTGTGTTGGAAACTTAAATGTTATCTCTGTTGATGTCAGATTAAAAACTTGCTTGAAACTAACAGTTCAGTGACTTGGGGTTTAGAATGACTAGTTCCATGTGATTTTTGTGTTTCAAATAAAGTGCATTTGTTTTGATGTAAAATGATAAACACCTATATTTTCAAAACTTCTTTCTCTACCTTTTTAGATACAACTGATAGGATACACAAAGGAAAGCTTGAGGAATTGCAAGGAGAAAACTCGCACCTAAAATCAGCAAATGAAAATCTCACTCTTCGAGTGTCTACGATGAAACAGAAAATGAACCACTTACAGTCAAAACTCAAGAGCACAGAGGACAGCTTAGGGCTGAGAGAGGCTGACATCGCCGCATGGCAGGAAGGTGACGTAGGAGACGCTTGCTTTAATTCTTTTGAGATATAATGTTTCGTGCTGTATACTTCTTAATGTTTCTGTGGACATGTTGTGTTCTAACTAAGATTCTTTCAGTTATGGATTTGCTGCGATTAGATCGCATCTATATCATTTTATCAAGCTTCAAACATTCATTTGTATGTATTACACACACACACACTCACTGCCTCTGTCCCTACACCAGAACAAAGAGCAAATGAGGGCTAGAGAGATGGTTCCATCGTTAAGTGTACTTCTGAGAAAGCTTGCCCACCTAAAACGCTGAGCCTGGCTTACGTGCCTTTAACTGCGTCCTGCGGAGGATGGACCCTGGAGAATCACTGGGACTTATGAACAGCCAGGTCACGAAGAGACTCAACTCCAGGGGAAAACAGGAGGGCGGGTGAAGGAGGGGCCACCGGACATCCTCACCTGGCTAGCACAGGTGAGCCCACAGAGCACCGTGTCAGGACACACACGTACAAGAAACACACACTGCTCTCACACTATACCACAATATTATGCATGTGCAAAAAAAGGGGGGAAATTATTAGTAATTTATGTAAAATCCTGATAAATTTATTATAATGGAATACTAAATCATTGTTTTTCAGCCGTTTCAAGTGAACTACTTTTTCTGAAGAAAGAAAAGCAAGAAATGCTGGCTGAGAATAACTCACTGAAGATGATTTTACAGCGAATGAACGTAGAAATGAGCCACTACCAAACAAGATTCGGGCATCTGTGTAAGGAACAGGTAATATGTCCAGTTATGAGAAGTCAGATTTCCTTTTATGTATTTATTTAAATACCCTCTATGTTTAAATACCCTCTATGCCCTGCAGAGCAGGTGGCAAAGGGCCAGACTGGAAGCAGTGCCAGCCTATAACATTACCTTCAAGGCTTGCCCCTGAGGACCTATTTCTCCCTGCTCTGCCCTGTCTCCTTAAGGATCCACAGGCTCCAGTAGTGGCGCCAGAGAAGCCCTGTTCTTCTCTGCTCTTCTCTCTCCAAAGGACTGAAGTTACACGCGTGTACGTCCCCACGCTGCTGTGCGTGGCTGCTAGGGCATCAAGCTCAGTGTGGATCCGGCCCCCGCGGGTCCTCTTGCTTACGCAGCGAACACCCTTACCCGCTGAGCCATCTCTCCAGCCCTTGAACAGTTTTAACGTTCAGGTGGCTAACCCTCACGCAAAATGCTCGGGTCCAGAAGTCTTAGATTTTCAAGGGTTGGGATTTTGGAATGTTTGCCCAAACTTTGCCTAATGAACATCCTTATTAAAATTTTTTTTAACTTTTATTTATTTATTTGAGAGTGACAGACACAGAGAGAAAGGCAGAGAGAGAGAGAGAGAGAGAGAGAGAGAGAGAGAGAGAGAGAGAATGGGCAATCCAGGGCCTCCAGCCTCTGCAAACAAACTCCAGACACATGCACCTCCTTGTGCATCTGGCTAACGTGGGTCCTGGGGAGCCGAGCCTCGAACCGGCGTCCTTAGGCTTCACAGGCAAGCGCTTAAACGCTAAGCCATCTCTCCAGCCTGTTTTGTTTTGTTTTGTTTTTTCCAGTGTGGATTTGGAAGTATTTTGGAGTTGGGATGGTCCAATTAGGGATGCTCAATGGTGTAATTCACCTACTATCCATTCCACCGGTTTGTTTCATTCCATTTGCTCCCTGGTGTTCCTGAGATAGGGTCCTGTGTAATCCAGCTTGTCCTCCAACTCCTGCTTGCGTCTCTCAGTGGTAGGAGGATGACGATAGCCATGTCACCCTGCTCTCTTGATTTCACTCATTTTAAGTGTACAGTGTCAAGGGTTTGCAGACTTTCTCAGCCATCGCAGAGTCAGAATATCCTGTCCTCACCCTGAGCAGTCCCTCCTCCCTGCCGCCACGTACACCCCCCACCCCAGTCTCCAGCAGCATTGCTTCGCTTTCTGTGTCTATGGATTGTCCCATTCTGAACATTCCATAGAAATGGACTCGATAACGTACGGTCTTTTGTAACTGATATCTTTCACTCAGCATAATGATTTTGTTGTTATTGCTGTTTTGTTTTGTTTTGCGTTTTTGGAGGTAGGGTCTCACTCTGGCCCAGGCTGACCTGGAATTCACTCTGTAGTCTCAGGGTGGCCTCGAACCTACAGCAATCTTCCCACTTCTGCCTCCCGAGTGCTGGGATTAAAGGCGTGTGCCACCACGCCCGGTTCTTGACATAATATTAATCTGACTTTTCGTTCTTCTTTGTGATGCTTATAGCCAATCCCAGGGCCTTGGGCCCAGGGCCTCACTTTTACCAGTCAAGCACTCTGCCACTGAGCTCTCCTCCCAGCTCCAAGGTTAGCTTGGTTTTGTTTCTCTGAACCAGGGTCTCACATGGTAACCTAAGCCATCCTATAGTTTACTATACAACCCAGGCTAACCTCAAATTTTCGGCAGTCCTCCTGCCTCAGCCTCCTGAGTTCTGGGATGATAAGCATGAGCCACCACACCTGGCTCCTAATACTAACTTTCTTTTGTTTCTGCATTTGAGTCAACACTTGCATTCGAGGCAATTATAATTTTTCTTTTGTGTGTATAAGTGTGGTTTACATGCACATATATATGTCTGCATACATGTGTTTTGAGTGTGTGATATGATGCCATGCATGTAGAGTCCAGAGGTCAGCATCAGGGGCCGTCCTCAGCCACACGCCTCATTGTTCTTTGAGACAGGACCTCTCAAAACCCTGGAGTCCACCATCTCAAGTAGACCAGCTAGTCAGCAAGCCCCAGGGACTCCCAGGCTCCTCTTGGTGCTGGGATTGCAGGCACGTAACTCCCACGAGGGATGTGAAGTCGCTTCCTCACAGCACTGTCTGCACTGACCCATCTCCCCTGTCCCATATTAATATGTTTCTGTTTGTTTGTTCCTGAGGTAGGGTCCCACTCTGGCCCAGGCTGAGCTGGAGTTTACACTGAAGCCCACGCTGGCCTCAATCTCATGGCCACCCTCGTCTGCCGAGTGCTGGCGCTGAAGGGAAAACTCTTGTGCCCAGCTTCATATTCATTCCGGCAGCAGCATTAAGTGGCCACGTGAGCCAAAACGTGCTGGCGAGGTCAGGTCCGTCTGCAGGGCAGCAGGAGGAGCAGGACACGCAGCTGAGGGCAGCTTTGCGGTCACGGCCTTGATCTATGCATGTTCTGTTGACCTCAGCCAATGCCACGCTTTCTCTGCGATCCTTCCTGAGCCGCTACCCAGAAGTCAACTTTCTTTTCAACAACTGTAGGCTTTTGTGAAAGCTGCTCTTAAGACGCTTGCAGCTTTCTACTCTGGACAATATTTGTGGGTCGTGTTTCTGTTATCAGTTAGGTTGTGACATCCTTGCAAGCAAGACTTGCCCTGCATGTCCTGGCTTTGTGAGTCAGCAGCGTTTGCCGAATGAGCGCTGTGAGAGGGGTTGATGAGGGTGTTGGAGAACAGGGCTGGAGGAAAAGCAGTCTTGGGGTACAGTCTTGGGGTCCCAGAGCTGGGAGATGGAGACAGAGACCCCCAGAGCTTCCGGTGAGCCAGTTTTGCTGAATCTGTGAATCTAAGGTTCAGCAAGAGACCTTGCGTCACAGAGGAGGGCGGAGAGCAGTTGAGGAAGACACCCGGCATCAAACTCTGACCTCCCCACGCACGCAGGAGGCAATGCGTGCACCCACACTCACACACACACCTATGCTCGTGCACAGGAAAAAAAGAAAAGAATACCAGGACGAAGGGAGCGGTGGAGAGAAAGAGCTATGTAATCTGCATGGATTCCTGGGAGTTTTGTGGAATTCAAATCCACACATATGTAGGAAGAAACCCCATGAGGCTGGCAGGACCCAAGGGCAGGTTGCGGTGAGAGAAGCAGTCCAGGGCCGGCAGCACCGGGGGCTCTGAGTCCTGCCCAGTCACAGGCTGTGGCATCAGCAGAGAGAGCCCAGAAGGGCTGTGTATTGGTATCACAGCCTTTCACTACAGGTTATTAAAGACCCCACTGTTACCAGGGTAAAAAACCAACCCCAGAAGAAATAAACTCTCCTATGAGAAACTGAGTGTCAACAATCAATACGCCAACACTTTGAAAAGTTACTGTCATTTTAACGTGTGTGTGTGTGTGCACGTGCACACTGTGGATGTTCGTGTCACATGCACGTGGGGTGCCTCAACACGGCTGGAGTTCCACACATGCTTTGTAAGAGAGCCCAGGCACTCTTACCTACTGAACCATCTCCCCAGCTGTTAAGCCAACACATTTTAAAGAAAGATAGCAAGATCCAGAAATAAAAATAACCCGCCGGGGCTGGAGAGATGGCTTAGCGGTTAAGCGCTTGCCTGTGAAGCCTAAGGACCCCGGTTCGAGGCTCGGTTCCCCAGGTCCCATGTTACCCAGATGCACAAGGGGGCGCACGCGTCTGGAGTTCATTTGCAGAGGCTGGAAGCCCTGGCACGCCCATTCTCTCTCTCTCCCTCTATCTGTCTTTCTCTCTGTGTCTGTCGCTCTCAAATAAATAAATAAATAAAAATTTTTAAAAAAATTCTTAAAAAAAAATAAATAACCCGCTGGACATGGTGATGCACACCTTTAATCCCAGCACTCGGGTGGCAGAGATAGGAGGATCACCGTGAGTTCAAGTCCACCCTGAGACTCCATAGTGAATTCCAGGTCAGTCTGAGCTAGAGTGAGACCCTACCTCGGAAAACCAAAAAAATAATAATAACTCAAGCCAGTCATGGTGGTACACGCCTCTAATCCCGGTACTCAAGTCACCGAGGTAGGAAGATCTCTGTGAGTTGGAGGTCAGCCTGGGACTACAGAGTGACTTCCAGGTCAGCCTGGGCTAGAGTGAGGCCCTACCTTGAAAAAAAAAAAACAAATAATGATAACAACAACTCAATATAAAATATGCAGTTTAGGTGTTGGAGAGATGGCTCAGCGATTAAAGGCACTTGCTTGGAAAGATTGACAGGCTAGGCTCAATTCCCCAGTACCCATACGAAGCCAGAAGCACAAAGTGGCACGTCTGGAATTTGTTTTCAGTGGCACGAGGCCATGACACACCCATATTCTCTTTCTCTGCCTATTTCTCTCTCTCTCTCTCTCTCTCTCTCTCTCTCTCTCTCTTTCTCAAATAAATGAATAAAATAATTTTTTTAGCCGGATATGGTACCACACCCCTTTAATCCTAGCACTCAGGAAACAGGGTAGGAGGATTGCTCTGAGTTTCAGGCCGCCTGAGATTACCTAGTGAATTCCAGCTCCGTCTGGGCTAGAGTGAGACCTTACCACAAAAAATATATTTTTAAATCTATCTATCTATCTATCTATCTATCTATCTATCTATCTATCTATTTATCTATGCAGATATATAGTTACTTGACTATTCCCTGCAACCCATGATCTCCGATTGGCTCCCTGATCAGGTAAGGTCATTAATGGGAAAAAATGAATTGGAAATAGTCTGCATGTTTGAAAATAGTATTGTATTAATATGCATTTCCTCATTTTATATGGTACTGTGGCTTAGTAAATGAATTTTTTTCATAGGAAGTATGCCCTGAAGTGTCGAGAGGAAAGGCGGAATTACTCTCAGATGTCTCAGAAACACTTTTGTACATATGTCCATCCGCATGCACAGGTGGATGGTGCTGGCTCAAGATTAAGGGTCAGGATTTCAGAGGAGTATAGTTAAGCTTTTCTTTCCTATGTTTTTTATTCTCAGAGAGTCCACACGGAAGGCCCCCCCACACAGGGCTCTGCACCAGGCTGGTTGGTGAGTGAGTTATTTAAATATTTCAGGCTGGCCTGTGTTTGCCAAACTACTAAGAACCATCCCAAAATAAATGTATTCTTGCCTTTTTTTAAAAAAAGTGTTTTGATGTAGCAAATGTATTAAGCACATTTTAACTTACGACTCCATCTTCAGGTGGATTTAAAGCTCCTTCCGCCTTTGTTGCTGGCTTATGAAGACGTAATGAAGGAGAAGGACGAGCACTATGACAGCCTGAAGGTAGGTCAGGGATGCCTCGGAAGAGAAGATTTATGCAAACTGAGGCTGAGCCATGATGCGTGGTGGCTCATGCCTTTAATCCCAGCACTCAGGAGGCTGAGGTAAGAGGATCACTATGCGCTAGGGGCCAGCCTGTGACTAGTTAGTTCCAGGCCAGCCAGGGCTAGAATGAGACCCTATCTCAAAAAAAAAAAAAATCTAAAACATAAATAATACTTTTTCAAAGTTTGTGGCAAGAAATTGAAGGCAAGTGTGCCTGACATGTTTGCTAAAGGAATGGAGGGAGGACTATGGTAAGATGGGAAGGAGGGAAAGGGAGAAGGAAGAAGGGAGGAGAGAAGAAGGAAGCGATTGATAGAGTCAAAGGGTGGGTGGGTGTAGTGGGAAATAGAGGGACGGGGGGTCTCCAGTGGAAGCTGTGGCTTTGGGGACAGGCAGCCCCACGCAGCTGAGATCTTGGGGTTCAGAGAAGGGAGCAGTGAGGAGGCTTGTGGTTGTGAGGACTCTGTGTCTACAAACACTACATCGGAAGGGAAATCTGGGGAGCTGGAGAGCTGGCTCAGCAGTTAAAGGCACTTTCTTGCAAAGCCTGTCGGCCTGGGTTTGATTCCCCAATATGTACATAAAGCCAGATGCACAGTGGCCAAGAGGCCCTGGTATTCTCGTTCCCTCTCTCTCTCTCTCTCTCTCTCCCCCCCCCTTCTCTGTCAAATAAATAGATAATAATAAAAGGACATTTGGGCAGACAGAGAAGGTCATGTGGCAGGAGTGTTTTAGGCAAAACTTATGCTTAATTCCAGCAAATGCTGGTCCCCAAGAGGCGTCATAACCGAGCTGTTAGAAGCCTTAGGAAATGCGGTTTGCTCCATCTCTGCCTTGTTCACTCCGGGGTCCTGGACGGGCTTCTGGCAGTGGCTCCGTCTCTGTGGGAGGACCGACCGTGCCGCTGCAGGCGTCGTGGATGCCTCCCGGGCCCTGGCATGCTGCCTCCTCCTGGGTCCTCACTGAGTGACCACGTAGATCTCTGGATTGATGGATCCAAAGAGCAGGATTTGTGTTTATGGGTGCCAGGGTAGGAAGCATGCTTTTGAACCACACATCCTGGTCTTCAGTCCTGTATCCCATGAACTTTTTCTGTTCTATACATGAACTTTTGTGACAGACTGCTGGTCACTTTATTTCTTTTGAGATTTTTGTAGACAGAGTCTGTAGCTCAGGCTGACCTAGCACTCACTGTAGCTCAGGCTGGCCTTGAACTCACAGAGATTCTCCTACCTAATCCTCAGGCTGCTGTTTGCACCACCATGCCCTGCATGGACTCTTTAAATTTTTTTATTTATTCATTTATTTATGAGAGAGAGAGAGAGAGAGAGAGAATGGGCACACCAGGGCATGTAGCCACTGCAAATGAACAGATACACACACCATCTTGTGCATCTGGCTTTATATAGGTACTAGGGAATCAAACCCGGGTCCACTAAGCCATCTCTCCAGGCCCTCTTTACTTCTATAAAGAGCATAAATGTATCTTATGCTCATTGACCAAAGATCAATCCTAATAATAAGATTACTATTTGAGTACAGTATCCCTATGAGGCTCAGTCCACACTGTAAATATTTGAGGCTGTATGAGTCATGCAGCTTCTGCCAGCAGCTCAGCTCCGCGGCTGCGCGTGCAAAAATCGGTGCGGATGTCGTGTGCATGACAGGAGCCTGGCTTCCTGTGACACTGACCTACAAAACGGGCAGCTGGCCTGTCGGCTTTAATTGCCCCAGACAGTTCCAAAGAGAGCCAGGTGGTCTGCAGGCCCATGGTGTCTGGGTCCCGGCAGAAGGTGAGGGACATCCAAGTTCCTGCTAGGTGATGGTGCTTTAAGAGGCAAGCAGGTGTGGGCTGGGGGTGTGGTGTGGCTCAGTGGTAGCGTACCGGCCTAGCCTACCCAAGGGCCTGGGTTCATGCGACTGCCACACATATATCAATCCACCAGAACACGTATAAGCGTACATGTCTGATATGTGAAAGACCAGTATTTCCAAGCTCCCCAGAGCAAGTGCGGGCACTTCAGAGTCCCACAGAGGACAGCACAGGGCACTGAGGCCAGCAGGCGCGGGCTGGAGAAGACCACGATGGATGCCCAGGTGCATTGCCCTATACACAGAGCACCAGGAGCCAGAACCGGCCCAGCTGTGAGTGGACAGCTTTCTCACACTGCTTGGCATGCGGCAAGATAGATTAGCCTTGGGCCCTTGCATTAACCCCTCCCCCACCCACATGCGTTTTCATGAAGGATAGAGAGGTCTTTCTTTTTACATAAAAAACCAACTCATCTCCTAGTGTCTTTTCAAAAAATAATATTTATACTAGGATTAGAGCTAGTCGTATTTTGTTTTAATGTCTCTATTTATTTGAGAGAGTGAAAAAGGGATTGAAAGAGAGTGAATATGGGCATGCCACAGCATCCTGCTACTGCAACCAAACTCCAGACGTACGTGCCATTTTGTGTATCTGCCTTTACATAGGTACTGGGGAATCGAACCTGGGCCATCAAGCTTTGCAAGCAAGCTCCTTTAACCACTGAGCCATCTCTGCAGCCCTCATCTGTATTTTTTGTTTGTTTGTTTGTTTTTGTTTTTGTTTGGTTTTTCGAGGTAGGGTCTCTCAATCTAGCCCAGGCTGACCTGGAATTCACTCTGTAGTGTCAGGGTGGCCTCAAACTCACGGCGATCCTCCTACCTCTGCCTCCCGCGTGCTGGGATTAAAGGCGTGTGCCACCACACCTGGCATCCCTCATCTTCTAATATCTTAAGGCCGAAAATTCTAGCATCTCGGCTTTTTTAACCCCCCCTTGAAGTTTTCTCATATTCGGCATTTACAGAAAAGATTACAAATTCAGAACTAGATACCCGAGACCTCAATGGTTTGCCCCCATGCTCAGCACCATCCCAGCTGTCTCAGTGTTTCTCAGTGGTCCACAGGCTCCCCAGGGACATGCTCGGGGCCCTAGGGCTAGGTGCTAGAGCAAGACTTTACCAAATGGCTGCTGTATTTGGTTTTAGCTGCAACTGTAACAGTCAGCTAGGGGTACTGACATGTGTAGATGTGAGCATTTCAGTGTACCTCAGTTTTCCTTCAGGAGGAAATGAGATCACTCAGGATGCAAATGCAAGACATGGTGAAAGAAAACGAAGAATTGCAACAAAAACTAAATGAGAGTCATGTGACAAAGGAGGCAAGGCAAGTGGTGTTTTCCATTTAAAACAAGATAATAGGAATAAACTTCACGAACTCATCAAATACACACACAAATTTTCTCTTTCTTAACATATTTTTTTAGTTTTTTTTTTTTTATTTATTTTTTGCAGGGAGGGGTTCAATGTAGGGTCTCACTCTAGCCCAGGCTGACCAGGAATTCACTCTGTATTATCATGGTGTCTCGAACTCACAGCGATCCTCCTACCTCTGCTTCCGAGTGCTGGGATTAAAGGCGTGCGCCACCATGCCTGGCTTTATTTGTTTATTTGACAGAGAAAGAGAGAATGGGCATGCTAGGGCTTCCAGCCACTGCAAACAAACTCTAGACACATGCACCCCCCCTTGTGTATCTGGCTAACGTGGGTCCTGGGGAATTGAACCTGGGTCCTTTGGCTTTGTAGGCAAATGCCTTAACCACTGAGTCATCCCTTCAGCCAGTTTTTTTTCTTTAACTAATGTATATGATGGGAGTGTATGAAATTAATAAGACCTGACGAAATCCTAGTACCTCTTCTAAATTGGGATGTCATATATATATATTTTAAAGTAGGGTCTCCCTCTAGCCCAGGCTGGCCAGGAATTCACTATGTAGTTTCAGTGTGGCCTTGAACTCACAGCAGTCCTCCTACCTCTGCCTCCCAAGGGCTGGGATTAAAGGCGTGCACCACCACGGCCAGATAAATTGGGACTGTTAAATTACTATTTTTAGACATGCTGGGGGTGGAACCCAGGCCTTCATGTATGCCGGTCAAATCTCTTCCACTGAGCACATCCCCAACCCTTTGGTTTTTGAAATAGGGTGTCATCATGTGGCTGAGGCTGGCCTCTAAGTGGCTCCTGCCATCTTTGTGTTTTTTTTTTTTAATTATTTATTTATTTATTTGAGAGCGACAGACACAGAGAGAAAGACAGATAGAGGGAGAGAGAGAGAATGGGCACGCCAGGGTTTCCAGCCTCTGCAAATGAACTCCAGACGCGTGCACCCTCTTGTGCATCTGGCTAACGTGGGACCTGGGGAACCGAGCCTCGAACCGGGGTCCTTAGGCTTCACAGGCAAGCGCTTAACCGCTAAGCCAGCTCTCCAGCCCCATCTCTGTTTTTTTTCTTCCACTCCACCTTTACCTATTTACAGTGTACTTTGGATAGGAAATATTGAAGCGGCCAATTTCCAAAGCCCCTTCAGCTCATTCTGATTGGAACTGGTAATCCTAAAAGTTATATTGGGCCACAATCTGTAGTGTACTATATGTATTTACAAAGGGTCTTCTCATGGAAAAGTTAAGGTTGGATTATGTTTGTTCAGTCCTGAGAAACCGTTACAAAGCCTTCTGGAAATTTGCTCTTTGGTTTATGTTTTCAAGTTTTATTTTAATTGTTTATTTATTTTGATTTTTTTTTTGAAACTGAGTGTTAATAGTTGGACAGATTGTCCTGAGACATAATTCCTGCAACCTTCACTTTCCCATGTGGAATTGCATTGCAAGCATGTACCGTGGTGCCTGGCTTATCTTTTATTTATTAATTGTTATTATTGTTTTGTTTTTATGATGTAGTGTCTCACTCTAGTCCAGGCTGACCTGGAATTCACTATGTAGTCTTAGGGCAGCCTCGAACTCATAACAATCCTCCTACCTCTACCTTCCAAGTGCTGGGATTAAAGGTGTGCACTACCATGCTAGGCTTCATTTTTAATTTATTTTATAAAATATTTTATTTTTTATTTATTTACAACAGAAAGAGGGGGAGGGGAGGAAAGAGAGAATGGGTGCTCCAGGGCCTCTAGCCATTGCAACAAACTCTAGATGCGTGCGCCACCATATGCATTTGGCTTGTGTACGTTATGGAGAATTGAACCTGGGTCCTTAGGCTTCACAGGCAAGCACCTTAACCATGAAGCCATCTCTCCAGCTACATTTTTTTTTATTTTTTAAGAGCCATGAGTCTTACAGACTTCCCATGATCTGGCCCTGAAGTCCTACACTCAGGAGATTCTCTTCTATAACACTGGCAATGCCCGTGTAGCTGCCGTGCCCAGCCTAATGACCACGAAGGAGTGTTTTTGAACTAAAACGGGACCGTACAAAATTTTTTTAAAAGGTTTCACATGGGTGTCAAAATTAATTCAGTTGGGTGCGGAGAATGGACGTTGACAGTGACAAAACACAACTGGCCACTTCATGATGGCCTCTCCTGAGTGCTACATACATGGAGCTTTCCTGCTCGCTGTATTTTTAAAATATATATATGTATTGATTTTTAGCCGGGCATGGTGGCACACACCTTTAATCCCAGCACTTGGGAGGCAGAAGTAAGGAGGATCTCCGTGAGTTCGAGGCCACCCTGAGACTACATAGTGAATTCCAGGTCAGCCTGAACCAAAGTGAGACCCTACCTCGAAAAAAATCAAAATTTAAAGATATATTTATATATTTGCAAGGAGAGAGAAAAGGCACACCAGGACCTTCTGGTGCTACGAATGAACTCCAGGTGCATGAGCCACTTTACGTGGGCACTGGGGAATCAAACCCAGATCCTTAGGCTTTGCAGGCAGGCTCCTTAACCGTGAAGCCATCTCTCCAGTCCCTGTTCTCTGTGCTTTTGTGTGTATTTGAGCCTTTGCCTTTACAACATGACTGGTGCAGGCCACAATTCAGGTGTCGCTGCTGTCACTGTGAAAGGTAGCATTTGCTGTGTCACTACTGTGTTCCACATGAATGTGTGCCCCGTCACTCCGTCACTGCACGCTCAGGCGCGTGTCTGTGGTCTTGCACCCCGAACGACAGTACCTAACTGTGTAAATTGATTGTAGGCGTCACATTTGGACTCACATCGAAGTGGTTATGGATGAAAACAACTTGTTAAAGGAGCACTTGAGGATTCAGGAAACAAAAGCCCAGAGTGCCAACCAGGAGCATGTCCTAGAAGGTGCGTCCCATCCTTGAAAACGGGCAGGAATTGTGTCTTTCAGACTTCGTCCTCATTGAGACACGGCTACTTACTGAATATCTAGCCAGTGCCCTCCGTGTACTTACTGCTCTCTCATGGCTGCGCAGTGTATCTCTTGTCACTCCGTGTCCTCTGTGAGTCCCTTGTAGGGTCAGACTCACCTGAACTAGTTAAGAGTAAAACAGTGTCTAAGGTGTGGGGGGAAAAACACACAAGGTAAGCAGTTGAACAAGCACAAGGTTGTCCTCCCAGATTTTTGTTGCCTGAATGAATAAGTCAAACCATTCTCTGTCTCCCTTCCAGCCTATTCCCTACCCCATTCCCTAAGTGAGCGCTGGAGTGATGCCCTTCTGCTCAACCCACCCCTGGCCCTTGGTTTTTGAGGTAGAGTCACACTACGTATAGCCCAGGCTGGCCCAGAGCTTGTTAGTTCAGGGTAGCCTTGGTCTCAGGATTTTCCTTCCCTACGTCCCCAGGAGCAGGATAACACATGTGCACCAGCACGCCTCGTTTTACGGTCACTCTTTTCTCGCAGGGCTGTGGACATCATCGTTCAAGCCTCTGTGGCTCTCAGCTGCTTCTCACGAGTGTCCCTTCTGTTCCCTGTGTAGCTCCCTGTCCCTAGGAGCCTCCACAGCACGCCACGTGGACTACAAGGATTCTTGTTGTGCAAGGAGCGGGGAGCAGAGCAAAAGATCCATGTTACAAGTTGACTTTTAGTATTTCCTTGTAATCCATATCCTTTCAGTTTTGTTTCTGATGCTGGCAATTGAGCCTTAGCACATCACACATGTTAGACACCCCACCAATGACCTACTTCTCAGTCTTTCTTTCTTCTTCTTCTTTTTTTTTTGGCATGTGTATATTTGTGTGTGCGTGTGTGCGCGCACGCATGTTGTAACAGGTATAGACACACGTGTATGTGAATGCACAGATGTATGGTGAGGCATGTGGTGAAGGGAGTTGACATCAGGGTCCTCCTCAGCCCTCGGCACCTTACCTCATTGAGACAAGGTCTCTCTAAATCTGGAGTTCACTGACTCTGCTAGACTAGCTAACCAGCTTTCCAAGCAGTCAGCACTGGAGTCACAGGCCTGGGTACCATGCCCAGCTGCTACAAAGGTTAAGCACTTCCCCAGCTGAGCCACCTCCATACCCCTATTCCTGTTTTTTTCTTATACAGTTCATGTAGCCTGGTGTGGTTCAAACTCGTGACCCCTCTGCCTCTGCCTCCCAAATGTTGTGACTCCAGGCCTGGACATCACACCTGATTTGAACCTGTACACACCTTTATTTGTATTTAGTTATTTGACAGAGAGAGAAAGAGAGAGAATGGGCACGCTAGGGCCTCTAGCCACTGCAAACGAACTCCAGATGCATGAGCCCTTTTGTGCATCTGGCTTATGTGGGCCCTGGGGAAATCAAACCTGGGTCCTTCGGCTTTGCAGGCAAGCGCCTTAACTACTAAGCCATTTCTCCAGCCCCCTGATTTAAACCTGTGATCCCTCTGTCTCCTGAGTACTGTGATTCCAGGCCTGGACATCACACCTGATTTGAACCCGTGATCCCTCCACCTCTGTCTCCTGAGTACTGTGACTCCAGGTCTGGGCATCCCACCTGACCAATGCTCGTGTTTCTTGTCTTCCGGGTAAGTCTGTATCCTGTTCTTGTCCATTACTTTTCAGTTGCCAAGGTGACCAAAAAACTCATTCTGGAGGAGGCCAGAACACAGAAGCTAGAAAGGGAGTTGAAAGAGAGCAAGGAGCAGCTGGAGCGTTCACGTGCCAAGTGCAAAACACTCAAAGAGGAGTCGGACAGGAAGATCGCAGCAGACGTCCATGCGTCAGTGGTAAACGAGTTAAAAAGGTAAGGGTTGCTTGTCTTCCCGAGCATGCGTGAGGCAATCTACACATTCTAGGGGAAGTAAAGAGAAGTTGCTCAACTTCTGCTTTTTGTTGTTGTCAAGGTAGGGTCTTTCTCTAGCCCAGGCTGACCTGGAATTCACTATGTAGTCTCAAGGTGGCCTCAGACTCATGGCCACAGCGATCCACCTACCCCTGCTCCCTCCCCTCCCCCCCCCCCCCGCTGGGATTAAAGGCATATGCCACCTAAACTTCCGTTTTTGTTGTTTTGTTATTGTTGTTGGAGTGATGCTTTTTGAGTTTGGGGGAAGGTGGTTTTGTTTTGAGGTAAGGTCTCATTCTATCCCAGGCTTACCTGAAATTCACTCTGTAGTTCCAGGCTGGCCTCGAACTCAGTGGTCCTCCTATCTCTGGCTCCTGAGCTCTGGGATTAAAGGCTTGCGCCATCACACCTGGCTGGTTTTGTTTTCTTTGCTCGTTTGTTTGTTTTTGTTTTTGTTTTGTTCTGTTTCTGAGGTAGGCACTCACTCTGTAACCCAGGCTGGCCTGGAGCTTGCCATCCTTCTACTTCTGTCCCGGTGTTGGCACTGCGGGTGTGCGCCCACACCCAGCCTGCAGTTCCGTGATGTCTGCGGTGTGCACTTGCTATATAGCCAAGGAACAGCCAGAAACGCATCAGCTCAAGCAATCCTCCCACTTCACTTTCTGCATCCACCTACTCAGGGTTTTCCTGTCTTGTTCTTTTTTTTATTTTTATTTATTTATTTGAGAGATGAGCGAGGGAGAGAGAGAATAGACGCACTTAGGGCCTCTAGACACTGCAAATGAGCTCCAGAAACATGCGCCACCTTGTGCATCTGGTTGTGTGGGTACCAGGGAATCAAACCTGGATCTTTAGGCTTCTCAGGCAAGTGCCTTAATGGCTAAGCCATTTCTCCAGCCCCATGTTTAAAAAAAAAAAATCAAGATTCTTGTACAAGAGGACGACGCATTCAAAGCCAACCTATAGTACATAACAGGACTATTACTGGAGTTTGAAGTCAAAATCTTCAGCCCTAGGGTTCTGAATGTACTAGTCTGAGCCACTCATCCCAATCTGCCAGTCAAAGAGGTGAGTAGCGGGGCTGGGGAGATGACTTACTGGTTACAGTGCTTGCCTGCAAAGCCTAAGGACTCGGGTTCAATTCCCCAGTACCCAAATAAGCCAGATACACAGGGTGGCACATGCATCTAGAGTTCATTTGCAGTGGCTGGAGGCCCTGGCACCTCCATTCTGTCTCCCTCTCTCTCTCTCTTACTCTCTTAAATAAATAAATAAATAATGTTTTTAAAAGCAGATGAGTAGTGATGAAGGTCAGAGAAAGGAGATTTAACTAATGTGATCATGTTGGGAAGAAGAGATTTAAAAAGTTTCAGTATCCTCAAGTGGGTCTGCATCAGGCTAAAGGAAACTATAAGACTTTGTAGGAGATGGGGAAGGATGACCTGACAGCTGGGCATCTTGGTTAGGACAGAGGTCTGACTGGTCACTGCCTCAAGGCTGGTTCTGCAGAAGTTGCTCTTGCTGTCCTTATTGGGAGCCATGAGGCGAGCACTGCAGCTCACCATCATGACCAGATTCCCTCATATCCAGGGTATGTGTTCTGGGAGGGAAAAAGTAAAAGTCAAATCCAGGGAGAAACTGGAGCAGTTAGGGAGTGACAAGTGCCTTCCTACAAATGCTATCTAAAATGCTTTAGGGCTGGAAGGATGACTTAGCAGTTAAGGCACTTGCCTGTGAAGCCTAAGGCCTCAGGTCCGACTCCCCAGAACCCACATAAGCGAGACGCACAAGGTCACGCATACGCACAAGGTGGCATCACATCTGGAGTTCAATACCACTTGCCAGTTCACTTGCTTGCTCTTTCTCTCTTAAAAGTAAAAAAAGAAAAGTAAAAATTAACAGGGCCGGACAAGGTGGAACACGCCTTTAATCCCAGCACTTGGGAGGCTAAGGTAGGAAGTTCTCTGTGAGTTCAAGGCCAGCCTGAGATTACTTAGTGAATTCCAGGTCAGCCTGGGCTACAGTGAGACCTTACCTTGAAAACCAAAATAAGAATAATAATAATTGAGCATAGTGGCACATGCCTTTAATCCCAATACTTGGCAAGAATGGGTCACTGTGAGTTTGAGGCCAACCTTAAACTACAGACTAAGTACCAGGTCAGCCTAGGCTGGTGAGTCCCTACCTCAAAAAACCAAAACTAAATAATTTTTTTCTAGAAGAAATAGTATCTGAATGAGTGGGCGGCCAACAAGCTTAGATGATCGCTGTCAAAGACAGTGTGCCCTGCCCGCACTGGCCCCTCTCCTCCAGCAGCTGGGCACCACGCTCTGTCTCCTGACCTGGGTCCCACCAGAGCTGTGTCTCAGAAGCTCTTTAAAGAAGGATTTGAGGCCAGACGCGGTAGTGCACGCCTTTAATCTCAGCACTCGGGAGGCAGAGGTAGGAGGATCGCCATGAGTTCAAGGCCGCTCTGAGACAACATAAAGAAGGATCTGGGGGCTGGAAAGATGGTTTAGCAGTTAAGCACTTGCCTGTGAAACCTAAGGACGATGGTTTGAGGCTCAGTTCTCCAGGACCCACGTAAGCCAGATGCACAAGGTAGCACGGGCATCAGGAGCTCATTAGCAGTGGCTGGAGGTCCTGGTGCTCCCATTCTCCACACCCCCTCTCTCTCAAATAAATAAATAAAAATAAAATAAAACAAAACAATTTTAAAGGAGGATATGTCAGGAGCTGGTAAGTGATGACTTCATTTTAGCCCCAGTGCACTGCACACAAAGCCAAGTCACTTTTTTTTTTTTTTCTGGTCCTTCAGCCAGTTGCTGGAGAGAAAAGAGAAAGAAATGTCTGAGACAGAAGAGCTGAGAGAGCAGCTGAGGGCCCTGCAGGAAGAGATCAAGAGCACACTCCAAGGGAAGCACGGATGGGAAAACAGAAGCAGAGAGCTGGACGCGGAACTCCACCATACACAGAAAATAAATAGGTACAGATACGTGTTTTCCCCCTTTAAGTCCAAGTAAGGTTTTCTTTATTTTCATAAAGACCCAAGGCCCTATCTATGACCTCAGACCAATGAGAACTGTGTCTCGGGACCTGTCTAGAGGATCTGTCAGAGAATAGAAATCAGAAATCAGTGGCCTCGTTTCAGCCCCAGTGCACTGTACACAAAGCCCATCACTTTTTTTTTCTTTTTTTTTTTTTTTTGGTCTTTCAGCAAGTTGCAGAAGAAAAGAGACAAAGCAAGCGCTGAGACTGACAAGCTGAAGGAGAAGCTGGTCTCCCTGCAGGAGAAAGTGAACCACATGCTCCTGGAGAAACGCAGCTGGGAAGACAGAAACAAAGAGCTGGATGCCAAACTCCAGTCCACACGGAAAATCAACAGGTACAGATAGAGAGACCTGTCTGGCCTATCCCCCAGAAGGTGTGTGAGTTTTTAAAAATATTCCTATGTATGTACTTGAGAGAGAGAAAGATGATTGGTGCATCAAGGCCTTTGGCTGCTGGCAAACAAACTCCAGGCTCATGCGCCACTTGGTGCATCTGGCTTTACATGGGTGTCGGGGAATCGAACCCAGGCCAGCGGGCTTTGTTAGCAAGCACCTTTAACTGCTTAACCATCTCTCCAGCCTCCTCAATGCAAACATATTTATTTATGTGCGTGCGTGTGTGTTTAGAGGTCAGAGAACAACATCAAGGTATTAATTTTCTTTTTCTACTATTTTCTTTTCTTTCTTTTTTTTAATTTTAATTTTTATTTTATTTTATTTTTGGTTTTTAAGGTAGGGTCTCACTCTAGCTCAGGCTTTCCTGGAATTCACTATGTAGTCTCAAGGAAGCCTCGAACTCACAGCCATCCTCCTACCTCTGCCTCCCAAGTGCTGGGATTAAAGGTGTGCACCACCATGCCTGGCTATTTTTCTACCATTTTCTGGGTGGTTTTTATTCAAGGCAGGTTCCAGGCTGACCTGGAATGGACTACGTAGTCTCAGCCTGACCTCAAACTCAGCCATCCTCCTCCCTCTGCCTCCCACATGCTCGGATTAGGGGCGTACACCACATTGCTACCATACTTGGAGACAAGGTTTCTCTTTTGTTGAGTTTTGTTCTCTTTGCTTGTTTGTTTGTTTTTTGCAAGGCTTCTGGCCAATCTAGTTGACCTGTGAGCATTGGGATTCTCCTGGTTCCACCTCCCATGGCTAGAGACTCCTTGAAATTACAGAGCACTGCTCCACTTTGCATCGGGTTTTATATGGGAGACTGGGGATTGAACTGGGGTCATTGGTGTACACGTGAGGGTAAGGGAACAACTTTTCTATGTCTGGGCCTCACCTTCTCCCTTGGTTGTGCGGGGGTGTGCTCCTGTCTCCACCTCCCACTTCACCGTAGGTGTGCTGGGGTGACAGAAGCCCCCTTTTACATGGGGTCTGAGGGTCTGACTCAGCCACTCAGACTTGTGTGGTAAGCACTTTTCCACTGAGCCACTTCCCTAGCCCCTGACAACTTTTTAAATTTTTATTTTATTTTATTTCATTTGATTGTCCAACCATTTGGGATTCTGTAGGAAACAGCGAAAGAAGATTGACAGCCTGAGAAAGGTAGTGGAACACGCCAGGTGGGACGAGCTGGCGGCTCACCAGTACCTGTCAAACCTCCTCAGAGAAGTGGAGAAAGTCGTCCAGGAGCGAGACGAGCTTGAGCATTTGGTAAGTTCCGCCAAAGTTAGGTTAAGAAAACTGCAAGGTAATCTGGAAATGTGACTTTAATAAAATGGTCAGAGAAATCTATAAAAACACTCCATATTTATATTCAACCACTCATTTCCAAATTCTTTAAAATTTGATCTTCTAGCCAAGGGCAATTTTTTGTTTTGGTTTTGGTTTCTCAAGGTAGAGTCTCACTCTAGCTCAGGCTGACCTGAAATTCACTAAGTAGTCTCAGGGTGGCCTCGAACTCAGGTGATCCTCCTGCCTCTGCCTCCCAAGTGCTGGGATTATAAGTGTGCGCCACTATGCCCAGCACCAAGGGCAATTTAAAAAAAATGTTTTATTGTTTATTTGCAAGCAGAGATGGAGAGAGAGGGAGAGTGTGCTCGCATAGCCTCCAGCCACTGAGAATGACACTCCAGACACATGAGCCGCTTTGTGCATTTGGCTTTACGTGAATATTGGAGAACCAGACCCAAACCATCAAGCTTTGCAAACAGGCTCCTTAACCACTAAGCAATCTCTTCTCTTCAGCACAAATTTTGAAACAGAGTCTTGATACATAGAAGTTAAATTTGAACTCTTGTCACAGTCTCCCAAGTGCTGGGATTACAGCAATGGGCAACCTTCCTGGCTCAGCCAAAACACGTAAAAATTTATTTATTTTTGGCACTTTCATATGTGTATGTTAAGTATTGTGATCTTAGTGGGCATAATGGCACACGCCTTTATTCCCAGCACTTGGGAGGCAGAGGTGGAAGGATTGCTGTGAGCTGAAGGCCATCCTGAGACTACATCGTGAAGTCCAGGCCAGCCGGGACTAGAGTGAAACCCTACCTCAAAAAGAAAAACAAAACAAAAAAAATGTATTGTGATCTTATTCCTGCCTCCATTTACTCACCCTTAACACCTTCTCCTTCCACTAACTTCCTTCCTCCCATTTACCCCATCCTACTTTCATGGCTGTTTTTGATATACTATGTATTTCAGTTTAGACATCAGTTGCGATTGCAAAGGTTCTGCCAGGGCATGGTGATACATGCCTAATCCCAGCTCTCTGGAGAGAGAGGTAGGAGGATCACTATGAGTTCAAGGCCACCCTGAGACTACATAGTGAATTCCAGACCAGCTTGGGCTAGAATGAGACCCTACCTCGAAAACAAAGGGGAAAAAGTATTCTGCAATTGTATGATGCATAAAATATTCCAGTGAAGACACTAGAATGGTCTTTTGAGGAGCAGAAAAGTCATTCAATCCGAATCAGTCTGCCAATGCCAGTTAAATAGGCATTTCATTTACAGTGTGATCCTGAGGACACACACTGGCCTGCACACTAACAATATGAAACTATTTTATGTGATTCATTTAGAGAGAGAGAGAGAGAGAGAGAGAGAGAGAGAGAGAGAGAGACTATGTGACGAAAACATAGTTGAAAAGCAGAAAAGTGCTTTTTACTGACTCGTTTTTTTTTTAAAGAGATTTTGCATTTTTTTAAATTCATTTATTTGAGAGTGACAGAGAGAAAGAGGCAGAGAGAGAGAGAGAGAGAGAGAATGGGCATGCCAGGGCCTCCAGCCACTGCAAACAAACTCCAGACACGTGCGCCCCCTTGTGCATCTGGCTAACATGGGTCCTGGGGAACTGAGCCTCAAACTAGGGTCCTTAGGCTTCAAAGGCAAGTGCTTAACCACTAAGCCATCTCTCCAGCCCTGGTTTTGTTTTTTTATTGACAGTTTTTTAAATACTTTTTTTTTTTTTTTTTTTTTGGAGAGAGAGAGGCAGATAGAGAGAATGGGTGCATTTGGACCTCTAACTATTGCAAATGAATTCCAGACACATGTGTCACTTTGTGCATCTGGCTTATGTGGGTACTGGGGATTCGAGCCTGGGTTCTTAGGTTTTGCAGGCAAGCATCTTAACTGCTAAGCCATCTCTCCAGCCCTTGACAGTTTCCACATATGTACAAAATGCGTTTTTTTTCAATTTTTTTGTTTATTTATTTATTTATTTGAGAGCAACAGAGAGAGAAAGAGGCAGAATGAGAGAGAGAGAGAGAGAGGGAGAATGGGCACGCCAGGGCCTCCAGCCACTGCAAACGAACTCCAGATGCGTGCACCCCCTTGTGCATCTGGCTAACGTGGGTCCTGGGGAATCGAGCCTCAAACCGGGGTCCTTAGGCTTCACAGGCAAGCGCTCAACCGCTAAGCCATCTCTCCAGCCCTAAAATGTGGTTTTTTTTAAATTATTTATTTATTTATTTATTTGAGAGCGACAGACACAGAGAGAAAGACAGATAGAGGGAGAGAGAGAGAGAATGGGCGCACCAGGGCTTCCAGCCTCTGCAAACGAACTCCAGACACGTGCACCCCCTTGTGCATCTGGCTAATGTGGAACCTGGGGAACCGAGCCTCGAACCGGGGTCCTTAGGCTTCACAGGCAAGCGTTTAACCACTAAGCCATCTCTCCAGCCCCTAAAATGTGTTTTGATCATAGTCTCCTCCTGTCATTCTCTCTTGCTCCCACTCTCCCATTTCCCTTCCACTGAAACCCTCCCTTTCTCCAACGAATCCCTCTACTCTGTTGACGTTTTGTTGCATTTTATTTTTGCCTTCTTCCGTCATCATCCACAACAACATGCTGATGTCCTCAACATCACGCAGGTAGCAGCAGCCACAGTGAGGTTATGAATGCGACGGCCACCACGTGTCCGGGAAACGACGTTCCAAAGCCCGCCTCCCATCCTCACGTTCTTTCCAGCACCTCTCCGGCAGTGTTCCCTGAGCCGAGGCCGGTGTGGTGAGGACACCACGTTAATGATGGGAGCGAAACTGTCACTTCTCGGTCCTCTGAGGAGTCTGAGTCTCACCAGTATCACCGCCATCTAGGAAAAGAAGCTCTCATATCAAACATGAGAGCAGAACTACTAGGTGAACGTGAGTATCGAGAGGGCACTGATGGGCACAACATGTACATACAGCCAAACAGCAGCAGTGGCCTCTTCCAGCGCCCTCGACCTTCCAAGCCATAGGCTTTTGAGTAGGTTTCAGTAATGGCGCGGATTCTCTCCTGTGGAATGGGGCCTCAACTCCAGAGGGCAGTTGTGCCCCTTAGCAGTCATGCCCTATCGCACCAATGGGCTTACCCCACCTGACTACTGGTTGTGTGCCTTATAAGGTTCATTGCTGGGCAAGACTTGGTAAGTTTTCTTCACCATCAGCAGAAGGCTTTCAGCTCAACACCAGCTTGATTTCCCAGAATCATTAGCAATAGTCTTACATTCTAGTGTGGGGGATCCAAGAGCACTGGGAATAGTCCGTGTTATTCTGTGGGTCTCATGGGCCTCCCTGACCAGCAAATCACTGGGGAGTTTCCCACAGAGTTTTCCCTCTGTCACTGGAATGGTCCTGTAACAACCTGTAGCAGAGAGCCGCAGGGTACTGAGATGAACGTCCAGACCAGGCACAGTTACGGAGAAAGAGATATTATGGAAGCTTACAGATCCAGGGGAAGTTCCATAATGGCAGAAGAAGCTGGCCTGCCTTCACTGATCCAAGCAGAGATAGAGAAGAGCCAAAAGCCACCTCCAGCACCACAAGTCAGAACTCAGGCACTCTAGGTATCAAAAGATTAGGTATCTTTAGACTGGAAATCTGAATCCACCCCCACACCTTAGGGCTGGACCCTGAGATCCGCCCAGTGACACCTCCTCTTACCAGGTGGCTGCAGATCTAAATTACCCACTTTAATAAAAATTTATTTATTTGAGAGAGAGAGAGAGGAAGGAGCAGAGAGAAAGAGAGAATGGGCACACCAGGGCCTCCAGCCACTGCAAACGAACTCCAGACACATGCGCCCCCTTGTGCATCTGGCTTATGTGGGGCCTGGAGAGTTGAACCGGGATCCTGTGGCTTTGCAGGCAGATGCCTTAACCGCTAAGCCATCTCCCCAGCCCATCATTTGGCTTCTTGATGCTAACCATTCTTTCTGGCTGAAGTGAGACAGAATCTCAAGGTGGTACTGACTTGCATTCCCCTAATGGCTAAAGGTGTTGAACAATTGTTAACATGTCTATTGTCCTTTGTATTTCTTCTGCAGAGGGAGGTATGCCTGGTCTTGACTCTTCTGTCCCAGCCCCAAGTGGTTTAAGACTCAGAGGAGGTGTCCCACTGAAAGACATACTCACCCGCACAGGGTTGAGTGGTCCTTTATCTCCCGTACTGACTGTTAGGCCCAGAGAAAGGGACACATGCCGACGAGAATGCCAAAGGGGCATGCTGAGTCTCTGGAGAAAAGCCTGCACCCCTGTATTTTCAGGGATCATGTTCCATTACACAAATATTTACCCTTTAACTTACGGTCTTTTCTAGCGCAAACTGAGCGTGAGGTTGAAGTTCTAATGCCCCAGATCTCCAAGGTGACTGACTTTGGTGTGTTAAACACTTCGCTCGTGAACAACCACGGGGGTAGCTTAGACTTGTTGCAAGTCTTCACGCCCCATGCCGTGAACTAGGGGGCATGCTGTGCCCAAGCAGAAGTTTTCTTTACCTGGTCTGGCAGTCAGAAGTCAAGATCAAGGGTTAGCAGATTTGGGGTCTGGTGAGGACCAACATCTTGCTGCATCTGCAAATGTGGAAGTGCCAGATAAGCTCCATTGAGCCCACTTGTGAGGACACTAAGCCCATGAAGGAGGACTCCCCATATCATGACCTCATCATCTTGCACAGAGGCCCTACCTGCTCACGGACACAGTGGTGGTTCCACAGTGGGGGTTCGATTTCACCATGCACACCTGGGGGCAGGACGCAAAGAGGCACTTGTAGATATCATAGGGGTTTTCATAGCCCATGCTACCTACTTACTTCTGTTGATTTGGGGTTTTGAACTCAGGACCTTGCACATGTTAGGCAAACATTCTACCACTGAGCTATATCCTCAGCCCACCACAGGTTTTGCTTCTGTTTTCCTTTGGTTTGAGACATGGTCTCACTGTGTATCCTTGGATGACCTAGAACTCACTGTGTGTACCAGGCAGGCCTCACACTTGCTGCTCCTGCCTACTTCTGCCTCCCAAGTGCTTATATGACAGGCGTGCAGCACTATGCTGAGTTGATGCAGTTCTGGAGATCAGATTCAGGGCCTTGGGCATGCTAGGCAAGCACTCCACCAACCGGGCTACTCCGGCCCCCAGTGCTTTTATTTGAACAATTTTAATTAGGGAGAAGGAAGGGAGGGAGGGTGTTGGGGAAAGAAGGAAGAATGAAAGGAAAAAAAGACTCTAAAAGCTGGCTTTATTCTCAGTGTGCTGACAAGTTGGAGAAAATGGCAGCTGGTGCTCCCAGATGACTGGTGGGGTGTACTGCCCATGTAACCCCATTGGCTTTAAGGACCACAGAAAACATTCCCTGTAGTTTCCACATGTGGCATTCAGAGCCAGGCACAGTGGACACTTCTCCAGGACCCCGTGAGCTGCTTAGGTGGCTGAGGCAGGGGATTGCTTGAATGCTGGCATTTGAGACCCGCTGGGGCAGCTCCATGGTCGAGCGTCCACCTCTCGACTTGGACTTGTGAGCGCCCCGTCTGCTGGCAGCAAGAGATGCGCGCCTCCTCCCGACATTCAGTTCACGGTGGAGGAAGAGATTCAATGGATAAACACTGACCTTTATTGAAAAACATTATTTTTAGGGTGGAATCCAGCTGCCCCCCACTCCCCTAGGAAGAAGTGGATGAGGATGGGCACACGTGGAAGGGAAGTGGTATGATACCGTGGTGGGAAGCGGTGGATCTAAGAAAAGAGGTGTGAAGGACACGAAGCTAGAAGCTGACGCCATAATGAAAGAGCAACTTTCCATCGTTCACAGCACGTTGCCGGCCCGTGTAGATTCTCACCGTGAACGGCTGCTCGCATAACCCAGTGCGTGTGTTCAGAATGTGCGCTTACTTTCTGTGTTCCCATGGCAACCTCCCTGCCCAGTGGATGGACAGCATCTTCACTGCTAAACATGCGGTGTGATGTAGCTGTATCGTACAGGTTTGAAACCAACATTTGAATAAAGCGTTCGGAGACTTAATGCTTACAGAAGAATACTCTGTGTTTTGTATTTTGTAACAGTGACTAACATTTATAAACTCAGTGACCATGCAGTGCTGTTGCGTGTCAAGTATAGGACAAACAAAAGGATGGGTGTCGTTTTTCTTCCTTAAAAAAAAATTATTTAAGAGAGTTAGAGACTGGGCGTACCAGAGCCTCCAGCTACTGCAAACAAACTCCAGATGCATATGCCACCTGTGCATCTGGCTTTATGTGGATACTGAGGAATCAAACCCTGGTTGTTAGGCTTTGGAGGCAAGCACTTTAACCACTGAGTCATCTCTCCAGCTCTGGGATGTTATATTCTTTTAAAATATATATATGTATTAGCCTGGCGTGGTGGCACATGCCTTTAATCCCAGCACTGGGGAGGCAGAGGTAGGAGGATTGCCATGAGTTTGAGGCTACCCTGAGACTACATAGTGAATTCCAGGTCAGCCTGAGCTACAGTGAGAAACTAACTTGAAAAGACCAAAAAAAAAAAAAAAAAAGTTTATTTATTTGACAGACAGAGAATGGGCATACCAGGACCTCTAGCCACTGTAGACAATTCCAGATGCATGTGCCACTTTGCACATCTGGCTTTGCATGAGTACTGGGGAATTGACCCTGGGTCCTTGGGCTTTGCAGGCAAGCACCTTAACCACTGAACCATCTTTCCAGCCCAGAGGTGTTTTTTTCTAAAAGTCACCCAAACTTTTTCTGCATCAAACACACCTTCATAAAATTTGTCCTTTGCAGATTTTATTTTATCATTTTCAAAATAGTCATTCTTAGGCTTTGAAGATCTGTGAGGGAGGACTGAGGAGATAGCTCAGTGGTAAAGCACTTGTGTAACTCAGGTGAGTCCCTAAGTTCAATCCTGAGGACTAGGAAAGTTAAAGAAAGTAAAGATCACGTGGACCAGGGTGAGCTGGAGGTCCATTTATGTCGCCATTCTTTAGCCCAGGGGATGTGAGTAACCGCACTCCTCTGATAGGAGAGCCCCAAGCCACCTCTGAGAGGGAAACCCATTCTTCAGGCAGTGGCAGTCACAGGAAGGAAGACAAGAGCTTTGATTCATGGGAAGTTAGGAACAATGAAGCTGGTGGTCTGGGGAAAGAGTCCATGAACTATGTCCCTACTTGTGTTTCTAGTCCCATTCCACTTTCTTTTTTTTTTTTTTTTAATTTTTTGTTCATTTTTTTATTTATTTCCTTGAGACAGACAGAGAGAGAAAGAGGCAGAGAGAGAAAGAATGGGCATGCCAGGGCTTCCAGCCACTGCAAATGAACTCCAGATGCGTGTGCACCCTTGTGCATCTGGCTAACGTGGGTCCTGGAGAATCGAGCCTCGAACCGGGGTCCTTAGGCTTCACAGGCAAGCGCTTAACCGCTGAGCCATCTCTCCAGCCCCCATTCCACTTTCTTGCCATAGGACCACATCAAAAACAATTCATGTGGGCTGGAGAGATGGCTTAGCAGTTAAGGCACTTGCCTGTGACACCTAAGGACCCAGGTTTCATTCCCCAGGACCCACATAAGCCAGAGGCACAAGGTGGCACACGCGTCTGGAGTTTGTTTACAGTGGCTAGAGGCACTGGTGCGCCCTTTCTTTTTCTCTCTCACTCTCTTTCCTTTCTCTCAAATAAGTAAATAAAATGTTTAAAAGAAACATTACATGCCTTTAATCCCAGCACTTGGAAAGCAGAGGGTGGAGGATCACTGAGAGTTTGAGACCAGCCTGAGAGTACAAGTAAATTCCAGTTTAGCCTGGGTTAGAGAGAGACCCTACCTTGAAAAGCAAAACAAACAAACAAAAATACCCCACAAAACTATAAAAATAAAGTCAATGCAATACCATACAAAAAAATGGAGGCCCTGTTGGGCATGGTAGCTCACGCCTTTAATCCCAGCATTTGGGAGGCAGAGGTAGGAGGATCACCATGAGTTCAAGGCCACCCTGAAACTCCATAGTGAATTCCAGGTCAACCTGGATTAGAATAAAACCCTATCTCAAAAAAAAAAGGCAGTAAGTATTATCCCCATGTGATAGATGATCAGGCTATATTGTAGAGAGTAAATAACTCGCCCGTGACCATCTCTTCAATATTACACTCGGGATTTGAAGTTAGGTAAACTGTGTATCTCTCAACGACATCCACTTCAGAGCTCAAAGCAGGTGTCTAAGAGCCATTGCTCGTTTCCTCCATCGCCTGCTTCCAGTCTTGTGTGCTGTTTGACATGCTCTTGAACTTACAGACCCCTTCCTCTCCATGACCGCCACTCTTGCCCGATTCCGTGCATGTCTGTTAATTTCCTAACAAGTCATCCTTTTTCCATCCTATGTAGTCTTGCCTCATAATAGTGAGATTTTTAAAAAAAAAATCTTATGTCATTGCCCTGTTGAAACTCTATCATGAGTTTTCATACTTGTGATCTTGGCCTGAAAAACCTCAACAACTGAGCCCTTTTCACCTCAGCCTCTGAGAGGCCCATTCCTGGAACAAAAGCACACACTGTCCTCTCAGGGCCTTTTCTCATGCTGTTTCCTTAAATCAAAGCAATCTTCTCCCAGATCTTTTATTTTAAACTTTCTTTTAAAAAATATTTAATTATGTGAGAATGAAAGAGAGAAAGAGGCAGATAAAGAGAGAGAATGTTACACCAGGGCCTCTAGCCACTGCAAATGAGCTCCAGATGCATGCACCTCCTTGTGCATATGGTTTACATGGGTCCTGGGGAAATCAAACCTGGGTCCTTTGGCTTTGCAGCAAGTGCCTTAACCACTAAGCCATCTCTCCAGCCCTTCTTCCAGGTCTTAACCCCATGTTGCCTCTTCCTATGGACTCTAAAGGAATTTCTTCTTTCTTCCTTCCTTCCTTTTGTTGTTATCTGTTTTGATTTGAGGCAGGGTCTTAATCTAGCCCAAGCTAACCTGTAACTCAACTCTGTAGCCCCAGGCTGGCCTTGAACTCACGGTGATCCTCCTACCTCAGCATCCTGAGTGCTGGTGCTAAAGGCTTATGTCACTGCCTGGCTTCTAAAGGACTTTCTCAATCATGGTGTCATGTTTTCTTCATGGCATTTCACAATATGAATTTGAAGAGAAATATAAACATTGTAGTTACAAGCATAGAACAAGTCCTGTTCTTCCTAAGTTCAAATCCTGGCTTTAGCCCATGACTTTTCTGTGCCTCTAACTCCTCATTAGGAAGAGGCATAATAATTCTTACTTTATATGGATGCTGCAAGCCTGTGGTGGTGCAGTATGTCTGTAATCCCACCAACTGGGAGGCTGAGGCAGGAGGATCAGGCTTTCAAAGTCATCCTCAACTACACAGCGAGTTCAAGGCCAATGTAGGCTACATGAGAGAGTCTTCAAAAAGAAAAATATGGCTGTGGTGGTGAGTTATAATGGTGCCTGGCATATGGTGAGTGTAGATGCTCTTTCTGCTTTTTAAAAATTTTATTTTATGCTAGGCAGGTTGGTGCACACCTTTAATCCCCACACTGGGGAGGCAGACGTCAGAGGATTACTGTGAGTTCAAGGCCAGCCTGAAATTACACAATGAATTCCAATTCAGCCTGGGCTAGAGCGAAACCCTACCTTGAAAAACCAAAGAAAAAAATTATTCATTTATTTATTTATTTGAGAATGAGAGAGAGAGAAAGAAAGGAGGAGGTAGATAGATAGACAGAGAGAATGGGTGCATCTGGGCCACTAGCCACAGGAAACAAACTCCAGACACATACACCACCTTGTGCGTCTGGCTTACATGGGTCCTGGGGAATTGAACCTGGGTCCTTAGGCTTCGCAGGCAAGCGCCTTAACTGCTGCTCCATCTCTCTAGCCCTTCTCTCTTTTTGCCCTTCTCTGCTTTTGCTATGAGTGTGCATGGTGGGAAGCAAGGGAAGCCACTTGCCTACTTGGTCACATGAATGATTTTTTTTTTCCCCTCTTCACTATCTACTGATATTTGTACCCTGGAATAACCAATTTGTATGCTTTCATGGTCTAGTTCATATGCATATATTTTATTTCTTCCTATTACACAACTGTTATATACAACCTACAAAAAGCCCAGTCCATTTTCCATTGCCAAATCAGAGCCGTGTTGCAAAAAGGGAAGACAGCATGGTCAGTTATCCAAACTCATCAGCCAGATCTACCGCCTGTCACAGGACATACTTGAGCCTGTGGATGTTCCCACAGGGGAACTTCTTGTCTTTGCAGCGACCACAGAGCTCCTGCCGGTGAGGCTTCATCAGATCAATGTGTCTTTTCTTTTGAGGACAGGAGCAACGAGTCTTGGAGCAGGTCTTTAAGAAGCAAGGAACATATGATGGAGAATGGAATTTCAAAGGAGAAAGTATGGGGGGGCTGGGAATTAACATGGGATTTTTTTTTTTTTTTTTTTTTGGTTTTTCAAGGTAGGGTCTCACTCTAGCCCAGGCTGACCTGGAATTCACTATGTAGTCTCAGGGTGGACTCGAACTCACGGCGATCCTCCTACCTCTGCCTCCCGAGTGCTGGGATTAAAGGCGTGCGCCACCACGCCCGGCTTTGGGATGTTTTTATAAGCATGGAAAATGCTAATAAAAATTTTTTAAAAAAGAAGCAAGGAACAGATTGGACAATAACAAATCAAACTAGTTTCAAGAGTAATCCTCATATCACAATAGTTTGTTTTATTTTTTTCCCCCAATAACTTCATCTCCCTTTGAGTCCCATGAGGAGCCTAGGAATGAGATGGACAAAAGCCCTGGCACAACCATGCTCTCTGTATGTCTCCTCTCTTTGCTTCCAAATAAATAAATAAATGAAAATATTTAAGGGCTGGAGAAATGGCTTATCAGTTAAGGTGCTTGCCTGTAAAGCCTAAGGACCAGGGCTCAATTTCCCAAGTGAGCCAGGTGAACAAGGTGGCACGTGCGTCCCAAGTTCATTTGCAGTGGATAGGGGTCCTGGAGCACCCATTTTCTCTCTTTCTTTCTGCTTCTTTCTCTTTCCCGCTCTCTCTCAAATAAATTACAAAATACAATATTTATTAAATATTTAAATAAGTAAAATATATACACTTCAAACATACAGAAAACTTAATGCTGTAAACCAATATCCAGTTCCATAAATCCCAAACTGTTTGTCACAGAGGCTTCATGTCAGCAGAAATGTAATAACCACAATGAACGTATTCTATGAGCTTACCTGACATTGGATTGCTTCCACTCGGTAAGGGTTAAAACTCTTTTGACACTTGCAACAGAGTTGTTTGAAGTAAACCTAAATAGAAATTGGTGTTTAAGACAAGCTGACAAGCACTTACATCTCCAAGCACTCGGTTCACAACATAACTCATCCCTCCACTTTGTGCTTTGCTCGTATGTAACCTCTGCCTTTGTCATCTTAAGTGCTTCTAATGCTGTCACCTCTTCTGACTCTGTGAGTTCGACTTTTCTCACCTGTAAAATTGGGATAATACTACTTTTTCTATAGTTCTGACAACTGCCCAATGACATGGAAAACAAACCACAATAAGTACTCAACAGAAAGTAGCCCTTACAGGGCCAGAGAGATGGCTTAGCGGTTAAGGCACTTGCCTATGAAGCCCAAGGACCCAGGTTCAACTCCCTAGAACCCACATAAGCCACCCGCTCTTGCTTACCTTATTAGTTCCAGAAATGCACCACACGTATGCGCTCTCCCATCGGGTCTTACAGTCTTTACAGTGAAAATAGCCGTACTTTGGCTCCAAAAACTGAAAATAAAGAGTGGGGAAGGAGTCTTTTACTATTTTGGGGGGAAAATATCTAGATCCTCTCTCCCTAATTGCTTTTGTTTCCCTAATTCTTTGTATAAGAAGTAAAACTCACCAAAAGGCCTCCCATCTATACTCAAGGCTACTATATTAACTACTCTTCTCCAGAAGTCCTCTTGTGGCTTGTATACTTTATTAGTTTATTTACTTTTTTTTTTCATTTATTTGTTTTGTTTTGTTTTTCGAGGTAGGGTCTCACTCTCGGCCAGCCCAACCTGGAACTCACTATGTAGTCTCAGGTTGGCCTCGAACTCTGGGTGATCCTCCTACCTCTGCCTCCCGAGTGCCTGGCTTCATTTTTTTTGTAATCGAGATTTATTTATTTATTTATTTACTGAGGTAGGCTCTCACTCTAAGGCCCAGGCTGGCCTCGAACTCACAATGATCCTCCTACCTCTGCCTCCCAAGTGCTGGGACGGCCGGCTCAGTGATACTTTTCCACTTCCCACACCACCAGCAGCACAATTTCCACAAGTTCAAGTCTGACTTCACATTTCACAGATTTGAAGCTCTCAAGCCCAGCATCCATCTTTAACTTCAGCACTCGGTAGTTCTGAGGTAAGAGGATGGATGTGAGGAGCCCGACTGGGGTTACAGAGTGAGTTGCAGGTCAGCCTGGGCTAAAGGCAAACCTTACTTCAAAAACAATAAGAGAAAAAGAAAGAAAGAAAAACAAATCCTCTTTTTCTGCTCACCCTCAATAGCCATGGTGACCATACTTGCAGAAACAGAAGAGAGAAGGCAGACCTGCCTGTTGGCAGACTGAGAGAAGAGGAGACGCACCCAGCTGGAAGGTGGGCTTTGGGAGGGCACCTGCAGCCGTGTTTCCATATACCTGCTTGCCCTTCCTTTCCTGAGCTGGCACGGCACCCTCCTCCCGCAACTCCTGGGGCTGCACGGGCTCTTCCTCCTCCTGCTTGTCATCATCTGACCTTGAGGTTGGTGGCAGCTGCTGGGTAGCCTTCGCAGGGTCTGGGGACTCCTTGCCCTGCTCTTCCCCATCCTTGGGCGACCTGATCAAGGCCCTTCGGCCCGCTGGTGAATAGACTCCCCAGGCTAAAAGAGGCTCCCTGTGGCCGGTTCTGTTCCACGGGGGGCTGCTGCTGCTGCTGCTGCTGCTGCTGAGCAGGGTCCGAGGCCCCAGCGAGCACTGCACGGACTTGTCCACTTTGAGGCTCACCTGGATGCCCACCTCCTTGGTGTCGGCCTTGCACATCCGGACGCTCAGGTTGGGGTTCATCTGGGTGAGAATGGCCTTGAGTTGTGCCCTCTTGTAAGGGTACATGCAATAGTCAGAGATGTTCGCGGGCACCAGCAGCCCTGGGCTGGCCAGGAAAGTGGGAGGAGCCGCAGTTTGCCTCCAGTCTGGCTGCTTACAAGGCCCTGAGAACGCAGGGGAACCCAAAGGCAGCGTGTTCCCATGACCCTGGTATAGGTGGCAGGGAAGGCGGACAAATCGCTCCATCAGCTGACCGGTTACTGCGTCCCGATATCCTGCAGCAATTCGCCCTCCCGCAGCTTGCTTTGCCTTCTTTCAACCCACCTCGGCTTTCTCCTGGTCACATGGGTCCAGGTTGGTCCCAGGCTTCTCCATTTATTTCCAGATAAGAGCCGCCTATTTCCCTTAATTGAAAGAAAGACCTACTTGATGCCTAATTACTTTTCCCCACATCTTCAATTTGTTCTCCTCAAAGCTGTTTTCCATTTCTCACTTCTTCGCACATGCTTTAATTATCAATTTCATTCTTTTGTGCCTCTGGAGTTAATTTTATAGATCTCTTTTGCTTTGTAAGAATGTAAGTTAGTACAGCTATCATAAAAAGAAATCAATACGAAGACTCCTCAGACATTAAAGACAGCTGGGCATGGTGGCGCACACCTTTAGTCCCAGCCCTTGGGAGGCGCAGGCAGGAGGATTATCATGAAGTCGAGGCCACCCTGAGATTACATAGGGAATTCCAGACCAGCCTAGGCCAGAGCAAGATCCTACCTCGAAAATAAATGAATAAAAACAAAGATACCGTATGATCCTGCTATCCCACTACTTTGGTGTGTGTAGACTCACAGAAAATGAAATCCTTAGGGAGATAACTGTACTCCAGGTTCATTGCAGAATTATTCACTATGGAAACAACCTGCCATTGACAGATGGCTAAAGACATTGTGGAGCTGGAGTGATGGCTCAGTGGTTAAGGCATTTACCTGCAAGCCTAACAACCTGAGTTCTATTCCCCAGTACCCACAAGAAGCCAGATGCACAAAGAGGCACATGCATCTGGAGTTCATTTGCAGCGGCTGGAAGCCCTGGCACACCCATTCTCTCATAGTCTCTCTTCTCTCTATCTCTCTCTGCTTACAAATAAATAAAATATTTTTTTAAAAAAGAAATTGTTAAACCAGGCATGGTGGTGCACACCTTTAATCCCAGCACTCGGGAGACAGAGATAGAAGAATCACCATGAGACTGAGGCCACCCTGAGACTACATAGTGGATTCCAGGTCAGCCTGAGCTAGAGTGAGACCCTGCCTCAAAAAAGAAAGAAAGAGAGAGAAAGAAGGAAAGAGAAAGAAAGGAAGGAAGAAAGAAATTGTGATATACATGGAAATACTATTTCTCCATTAAAACAAAAAAGTGGGCTGGAAAGTGCAAAAAGGTGGCACAGCGTCTGGCATTCCTTGGCAGTAACAGAAGCCCTGGCATGTGCACACACACAAGTAAATGATTTAAAAATTAAAATACCATATGAAAGGAAGGAAAATGGACGCATGAGGACTTTTGTTGCGGGAAAGCTAATTTGAGTTTTACCTCTGGCCCGGGATGTGGACAGGACATCTAAGATACCAAAAATGTAAGATTATGGTCCCTCTTTGTTTCTTTCCTTCTCTTTTTTTTCTTTTCCTTTTCTGCAAATGAACCCCTTTTGTGAAAGAGAATGAGTGTGCCAGGGCTGCTGCAAATGAACTCCAGACACATGTGCCACTTGTATATTTGGCTTACTTGGGTCCTGTAGCATTGAACCTCGGTCCTTTGGCTTTTCAGGCAAGCACCTTAACCACTAAGCCATCCATCCAACCCACCAACCCCTTTTTTAATAGTTAATCCAATTGAGCCTGTCTATCACCTGGCTGAGAGACCAACCCTCACTTACAGACATTCTAAAGAGGTGGGAGGAACAGTTATCCCCTTAATGAGATTGTGTACTTGAACTCACAGAAGCCCTTTCCTCTTGTAGTTGCCTACAGGACTTTACTGCCCAGTCTGCTGTCTGAGCTCTAACTCGGAAAGTGTAATTTTGCTGTTTTAGTTTTATTTTTTTCTCTCTCTCTTCTTTGGATACCAGCTAATATCCTAAGCATGTTCACCCTGATATTTTGGAGCTCTTCCACCCTTTTTCTCAATAAATTTCTTTGGTCTTATACATACCTCATTATTTGTATGTCTAATTTTTCATGCTCATGAGACAAAGAACTGGATGGTATGAAGGTGTAGCAATGGCTACACACACAAAAAGGTAGCTCCATGAGGATTTAATGTGTTAATTGCTTGACTTGTATTCATCATTCACAATGTATATGTATATCAGGATGGCACATTATATACAATTTTTATGAGAACAATAATTTTTTAAATAATAAAGGAAATACTGTGGTACTTTGTAGTAAGTTATTTGAGCAGCCAACTGGCTGAGCTGGAAGAAAATATATCACAGTAAGTTTAATAGACATCAAGTTCTTACCACTAAGAGCAAGGAATATAGTTATAAGAGTAGAAGTGTGTATGATGAAATATATTTCAGAGGGTGGTGAAATGTACAAAGGGTTCTCATCACTCCATATTTCTTCCTGAGAGAGGTAAAAAGCAAAATTGTTCTTTTTTTTTTGCTTGGTTTTCGATGTAGGGTTTTGCTCTAACCCAGGATAACCTGGGATTCACTATGTAGTCTCAGGGTGACCTCAAACTCATGGCAATCCTCCTACCTCTGCATCACCCCACAACCACCCAAGTGCTGCCACGCAGGGAAAAATTGTTCTTTTTTTAAAAAAAAAATATTTTTTAGAGCTGGGCGTGGTGGTGCATACCTTTAATCCAGCATGGGGGTGGGGTGGGGGAGGGCAGAGGTAGGAGGATTATTCTCACTCTCTCTTTCCCTCTCTCTGACAACTAAATACAAAGAAAGAAAGAAAGAAAGAAAGAAAGAAAGAAAGAAAGAAAGAAAGAAAGAAAGAAAGAAAGAAAGAAAGAAAGAATTTAAAAGCCGGGTGTGGTGGCACACACACTTAATCCCACCATTCAGGAGGCAGAGGTAGGAGGATTGCCATGGGTTCAAGGCCACCCTGAGATTACAGAGTGAATTCCAGGTCAGCCTGAGCTAGAGTGAGACCCTACCTCAAAAAAAAAAAAAAATTAAATAGCTGGGTGTGGTGGCACATGCTTTTAATCCCAGCACTCAGGAGGCAGATGTAGGAGGATTGCTGTAAATCTGAGGCCCGCATGAGACTACATAGTAAATTCCAGATCAGCCTGAGTTAGAGCAAAACCCTACTTTGAAAAACAAAACAACAAGCAAAAAACATTTGATTTATTTGTAAGGATAAAAAGAGAGAGAGAAAGAGAATGGGCATGTTCCAGGGCCTCTTGCCACTGCAAACGAACTCCAGACAAATGTGCTACTTTGTGCATCTGGCTTTATGTGGGTACTGGGGAATCGAACCCATGCTAGGCTTTTCAAGCAAGCTCCTTTAACCACTGAGCCATCTCTCCAGCCCCTAAAATTAAGAAGAAGAAAAAAAAAGTTTCAAGATAGGGTTTCACTATAGCTCAGGCTGACCTGGAACTCACTCGGTAGTCCTTGGCTAGCCTTACAGCCATCCTCCTGCCTCTGCCTCCTGAGTGCTGGTTGTTAAAGGCATGCACCACTATGCCCGGCTAAAAAGTATTTTCATTTACTTATTTGTGTGTGTAGAGAGAGTTGAGTGTGGATGTGTCAGGGCATCTTGCCACTTCAAATGAGCTCCAGATGCATGCGCCTCCCCAGTGCTAGGATTAAAGGTGGGTGTCACCACAGCAGACTACTCTTTTTAAAAATATATTGTTTTTAATGGGGTGTGATGGCACATGCCTTTAATCTCAGCACTCAGGAGGCAGAGGCAGAAGGATCCCTGCGAGTTTGAGGCCACCCTGAGGCTGCAGAGTGAATTCTAGGCCAGGATAGGCTAGAATGAGGATATAGATAGATACAGATATAGATAGATGATATAGATATAGATATAGATGATATAGAGATAGAGATAGATATAGATAGATATACATATAGATATAGATATATAGATAGATATAGCTATAGATGATATAGATATATAGATGATATAGATATAGATAGATATAGATGATATAAAGATAGATATACATATACATATAGATATACATATAGTTATAGATATATAGATAGATATAGATATAGATGATATAGATATAGATAGATATAGATGATATAGAGATAGATATAGATGATATAGAGATAGAGATAGAGATAGATAGATATAGATGATATAGATATAGCAAGCAGAGAGAGGGAGAGCGAATGGGCAAGCCAGGGCCTCCCGCCACTGCAAACAAACTCCAGACACATGTGTCACTTTGTGCATGTGGCCTTTATGTAAGAGGTCGGTTACTGGGGAGTGGAACTCCGACTTGTAGGATCTCCCCCGCCCTCAGGCCGACCCCGAGCTCCCGGCCCTGCGCGGCCACGCCTCTACCGGGTACCAGTCCTCTAACCTAGGAGCTCCCTGTCAGCCTCGGCGAGGAGCGCCGCGGCGAAGCCGGCCCCACTTCCGGGTCGCGCGCACGCACGCACGCACGCGGCGCGGCGCGTCACCACGTCCCCGCGTCACGTGACCAGAGCGGGCGCTTTTGGCGCGAGCGTGTGAAACGAGGCTGCGGAGGCGGAGCTGCCGGCGGGCGGGCGGGCGGCAGCCGGAGGGGACGGCGGAGCGGGTGAGTGGGCCGGGGCGCCCTCGGCGTGCCGGCTGGGGAGCCGCGTGCTCTTGCCCCGGGAGACAGACGTCCTGCTCCCCGGGCCGCGTCCCCGGCCTGCCGCGGGCTTGCACGTCCTGGGGGCCTGCTGACGGGCGGGCGGGCGGGGAAGAGCTGCGGGCATTGCCACCCAGCCGTCGCGCCTCTCCCCGGGTCTGGAGTTCCTCCTGGGGCGCTGTATTCCCGTCTCACTTAAGCCAGTGATCGCTGGCCTGTCCAACAGGAGCCCTATGGACCTCGTTCATATAATTCTACTTTCAGACTAGTTCTTTCTCTGCTTTCTTTTTTTTTCTGTTTGTTTGTTTGTTTTGTTTTTCGGTGCTGAGGACCGAACCCGGGGCCTTGCGTTTGCTAGGCAACCGCTCATCCACTGAGCTAAATCTGCTCAGCCGCTTTAAAGGTTAATTCTTTTCTTGAGCCCCCACTTTATCCACCCTTTTCCGGTACTTAATGTATCTAGTGGCTATTGGGATGGCTAGCACAATTTATAGAATATTCCCCGTCCTCACTGCCAATTCTGTTACTGCCCCCCAGGAAGTGGGTCTGAGGGACAGTCCCTCTTAGGCAAGCTTATTTGTCAGCCCTTCTGTTTTTATTTGAAGTCGCTTAACAAACAAAAATCCCTGCGGAGTGTTATTTTTGGTCTTCTCTTTTGCAGACTTAACTTGCCAAGCATAGAAGAAATACTGTAGAGAGAAAAATGTCTATTGGATACAAGAGGCCAACTTTTTTTGAAATTTTTAAGACGCGATGCAGCAAAGCAGGTATTGACGGGTCTTTAATATATAACTTGATAAATAACACAATAAAATCAGTCAAAATTAATGCCTGTTTTAAAAAAGAAAAACAAAAAAAACTAGGGCTGGAGAGATGTCCCCAAAGCCAGATGGACAAAGTGGCATATTGCATCTGGTGTTCCTTTGCAGTGGCTGGAGGTCCTGACACACCCATTCTCTCTCTGTCTCTCTGTCTGTCCTCCCCCCCCCCCCCCCCGCTTGCAAATAAAATGATAAAATGCATTTAAAAAACTCAGAGGCTGGGGAGGTGGCTCAGCAGTTAAGGTGTTTGTCTGCAAAGACTGACAACGAAGCCATCTCTCCAGCCCTGTTGCAGTCCGGTTCGCATTGCTGTTAGAAATCACCCAACCAAGAGCAGCTTCTGGGAAAAAGAGATTTATTTTGGCTTACAGGCTCGAGGGGAAGCTCCATGATGGCAGGGGAAAACGATGGCATGAGCAGAGGGTGGACATCACCCTCTGGCCAACATAAGATGGACCACAGCAACAGGAGGGTGTGCCCAACACTGGCATGGGGAAACTGGCTTTAATACCCATAAGCCCGCCCCCAACAATACACTCCCTCCAGGAGGCATTAATTCCCAAATCACCATCAGCTGGGAACCTAGCATTCAGAACACCTAAGTTTATGGGGGACACCTAAATCAAACCACCACAAGCCCTATAATTTTTTTTTGTTGTTGTTCATATGTGTCTGTGCATATATATGTGTGACTGGGCTTGCCAGGGTGTCTTGCTGCAAAGGAATGACAGATACATGTGCCATATTTTGCATCCACAATTACATGGTACTGGGGAATTGACTTGGGCTGCAGACTTGGTAAACAAGTGTCTTTAATCTCAAACATGTCCTCAGCTCTGCCTCGTTACAAACGCATCACGACTGCTCAACTTGCATGTCACTGCTATACTAGTGGGCATATCTTGCATGGCTGGCTTATTGTATAGCTGGTAGAGTCCACTGCTGGTTAATACCTTTATTTATTATTATTTAAGAGAGAGGGGGGTCATGCCAGGGCCTCTAGCCACTGCACACCAACTCCAAACACACGTGCCACCTTGTGCGTTTGGCTTATGTAGGTGCAGGAGAGTCAAACCTGTGTCTTTAGGGTTCTCAGGTCAGCACCTTAGCCACTAAGCGATCTCTCCAGCCCTGGTTAAGACTTGTAATGACTTCATGCTGAGCAGCTTGTTTACACCTTCCCGCACTGTGACAGCTAGCTAGCAAGGAGGAGGCTTCCAGCTCAGTTCTGCGTTGGCTTCTCAGCATCCTGCACCCAAAGCACTTGTCGTCTTCAGGCAGGCACGTTGCCACACCGTCTAGTTCTGGAGGGCAGTCTTGACTCTGGGAAGTAGGCTATAGTGTTTGGAGGCCCTTGGCAGCCTACCTGGGCATTATTCTACCCTGGCACTGGGATTTCCCTGTTACCTTTGGCTTCTGGAGGCAGCATTCTCCACCTCCACCAGATACTTCTGCTGAAACTTTCTCTCAGTTTGTGGAGGCATGGTGTCACTCTAGCCCAGGCTGACCTTCAACTCCAGGCAAACTTTTTAGTTTTTCTAGGTAGGGTCTCACTCTGGTCCAGGCTGACCAGGAATTAACTATGTAGTCCCAAGGTGGCCTCAAACTCTTGGCGATCCTCCTACCTCTGCCTCTGGAGTGCTGGGATTAAAGGCGTGCACCACCACAGCAGCTCACTTCTTGTTTTTTGTTGTTTTTTTTTTAATTTTTTTATTTATTTATAATCAGAGAGAGATAATGGACACACCAGGGGCCTCTTGCCACTGCAAATGAACTTCAGATGCATGCATCACTTTGTGCATCTGACTTTACATGGGTACTGTGGAATCAAACCAGGGATGTCAGGCTTTGAAAATGAGCGCCTTTAATGACTGAGCTATATTCCCAAGCTTGTTTCGGTTTTTTAGACAGATCTCTTTGTATAGCATAATTTGGCCTCAAACTTGAAATCCTCCTCCCTCAGATCTGAGTGCTGGGGTTATAGGTGGGTACAGTCAGTCATACCTTGCTAGGTGTCCTTTTATTTATTACGTTTTTTTTTTTTTTTCCTCCTGAAATTTTTCTGTGTCGTTTACTAAAACTAGGATGAGATTTTTGTTTTTCCTTACAGATTTAGGACCGGTAAGCCTTACTTGGTTTGAGGAACTTTCTTCAGAAGCTCCACCCTATAATTCTGAGCTAGCAGAAGAATCTGAATATAGAATCACCAGTTATGAACCACATGTATTTAAAACTCCACAAAGGAAACCCTCTTATCAATTGGCTTCAACTCCAATAACTTTCAAAGAACAAGGTAAGACTCTGCTACTATACTGGTGGTAAATATTTATCAAGTTTTCTTTGTAAAAATATTTTATTTATTTGAGCGAGAGAGAGAGAGAATGAATGCATCAGAACCTCCAGCCACTGCCAACAAATTCCAGATGCATGTGCCACTTTGTGCATCTGCCTTAAATGGGCACTGGAAAATTGAACCTAGGTCCTTAGGCTTCACAGGCAAGCACCTTAACCACTAAGCTATTTCTCCAGCCTCTGCTTTTTCTGTAAGTCAATTTTTCTTTCAAGGCAGGGTCCATAGCCCAGGCTAACCTCCCACTCACTCTATAGTACAGGCTGGCCTCAAATTCACAGCAATTCTACCTTTGCCTCCTCAGTGCTTAAAGGCATGTGCCACCATACCCAACTCAATATGGTTTGTTTGTTTGGTTTTGGTTTTCTGAGGTAGGGTCTCATTCTAGCTCAAGCTGACCTGGTATTCACTAAGTAGTCTCAGAGTGTCCTTGAACTCTCAGCGATCCTCCTATCTCTGTCTCTGGGTGCTGAGATTAAAGGCATGCGCCACCATGCCTGGCTTATCTTGTTGCTTATTTTGATTGTTTTTCAAGGAAGGTTCTTCCTATAGCCAGGTTGACCTAGAATTCACTGTGTAGTCTCAGGCTGGCCTCAAATTTACAGTCCTGCTTCAGCATCCCAAGTTGTGGGATTAAATACGTGTGCCACTTGCCTGGCTAATTTGTGGGTTTTTTTTTTTTTTAACAACAGTTTTAAATATTTTTATTTATAAGAGAAAGAGATAGAGTATATGAAATCAAGACCTCTTTCCACTGCAAATGAACTACAAGATACATGCCGCTTTGTGCATCTTACACTCTGTGAGTACTGAGGGATTGAACCCCAGCTGGCAGGCTTTGCATGCAAGCACCTTACCTGCTTAGCTATTTCTCTAACCCTAAAATCAGTTTTTTAAAAGTATCACTGTTTATTTAAGAGTGAGAAAGAAAGAGAGAAAGATAGATAAAAAGAAAGAGGAAGAGAACTGGGCCCATCAGAACATCAAGCCTCTGCAAACAAATTCTATACGCATGCTTCACTTTGGGCATCTGGCACTGTGTGGGTACTAGGGAATTGAAACCTGGCTGACAGGCTTTGCGATCTGTAGGAGACTAGGGACAAATGTAGAAAAAGGGATAATTTGGGGGACAGTGGCAGAACACAGTCTCGGGCAGACTGTTTGTAACTGAACAATCTCACAGAGTGGACTCCGGCTGGAGAAGCGCCCCGCTGAAAGAGGAGGTCCTCATGAGTAGGAAACGTTACTGTCCGTGTTACAGAGCAGAAGTCCAAGTTGTCGGTACCTAAGTGCAGAACTTAAAGCACGTCTGGTGACTGCTTATAAAGGGTAACCGTCAAAGGAGGGTAAACATGACAGAGAACGGACTTGCCCTATCTATGGACAGAGTAGAGAGGAGTTAAAGTCACACTTGCCAGTTCCCTGTGTGGAGGTAGCACAGAGTGTGGCTGACGTGTCAGCTCTCACTAAGAACAGAGCAGCAGAGAATATATGAAAACAGCATATATAAGATGAATGAAATATACCTACTTCTAGGAATTAGCACTGTGCCAGCAAGGCAGGTGTGGAGTGTGTTAAAATTACAACTTTGAATCCCAACAGCAAGTAAGTGCCTTTAAGTGCTGAGCCATCTCCCCAGCCCTAAAATCAACTTGCTAAAAGTATCTTTTCAAGGGCTGGAGAGATGGCTTAGTGGTTAAAGATGCTTGTTTGCAAAACCTGATGGCTCAGGTTCGGTTCTCCAGTACCTGTATAAAGCCAGCTGCACAAAGTGGCGTATTGGTCCTGGCGCACCCCTCCTCACTTTCTCTGTGTCTGTCTCATTCTTTCTTGGGTGGGAATTATCTCCTTCTATACGTTCTCTTCTTATGCTTAAGTACTTCCAGGAAATGTCAATTCAAAATCCAGAATATATTCATCTTCACTGAATTATTTTACTATTTCAGGAAAGGATAATGCAAGTAGTGAACATAAAAATCATTGCAAAGTGAAGATTAAAGTAGACCAAGCAAGTGATGTTACCAGCCCACTTCTGAATTCTTGTCTTAGTGAAAGGTATGTTAAAGCTGTTAAAATATTTATTTTATACGTATACATTTATTTATTTGAGAGAAAGAGAGAAAGAATGGGTGTGCCAGGACCTCTAGGCATTGCAAACAAACTCCAAATAACATGTGCCACCTTGTGCATCTGGCTTTACTGTGGAATCATGTGGGTCCTTGGGCTTTGCCAGCAAGCCCTTACCCACTGAGACATCTCTCCAGCCCTATTTATTTATTTTTAAGACAAAAATTTCACTGGACCAGGCTGGCCTCAAGCTCACAGCAGTCCTCCTGCCTTAAACCTTGTGTTCTGGGACTATAGGTGTGAGCCGCCCTGGGTGGTGGTCATCTCATGATGCTTTTGTCTTAGTCTCCTGAGAAGCTAGGAGTTCAGTCATGAGCCGTCTTACTCAGATGGAACTAAAGTATGTTTACGCAAAACATTTTCCTGCCTGTATTTTTTTTTTTTTTTTGAGTCAGGGTCTCACTGTTTAGCCTGACCTTGAACTCAGCCTCTTGAATGCTAGCATTAATGGCATGTGCCACCACACCTGGCTGTAGCCTTTTTATGTTATGTCATGGAAATGAAGCTAATTTTTATCCAAGTTACTTTGGCTAAGTACCTCATGGAGAACCTACTGTTTTAGATTACATTTTTATTTTATTTTTATTACATTTTATTTATTTGCAAACAGAAAGAGCCTCTAGTCACTGCAAACGAACTCCAGATGCATGTGCCACTTTGTGCATCTAGCTTTACATGGATACTGGGGAATCAAACTCAGGTTATTTTTACACTATAAACACTTTGAGCCAGGCCTGGTTATAACATCTCCTGAAATCCTAGCACCAGGGAGGCTGAGGCACAGGATCATAAGCTTGAGTCCAACCAAAATAGCATGCTATCTCAAAATAACAAAAAAAGGAAACATTTAAATTCAAAATATAACATAACAATTCTTAGCCCTGAAGTTTATGAGCACTTTACACATTACTTTCCTTTGTTGCTTTTTTGTATTATGAGACAGTCTCCTGTATCCCAGCCTGACTTTAAACTCACTGTGTAGCTAAGGCCTTCTGAATGCTGGGATTGTTTTACAGGCCTATGCTACATCCCTAGCCCATGCCTGTTTATTACTTTCTATGAACATTTTAGTGTTTATGTTGTTTTGGTTTTGGTTTTAGCTTTTTGAGATAGGGTCTTGCTCTAGCCTAGGCTGTACTGGAACTTACTATGTAGTTTCAGGATAGCCTTGAACTCACGCCATCTTCCTACCTCTGCCTCCTGAGTGCTGAATTAAAAGGCATGCACCACCACATCTGGCTCCATGAACATTTTAAACAGCACTTATTGATTGCTTAATTCTTCATGAAATTTTTGTTTTAATTTTTAATTTATTTGAGAGAAAGAGGAAAGGAGAGAGAGAGTAAGGAAGAGGCAGACAGAGAGAGAATGAGTGTGCTCAGGCATCTAGCGACTACAACTGAACTCCAGACACATGCACCACCATATGCATCTGGCTTACATGGGTTCTTAGGCTTCGCAGGCAAGTGTCTTAACCACTAAGCCATCTCTCTAGCCCTTAATTTAAAGAAAAAATATTTTACTTATTTATTTGAGAGAGAGAGAGAGAGAAAATAGGCATGCCAGGGCTTCTAGCCACTGCTAATAACTCCAGATGGATGCACCACCTTGTGCATCTGGATTTACATGAGTACTAGGGAATTGAACCTGGGTCTTTAGGCTCTGCAGGCAAGCACTTTAACTGCTGAGCCAGAGAGATTTAATTTTTAAAAGTAAATTAGGACTGAAGATATGGCTTTGCCATTAAAGTGCTTACCTGTAAAGCCTAAGGACCCAGATTCGATTCCCCAGGACTCACATAAACCAGATGCACAAGGTGGCACTTGCATCTGGAGCTCATTTGCGGTGGCTTGAGGCCAGGAATGCCCATTCATTCTCTCTCTTTTTGCCTCCTTCTCTATCAAATAAAAATAAAATATTTTTAAAGTAATATGAAAACATTATATAGGACTATCATTCTAACAGTTAATGTGACTGGGGATCTTTATTTATTTCTGTTCATGTCCAGGTTGGACATGAGCTCATGACTTCCTCTTGCCTTAGCTTCCCGAGTGCTGAGTTTACAGGCATGATGGTAACAACTGTTATCACACTGTCTTGATGAGAGGCAGAAGCTGCAGTACAGTGAAGATCTTCTAATCTTTTAGATTGAGCCCTTTACTGAATATTTTATATGTTAGAAACACTTACTTTGAGATAGACCTAGTAGCCCACTCCTGAATTCCTAGCACTGGAGAGGATTAGGCCAGAGGACCAAGAGCTTGGGGTCAGCTTGGACTACATGGAGAAACCTTGTCGCCAGCATATAAACTACAAGGTTACCTTAGTTTGTCTCTTTGATACTGCTATTTTAACCTGAGGGATTTGTTTTGTTTTCGTTAGTCCTCTTGTTCTACGATCCGCACAAGTAACGCCACAAAGAGAAAAACCAGGTATGATTAAAAATAAAGGTTTTCATTTTTAGAGTCATAAAATTATTACTAGAAATATTACAGTGTTCTATTTTTTCATCTCCAACAGTATGTGGAAGTTTATTTTATACACCAAAACTTGAAAAGGTAAATATTCTCCATGGGTTACTTATCGTCTATTAATTGGGAAATTGATAATGTGTATGATATATTTTCCTTGAAATTTGTAGATCATATCTAGCAAACTTTCTCCTGTAGGTATTCAGCAAGTGATAAATGAAAAAGTGAATGAAAAAGATTTTCATACTTTTAAAAATAATTGGGCTGTAGAGATGGCTTAGCTCTTAAGGAGCTTGCCTGGGAAGCCTAAGGACCCAAGTTTGAGTCCCCAAAACTCATGTAAGCCATATGCACATGGTGGTGCATGCATCTGGAATTCATTTACAGTGGCTAGAGGCCTTAGCATGCCCACTCTCTTCCTTCTTCCTTCTTTTCCCTCCCTCTCTCTCTCCCTCTAATAAATAAAAGTAAAATGAAATAAAATACTTTATTTACTACTTAATTTGAGAGAAGGAAACAGGCCACGCCAGGACCTTTAGCCAGTTCAGGCAAACTCCAAATGCCTGTACCACCTTGTGCATCTGGCTGATGTGCGTACTGAGGGAATTGAACCTGGGTCCTTAGGCTTCACAGGCAAGCATCTTAACTGCTAGGCCATCTTAACAGCCTCTCTTTTACTGTTTTATATTTTTATTTGGGAAGAGAGAGAAAATGGGCATGCCAAGGTCTCTTACTGCTACACACTAACTGCAGGTGCATGTGGCTTTATGTGGGCACTGGGCACTTGAGCCCAGGCCAGTGGGCTTTGTGAGCCTGCATCTTTGACTGCTGTGCCTTCTTCCTAGCCACCCCCCAACTTTTAAAAAATATTTTAGCAGAGGAGGGAGGGTACTACCATGGAATAATTTTTATAATCATGGAAAATGTTAATAAAAATTGAAAAAAATGGAAATAAAATATATATATTTTATTTATTTGAGAGAGAGAGGCAGAGGAAGAGGCAGAGAGAGAGAGAATGGGCACACCAGGGCTTCAAGCCACTGCAGATGAACTCCAGACGCATGCACCCCCTTGTGCATCTGGCTAACGTGGGTCTTAGGGAATCGAACCAGGGCCCTTAGGCTTTGCAGGTAAACGCCTTAACCAAACCTCCCCTCCCCCCCAGTTTTTAATCTTCAGTGAAATAAATAAACTGTTTTTTCTTTCTAGGGTCAGACACAAAAACATATTTCTGAAAGTCTGGGAGCTGAAGTAGATCCTGATATGTCTTGGTCAAGTTCCTTAGCTACACCGCCTACCCTTAGTTCTACTGTGCTCCTAGGTAAGAATAGAAGACGTATCCTGTACAGGGAAAGACAGGTGAGGCTGATATGCTGTCTTTTCTGATTCCTCTGTTGGAAGAAAAACATGGATAGAAAGTAGAAGGTAATACTGTAAGATGTTGATAGTTCAGAACAATTTTATTCCATTCAGTTAAGATAGAGCAAATCACAAATTAGGTGCTGTCATGTGAGAGTCAAGCATGTTTCAGCACTGTGTCATCCTTGTATAATAGCGTTATACATATTCATATACTTACATTATATAACCACTGAGAGCTAACATTTGCTTTAATTGCACATTTTTCACAATTTTGATACTTTAGTTATTAAGACAGCATTAAATAAGCACTGCTTCCTCTGCCTATCTCTCCTTTACAGATCTATATTTGTGATGGTACTGAATTGAGATTTTAAGTCTCACAGTTGTAATTACACATCCAAAATTTCTTGTATAATCTGTTTACATTTACTAAGCTCTGTGCAGATTCACTGTAGTCCTGTAAAACCCCTGCTTCTTCCCAATTAGGTTCCTTCCTACTTCATATCTAAACATTTAATTAAATTCAGTGTTGTTTGTTTTGTATTATCTACCTTGGCAATATAATACTGGATTCGATTCATACAGTGTTTGGAAGCATTCTTTACTTTTCTGTCATATGGAAGAATTTGAGACCCATTAAGTTAGTTCTTCTTTAAAGGCCTTAGCATTCCTCAGTGAGTCTGTCTGTACTTGGGCCCTTTTCAGTGGGAAGACTTTCTTATTGCTACTTATGTCGTCTTGCTTGTTTTAAGTCTGTTTAAATTATTTTGTTCACTTTGACTTAACTTTGGCAGATCATATGCATCTAGATATTCATTTCTTTTAGATTTCTTCCAACTTAGAAGAATTTAGGTTTTTAAAGTGTGTCCCTATGAAGTTCCGAATTTCATTGCTATCTGTTTTAATGTCTCCCTTTTCGTCTCCAATTTTATTCATTTGGGGATTCCCTTCTGTTTGTTTGGCTATGGGCTTGTTGATTTGTATATCTTTTCAAAGAAGTAGCTATGAGAACAAAAGGCGCTGGCGATCAGCTCCACTTGAGTCCTCCCCAGCCCTGGCAAGTCTGGGTTCCCCTCTGCAGGGCTCTTTGCATTTGGCCACCTGGCCGTCATTCCATCCTTGCTCACACCTCCAAATGGGACTTTGGCTGTGTTCTCTGTGCAGAAAGAAAGCAGATACCATTTGTCATAAGCATTGTTAAAGTAAAAAGAAACTGAAAAAATTAGTATATAGTATGCAGTTAGGGCTGCAATTAAGCAAGAAACAAAAAAAAAAATTTAAGAGAATCTTACATATGAACTCTGGCTGACCTTGAATTCCTGATACTCCTGCCTCAGCCTTCCACAGCAGGGCTAAGCTTACATGTGTGCACCTCCACATCTCCCTTCCTCTAGGTAAAGTTAACAGTAAGTAAGCAATGAATCATTCTTACTATATTATTTTATAGGACACACTTATACTCAAAAATGACTACTTTAGGTCTGGAGAGATGGTTCAATGGTTAAGTCGCTTGCCTGTAAAGCCTAAGGACCTGGGTTCAATTCCCTAGTACCCATATAAAGTCAGATGCATAAGGTGGCACATGTGTCTGGAATTCATTTGCAGTGGCTAGAGGCCCTGCTGTGCCCATTCTCTCTTTATCAAATAAATAAGTAAAATATAATTTAAAATGTACTACTTTACATAAGGTTTTTGTTTGGTTTGGTTTTTCGAAGTAGGGTTTCACTCTAGCCCAGGCTGACCTGGAATTCACTATGTAGTCTCAGGCTGACCTTGAATTCACAGTGATCCTCCTACCTCTGCCTCCTGAGTGCTAGGATTAAAGGTGTGCACCACCACTCCTGACTATAAGATTAAATTTTAACTAAGTACTTTTATCTGGCTTCATACACAGTAAAGCATTTTATAAAACCTACTTTGTTTGTGTACATATATATGTGTACACAGTCATTTATATATATTTATGTAGTATAGATTACTGTAAATTGTACTGAAAGCATGAGTTTATACTCAAATTAGGACTTTTCAATTTGCTGGTTTTAGCTATACCTCTTCCTGGGAGTGACCAGACTTCTTTTTTTATCACTTACATGAAATAATAAAGGAAAAACATTTTTTGAAAACTAAAGAAGTGTTAGGTATGACTTTAGGCTATATTATTGTCTAAATAAATGCTGGTTTCTAACTTTAGCTTTAAAGTCATGATCTGGTAGATTCTCAGTCTTGTGAACATGCTAGTGTAGCATTACCTCACCACAGTTTCTTTTTGTTGTGGTTTTCAGTTATGGTTTTCCTCTGGCCCAGGCTGACCTGGAATTCACTATATAGTCTTGGGGCGGCCTTGAACTCACAGTGATCCTCCTACCTCGACCTCATGTGTGCTGGGATTAAAAGCACATGCCACCATGCCCGGCCTCAAACTATAGTTTCTTTCCACCACGTGAGTGGTACTAGGAAAGTGAGTATGACTTAGTTACTGTGTTCATTGATTGTCCTAATTATTGTGTTTTGCTCTCTTAATTTTGTTTCAAGTGCATCACCTAATCCAATAGTATGAGTGTTATTTTGGTTTTTGACATATTTTGGTATTAATTTTAGTTATAATATATAATGAAGTACACCTAAGTGTAATTTTTATCTTACAGTCAGAGATGAGGAAGCAGCTGAAATTTCACTTCCAAATAATACTACTCCTGTAAGTGAATGTCAAATTGATTATACTATTCAAATTGCTTAGAATTTTAGATGCCTTGATAAAGCATTTGTCCTGCTTTTTAAAAAAGTTTGCGTGTATGTGTGTGCGCTCACACACATGCACATTCATGCAACTCATGAATCACTTCTCAGTGCCTTTAACCAGCTTCTTCTTCCTCCTACTTTTTGACTCCTTTGTTTTTTCTTTTCTTTTTTTTCCAAGGTAGGGTCTCACTCTGGCCCAGGCTGACTTGGAAATCACTATATAGTCTCAGGGTGAGTCTCAAACTCACAGCAATCCTTCCACTTCTGCCTCCCGAGTTCTGGGATTAAAGGCATGCGCCACCACACCCGGCTTCTCTTTGACTCTTTTAAGGAAGGGTCCTGCTGACCTGGAACTAGTTATATAGACCAGCCTAGTCTTTGTTTATTTTTTATTTATTTATTTGAGAGCAACAAACAGAGAGAGAGAGAGAGTAAATGAGTGTCCCAGGGCCCCCAGCCACTGCAAACGAACTCCATGTGCATGTGCCACCTTGTGCATCTGGCTTACATGGGCTCTGGGGAATCAAGCCTTGAACCAGGGTCCTTAGGCTTCATAGGCAAGTGCTTAACCATTAAGCCATCTTTCCAGCCCCAAGACCAGCCAAGTCTTGAACTTGTGGCCGTCTTTCTGCCACTGCTACCCAACTGCTGGTATTATACATGTATATTTCCATGCCCATTCTGTCCTTCATTATGTAACTCTAGTGTGTAATTTTTCTAAGTCTTGAGAAAGTCTCTAAAATGTGGTCCTGTACATATAGGATTTCTTTTTTAAAAATGGTTTTTATATTTTTTATTTATTTGAGAGAGAGGGAGAGAATGGGTGCGCCAGGCCCTCCATCCCTGTAAATGAACTCCAGACATATGCGCCACCATGTGTATCTGGCTTATGTGGGTCCTGCAGAATCAAACCTAGGTCCTTTGGCATTGCAGTTAAGTACCTTAACTGCTAAGCCATCTCTCGAGCCCACTTAAAGGATTTCTTTAACCCCTACAAAACGTTGCTGCCTCACTGGGCATGGTGGCACACACCTTTAATCCCAGCACTTGGGAAGCAGAGGTAGGAGGATTGCTGAGAGTTCAAAGCCACCCTGAGACAGCATAGTGAATTCCAGGTCAGCTAGAGTGAGACCCTACCTTGAAAAACAAAACAAACAACAACAACAAAAACTTTGCTGCCTCTATTTAAGAATGACATGCATAGGCCTTGTGTAGTGGCTCACACACCAGAGGCAGAGGCAGGCAGATTGCCATGAGTTCAAGGTCACCCTGGTCTACATAGTAAGTTCAGAACAGCCTGAGCTGCACTGATACCCTGCGTCAAAAAAGCAAAGATTTAAATAGTAATTTGTCTATGTATATGAAGCCGGACATGGTGGTGTATGCCTTGAATCTCAGCACTTGGGAAGCAGACAGGAGGATCATTGTGAGTTTGAGGCCAACATGGAACCACATAGTGAGTTCCAGGTCAGCCTGGGCTAGAGTGAGACCCTACTTAAAAAAAAAACAAGAAAAAAAGAAAAGGAATATGTATATGTATGTAATGAAAGTGTTTATACAAATAGTGATTTTTAAAAATAACTTGCAGGTTTTGAAAAGCTGTTTTTCTAGTCACAATGAAAGCCTGACAAAGGATGCTAGATTTATGCACTCTGTTACTGCCAAAGAAAGCAAAACTCACAGAAATGCTGTTGGTCATGGTAAGTCTTTCTGTGTAGTTGAACAACTGTTTGTGGTTGATGTTCCTTTTTTCTTAAAAAGAAAATCTATTGCTTTTCCTTTTTACTAAAGTAAGAGTGTTTTTGCTTTTGAGGCAGGGTCTTACTCTTGCCCAGGCTGACCTGAAACTCTATAGACCCAGGCTAGCCTTAAACTCTCGACAACCTTTCCACCTGCCTACCTCAGTCTCCCAAGTGCTAGGATCAAAGGTGTGTACCACAGTAAAGTAAGGTGCCAGAGGTAGACTCTAATTTGATTTAATTGGCCGTGTTTAGGCATCATTAATCCTAGTACTCAGGAGGATCACAAGTTCTAAGCCAGCCTGAGCTACAAGCAATTTCTAGGCTCGTCTGAGCTACCCAACAGCACGGTCTTGGTTTTTTATTGCTGTACCAAGTACCTGACAGGGACAAGGGAGGAAAGATTGGGTTTGGCTCATGGTTGTAGAGGTGTCAGCTTGTCATGGCAGGAGCATGAAGGCCCAGAGCCACTCACATCTTAGATACCGGAAGCAGCTAGGTCAGCATAGAACCCCAAGGAGAGGTTCCCGGTGACCTTCCTCTTCTAGCTCCCCAGTGATGCCATCGTGTGATTAGAGCCTTCCTGATGCAGTTGTTTCTGGAAATGTCACAACAGATGTACCCAGAAGTATGCTAAGATTGAATGTCTGTGTGGATAGTATCAAGTAGATGAGATTTGACTCTTGGCTGTAGTCCTACAAAGTTGATTTGTAACATTTGGTTTGGTAGTTCTTAGAATATTAAATTAGGTACACAGTTTTAAAAGTGAGTTTAATTGTGTGGAGCTGGTAAAGAAAAATTTAATACTTAGAATGCATACATACACATATATATGTGTATGTGTATATATGTATATGTGTGTGTGTATAAAGGCTGTGGGACCAGGTGTTGTGGTGCATACCTTTAATTCTGGTATTCTGAAGGCTGAGGTAAAGAATAATGATAAGTTTGAGGCCAGCCTGAAGCTACAGAGTATGTTCTAGAGCAGCCTGTGCTAGATTGAGACTCTACCTTAGGAGGGAAAAAAACACTCCTTCTGGCCCCCGCCCCCAACCCAAGGCTCTGGGTACATTAACATCAGGTTTTGCCAAAAGAATAGGGGAAAGATGAGTTGCCAGAAAAAGAGCTAGGTTGTGAGAATAATACAGACTGTATGGTTGTATTATAAAATGTTATTAATATGCTTTTGTTTTGATTTTTAACAGGATTAAGGAAAACATTAGGGAATTCATTTGGCAATGTGCATAGCTACAAAGATCACCTTGAAAAGTCAATGCCAGATGTCCTAGAAGATGAGGTTTATGAGACAGATGTAGATATTTCTGAAGAAGATAGTTTTTCATTGGGCTTTCCTAAGCATAAGTATTGTCTACAGAAAACAAGAAAGGGCAAGACTAGGAAAGAGAGTTTTTGTGAAATAAGCACTGATGAGTTAAGTGAAGAAGCTGAAATCCAAGACACCGAAAGTAAGCGTTCCTGTGCCCCTGAAATGGGGCCCAGTGGTAGTGATCCCTTAGAGACAGATGCTACAAGTCAGAATCCCTTTGGCAACACAAATGACAAAATCTCCAAGGAAGTTGTTCCACCTTCAAGCTATGAATGGTCTCCCATAACCCTCTCCAGTCTAAACAGAACTCACTTGGAAAAAACACCTCCACTGCATATTACTAATAGTGGCCAAAATAATTCGGAAAAAGACTTCATAGAGACAAAGAAAGAATGTATTGATTTTATTACCTCAGAAAACTTTTTGCCACATAATTTTAGTCTGCTAAAACCTGAAAAGATATTGTATGAGGAAACACAGGGAAATAAGAAACTCCAAGGACATCAGTTTGAGTTTCACAAAGACTCCTTTCTTACAGTAAAGCAAACAACGCCCGGAGCTTCTCAAGTATCCTGTCCCGAGCAGAGTGTTAGAATGCCTGTGTTCAGGATGAAAGAACCACTTGAGACTTTGGGCACCATTTTCTCAGATAATGTGACCAATCCAAGCTTTAAAGAAGAAACTGAGGCCTTTCAAAATGCATTGGAAATGTCTGCTTTTGACTCAGGGAGAGAGGACTCTTTATGTCCTAGTTCAGTTGATGATGGAACCTGCCCAGCCAGTGTTACACATACCTCTGTAACTTTGAAAAATACCAGTTTAATATCCACTTTGAAAAAGAAAAGAAAAAAGTTTATTTATGCCATAAGTGATGAGGCGTCTTATCAAGGAGAAAACATAAAGAAAGACAAGAAATCAGAGCTCGGCAACCCTGGACCCTGGATCAACGCACCACCTGCATTTATGAATGCTGATTCAGGTCTCTCTTTTTTTTTCTTCTTTGAGAAATATATATGGTTTTATTGATGAAGATAGGTTCTTATATTTAAATATATGAATTTTTAAATCTTTCTTTTTGCATGTGAGTGATGGTATGTCAGCTTACTTTTGTGGAGGCTAGAGGTCAACTTTGGATATCCCTCAGTTGCCTTTTACCACTAAGCCATTTTTTCAGCCCAAAAAATTAATTTCTCTACCTTGCCTATCTTCTACTAATTATTAACAATGGATTTTTCTAATTTTTTAATAAAAATTAAAATTGATTTATATTTATGCTAGCTATCTGTTTCCTAGAATGTGATAGTAATTTAGATTGAGTTTGTATATATTATTAAAAAAATACCAAGGCCCTGTTTATCTTTAGCTAGAAATTTAACAATTTCAAAATAGTATGTAGGGTTCTGTTTTAAATGCTATTCACTCTTTGCTTCTCATGTGATTATTTTAAACACTGCATCCCTCCCTCTCTCTTGGCAGGGGAGAGAAAGAAAGGGAATGGGCATGCCAGGTCCGCCTGTCATCGCAAATAAACTCCCAATGCACAGGCCACTTTATGCGTCTGGATTTACATGGGTACTGGAGAACTAAACCCAGGTGTCAGGCATTGCAATCAAGTACTTTTTAACTGCTGAGCCATCTCTCCAACCCAAATACTGCCTTTTAAATATACTAAAATCCTTGATATTTGATAGGTTAATAATATGTTAACTTTGTTTTGTCACCTTGTGTTCTTATGTTTAGGGTTATCATATCCTTCTGTCACAAGACACTGTTCACAGGATGCTGAAGAACACCCGTTGTCATTAACCAACTCTTTTGGAACTACTCCCAATAATGAAAGTAGTTACACTGCTACAGTATCTCAGGACCTTAATTACAAAGAAGCAAAAATTAACAAGGAAAAGCTACAGTCATTCCTAACTCCAGAAACTGATCTTCTGTCACCCCTGCAGGAAAGACAACATGAAAATCAAGAAAGCCACACAATTTCAGATAAAAAAGAAAAGGTCTTGGTCCCAGCATGCCATTCTGCAGCACAGCGTTTGGAAGTGAAGTCTAGCAGCATTCACTTTCGGTCGCAGGAAAGCCTTGTAGATGGCCATAGTAATACTAGCACTCTCATGTTATCTCCTAGCTCCAGGGATCTCCTGTTAAGTCCAGTTCTGGTTTCTAGAGGAAAAGAAGCATATAAAACATCAGAGGAACTAAAATATAAGAACTGTGATGTTGCTCTTGAATTAACCAAAGACAAAGGGAACTTAGGGGAAAGTGAAAAAATTTGTGTTTCAAATGAAAATTCTAAAAAAGTTGAGCTTTTGTCCTCTGAAAATTATGGAATAGTCGCATCACCGTTAGCAAACATGCAGTTCAACCAAGACACCAATCTAACAGTGATCCAAAAGGACCAAGAAGAAACTACTTCAGTTTCAGAAATAACTGTCAATCTAAACTCTGAAGAACTTTTCCCAGAAAATGAGAATAATGTCTTTCAAGTAACTGATGAAAAGAATAATCCTGTTTCAGGAAATGCTAAGGAACTCTCTGAAGAAGTCCTCAGTTGTACAAAAATTCCTGTTCTCAAGAACTCTTCCATGGTAGTAGATCGATACAGAGGTGATGAACGAGCAGCCCAAGTGCTGCTTACAGAAGACCTTGACCCACCAGACAGGGTCCATGGTCAGGCAAAGGAGAGCAGGACCAGTGTAAGGCAACACCCGGAAGTAAGTGCAGGCCAAGGTGTAAAGTCGCATGCCTCCTTGGATATGAGGTCAGGCACAAGCAATTATGGCGCAAACAGACGGTCAGTGCTCTTGGGTCCCATGTCAAAGCGCAGTTTGGGAGGTAGCTTTGGAACAGCTTCCAGTAAAGAAAGAAAACTCACTGCGTGTGACATTAAGAAAAGCAAAATGTTCTTCGGAGATACTGAGGAGCAGCATCCTACTAGCTTAGCTTGCATAGAACTTGGAAATGCCCTACCAGAAAGTCAGAAGGAACTAAGCAGACCTCATTCATTTGATTCACAGTCAGTTAGTTCTGTGTCTACCTATGTGCAGAATAATGCACTTGTTTCTCCTCAAAGAGGTGACCTTGCGACGCCTCAGGTGTTATCTTTAAGGCAAGATATTATTAATTCAAATCATAATTTAACACCTAGCCAAAAGGCAGAAGTTACAGAACTTTCTACTATATTAGAAGAATCAGGAAGTCAATTTGAATTTACACAGTTCAGGAAACCAAGCCTCCTCATACAGAGAAATACATTCAGAGTACCAGGAAACCATATGGCCGTTGTAAACACCACTTCTGAGGCTAGTAGAGATGTTGGTTTCCATCAAATGGCTGATTCCTGGCCTGTAGGTCATGAAGATTACAGCAGAAAATTGGAAGGTGCAGATGGAATTAAACAAAAGTTTCCCTGCTCATCGAACAACAACTGTAGCAAAAATGCATCCTGTTTTTTTACAGATGAAAATGCAGTGGAGTTTAGAGGCTTTTATTCTGCTCTTGGAACAAAACTGAATGTTTCTAGTGAAGCTCTGCAAAAGGCTATGAAGCTGTTCAGTGACCTTGAGAATGTCAGTGAGGAGACCTTCTCTTCAAGTAAACGTCATGATTCTGTTCCAGAGTTTCAGTCAAAAACTCCTAATAGTAATAAAAACCTTAATAAGAAAAGTACTAAGTACCAAGTAACATTACAAAAAAATATTGAAACGGCTACTGACATTTTTCTTAAGGAAAATAATGAAAATTCCACAAGAAATAGTGAACATAACAAATACACTGGTTCCAGCAGAAATGCTTGTAAACTAGAAGGTATAGGTGTCACAGTTAATCATAAAGATGAAAGTGACCTGCCACGTGCTCATCAGCACAGTGGGCATCTTATGTCATCTAGCCAGTTTGTGAAGAAAGGAAGCATACAAATTAAAGAAAGTTTGTCAGATTTAACCTGTTTGGAAGTTGTGAAAGATGAAGAAACATGTCATTTGAAATCCTCAAATAAAGAATTAGCTGCAGGTAATAAGGAACAAAATAGAAAAGATTGTGCTATATCCTTTCAGACTGCAAGTGGGAAAAACATCAAAGTCTCCAAGGAGTCATTCAATAAAGTTGCAGATTTCTTTGATCAAGAAACAGAACTGTCTAACTTTTCGGATTCCTTTAATTCTGAAATTCTTTCTGGCATAAATAACACAATAGGCATTTCAAGTCACAAGGTAAGAGTTGTGATTAAAAGCAAGTTATTGGAAGAAAGTTTCCCTGCTGATACTCAAAGGCAGCCCCAAAATCCCCAGCAACACCCTAAGTATGAAATACAAAAGATCAAAGAACCTTTGAGTTTTCATACAGCTAGTGGGAAAAAAGTTAAAATTACTCAGGAATCATTGGACAAAGTGAAAATGCTTTTTGATGGGAAAGAAGATATTAGTAGAACCATCAGTTTTAGTCAAGAGGCAAACCTGCTAACTGAGGAAGAGGACTGTCAGGAAATACTTTCATTAACATGTGAGAGAGTTGGATTAACTGTCCCAAAGTGTGAAGAAATGCAGAATTCTCAAAGTAATAATGAGAGGAACTTTGTTTCTAAGGAGACTGGAGTGCTATCCAAGCTAAGTGATAATTTACATAGACAAACTGACAATCCCAAAACATCAAATAGTATCTCCTTGAAAGCTCAAGTACATGAAAATGTAGAAGAAAGCATAGAAAAAAGTACAACACCTTGTCTCGAAAGTCACTCCCCTTCCTCAACCAGTGAAGATCCAGCTTTGGCATTTTACACAGGACACGGCAGAAAAATTTATGTAAGTCTGGCTTCACTATCCAAAGCAAAAAAATGGCTTAGAGAAAAATTGGATGATCAACTAGAAAAAAATCCTTCCAGGATTGTGTGTGTAAAGGAATACCCTGAGTATGATGTAGAAAATCCATCTGAAAATAGTTCAAATGATACTAGAACTGAAAATGATAAAAATCAGCTCTCTGAAAATCAAAAGTCACCTTATTTAAGGAAACATCACATGTCTAACAGCTATCCACACCATTCTGATGATGTATATAATGATTCAGGATATTTTTCTAAGAATAAAGCTGGTTCTGGTATTGAGACAGTCATAAAGAATGTCAAAGACAAAAATAACACCAGTTTTTCTGAAGAATCCATTGTAAAGGAAGTAAGTGCACACCCACAGACTATACATGAAGATACTCATGTTCAGAATCCTGGGACTAACCCTTTACCATGCAGAAATAAAAATGCAACCCCTAACTTAACCACACGTGATGCAAGTAATTGTGAGGTTGGATCACCCGCATTCAGTACAGCCAGTGGTAAGGTTGTCTGTATTTCACATGAAGCCATAGAAACGGTGAGAGAGAGATTTACAGACAACTGCAATAAGATAATTAAGCAAAACACCAAGAGCAAAAGAGACACTCCCCAAACAGCTCACAGTGAGTCAGTGGCTCATTTGGAGTTGTTTACTTCTCCTAACTCCTTAGGTGATGAAGGGTGTTGGGGTTCACATGAAACTGCTGCTGGCATTCAAAACAAACAGACTTTACAAAACAACCACAGTACATCTGGATTGGAGAAAGTTTCTGGAAGATTGCCTTGCCACCATGCTAGTTTGGAAACTTCACATACTGGGGATCTTCCTCGTTCTACTTACGCTTGTGGGATTTTTAGCACAGCAAGTGGGAAATCAATACAAGTATCAAATGCATCATTACAAAAAGCAAGACAGGTATTTTCTGAGTTAGAAAATAGTGCTAATCAGTGCTCAGCCACAGTGCCAACTAAAAGTAATGATTATGTAGACCAGTGCACAGGAGAAAGAGACATGGTGGCACCTATCCCCCAAGAAGCACTGTCACTTCACAAAAACTTGTCACACAACATAAATGCACCTGCTTTTGCTGGGTTTAGTACAGCAAGTGGAAAACGGGTTACAGTTTCAGAAAGTGCCTTGCACAAAGTGAAGGGAATGTTGGAAGAATTTGATTTCATCAGCACTGGACATGTTCTTCAGCCTTTACCTTCCTCTGAACAGAATGGGTCAGAAGCACTTTCTTGTGGTAATAGGACACCAGAATATTCTGTAAACTCTAAGCTGCAGAAGACCTACAATAATGAAGTAGAGTCATCAAGTGATTATAATGCTGAAAGTGGTTCTTCAGAAAATATTCATCCAGTCAGAGTTTCTGCCCCTCTCTCTCCGAAGCAAGATACACAGCTGGTATTAGGAACCAAAGTATCACTTACTGATAGCACTCATCTTTTGGGAAAAGAACAAGCTTTACCCCAAAGCATAAAAGTAGAAATTGGTACAACCAAAACGTTTACTAACATTGCTGTAAAAAATGCAGATCATTCTACTTCCTGCAAAGTTCCAGAAACTTACTTTGAAACTGAAGCAGTAGAGATTGCTAAAGCTTTCATGGAAGACAGTGAGTTGATGGACTGTGAACCACCAAGTGACACCGAATGCTGCCTGGCCTGTCCCAGAAGTGAGGAAGTAGTTTTAAGTTCAAGAACTAGGAAAAGAAGAGGAGTCACTGTTGGCCCAGTTGGTAAGTCACTTTTTTGTTTGTTTCTTTGTTTTTACTTTGGGTTAGCCAGTCTGTTGCAGAAGGTTTCAGTCCTTAATATTGTCAGCAGGCTACAAATTAAGAGTTTTAAAAGTATTTTTTTTCCTGTGGCATTTTGGGACAATGATTTGACTTGTTATCTATTAAGTCTGGGTACCTGTAAGTCATCTTAAGGATCTTCTAGTATAATTTTTCTCATTGTTGATAGTTGTAATTGAAAAATTACTGTTAAAGTTTGAGCTTTAAGACAGATTATGTAACGTTAACCTACTAATAGTTTTTTTTAAAAAAATATTTATTTGTTTATTTGAGAGAAAGAGGCAGAGAGTGAATATGGGCACAGCTGGGCCTTCTACTACTGCAGATAAACTCTAGACACGTGCACCACTTAATATGTCTGGCTTTACATGGGTACGAAATTAAACCTGGGGCTGTCAGGCTTTATAAGCAAATTACTTAGCAATAAACCCAACATAGTACTTTTGTGGGTAGAGAACTCAATGTTAGCTTGCTTCCCTCACAGATAGATATTCTAAAAACAGTTGCTATTTTCAAATAGTATCTTCTTAATGCCATAGGGCAGTATTCTAACTTCAAAGTACCAAGGTTTGATTCCCTAGATCCTATGTAAGCCAGATGCACATGGTGGCACAAGCATCTGGAGTTTGTTTGCAGTAGCTGGAAGCCCTGGTATGCCCATTCTCTTCCCCCCCCCCATAATAAATAAATAAAAATAAAATGAAATGAAAAGAAAATAATGGCTTTACTTACTATAATCCATTTTGTTCTGTCTGTATGCTGAAGTGAATTGATCTATGTAGAAAGGAAAAACAACTTAGGGGCTGGAGAGAGATGGCTTAGCAGTTAAGGTACTTGCCTGCAAAGCTAAAGGACCTGGGTTCGATTCTCCAGAACCTATATAAGCCAGATGCACAATGTGGTACATGCATCCAGAGTTCATTTGCAGTGGCTAGATACCCTGGCATGCCCATTCTCTCTCCCTCTCTCTGCTTCTTTCTCTTTCGCAAATAAATAAAATATTTTAAAAAAACAACAACTTGGAATTGTAAACAATGTCAACAGTATTTTATGTACAATTTTACCAACTTCTGGTGTTTTCCTGACTTTCATTTATTTGTGAGGAGAGAGAGTAAGGAGTGCACCAGTGTCTCTTGCTACTTTAAACAAACTCCAAACGCATGTGCCACCTTGTGCATCTGGCTTTATGTGGGTACTGGGGAATAGAACCAGGGTCTTAGGCTTCACAGGCAAGCACTGTAACTGCTAAGCCATCTATCTCTCTGGGCCAAAATATTTTATTTATTTATTTGAGAGAGTAGAATTTTTAAATGTGTGTTACTATTACTAATCTTTATGTAATTTGGTAATATTTGAAACTTGATTCTATTTTACTGACTCTTTCACAGACTTATAAATAAATTCATCCTTAAGCCAAGTATGGTGGCAAGTGCCTCTAATCACAGCACAAGTTCATCTTCAGTTCCATAGCAAGTTTGAAGTCCGAAAGAATCAGTAAAAAGCAAAGTTAGTTTTCAAACATTACCAAATTACATCAAAAATATCTCCAAAGGGCTGGAGAGATGGCTTAGCGGTTAAGCGCTTGCCTGTGAAGCCTAAGGACTCCGGTTCGAGGTTTGGTTCCCCAGGTCCCACGTTAGCCAGATGCACAAGGGGGCGCACGCATCTGGAGTTCGTTTGCAGAGGCTGGAAGCCCTGGCGTGCCCATTCTCTCTCTCCCTCTACCTGTCTTTCTCTCTGTGTTTGTCGCTCTCAAATAAATAAACAAAAAATAAAAAAAAAAAAATCTCTCCAAAGTCAGGCATGGTTACATACATCTTTAATCCCAGCACTTGGGAGGCAGAGGTAGGAGGATTGCCATGAGTTCAAGGCCACTCTGAGACTTCATAGTGAATTCCAGGTCAGCATGAGCTATAGTAAAACCCTACCTCGAAAAAACAAAAGAAAAAAAAAGAAAGAAAGAAGGAAATATCTCCAAAGAAATCATTCTTGACTTTACTGCCCCTCCCCCAAAAAAAGGTTATTTGAAGAGATTTTTATTTGTTTATTTTTTGAGAGGGAGAGAGAGGCAGATAGGAGAGAAAATGGGCACACCAGGACCACTAGCCACTGCAAATGAACTCCAGATGCATGCAACACCTTGTACACCTGGCGTTGCGTGGGTACTGGGGAATCAAACTCGGGTTCTTAGGCTTTGCAGACAAGTGCCTTAACCATGGAGACATTTCTCCAGCCCTATTTGAGAGATTTTATTGTCCTTATTGGAAGTAGACCTAGAGTCAATGCCATTTTATTAAAAAGTAGTTTATTATATGATTTGTGGAAATATCTGTTTACTTCACAGACCCTTCTAGTGTTTAAAAAGTAATAGAAATTAAGTTGGGCATGGTGGTACATGACTTAAATCCCAGCACTCAGGAGGCAGAGGTAGGAGGATCACTGTGAGTTTGAGGCCACCCTGAGACTACAGAGTGAGTTCTAGGTCAGCCTGGGCTGGAGCAAGACCCTACCTCAAAAAACAAAAAGCAAACAAAGTAATAGAAATTAAATTAATATCCAACATAAATTTCTCTTTATTTAAAAGTAGAGCGATTGTTACTTAAGTTGCAGCTACAGGGCTGAGGACGTGGCTCAGTTGTTAGAGTATGTACCAAGCATGCAGGAGGCCCCGGGCTCAGCCCCCAGCACTGCATAAACTGTGTGTGGTCGAGCGCAGCTGTGCTCCCAACACCCCGCACGTGGACGGGGCAGGAGGATCAGGAGCTTAGGTCAGCCCGGCTACACAGTGAGACCGATACATGAAGCTTATTTCAACAACAAATTAATTTGTGTATTTCCTTGACAGATTGTAAGAGTATTTTAGTTTTTAAAAATGAATACAGGCGTTTAAAAGATAAAATTGATGAAATTACAAGCATGTATGGAATTATCTTTTCAGGAGATCCTCCAATCAAAAGAAGCTTATTAAATGAATTTGACAGGATAATAGAAAATAAAGGAAAATGCTTAAAAGCCTTAAAAAGTACTCCAGATGGTAAAGTTTGCTTTTTATTTTTGTCTTGTCCCTAAGGTACTATGTATATAATATTCTTGAAGTTATCTCACTCAGTTCATTTGGTATGTCTTTTGCAAAAGATTTTATAGTGTGGTTTCACTGTTAAACTGTTATTTTTGTTTCCTGTGTGGACTTTCCCTTCATGGTACTTAGCACGATGCTGGGGTTGTCTGTAATTAGAAAGTGTAAAATGGTTATGAAGACGGGTATGGTGGGGCACGCCTTTAATCCCAGCACTCAGGAGGCAGAGGTAGGAGGATCGCCGTGAGTTTGAGACCACATAGTGAATTCCAAGTCAGCCCAGCTAAAGCAAGATCCTACCTTGAAAAACAAAACAAAACAAAAAAAAAAGGTTATAAGGTCATGACTTTAAATCTTTTTAATTTATTTTTATTTATATATTTGAGAGAGAGAATGGACACATGCCAACTTGTGCATCTAGCTTATGTGGATCCTGGGGAATCCTACCTTGGTCCTTTGGCATTGCAAGTAAGCACCTTAACTCTACGGCATCTCTGCAGCCCGACTTTTTTTTTTTTTTTTGAGGTACGGTCTCACTTTAGCCCAGGCTGACCTGGGATTCACTCTGTAGTCTCAGGGTGGCCTGGAACTCACAGCAATCCTACCTCTCCTCTTGAGTGCTGGGATTAAAGGCGTACACCACCATGCCTGGCTCTGACTTGTTAATTTTAAAAAAAATACTTTATTTATTTGCAAGAAGAGAGAGAGAATGAGTATGGGCATGCCAGGGCCTCCGGTCTCTGCAAACAAATTCTAGATGCATGTACCACTTTGTGCATCTGGTTTTATGTGGATACTCGGGAATCGAACCCAGGCTGGCAGGCTTTGCAGGCAAGTACCTTAACCACTGAGCCATCCCCAGCCCGAATAATGACTTTTTTTAAATTTTTATTTATTTATTTGAGAGTGACAGACACAGAGAGAAAGACAGATAGAGGGAGAGAGAGAGAATGGACACGCCAGGGCTTCCAGCCTCTGCAAACGAACTCCAGACACGTGCGCCCCCTTGTGCATCTGGCTAACGTGGGACCTGGGGAACCGAGCCTCGAACCGGGGTCCTTAGGCTTCACAGGCAAGCGCTTAACTGCTAAGCCATCTCTCCAGCCCCCGAATAATGACTTTTAAGCTGTGAAAATTTACTAAAAATATGATAGATAATTTAAATCTCAGGTTCCTGAGTCTAGTTGTTTTTACAGTACTACAGTAAGTACTTTTCAAATTTTCATGTATTTATTTGTGTGTGCATGTGTGTGTGCGTGCACACGCGTGTTTGCTGCTGCAAACAAGTGCCAGATGTGTCACTTTTTGTATCCAGCTTATGTGGGTGGTTTGGGATTTGAATCCACGCCAGCAGGCTTTGCAGGCAAACATCGTTAGCCTCTGAGCTAACTTTCCAGCCCTCCAGTCAGGCTTTTGACTACTCCCAGTCCACCAAATATTCTTTCCCAGTCATATAATAATCTCTGTGTTGCCAAATTAGGTGAGCAGTTCTCAGTTATTTATTGATTTATTGATTTTCATTCATTCATTTGTGAGAGAGAGAGAGAGACAGAGGCACACACACAGAATGAATATGAATGTGCTAGGACCTACTGCCATTGTAAACAAACTCTAAACATGTGTCACCTTGTGCATGTGGCATTATGTGGGTACTGAGGAATCGAACCCAGGCCATCAGGCTTTACGAGCAAGCACCTTGAACTGCTGAGTCATCTATTCAGTCCCTCAATCTTTATCTAACTACATCTTTCAGCCAACATAGTATAGTTGAGTGCTCTTCTTGAGTGCCCTGTAGTCTATTTACACACATCCTCTTTCCAGTCTTCCTAGTGGTTCCTCTCTGTCCTTTCCGTATCAGTTTGCCAGATCTCTTCTGGGCCTAAATGTCCTGAGTAGCGAAGCTGTGAAGCTTTCCATACAGCTTTCATGTGGCTGCACTCCAGACTCATTGCTAGTGTGCTTATCAAACAGTATGGCCATGACAAATTATTCATTTCATTCCTCCTCCACACTTGTTCTTTCTCTTGTCTTCTGTTGTAAGAGGCAGGACCATTCTGCCACTTGATTACATCAGAGCCTTAGTGTTATCTTTTACTCTGTTGTTCCTCATACCCCTCACTCAACCAATCAATAATCCTGTACGTTCCACCTTCAAACATACAAGAATCTCACATGCACAACCCGAGTTTAATCTGCATCACTGCAAACCAGCGTAAATAACAGATGGGTATGGAGACATACGCCTGTGGCCCAGACTAAGGATGCTGTGGCCAGAGTGCTATGATGTTGAGGCCACCCTGAGCCACATAGCGGATTTGAGGCCTGCATGGACTACATAGCAAAGGCTTACCTCGAAAACACAGCAAGTTTTGATGATTTCTTTGTTATCTCCCTGCTTTTTGTTTTAAGTATTTTCGTTTACTTATTTGCAAGTAAAGAGAGAGAAAATGATGGGCACACCAGGCCTCTTGCCACTGCAAACCAACTCCAGTAGTGCGCACCACTTTTTGCGTCTGACTTTACCTGGGTACTGGGGAACTGAGTCTGGGCCTGCAAGCTTTTCAGGCTTAGGCACCTTTAACCACTGAGCCATCTCCCCAGCCCATTCTCTACTTTTTGTTGTTGTGTAGAGCTAGGGTCTCTCTCTGAGAGAAGAGAATGGCTGTGTCAGGACCTCCAACTGCTGCAAACGCCAGATGCATGTGCCACTTTGTGCATCTGGCTTTATCTGGCTACTAGGGAATCGAACCTTGGTCATTTGGCTTTGCAGGCAAGCGCCTTAACTGCTGATCCATCTCTCTAGCCTAGCATTTGCTTACTTATTTGCATGTGCACATATTTGCATGTGCCACAGCGTACATGTGGAGGTAGAGAAATTGTCTGTGCTCCACTTACTTTGAGAAGAGGTCTCCTGCTGCTCCAAAAATACAATTCAGAGTCTACTGTCTCTACCTCCCATGGTCATAGGCACACTGGAGTCACAGGTGCTTGTAACACTTTGTTTCTGGTTTTAATAATCTCTGTGTTCTGGCTAATTGAAGTCAGGTTAGCAGGCTTTGTAAGCAAATACCTTTAACTGCTGAGCCATCTCCCTAGCCCTATTTCCTTGCTTTTTTATTCTCACAAGAAGTTTTCCTAGGATCTTGTAATTTGTCTGCTCCAGTGCTGGAATCAGCTGTGGTACTTGGAGCAGTTAATAGTTTCTTACAAATGAGACTGAGGCATGATGATGATGTTGCCGTTCTTGTTTTTGTTTTGTTTTAATGCCCATGTTCTTTGTTCCTAATAACTTAGTTACCATTTTCATATTTGCTCTATCATGTAGCAGTAGGGTTTTTTTTACTTCAGAACCTCTTATTCTCTCAAAAATTATTGAGGACCTGAAAGAGAACTTGTTTATATAAATTATATCTATTGATTCTTATCACATTAAAAGTTGGAAGAGCCAGGCATGGTGGCACATGCCTCTAATCCCAGCACTCGGGAGGCAGAGGTAGGAAGATCACTGTGACTTCAAGGCCACCCTGAGACTACAGAGTGAATTCCAGGTCAGCCTGAGCTAGAGAGAGACCCTACCTAGAAAAAAAAAAAAAAAAAAAAGTTTAAAGTTGGGGCTGCAGAGACAGCTTAGCAGTTACACTTGCCTGCAAAGCCAAAGGACCCACGTGAAGCTGAAAGCACAAGGTGGCGCCTGCATCTGGAGTTTGTTTGCAGTGACTAGAGGCCCTTGTGTGCCCATTCTCCCTCCCTCTCTCAAATAAATTAAATAAAATAAAATTTTAAAAGTTGAAATTTTTTAATGGTGGTGGCAATCTGCATTGATCATTTAGAAAATATTAGTTTTCTGAGATGCATATAGATCCCCCAAAAGTTAGCATATGTTATTATAAGCGTGTAGTCATGAGTGCTGGGAACCGCGGGTGTGCACATCATGCGGGTTAAGTAGTGGTCAGGTTTGAACACTCCAGGCAGGCACTGTGTGTCAGCTGTGTCCGTTCCAGCCCCTTCCTCCACACACTGCTCACCTCCGTTGTGTAGGCTTCACTTCTCTTTTCTGCTCACCTCCGCTGTGTAGGCTTCACTTCTCTTTTCTGCTCACCTCCGCTGTGTAGGCTTCACTTCTCTTTTCTGCTCACCTCCGCTGTGTAGGCTTCACTTCTCTTTTCTGAGAGCCTTAAATACTAGAAAGCCTGACACATGCTTCCTAGAATTCTGATTTTCATTTGCAAGCCTAAATTTTGCTACGGGAAAAGATAATTGTCATTTATTTTCCTTATAGCCATCACCTCATTTCATTCATTCAAAAAACATGTTTGGGGCTGGAGAGATGGCTTAGTGGTTAAGGCACTTGCCGACAAAGCCAAAGGATCCATGTTCATTGCCCAGTACTCATGTAAAGCCAGATGCACAAGCTGGCGCATGTGTTTGGAGTTTGTTAGCGGTGGCTAGAGGCCCTGGCACACCTATCTTCTCTCTGTCTGCCTCTGTCTCCCTTTCAAATAAATAGAATATTTTGGGAAAAAAATGTTTTCTAAATACCCAGGTTTGAAGAACTAGTTGTTTGCTATTTTTTCAAGTAAACATGGTAAATATCTAAAGAAAAATATGTTAATGCATCTCACCACCTAATTATGAAAATTTATTTTCCCCAGATCTATGTTCTGCACATATTGCAGACCATGCTAGCAGTGCAAATGTTATTTCGCACAGAGTAAAGGCCATAAATAAGTAATACCTTAGAGTACGTGACAGTGGATCTCCTAAAAGGGCTGTGGGCACTCTCCCTCTGTTCCTCTGTTCACCCTTGAGAATTGCTGCCCCACACTGTACACACACAGCCTCGAGTTTACGGCACCTGTGGAATTTACAAATTCTTTGCAGTTGTTAAACATGGATAGTCCACATACTGTGTTGAATTGTCAAAGTTATTCTTCTGCACTTACAAGTTTAGTAGCTAGGCTAAATGCACTTGTCACCATTTGTTTCCAATTTTATGATTTTTTTTACATTTAAATAAATTCACTCATAAGATGTAACTAGATAAATCTTAATTCTGTCTCTGTTGTCCATATTATTTACCTTTAGTATTGCTTTTTTAGAAAATATTTTTATTAATCTTTTTTGCAAGCAGAGAAGGAGGAAGAGAGAGAATGGGCATGCCAGGTCCTCCAGCCACTGCAAACAAATTCGGGGTGTATGTGCCACCTTGTGCATATGGCTTTATGTAGGTGCTTAGGAATTGAACCCAAGCCGCTAGGCTTTTGTAAGCAAGTGCCCTTAACAGCTGTGCCATCTCTCCAGGCCAGCCACCTCTTTGTAATTGTTTTTGTTTTATCCCTTGGGGATTCGCCTTTGTAAAACTAAGCAAATACATGCATATATGTTCTCATTGCCCTTCTTGAGTCAAAACATATAATATATTCACCTTTTTATAACTTGTTTGTTAGAATTTATCTAGTAGACACTCCTAGTAAGTACATAAAAGTCATCTTCGTTTCTGTGGTTACATAGTACTTGGCCATGTGAGTATATCCTGTTATTTTCAGCTAATTCCTAATTAATGGGTGAATTAGAAGTTTAATAGATATAAATTATATGTTGAGAATGAATAATATCTAAAGCTATACTTTTTAATCTTCATAAAATCAAAATTTAGATTTGATATTTACACTGGCAATTAGTTCACGCTGCTGAGTTATGATTATTAAAACCAACAGACTAAATTTATAAGTAATTCCTCTTGGGGTTTATACTCTTATGTTATTTGGCATATAGTCATAATCAATTTGTGGATCAAGTATATTTTGATAATTATCATTACATATTTATAATATGCATTGAAGATTTTAGTGTCTCAATTTTTATGAATATTTACAATAATATGTGATAAACAGAAAATAAAATCTCCCACTAGATTTTCATTAATATAGAAAAATCATTTTTTTCTAGGCATAATAAAAGATAGAAGATTGTTCATGCATCACATTTCTTTAGAGCCAGTATCCTGTGGACCCTTTTGGTAAGATAGGTTTAAATTTGTTTTTAATCTAGTATAATACAGGAAAAATGTGATCTCTTAAAAAAATCAATATTTCTGAAACAAATGTCACCAATAGGCAGTAAAGAAATTAACACTTCTGAAAGTCTAAGAGCGTGTGTCAGTATTAAATGATTCTGTACTTTGGTCATATTTTTTAGTACTGTTTTATATCATCATCCAATATTTTTTAGTCATGGCAGGTTTGTGAAGTAGATAGATTATATTCCAATTTTATGGATAATGTTCTGAATTGGGAGAGATTAAGAAATGCTTTAATCAATTGAAAGGATGGCAGTTAGTGGACTGAGAGAGATCATGAGTTCAAATTTGAAGCCAGCTGGCTACAGAGGGAATTTCTAGCCCAAGCTGTAGAGATCTTGTTTCAGATGCTCATGCGCGCACACACAGAGATGGCATTGATAGATACCCTTTTAGCTCTCCTCCATCTCTAAAATTTACTAAGGCTACTAAGAGAATTTTTCATTGTATCATTTTCTTTTTGTTTAAGTGTTTTAAATTTATTTCTTTATTTATGACAGAAAAAGAACAGGCATGTCAGGGCCTGTTATTATTGTAAACAAGCTCCAGACACATGTGTCACATTGTACGTCTGGCTTTAATGGCTACTGAGAATCAAACATGTGACATCAGAATTTGTAAACAAATGCTTTTAACTGCTTAAGCCATCTCCCCTGCCCCTCACTGAGTAATTTCCCAGACATGCATCAGAAGAAACAAAGGTCCAGGAACTGAAAACATGAATGCCTCAGCAGTCCGAGCAAGCAGAGGCGCTACCAGACTCCCTGTCTTGAGGAAGACTCGGTTGTCAGCAGCAGTGCTTCTCATGCTGGAGCAGGAAACAGGCCGGTCCATTGAAGAGTCCTCTGTCGCCCCTGCCCCACTGCAGACAAGCATTCGTCACGAATTCAGCAGAGGACTTACTGCCATTCTGGTCTGAGGATAGGCGAGAGGAAGCGGACACTAAACACAGCTGAAGTGCTTTGAGAATAGAAACTAAGTGAAAGTGTGAATATCACATGGACATGTCCAACCTCTTTCCTACACTTGCCTCCCGGATGCTGGCAAGAGTCTTGTTGGTAAGGAGTATGGCTGGCCCAACAGAAGTGATGTAGAAATGCTGACAGTTCAAGATGCTCAGATGAAGTAACTTCATGGCAAGTCACCAGACAGTGAGGTCAGCAACTGACAAGTCTTATCAGAACATGCAGCCTCCAGCCTGCAATTTAGTGCATCTTCGTTCAGTGAAAACTGACAGTAAAGAACCATTACGGCATTGCAAGGGGCCACAGTGAGAGATGGCAACCAAAATATGAACCGGGCTGGAGAGATGGATCAGTGGTTAGGCATCTGCCTGCAAAGCCTAACGACCCAGGTTTGAGTCCCCAGGACCCACATAAAGCCAGATGCACAAGGTGACACATGTGTCTGGAGTTCATTTTGTGTGCCCATTCTCTCCCTTTCTAACTGTTTCTGTCTCTGTCTGCTTCTTCCTCCCTCTCCCTCCCTCCCTCTCTCTCTCTCTGATAAATACTAAAATAAGTAAATAAATAAATATGAATCAGAGCTAAAAAATGAAAGGAACTTGTAGGAAATGGACAATGTGAGGATCAATGCAGAAGGAAAATGAAGAGAAATTCTTTTTTTTCTTTTTTAAACAAGATCTCCCTTTATAGCCCTGGCTGGCCCAAAACTCCCTATGGGCACAAAGCTAGCTTTGAACTTGCAATCCTCTTGCCCCACCTTGAATGTTGGGATTACAGGTGTGTGCCACCACTGCTGTCTGAGAAAGAAATTTCTTAAAGAGTGAAGGTATTGTGGCTGGGACTGAAGGAAATACATTTCTTGGATGTAAAGGACCTACTGAAAAAGCACATAAGGCGAAAATGACCCTTTTGCAGTACATCCTTATGAAATGCTAACATGCTAACAATGAGAAACCTTAAATTTTTTTAAAAAGAGAAAAATCAGGCTTCAAATAGTTTCAAGTTATAATTGTATGAGTTCTCTCATCAACAAGAAAAACTAAAAGATTCTAGATTCTAGAATAGGTTCATCCAGAGCATTACCTTCAAAATTCTCATCTGGTTCCCAACCTACAATCCTATCATTGACTAAAACATCAGCTGAAAGGTAGGGCACAGCTCAGTGGTGGCACATTTGCTCATGATTGATCCTAAACATGCCCTCCCAGCCCAAATAGTATAGATATTCTTTTTTTTTTTTTTTAATTTTTATTAACATTTTCCATGATTATAAAATATATCCCATGGTAATTCCCTCCCTCCCCACCCCCTAGTATAGATATTCTTAATATGCACCCAAAAATTGATCTCCCATATACTTTTCTCAGGATACTAACTGACAGAAGTGTATAAACCAAGGAGAAGGAAGATGCTGCCCCCAAGAAAAGAAATCATCCTAGAGGGGCAAAGATTGCTTCAGGGTGACACTGAAGGAAGATCTAAGGATCAAAGTAAATCTAAGACTAGAGACGCAGCCGGGCCACACCGGAACAAAGTGATCTTAGGAGAGTGTGTCTACAGGGCAAAACAGCACAGGAGCTGAGAGCTTTCTGTTTTGTTTTTGAGATGGAGTCTCATTTCTATAGCCAGAATTGGTCTGGATTTGGGACCATCTTACCTTAGCCTCCCACGTATGTGGGATTGCAGGCACACACCACTGCACTTAGCTTAAGTTTTGCTTTTTTGTTTGTGTGTGTGCATTTGTTAGTTTGTGGGACTAGGAATCAAACTCAGCCTTGTTCACACTTGGGTAAACACTCCATCCAAACTGTGTTCCTAGCCACTAACCACTGAATATTCTAATGTATTAAAGGACCTTCTTACAGAGTGCCTACTTGTCACAAGTCCCTGGTTTTGATTCCCAAAACCATAAAAGAGATTGAAAACACAGAAGAGAACCTTATTGGTCAAGATGATGAATTAAACATACTTATCTATAGCCATTCACCTGTACTGGAGCCAGTTGTTTCCAGGATGCCCTCCCTCTACTTACAAATGACAAAAGCCACAGTCTTTTCATCTGAAATAGTGTTGTTTTTGCATATAGCCTGCACACTTTAAACCATCTACTTGTAACATGTAATGCAATGTAAAAGTTAGGGAAATAGCTTGTTTTATATTGTTTAGGGAATGATAATAGCCAAAAATGTCATGTTCAATATAGATCAAATCCCCTCTTAGCTGAATTTGACAATTCGAACCCTAGGAATCTAGAAGATCAACTGGACTTTTATTTCTAAGTAAATTTTTACTGAAACAGTGCAAACGCCAAAGTCAGAGAGAACAGAAAACGAGACCACAGCAACTAGTCTTTCAAGTATGTAATGAGGGTTTCGGAACACCCTGAGTCCTCTGCTGTGACTCAGCTTGCAGAATGCTGACAACCAGGCTTTCATTATTGGGGGTTTTAGTTAATTCATGTCCAGTGTAACTGACATACAGCAAGTCCCTTTTATGTACAGAGAACTTTCAACTCATTTTTGGTTCTTCCTACACTTGAGTATGAACAGACACTGTAAATTGACAGACATTAGGAAATGAAAAAAATAAGCTAATGAAAACAACTTAAACACTCTTCAGGAAGAAAAGAATTAAAAACATATATATTTATTTATTTAAAAAGAGGAAGTATGAGCACGCCAGGTCCTCTTGCTGCTGCAAAGGTTCTCCAGACACATGGGCCACTTTGTGCATCTGGATTTACACAGGTACTAAGAAATCAAACCCAAGATGCAGACTTTGCAAGCAAGTGCCTTTAATTGCTGAGCCTTCTCTTCAGTTCCAGAATTTTTTAAAGCTATTAACAAAATGAAGTGTGTATATAAATGTGTGCATATATTATATAGCCATCACACAGTAGCTTAGGTGTGAATAAAATGTTAGGACCATAGAAAATTAAGCTTGTCAAAAAGGTTCAAAAAAGCCAAAGTTGAAAGAAAGGAAATATGCCAACATACTTTTTATAACACATTCCTCTGTAATGTATTTAATCATAATGTAAATATTTGTACTTGACAGAATCAACTATACAACTCATGAATCTGTTGAGAAATAAGAGTGTTATTAAAAGGTGAAAGTGGGGACTAGAGAGATTGATTGCCTAGCGGTTAAGGCCCAGGTTCAGTTCCCTAGTACCCACATAAGCCAGATGCACAAGATGGCACATGCGTCTGGAGTTGGTTTACAGTAATTGGAGGCCAGGGAGTACCCGTTCTCTCTCTTTCCCCTCTTCCCTCTTTCTTTTTTTCCCTCTCTCTCTCTCTCAAGTTAATAAATAAATTTTTTTTAATATAAGTGGTATAGACAAAGAGCTAGTTCTTCAACTTACATAGTGAAAAGTCCTGAACAACTTTTGGTTTTTAGAGGTAGGGTCTCGCTCTAGCCCAGGCTTACCTGGAATTCACTGTGCAGTCTCAGGATGGCCTCAAACTCACAACAGTGTGCCTCCAGAGTGCCAGGACTAAAGGCAGCGTGCATCACCTTGCTCAGAGCTGGGCAACCTTTAGGAGAACAATTTCTGTAGCGTAAGGTAGCAGAAGAAAGGAGAGCTCACTTTGTGGAAATGAGGCAAAAATTGCCAGTCTGGAGATTTCCTGCTGAAGAAGCTGGACTAAAAGGAGTAGCAGTGGTAATTGTTGGCGGCAGAGGTAATGCCAGTGAACACATGTTAAAAAGGCGAGGGGGACCTTGAGGCCAAGTGAAAAGAACACTTAAAAAAAAGTAGAGTGGAGAGAAAAAAGAGAAGTGGGACACTGACTCAAAGAGGAAGCTTCCGGTATTTAGGTGAAGCGTGAGTTCTTGCAGAGGTAGGGGGACACGAGCTATTCCTTTGTGAAGAGGTGAGTAAGGAGTCCTGTGGTGAACTGGAAAGAACTCTCCCAGAAGGGGCTCGCTTACCTTGTGAAGTCAAAGGCCGGGAATCATTGGGGAAGAAAGAGCAATAGCCTTAAAAATGTGCTGTTTTGTAGTGGAACAACCATGAGTGCAAAACAGTTAACAAGAGTGGGTAGCATCTGATGGGCTAAGAAAAAGGCATGTTCTCAAACTGTGTATACATTGGCTGTCAGACTTAAGTATTCTCTCTTCAATACAGCACCAGGGAGGAACGGCAAGAAATCCAGAATCCAAATTTCACCGCACCTGCTCGAGGATTTTTGCGTAAATCTCATCTTTATGAACACTCAACTTTGGAAAAATCTTCAAGCAATGAAATCCCTACTACAAGAAATGAAAAGATAAAATGCTCACTTTTTACAGGCAAATCAGCCAAAGCCTTCGTGCCACCTTTCAAAACTAAGTCACATTTTCATGGAGATGAACACTGTGTTAGCAAGAAAATTCATTTGGAGAACAAACTAACCCTAAGTGAATGTGGTTCTGATGGAGGTGGAAGTGTTGATGGCAGTGGCTTTCGTCCACTTCACGAAAACAGCTCCCTTCAAGAAGCAGCTGTCGTTTGCACAGAGTGTGAAGAACCCTCAGGTATTGTGTGACAGTTCGGTGGCATGTTTCAACTCTTTAATAATACCCTTAAGTATTTTCTGTCTTTCGTGGTGGAGATCAATAATTTTTTTTAAACCAAGTGTGATGGTACATACTTTTAATTTTTTTTTGTTTATTTTTATTTATTTATTTGAGAGCAACAGACAGAGCAAGAGGCAGGGGGAGAGAGAGAGAGAGAGAGAGAATGGGTGCGCCAGGGCCTCCAGCCACTGCAAAGGAACTCCAGATGCATGCGCCCCCTTGTGCATCTGGCTAACATGGGTCCTGGGGAATAGAGCCTCAAACCAGGGTCCTTAGGCTTCACAGGCAAGCGCTTAACCACTAAGCCATTTCTCCAGCCCGAGATAATAATTTTAAAGTCTTAATACTTTAGATTTTTGAATTGCAGAGATGAGGTCCAAGTTAATCTAACGGTTTTTTTTTTTTTTTTTTGCAAAGATAACTACTTATAGACTTCGTTGGGTTTCAGTTTCGTGTGTGTGTGTGTGTGTGTGTGTGTGTGTTTAAAGACCAGGTATAGAGCCAGGAGTGGTGGTGCATGCCTTTAATCCCAGGACTTGGGAGGCAGAGGTAAGAAGGGTCACCATGAGTTCAAGGCCACCCTGAGACAACGTGGTGAATTCCAGGTCAGCCTGGGCTAGAGTGAAACCCTACCTCAAAATATATAAATAAATAAATAAATAAAATAAATAAATAAAAAGTAAAGACCAGGCATGGTGAGCATGCTTATAATTCCAGCACTCAGGAGGCTGAGTTAAGAGGGGAGTGAATTTGAGGCCAGCCAGAGCTATCCCAAAAACAAACCAATCAAAAAGGCTATTAGACATACAATTTAGGACTGCTATTATCAGAATGTTTTGATCATACTATTAATTTTATTTCAAAATTGAGATAAAAATTATAGACATTTCTGTTCATTATACAATTTGACATTTTTTTCACCCCTGGAAACTTAAAAGGTCCAGGGCCCCCTTTTACTCTGTATGTAAAATTAGAAGACATTGATATACATAGGCTTTTGTTTTGTTTTGTTTTGTTTTTCAAGGTACGGTCTCACTTGAGCCCAGACTGACCTGGAATTTACTGTGTAGTCTCATGGTGCCTCGAACTCACAGTAATCCTCCTACCTCTGCCTCCCGAGTGCTGGGATTAAAGGCATGCGCCACCACACCCAGCTTGATATACATAGTTTTAAGTCACCTATACTTTTTCTAAATTTATGTTGCATCTTCCTTTTTGCAAATTATTCTTCAACAGATTTAATTACAAGTCTTCAGAATGCCAGAGATATGCAGGATATGCGAATTAAAAAGAAAGAAACGCAACACATTTTTCCACAGCCGGGCAGTCTGTATCTTGCAAAAACGTCTACTGCGCCTCGAATCTCTCTGCAAGCCGCAGTAGGAGGCAGAGTCCCCGCCGCGTGTTCTCATCAGCAGGTACTCTCACTTGCAGGACTCGAGCTTTTATAGCCAAGGGGAACCTGTACCTACTGTCTGCAAGTTGTCTTCTGTGAAAAATGAATGTATTAGTTGTAAACTACATTTAAGAAGACATTCTACTTCCTAATCAGCCTACACTGTGGCCTCCTTCTCCCCTGCCAGGCTGCCTCACTCTGCCAAAGAGATCTGTGCTTTAGAACCAGTTTCTGTTTCAAATCCTACTTGTTACTGAAGTGCTCTCAGCTAGGCCTGAGAGGAAAATAGCCTTGAATTTAAACTAGGAGTAGCTGGCAGCCCTGGGCCTTCTAGAGGTTTTATATTTTTAGAAGAGGATTCTGCTTAAGACACTATAATTTCGGATTTTTCACAATGCAAGGTTGAAATTAATCATGATGCTGTTCCCACGTAACATTTATTGAGGATTCTCTGTCCTGTGCTCTCATGTACCAGTTAGATCTCCCCCATTCCTCACAGCCACCTCAAAAAAAATACCATGATTTTGCCCATCTCGCACATGAAGGACTAAAGCATAGAGAAAATAAGTCTCTTTCCCAAATCACATAACGAGACGTGGAAGAACCGTGGTTCCAAAGCGACTCTAGAGTCCTGTTCTGCACAGAGGAAAGACTCAGCCTCCCAGCATGAAAGGAGGCCAGTGGTGGATGCATACTTTGCCCTGCTACTTTCATGTTGTTTATACAAGATGAGTGAGAGAGATGGAGTGCCAGCTGGTTGGGGTGGCACACACCTTTAATCCCAGTACTTGGGAGGCAGAGGTAGGAGGATCGTCATGAGTTCGAGGCCATCCTGGGAATAGAGAGTGAATTCCAGGTCAGCCTGGGCTAGAGTGAGACCCTACCTCGAAAAATTTTTTTAAAAAAGGATGCCTCCTGAGTATGCAGTTCTTTGTGCCAGGGCCCATCTAATCTGTGTATTACTCAGTTTTAGGACATGTGCTACGGAAGCAAGTACAGCTTTCTACTTGCGATTTCATAAGCTGGTATTTTTATCCCCTTCTTGTGGCAGAGTCAGCAAGATGAATATACATAGGGGACATTTAAAAGTGCCATAGTTTCTTGAACACACAGGTCTTTTATAATGCATCGTACGTCTTAGCTGCTGGGACACAAGGTCTCTCGTGTGTGCGTGTGTGTGTGTGTGTGTGTGTGTGTGTGTGTGTGCATGTGTGCACGTGTGTGCACGTGTGGTGCTCGTCACATGCTAGGCACATAGTCTAACCCCTGACCCACACCACCACTTCAGTTAAACATAGTATAGTCAGTGTTTTTGTATTTCAGTTAATGTTTTTTGTCATTCAGTTTTGGGTTTTCTTTTTATTCTGTTACTATTTATTTGTCTTTTAACTCATTATTAAATTTTCCACGGTTTGCTCTGTACAGCTCTACATGCATGGCGTTTCTAAGCATTGCATAAAAATTAACAGCAAAAATGCCGAGTGTTTTCAGTTTTATATTCAAGATTATTTTAGTAAGGAAGATGTATGTGCTGGAAAAGGAATTCAGTTGGCCGATGGTGGATGGCTAGTACCTGCCAATGATGGAAAGGCTGGAAAAGAAGAATTTTACAGGTGCTATGTGCAAAAAAAGATTTTGTGTTTTCTTTCACATGGTCCATTATCCTTCTCCTAACAATTGACTGTCCTCTCTGTCCTTATAGCTCTTAAGCTATATAGTTCATATTGACTTAAAATCTTTTAGCACAGTGAATCATTTTAAGTACATTTTGGCTCATTAAACATTCTTTTGAAATTCTTGGAAAATGAATGTGACCAGAATAGTTATGTGTCCCACTCTATCGCTCTTCTACCCATTCACATTTTGAGCTGGAGTTTCTTACTGATTAGGAGCTTGCTGTATTTTGTGAGCCTGGGGAATCCCCTGGTCTCTGTTCCCCTTTGTGGGACTGGGGTTACAGTCATGCGTGGCCATGCCCATCCATCTACATCACACTCGTGCAGAAAGTGCACTTAACATCCGAGCTGTCTCTCCAGCCTTCAAGTTATTCTTTTAACAAAATTGACCCCAAATCTTCAGCTATAGAATACAGCTTCCATGTAACTGCTCCAGTTAGGAAGGGCAAAGATAGAAAGGAAATTGAAGTGAGCATTAAATAATTTAAAATATTTATTTTTTTGAGAGAAAGAATAAGTGTACCACGACCTCTTGTCATTGCAAATGAATTTCAGATGCATATATTGCATTGTGCACTGGCTTTATGTGGGTACTGGAGAATTGAACCGAGGCAAATGCCTTTAACTATTGAGCCATCTCTCCAGCCCTGATCTTTGAATATTTGAAACCAGTTATGGTGGTAGATAAAGCTAGCACTATTAGTAGCCAGTTAGTTATACATGACTGGAGTATAAGTAGCTAGAAAATACACTATTAAAACTTGCTGGATGGGAAGCCAGGTGTGGTGGCACATGCCTTTAATCCCAGCACTCGGAAGGCAGAGGTAGGAGGATAGCTGAGAGTTCAAGGCCACTCTGAAAATGCATAGTGAATTCTGGTTCCGCCTGGACTAGAGTGAGACCCTACCTCAAAAAAAAAACAAAAACAAAAAACTTGCTGGATTGGCTGGAGAGATGTCTCAGCAGTCAAGGCACTTGCCCACAAAGCATACCAACATAAGTTTGATTCCCCCAGTACCCATGTAATGTAAAGCCAGATGCACAAAGTTGCACATGCATCAGGAGTTCATGTACAGCATCTCGAGACCCTATAGTGCCCATTCTCCCTGTTTGTCGTGTGTGTGTGTGTGTGTATGTCCATCCACTGCAAATGAACAAATAGTTTAAAAGAAAAACAACGTCCTGGGCATGGTGGCACATGCCTTTAATCCCAGCACTCAGGCAGAGGTAGGATCACTGTAAGTTTGAGGCCACCCTGAGACCACATACTGAATTCCAGGTCAGCCTGGGCTAGAGTGAGACTCTACCTCCAAAACCAACAACAAAAAAAGCAGCAGCACCAGAGCTGTGGAAAGGACCTTGGGGTTTGTAGGTATGAGTCCCAATAGCATTCTCTTTAATAAGAAAAACAATAAGGAATGGGGAGAGAGAGGACCTGACTAATCCCCAGCACCCATGTAAAAAGTCAGGCATGGTTACACGTGCCTGTAACCCTCGTGCTGAAAGGGGGCAGAGACAGGAGGATCACTGGGGTTCCCTAGTCAGCCAGCCTAGCCAAGAGACGGGAAGCTCTGAGTTGAGTGAAACTCTGCAATGTAAGACAGAACTGTAATCAAAGAGGACACCCAGTACCTTCCTTTGCCTCTGCACAAGTATTTCACATGTGTATATAAAACCCCCAGTTGTTTTTTTTTTTTTTTTTTTTTGAGATAGGGTCTTGTTCTAGCCCAGGCTGACTAGAATTCCTATCGGCACTAAATTCACAATTTTTCATCTTTATTTTTTATTTATTTAGTTGAGAGAGAGATGGGGAGAGAGAATGGGCACACCAGGGCCTCCAGCCACTGCAAACAAACTCCAGACACATGTGCCCCTTGTGCATCTGGCTTATGTGGGTCCTGGGGAATCGAACCAAGGTCCTTTGGCTTTGCAGGCAAACGCCTTAACCGCTAAGCCATCTCTTCATCCCTTTTAAAAAAAAAAATTATTTATTTTCCTCCCGGTTTTCTTAGATGATAAAAATAATTTAAGTTATGAGTTGTTTTCTAGGAACAACTGTATTACTTCAAGTTAATATATTGACTAAGTGGCATTTTGTATTGGCTGTTGTATTGATGAAGTACATTGTACTGATTAAGAGGTACTCTTAAGTATGCTACTGTGACAAATATTAATTTTCTAAACCCATATGAACTTACAGGTATGTGTTCATTCAGTAAAACTTACTGAATGCTCTTGCACAATCTAGTTTTGGGCACAGAGAATAGTCATAGTTGGATCCAGTCCCATCCTGCATGGTTTTTATACTATTCTGCTTGTTGTTCAGGGCTCTGTGTGACACTCCAGGCGTCAGTCCAAAGCTGATTTCTAGAATTTGGGTCTATAATCACTACAGATGGATTATATGGAAACTAGCAGCCATGGAATTTGCTTTTCCTAAAGAATTTGCTAATCGATGTCTGAACCCGGAACGAGTGCTTCTTCAGCTCAAATACAGGCAAGTTGAGAGGATAGAGGAAGTGACTCCCATGCAGCCTGCGGCCTCTCAGAGATGGTGCTTAAGGCATGGTAGTGGTCCTTCCCACCCCACCCTGCGGGCTGTGCTGGGAGAGCTGTCCACTCACCATCTTACAGCCCCCACTTACGAAAGACCACACGGCCACTCGTGGGGCCCTCTTCTCCCACCCTACTGTAGCCTCTTGACATACGAAGTAACAGGAATTATTAATCTGATGCATTGTTTGGAAATTCCCAGTAAAGTATTTTTGCCTTTAGTAGTCATATTTTAACACCAAAATCTTATATTTCTAGGGATGGAGAGATGGCTTAGCAATTAAGGCGCTTGCCTGTGAAGCCCGAGAACTTCTGTTCAAATCTTCAGGTCCCACATAAGCCAGATGCACAGTGAATCAAGTGTGCAATTTTTCACATGCGCACAAGGGGGCGCACACATCTGGAGTTCACTTGCAGCAGCTGAAAGCCCTGGCACTCCTATTCTCTCTCTTTCTGTCTCTCAAAATGTAAAAAAATTGGCCTTTAATCCCAGCACTTGGGAGGCAGAGGTAGGAGAATTGCCATGAGTTCGAGGCCACCCTGAGACTACATGTGAATTCTAGGTTAGCCTGAGCTACAGTGAGACCCTACCTTGGAAAAACAAAACAAAAAATCATATTCCTTAGCCAAAAATTTGTTAGTCACCTTTTCAATATTTCTTTGACATATTATAAATATTCTCAATTAGTCAGTGATTTTGTTTACAATGAAATGTTGGCAGGGCAATTTCTAAAAGCCTCATTTTCTTTTTATTTTAGATATGATGTGGAAATTGATAGAAGCAAAAGATCTGCTATAAAAAAGATAATGGAAAGAGATGATACAGCTGCAAAATCGCTTGTTCTCTGTATTTCTGACATTTCACCAAGCACAAGTGTATCTGAAACTTCTAGCAGTAAAACTAATGGTGGCAATACCAAGAAAGAGGGTGTGATTGAACTTACAGATGGATGGTATGCCATCAAGGCCCAGCTAGATCCTCCACTCACGGCTCTCCTAAAGAAAGGGAGACTTACTGTGGGTCAGAAGATCATTATGAATGGGGCAGAACTTGTGGGCTGTCCTGATGCCTGTGCGCCTCTGGAAGCCCCAGACTCTCTTATGTTGAAGGTAAGTTAAACTAGTTTATTCCAGGTAGTGGCCAGTCAGTGACTCAGCAACATTCTAGACAGTTATGTACTAAAACATTAGTTACAGGCATGATGGCACATGCTTTCAATCCCAGCACTTTGAGGTTCAGGTAGGAGGACCACCCTAAGTTTGAAGCTAGCCTGGTGTTACAGAGTTAGTTTAGGCCAGCCTGGGCTAAAGTGAGTCCCTACCTAAAAAAAAAAAAAAAACTTTAAAAGCTGTCTGGAGAGATGGCTCAGCAGTTAAAAGCACTTGCTTACCCATATAAAGCCAAATGCGCAAAGTGGTCCATGTGTCTGGAGTTCGTTTGCAGCAGCAAGAGATCCTGGCACACCCATATTTACTTGTATGCACATGAGTGCTCTCAAGTAAATAAAAGAATACTTTTTTTTTTAATCCTCATGCTTTTATTTATTTATTTATTTTTAATTATTTATTTATTTATTTGAGAGCGGCAGACACAGAGAAAGACAGATAGAGGGAGAGAGAGAGAATGGGTGCGCCAGGGCCTCCAGCCTCTGCAAACAAACTCCAGATGCGTGCGCCCCCTTGTGCATCTGGCTAACGTGGGACCTGGGGAACCGAGCCTCGAACTGGGGTCCTTAGGCTTCACAGGCAAGCGCTTAACCGCTAAGCCATCTCTCCAGCCCAAAAGAATACTTTTTAAAAGTTATGTTTATGGCTGGCGAGATGACTCGGCAAAGGTACTTGCTTGTAAAGCCTGAAAGCCTATTGGTCTGAATTGATTCCCTAGTATCCATGTAAAGCCAGATGCACAAAGTGACCTGTGTCTAGAATTTGTTGCAATGGCAGGTGGCCCAGGAACACCCTACCTCAGGAAAAACATATATATTTATTTTTTTCAAAGCAGTCCTAAAAGAATGAAAATGCTATGGTAGACTTAAACATGTTTAATTTCTAAATCAGTTTGTTTTGTTGTTGTTTTTGTTTGCTTTTCAAGGTAGGGTCTCCCTCTATCCCATGCTGAGCTGGAATTCTCTATGTCATCTCAGGGTGGCCTCAAACTCACGGCAGTCTTCCTGTCTCTGCCTCCCAAGTGCTGGGATTAAAGGCGTGCACCACCAGGCCCAGCTCTAAATCATTTTCTCTCTGGATTTTTCCAGATTTCAGCCAACAGTACTCGGCCTGCTTGCTGGTACACCAAGCTTGGATTCTTTCCCGATCCCAGACCTTTCCCTTTGCCCCTGTCATCACTGTTTAGTGACGGAGGGCATGTGGGCTGTGTTGACATCATCGTTCAGAGGGTATACCCTATACAGGTAGAATGTGCTTTTCAAACTGAGGATGATTTGGGGTTGTTTTTTTTTTTTGCTCTGGAGAGAATTTGAATGTTTCCTCCTGTGTTTTTTAATACAATGCATGCAGTGGGTAGAGAAGACAGCATCAGGATTGTACATGTTTCGCAATGAAAGAGAAGAAGAGAAGGAAGCAGCAAGATTTGCAGAGGCCCGACAAAAGAAACTCGAGGCCTTGCTCACAAAACTTGAAGCAGAATTGAATGACCATGAAGGTAAAAATAAGTTATGTATTGCAAATTATTACTTTTCAAGTTTTTCATATTTTAGAGGCTTTCAAGATTTATGATTAAATTAGTTTTCTTTGGATAATTGATTCTTTTTAAGTTTTCCATCTGATTTTGATTTTTTTTTTTTTTTTTTTTTTTTGGGTTTTCTTCAAGCCTAGAATTCACTGGGTAGTCTTAAGGTAGCCTTGAACTTACAGTGATCCTCCTACCTCTGCCTCCCAAGTGCTGGGAGTGCCCGGCTCCATCTGATTTTTTTTTTAAGCTTGTATTTTATTTATTTATTTTTTTTGCAAGGAGAGAGAAGACATCTAAGCACCAGGGCTTTCTGCCACTGCAGACTCCAGACACAGGCCCCACTGTGTGCATCTGGCTTTACGTGGGTACTGAGGAATCAAATCCTGGCCAGCAGGCTTTGCAAGCAAGTGCCATTAACAGCTGAGCCATCTCCCCGGCCCTACATTGGATTTATTTTTTTACTTTGAAAATGCAAATACAGATTATACCATTGAAGTTTCAAAACCATTGACATTTCAAAACACTGAGCTTTTTTAAATATATTTTTTTGTTTTATTTATTTATTTTAGAGCGACAGAGAGAAAGAGAAAGAGTTAGAGAGAAAATGGGAGTGCCAGGGTTTCCAGCCACTGCAAATGAACTCCAAACACATGCGCCCACTTGTGCATCTGGCCAACATGGTCCTGGGGAATTGAGCCTCGAACCGGGGTCCTTAGGCTTTACAGGCAAGCACTGAACTGCTAAGCCATCTCACCAGCCCAACACTGAGCTTTTATGTGGTAACATCTATTCTATGTCATAGTCCATTGAGAATGACATGATTTCATCATTTGTCAGGATCCTTGAGCATATTTCCTCTTTAAAAAGATATATATAAGCTGGGCACCATGCCTTTAATCCCAACACTTAGGAGGCAGAGGTAGGAGGATCGCTGTGAGTTTGAAGCCAGCCTGAGACTAGAGTGAATTCCATGTCAGCCTGAACTAGAGTGAGAGCCTGCCTCGAAAAACCAAAAAAACAGACAGACAGATAGATAATCACCAAGCATGGTAGTGCATACCTTTAATCCCAGCACTTGAGAGGCAGAGGTAGAAGGATCACCACTACTTCGAAGCCAGCCTGGGAGTACAGAGTGAGTCCCAGATCAGCCTAGGCTAGAGTGAGACCCTACCTCAATAAAACTACAGCAACAACAAAATCTCAGAAGGCTGTCTTGCAAAGTTGACCAAGCTGCTCTCAGAATCACTGTTTAGTCCCAACAGTCCTTGCCATTCTGGTCTTCCTGGCTCAGCCTCTGGAGCAGCTGAGATCACAGTCCTGTGCCACCACCATGGCAGCAGGGTGGCTCTGGGGCCACCAGCCAGCGCACATGCTCCCCAAGCCCACCGCACAGAACTCAGTGTGTTTCTAACTGAGAATTTTATTGTATGAACATCTTGCATGGTCACATTCCCTTTGGGTTTCCTCTCCACCACCCCCTTGCTGCTGAGAGCCCTCTTCCATGGGGCTGTCTGTCTTCACTCTGGGGCCGTGAATTTCTTCCAAGTCTTCAATGTTGGCCTTGGTGTTTCTGCTTTGACGAGTGTTTGTCTGCTCAGAGGCACCACTGTCCCCTTTATTACCAAGCTGGGGTTCTCAGGCTAGCAGTGAGAGCAGCACTCATTATGTATGCCTTTTTGTTGCTAAAGATTTTGTTTCCATACATTTCCTCATTTTGTTGTTGTTGTTGCTACTGTTGGTTTTTGAGGTAGGGTCTCACACTAGTCCAGGCTAACCTGGAATTCAGTAGTCTCAGGGTGGCCTTGAACTCAAGGTAGTCCTCCTACCTCTGCCTCCTGAGTGCTGGGATTAAAGGCGTGTGCCACTACGCCTGGCCATTTCCTCATAATTTTATGTTAACTGTGATTTATACAAATCTATAGAAAGATTAGAATTCGCCCTGCTTAGTGGCACACGCCTTCAATTCCCCAAGACCCACATAAAGCCAGATGCAAAATGTGACACATGCATCTGGAGTTCGTTTGCAGCAGCTGGAGACCCTATCATGGCCATTCTCTCTCTTTTTCTCTCTCTCTAACCAAAAAAAAAAAGCTTGTTTGTAAGGAGATAGATCAGGGGAGAAAATGGGTGCAGATGCATTTGCCACTTTGTGTATCTGGCCCTATGAGGGTCCTTGGAGTTCGAACATGGGCTAAACCTGGGTCAGCAGGCTTTGCAAGCAAAGGACCTCTAACCACTGAGCCATTTCCCCAGCCCTGTATTGCTTTTTTTCACCATGATTACACCAGTTTCAGTTTCTCCATGGAAACTTTTAGTGGATCAGTGACTTCTTAACGATTAATTTCCATTCCTTGAATATTTAGGACTTGGTTTTATAGTTTTCACTTTTCCTAAATTTTTGATTTAACTAACTGGTGCGGTTCTTCCCCCCCCCCCCCCCCCCAGAAAGCACAAAAAGACAATGTATGCCAGCCCGTGTACTCACAAGGCAGCAAGTCCGTGCTCTTCAGGATGGAGCAGAGCTTTATGAAGCAGTGAGAAATGCACCAGACCCAGATTTCCTTGAGGTGAGAGGAAGAGGCAGATGATAAGCCTCAAGCCCTGCTCTGTGGGAGAAGCTATGCTGACACTGGCCACTACAGAAAGTGGCATGTTGAAATACTACATCTTTCTTCTTAAAATATTTTTATTCATTTATTTATTTGCAAGCAGGGAGAGATAGGAGACAGAGAGAGTGGTGGAGATGTGTTATAGCAAAGATAGAAGAGCTTGTAATACACATCTGCTTTAAATTGTATCTGCTGTTCCCAAGAGTTAATTAAACCATCATTTAATGAATGAAAGCTCTTGAACCAACCTCCCCCAGATGGCCTACACAAGTTATTTATTCTCTCTATTCCTCAGTTTCATCAACTGTAAGTAATAGCATCAGAATCATAGGATCACCGTGAATTATGAAAATTAGTTCATTTGCCACACACAAATCCACTTTTCAAACACATTCCTCTTAGCCATTTATGATGTAGATGGGGGTGGTTATGGTTAGAATACATTCCGAAGTAGAAATTTGGCTTCATCCTGGGCAAATTTGTCACAAGGATTAGTAAACAGAGGACCTTCAGAATACTATGTTACAAAATGAGTACATTAATACATGCCCCTAAGATGCACCCAAATCTATTGTATTTCATTTATGCATACAGCAGTCAGTTACAGTAGGTGGAATTTTCTGCTGTGTTTGATCCGTTTTCCACAGGGTTATTTCAGTGAAGAGCAGCGGAGAGCCTTGAATAAACACAGGCAGATGTTGAGTGACAAGAGGCAGGCCCAGGCCCAGCTGGAACTCAGGAAGGCCATGGAATCTGCTGAACAAGGGGAGCAGGGGCCATCGAGGGACGTCACAACTGTGTGGAAGCTGCGTGTTGTCAGCTACAAGAAAAAGGAAAAATCGGGTTTGTATGCAAATTTGTGTTTTATCACACTTAAGTTAAAAAATGTTCTCAGTAGCCAGGTGTGGTGGCACTTGCCTCTAATGCCAGCACTTGGGAGGCAGACATAGGAGAATTGCCATGAGTTCAAGGCCACCATGAGACTACATAGTGAATTCCAGGTCAGCCTGGACTAGAGCAAGACTACCTCAAAAAGAAAAAGAAAAAATCTTATTAACAAATATGACTTCAAATGCAAATAAAATATAAAATTTGTGTATATCAAACAAGCGATGCCCACAGACCTTAGTCTTTGTTACTGTGTTTATTTTAAAAATTATTTATTTGCATATGTGTGAGCATGCACATGCATGCATGTATGAGTAAACAAACCAGGATCTCTTATCACTGTTAACATGCAGTTTTTTGCATCTGACTTGACATGAATGCCAGGGTATTAAACCCAGACTGGCACGCTTTGCAAGCGCCTTTAACTGTTGAGCCATCTTCCCAGCCTGTGGGTTCCCCCCCCCCCCCCCCTAATTGTTTGTATGTATGTGTTTATTTGTAGGGGCGGAAGTGGGGGTAGTCCATGGCCTCTTGCCACTGCAAAGGAATGCCTGACACTTATGTACTTTTTTGCATCTGGCTTATCATGGGTGTCTTGGGAATTGAACCTGGGTTGGCAGGTTTTGCAAGCAAGTGCTTTTAGCCACTGAGACATCTTCCCCGCCCTGTCACATTTATTTGTAAACAAGATTATCCATTCTTTCTCTTCCTCTGAACAGTTATATTGAGTATCTGGCGGCCATCCTCAGACTTACACTCCCTGTTAGCAGAGGGAAAAAGATACAGAATCTATCATCTTACAGCATCTAGATCTAAGAGCCAACCTGAAGGACCTAACGTTCAGTTAGCAGCTACAAAAAAAACTCGGTATCAACAACTGCCGGTATAAACCTTTCATTACAAATTTTCAATTTTGATAAATGCATATTATACTCTAGAATCTCCATAAACTGAATATTTGGTTTTGTTTTCTGTAGGCTTCTGAAGAAATCTTATTCCAGGTTTTCCAGGCAAGAGAGCCCCTTCACTTCAACAGATTGTTAGATCCAGACTTTCAGCCTCCTTGTTCTGAAGTGGACCTTATAGGATTTGTGGTTTCTGTTGTGAAGAAAATCGGTAATGCAACATATTTATTTATAGCCTTTTGTTGATTCTTTTATAAGCATTGCCTTTTGAAGCTTTTGAACTCATGATTAGTTGGAGCTACCAGTTGGCAAATTTGTTAACTAACGATATGAAAGTAGACCTAGGCAACTCAACATTTTTTTAAAGTAACAACTTACATTTCATTCTGTGCTACCTAATTTTTTAAGTGTTTTGTAGCACAGTAGTAATTACCACCACATAATTAAAATCTGTCCAGTTATTGGAAGATTAAAATCTCTAACATCTCTGGCTTTTTTTTAAGAAAATATTTTTCTTTATTGAAAAAAGGAGAGGGAAAGAGCAAATAAGTAGGGGCATGTCAAATCTGGGCTATCAGGCTTTGCAAGTAAGGCCTTTAACCACTGAGCCATCTCTCTAGCCCTATATTGTTTTTATTTATTGATTTATTGAAACAGGGTCTCATATAGCCAAGTTAGCCTCAAAGTCATTACATCTCTAAGGATGACCTTGAATTTTTTTTTGTTTGATTTTTTTTTTATTTATTTTATTTATTTATTTATTTTATTATCAACTTCTATGATTATAAAAATACCCCATGGTAATAACCCTCCCTACCCCCACTTACCCCTTTGAAACTCCATTCTCCATCATAACCCCTCCCCATCTCAATCAGTCTCTCTTACTTTTTGATGCCATGATCTTTTCCTCCTCTTATGATGGTCTTGTGTAGGTAGTGTCAGGCACTGTGAGGCCATGGATATCCAGGCCATTTTGTGTCTGGAGGGAGCATGTTGTATGGAGTCCTGCCCTTCCTTTGGCTCTTACATTCTTTCCGCCACCTCTTCCGCATTAGACCCTGAGCCTTGGAAGATGTGATAGAGATACTGCAGTACTGAGCACTGCGGTCATTTCTTTCCATCACCATGATGCCTTCAGAGTTGTCCCAAGGTCACTGCCATCTGAAAAGAGAAGATTGTCTACCAAAAGTGAGAGTAGCATTAATATAAGGGTATGAACATAAACAGAAGGGCTTACTTTGCAGTTTGATAAGCATAGTATATACATTTAGCCAGACAACAGCAGACGTTACACCCCTAGGGCTCATGACTACTCCTGTTTTAAGTTTTTAATATCAGGGATGTATTCCCTCCCATGGAGTAATATTTTATTTATTTGAGAGAAAGAGACAGAGAGAGTGAATGGGCCTGCCAGGAACTTTAGCAACTGCGAACAAACTCCAGAAGCATGCACCGACCACCTTGTGCAACTGACTTATGTGGAACTTGGCAAGCAAGTGCCTTAGCTGCTGAGCCTCCTCTCCAGCCCATCTTCGGCTCTTACTTCTCTCTAGCACTTTAGCCAGATTCATCCCTGTGTTTTGTTTGTTTTGGAGGTTCTGGGAATCATCCCTAGGGCTGTGTGTATACCTTAGCATTCCTCAGCACCTAACAATGTTTCTCTCTCTCTCTTTCCCTCTTCTAGCAAATAACCTCTAAGGTTCAGGATTGTTCATTACTGCTACATCCCCAGTCCTAAAACAGTGCATGGGGCAGTGAACTCCTTGTTTACCAACTTCCCTGTCATGGTTTCTCTTTTACTTTCCAAGTGTATTGTTGTTGTTTTGAGAGAGCCGTACATGATCCTGTCCCACTGGGTCCTCACGCTTGGAAGCAGATTTCATCTATCTGAAACTATCCATATACAGTTGGATACTAGATACACACTGAGCGTCCATAATCGAAAAATCTGAAATTCTTCAGAATCTGAAACTTCTGAACATAGATATGACTCTTCAGGTGGAAAATTCCATGTGGGTCACAGTCAAAATGCAGGCACTTTTAGAAAGTATTATATAAAATTGACATTATCAGGTTGTATATAAGATATATATGAAACATAATGAACTCTGGTTAGATGAAGTTTCCATATCCAAAGTACCTCATTATGTATTTGCAAATGTTCCATACTCCAAGATGGTTTTGGTTCGAAGTATTGCACAGAGGTTAAGTATCCCCTATCTGATACTATGAGTTCGGGCTTTTTCCTTTTCCTTAGACCTATGTAGAAATTGTCCTTTGATATGGGACAGTCTGGGGCTGGCCTGATTAGCCCCTATTTAGGTGATTTTCTTCATGTGTTGGAGTACCTAAAGAGTATATTTTGGGGCTGGAGAGATGGCTTAGCAGTTAAGCGCTTGCCCGTGAAGCCTAAGGACCCCGGTTCGAGGCTCAGTTCCCCAGGTCCCACGTTAGCCAGATGCACAAGGGGGCGCACGCGTCTGGAGTTCGTTTGCAGTGGCTGGAAGCCCTGGCGCGCCCATTCTCTCTCTCTCCCTCTATCTGTCTTTCTCTCTGTGTCTGTCGCTCTCAAATAAATAAATAAATAAATAAAAGAGTATATTTTGGGGTCTAAAAGCTTACCTAAGTTACATATAAGTTTTCTGTACATAGTTCTCTAGAACATGATTGTTCATTGAATCTACAGGTTCAGTGTTTTTTATATTTCAGGGAAGTTTTATCTTTCAATGTGTCTGTAGGTCCCTTTATTGGGGTCCCTACTTCAAGAATACCAGGTAGCCTTACATTAAATTACCTTTTTTTTTTTTGTCTCTGATTTTTTTCTTTGCCTTTTATTTATTTTTTTTTTTAATTAATTTATTTATTTGAGAGCAACAGACACAGAAAGAAAGACAGATAGAGGGAGAGAGAGAGAATGGGCGCGCCAGGGCTTCCAGCCTCTGCAAACGAACTCCAGACGCATGTGCCCCCTTGTGCATCTGACTAACGTGGGACCTGGGGAACCGAGCCTCGAACCGGGGTCCTTAGGCTTCACAGGCAAGCGCTTAACCGCTAAGCCATCTCTCCAGCCCCCTTTTATTTTTTTTTTTAATTATTATTCACTAACTTCCATGATTGTAGACAATATCCCGTGGTAATGCCCTCCCTCCCCCCACTTTCCCTTTGAAACTCCACTCTCCATCATATCCCCTCCCTCTCTCAATCAGTCTTTTGTATTTTGATGTCATGATCTTTTGCCTCCTATTATGATGGTCTTGTGTAGGTAATGTCAGGCACTGTGGGGTTTCTTCGCTTTTTCCCTCTTTTTTTTTTTAAGAGAGAGTATTGGCACACCATGGCCTCAGCCACTGCAATCGATCTCCAGATATGTGTCACCTTTGTGTGTCTGGCTTATGTAGGATCTGGAGAGAGATTGAGAACATGGGTCCTTAGGTTTCACAGCCAATTGTCTTAACTGCTAAGTCGTCTGTCCAGCCCTGCATGCCCTTTCCCTCTGTTCATCATGATTATATCCAGCCTTTATGTCCTGAGTTTTTATTTTCAGTAATACACTTTATACATTTCACTCTTGGTTATTGCCAATGTGGAAGTCTATCCCATTATGATGAGGTAGTAATATCCTTGGTTCTGTAGTCAGTTACCTTTTCATCCTAAAAAATCTGTTTTCCACTGCCAAGTTCAGGGTTTTGGTGGTGGTGGTGGTGGTGATGGTGGTTTTTTTGAGGTAGGGTCTCACTCTAGCCCAGGCTGACCTGGAATTCACTATGTTATCTCAGGATGGCCTCAAACTCACAGTGATAATCCTACCTCTGCCTCCCGAGTACTGGCATTAAAAGGCATGCACCACCATGCCTGGCCCCCAGCTGTTATTTTATTGGCGACCTGCTGTTAAGTTCCACAATAGAAGTCAGTTGTGAAGAAGAGGGGAGGGCATCTGTACATTCCAGTAGTGTGAGGGCTGCGGAGGCTGGTTTCAGTTGCCATTCAGAGGTCATGGGAACTTTCTGAATTCCAGAAGTCCAGTGAAAGGACTCTAAGAGACAGAAGAAAGTATGCAGTGCTGTCCAAAACAAGGCAGTGCAGGACTGGAAAGATAGCTCAGTGGCAACAGCACTTGCCCATAAAGCCTGACTTACCCAAGTTTGATTCCCCAGTACTGACATAAAGCCAAATACACAAAGTGGCACATGTGTCTGGAGTTCATTTGTAGCAGCTAGAGGCTCTGGTGTACCCATTCTGTCTCTCTGCCAGGCATGGTGATGCATGACTTTAATCCCAGCACTCAGGAGGCAGAGGCAGAAGGATGGCTGTAAGTTTGAGGCCAGCCTGAGACTATATAGTAAATTCCAGGTCAGCCTGGACTAGAGTGAGACCCTACCTCAAGGGTTAAAAAAAAGGCAGTGTGCAAAGCCTTCTGGAAGCCAAGTCAGGGGTCTACAAGATGACCTAAGAGTCTGGGCTTTTTTGTTTGTTGGTTTGGTTTGGTTTGGTTTTGTTGTTGTTTTGTTGTTGTTGTTGTTTTTCCAAGGTAGGGTCTTGCTGTAGCCCATGCTGACCTAGAATTCACTATATAGTCTCAGGGTGACTTCGAACTCACAGTGATCCTCCTACCTCTGCCTCCTGAGTGCTGGTCTTAAAGGCATGCGCCACCACGCTCAGCTTGAGTCTGGGCTTCTTGTGGAGATTCACTTGTGACTAGTTCCTGTGCTCCCAGAGGACAGTGTGATGAGCCTTGGCTTTTACAAAGGAAAAAGTAAGGAGGCCTTCCAGAATCTAATGAAGTGTTGACTCGTTCTGCTTATTATTCAGGACCAATTTGTGTTTCCTTCTTCATTAGTGTGAGGACTGGATTATTAAGAGTCTGTCCACTATCCATTCCATCCCTGAGGATACCTCAGTTCTTTATGTATTTTATTGATTTGAGAGAGAGAGATAGAGGAAAAGGCAGATAGAAAGAGAATGGTGCACAAGGGCCTTCAGCCGCTGCAAATGGACTCCAGATGCATGTGCGCCATCTTGTGCATCTGGTTTATGTGGGTCCTGGGGAATTGAACCTGGGTCCTTTGGCTTTTCAGGCAATTGCCTTAACCACTAAGCCATCTCTCTAGCCCAAGGTTATCTCAGTTCTTGGTCATTTTCCCCAGTTCAGTTCAGTGAGTAATCCTTTGTACTAATTTAACTATTAGAGAATTCCTCATACAAAGTAAGGTTAGTGAATGCAACTTTCCTTTTTAAAAAAAGTTGATGTTACGTGTTAGAGGAAGGAAATTCATATATGCTAGGACATTTCACAGTGCCACCTGTAGCTAGGAGTCCCCATCATGATGCCCCTCAGGACAGAAGCTCCCTCCATAACCTCCACTCCACATACCCCAGCTACACTGTACATTTTCACTGTGACACACTGTAGCACTCACTGTGCTCTACTCTTTAAAAAGCTCTTCACTTTCCTTAGAACTCCCTCTATTCTCTCCCTTTCATGATGAGTTCTTCCCACTCACTGTCAGCTCAAACATCTATCTGGCCAGATGGCAATACTCTAACTAGAGTTCCCTTCCTCCAGCATCTGTACATGGTGGAGGACTCTTACCACAAGTCCATGGTGTTCTTTCTTATACTTCATGCTGAAAACAATAAAGCCAGTACTTGAGAGCTGGTCTTAAATAGGGACTTCCATATTTTTAGTCTAATGCTTTGCTTCTGTATTAGAGAGACGCTGTGTTACAAAATGAATTGAGATCATTTTTCAATTCGTATTCCCTGGGAACGGTGTCCGTATGAGCCCTCACAGCCATGCCGCTGCCAGACACAGGGCCCGTCGCTAGACGCTTGCTACTCAGGCAGCAGGCCGCTTCAGGAGAGCGTCCCAAGGAGAGCGATGGACAGACCAGGGTGGGGCTCAGTAGCTGGAGGCTCTGTGCCTGAACCTGGAGCCGCTGCAGGCAGAGTCTATGCCAGCAGCTTCACAGACTGCCCTGTGTCTTGTCATTTCAAAGCGATTTTCCAAAAGAAATGGAAGAAGGCACAAAAAAATTTATACAAGTTCAGAGTAGCCCAAGATCCACATTGCAAGCTGGGTATGGCGCACACCTTTAATCCCAGCACTCGGGAGGCAGAGGTAGGAGGATCGCCGTGAGTTCAAGGCCACCCTGAGACTATACAGTGAATTCCAGGTCAGCCTGAGCTACAGTGAGACCCTACCTTGAAACCCTCCCCCCCCCCAAAAAAAAAGTTAGCACTGCATACATGTTGGTAAAAGTATTCTGCAGTGTATATCTGGGATTGCCACCATGCCCAGCTTATGTTTTTAAATTTGTTCATTTGCAAGCAGGGAGAGAAGACAGAGAATGGGCATGCCAGGGCCGCATGTAACCCTTGTGCATCTGGCTTATGTGGATCCTGGGGAACTGAACCTGGTTCCTTTGGCTTCACAGGCAAATGCCTTAACCACTGTGCCATCTCTCTAGCCCCAATGCTAATAGTTTTAAAGGTATATGAAAGAGGTCCAAAGATATGTGCACTGACTCATGCCTATATCCTCAGCTACTGGGAAGGCTGACATGTGAGGATCACAAGTTCAAGACCAACCTAAGTGTTGCAGTCAGCTTTACATGCTGGCAGAAAACACCCGGCCAAGAGCAGCTTGTGGGAGGGAAGGGCTTATTTTGGCCTACAGACTCGAGTGGAAACTATATGATGGCAGGGAAACCAATGGCATGAGCAGAGGCTGGACATCACCTCCTGGCCAACATCGGATAGACAGCAGCAGCAGCAGCAGCAGAGTGTTCCAAACACTGGAGGGGGAAGCTGGCTGTAACACCCATAGGCTCCCCCCCCCCCCCCGCAAACAATAACATCACCTCCAAGAGGCTCCAATTCCCAAATTGCCACCTGCTGGGGACCTAGCATTCAGGACACATAAGTTTATGGGGAACACTTAAACTACCACACTGGGCTATTTAGAAAAAGAGGTATTGTGGACCTGGAAAGGCGAATTAGAGGTTAAGGCTATTGCCTGCAAAGCCTAAGGACCCAGGTTCAATTCTCCAGGACCCACATAATCCAGATGTACATGATGGTGCATGCGTCTGGAGTTCATTTGCAGTGGCCAGAGGCCCTGGTGTGCCCATTCACTCCTTTTCCACGCCCTCTCTCTAATAAATAAAAATAAAATATGTGGGCTGGAGAGATGGCTTAGCGGTTAAGCACTTGCCTGTGAAGCCTAAGGACCCCGGTTCGAGGCTCGGTTCCCCAGGTCCCACGTTAGCCAGATGCACAAGGGGGCGCATGCGTCTGGAGTCTGGAATGCGTCTGCAGAGGCTGGAAGCCCTGGCGCGCCCATTCTCTCTCTCTCCCTCTATCTGTATTTCTATCTGTTTCTTTTGCTCTCAAATAAATAAATAAAAAATGAACAAAAAAAATATTTAAAAAAAATAAGTAACAGAAATAAGTAAGTCTTCCCTATGAAACCTTATAGGAAAATCAGAAGAGCAAACTAACATGGAATTATATCTTTTCTGTTGCTGTTTTTCTTTTTATTTCTTTTGTTCTTGAGAGAGAGAAAGAATTGGCATGTCAGGGCCTCAGCTGAAATCAAACTCCAGACGCTGCGCCCCCTAGTGGGCATGTACTACCTGTGCTTGCCTCACCGTTGTGCATCTGGCTAATGTGGGATCTGGTGATAGATCGAACAAACATGGACCCATAGGCTTCACAGGCAAGTGCCTTAACCACTGAGCCATCTTTCCAGCCCTCTGTTTTTCTTTTTAAAATACTTTATTTATTTGAGAGAGAATGCACATTTATTTTAAGTGTTTGTTTTGTTTTTTTTTTCTTTTTTGTTTGTTTTTGGGTTTGGTTTTTTTTGAGGTAGGGTCTTGCTCTAGCCCAAGCTGACCTGGAATTCACTATGTAGTCCCAGGCTGGCCTCAAACTCACAGCGATCCTCCTAACTGCTAGCATTAAAGGCATGCACCACTATATCCAGCAGAGATCTTTTAAAAAAAATTTTTTTTTTTAGCACTTTTATTTATTTGAAAAAGAGAGAATGGCTGCACCAGTATCTCTTGCCACTGCAAATGAATTCCAGACACATGTGCAACCTTGTATATCTGGTTTTATATGTGTCCTGGCAAGTTGAACCTGGGCCAGCAGGTTTTGCAAGCAAGAGCCTTTAACTTCTGAACCATCTTCCCAGCCCTGAAAATGACAGTTCTTTCCATTCCTGTCACTTGTTGGGGCTATGAGACCTTTGGAACAGCATAAATAAGAAGCTGTAGGTAGAAGACTTAATGATTTTTATCTAGTCCAACCCTAGTCTGTCTCATTTTCACTGACTCAGTGACCGGTACCCATTTCTACATTATGATGTAGAATAATATAGCATAATGTTTACTATATAATATATAAATATAGGTTGTTTTGTTTGTTTGTTTTGGGGGGTTGTTGTTGTTATTTTTCGAGGTAGGGTCTCACTGTAGTCCAGGCTGACTTGGAATTCACTATGTAGTCTCATGGTGTCCTCAAACTCACAGTGATCCTCCTTCCTCTGCTTCCTGAGTGCTGGGATTAAAGGCCTGTGCCACCACGATCGGCAAAATGTAGTATATTTTTGAGAAAAGGTCTTGCTATATAGCCCAGGCTGAACTTGAACTTGTGGTTCCTCTGCCTTAGTCTCCTGAGTGTATGTAGCAGAACACCCAACCTTATTTTTTTATTTTGAACTAGTTCCAACCCTTCAAAAAAAAATTGAAAAAATAAGATAGCATTTCCAAATATTTCTCACCCAGTTTACCCTATTGGAATCTTGCCTGACTGTGGCACAGTTATTATAACTGGGTAGTTAACATTGGCACCATGTTATACTTATCTGTAGACTGGTTTAAATTTATTCAAGTTTGAAGGTTTGTATGCCATCTTTCTTTTCCTGTCCCAACATCCTAAAAAGGATGCTGAATTGCAGTCATTCATTATTTCTCTATGGTAGCCCATCTTTAACATTTGTTCATTTGGCTGTCATTTTTTTTTATTGTGATACTTTTAAGTGGGTTGTTATTTTTTTGATCATTTCCCTTAAGTTGAATGTATTTAATGTTTTCTCTTGAGTTGATAGGAGATATGCATTTTGGGGCAAGATTGCCACTGGACTGATGTGTCTGTCACATACTGGATCAAGAGGCTAATGATCTTTGTATTTCTTGTTACTGTTGTAATAACTTTGACCATTGATTAACATGGTACCTGCCAGGCTTTTCTTTGAAAATAACTGCCTTTCTCTTTGTAGTAATAAGTATCTTGGGGATACTCTTTAAGACTGCACATCCTATTTCTTCTCAGATTTAAAACCTTTAGTTTTAGCAATTCTCAGTTCTTATGATAAGAACAATAGTTCTTATGATATTTGCCTGATGATGACTTTACCTCCTCATTCCTTTTAACTGTGGAGCAAACTTTTCATTAGTTTCACTTATGTGCTTTCATGCATGTGCATAACATGCCAGGGTTCTGATCCACTTTCATATGAGTGCCAAGGAATTGAACATGGGCTGGCAAGCTTTGCAAGTAAGCTCAGCCATCTCCCCCCGCCCCCCCCCCTTGTTCCTTTTTACGTGAATTGCAGCTTTGATCAGCTAGTGTCTGTCTGTGGGTCTTGGGAATATGGACCTGTCCTGCGTTGTTCGGTGCCGTTGCCACGCTCACACGGCTCCAGCTTTGACGCCTGGGATCCAGCTCACCACTTTCACTGCTAGAGTCCCTCCTTACTGTCCGGCACTATGAGATTTTCTGGGGTCATCTTGTACGTTCCCTGCCCCCGTTTTGGACCAACCAACTGCAGAGTAGCTCTTCACACCAAGCTGTACTGCTGGTTGCAGGCATCCTAGCTGTGCACAAAGGCACCCAGAGGTGCGCCAGCCCTCTGCCGTCACTACCCTGACCCTGGTCCTTCCTTCTCCCCAGTGGGCCCTGACTCTTCAGTTTCCACTTTAGGCTTCCTCCATTTCTTTGCCCAGGTTATGGAAACATCTGTTTTCTTCCATCTCCTTTCTCTATAAAATCTATTTTATTTATTTAGAGGGAGAGAAAGAGACAGAGAATAGGCGCACCAGGGCTTTTAGCTGCTGTAAACAAACTCCAGACACATATGACACCTTTTGCATCTAGTTTACGTGGGTCCTGGGGAATCAAACGTGGGTCCTTTGGCTTTGCAGGCAAATGCCTTAACCACCAAGCCATCTCTCTAACCCCCTAATCTCCTTTGTTTGTTTGTTTTTTACAGAGAGGCACAGATAGGTAGAGAGAGAATGGGTGCACCAGGGCTTCTAGCCACTGCAAACAAACTCCAGATTCATGCACCACTTTGTGCATCTGGCTTTACGTGGGTACTAGGGAATCAAACCCAGGACAGCAGGCATTGCAAGCAAGCACCTTCAATGACTGAGCCATCTCCCCAGCCCTAAATCTTTACTAAGTGAGTTAGAGCACCATGCCAGGGCAGCATGGTGAGATCCAAACTGGAAAAGGGGCGACAGAGGATTGGGGAGGAGGGAAGATTGAGATTCCAGAAATCTGAAGAACAAAGCTAAGTGGTCCTTTGTATGATTTTCTGGGAGAAGAGTGCCTGGGAATAGACTACATGAGAGAAGTCATGGGAACAATGGAGCAGGAAGTAGGGGATGAAGGCCTCTGGTCCTTCACCTTCTCTAAGGGAGACAGGCTGCTCTGCCAGTGCACACAGCGGGGGGGGGGGGCAGGAAGACACATGGACACGTGGTTATAGAACAAGGTCACGCAATTCAAGCAGCAGGGCCTTGTAAGGTGACTGCTCTGTGCACTAACAGGTGGCATGCTTTAGTTTCCTCTGCTTGTCTTGTCACAGCTGCGTAGCATACCACTGTGCGGCTGTCATATTTAGTTCACCCAGCGTTCCCCCATGTTGCTTCCAGGATTTCCTAGTCGCACACAGAGCTCCAGCGGCCTGTTCACAGCTGAGCTCATGAGCCATGCTGGACGTGTGTCTTCAGAATGGATACTGGAAGTAGAAATGCCAGGTGGAATGGTAAATACGAAATGTGGGCATGGCCTTTAGGCATTGCCAGGCTTCTCTCTAGAACAGCTGATCAAGTCTGCAGTCTGCCCAGCGGTGTGCACCTGTTGTCCGTGCCTCAGAACGTACTGGCATTGGCATTTCAGTCCTTCAGCAACGAAAGGGATTCCTGTGTTTTCTCTAAATTCAGTTAATTTTATTTTATGTATTTGTCAGCGTTAGAATAAACTAAAATAAACAGGCATGTTTTTGGTCCCCTCCCATTTTAAAATCTTAATAATGACAGTTCTTTTCGTTTCAGGCCTTGCTCCCGTGGTCTATTTGTCAGATGAATGCCACAATTTACTAGCAGTAAAGTTTTGGATAGCTCTTAACGAAGACATGATTAAACCTTGTATGTTAATTGCTGCAAGCAACCTCCAGTGTCACCCAGGATCCAAATCAGGAATTCCTACTTTATTTGCTGGAGAGTTTTCCATATTTTCTGTCAGTCCAAAAGAGGTCCACTTTCAAGAGCGATTCAGCCAGATGAAGCATGCTGTTGAGGTAAAATCACTTTCCATCATTACCATACATTTTGCTATTTTCCTACTAAAATAGTCCAATGTGAGTGAGAAACAGAAATAATCTAAGTTAACTGAACTTCACAAAAGTTGGCAGAGTGGGGGCCAGGGAGATGGCCCAGCAATTAAGAGCACTTTCCACAAGAGACCCTTGGGCCAGAAACTGCCAAATCTGACTCCTCACAACTCACATTAAAAAATAAATAAATAAGATGGCTGAGCATGCCCATATATCTGTCACCCCAGTCCACAGGAAGCAGAGACAGAATAGCTGGTGCTTACTGACGGACAGCTGTGGGCTGAAAGACCCTGTCTCAAGGAAGTACGCAGGTGGGCAATACAAGAAGACCACCCGGTATTCTCCTCCACGTGCATGGGGCATATGCACGTTCATATGCCATAGATCCCACACATGCAGAGGAAAAAGGGGTGTGGTTAATTGATAATGCGTAGACTAGAAGTTTCCATTTAAACTGTATCAAGCATCTACATAGTTTATGCCTCTTTGACGTGAATTCATCAAAATAAGAAACTCTAGGCATAGTGGAATGCACCTTTCAATCCCAGCATTAAGGAGGCTGAGGTAGGAGGATTGCTTTGAGTTTAAGGCCAGCCTGAGACTACATAATGAATTCCAGGTCAGCCTGGACTAGAGCCAAACCCTATCTCAAAAACCTAAAAGATAAAAAGTAAAAAGAGAAATCCCAGCACTCGGGAGGCAGAGGTAGGAGGATTGCTGTGAGTTCGAGGCCACCCTGAGACTACAGAGTTAATTCCAGGTCAGCCTGGGCTAGAGTGAGACCCTACCTCAAAAAAAAACAAATAAATAAATAAATAAATAAAAAGAGAGAGAGAGAGACTCTAAAATCATTTCCGTAGGGAGCTGGGAAGATGGATCAGAGATTAAAGGCACTTGCTCGCAAAGACCCTGGTTCAATTCTCCAGCCACCCTCATAAAGTCAGACACAAAAAGTAGCACAAGCAGGCTAGAGAGACAGCTTCCCAGTTAAGGCGCTTGCCTGCAAAACCAAAGGACCCAGGTTCGATTTTCCAGGACCTACATAAGCCAAATGCACAAGGTGGCACATGTGTCTGGAGTTTGTTTGCAGTGGCTGGAGGCCTGGCATGCCCATTCTGCCTCTCTCTCAAATAAATAAATAAAAATAAAAATATTTTTTTTAAAGCTGGACGTGGTGGTGCACGCCTTTAATCCCACCACTGGGGAGGCAGAGGTAGGAGGATCGCTGTGAGTTCAAGGCCACCCTGAGACTCCATAGTGAATTCCACGTCAGCCTGGGCTAGAGCGAGAGTGGCACGAGCGTCTGGAATAACATTGGCTGATGCTTAGTAAATGTGTCCTGCGTGTCAGGCCTCGGTCTAATAAGTCTCTGAACAACTCTTTAAACTGTCTTTTCATTTTACTGGTGAGAAACACAATCTGAATGGGTCACCCTAGGTAACATGCCAAGTTGATAAGGCCACGCCTCATACTTTGGCTGTCTGAACACAGGGGTTGGGGGAACATAGACTTTTAAAAATATTTTATTTGGGGGGCTGATGAGATGGCTTAGTGGTTAAGACACTTATTTTTTATTTATTTATGAGAGGCAGAGAGAGAGAATGGGCACACCAGGGCTCTAACCACTGCAAACAAACACCAGACACATGTGCCACCTTGTGCATCTGGCTTTATACTGGTGCTGGGGAGTCAAACCCAGGTCCTTAGGCTTTGCGGGCAACTGCTTTAACTGCTGAGCCATCTCTGCAGCCCCAGAAATCAAACTCTTAATTACTATGCATGCTGATTTCCCATAACATATTGGATTTCATAAATTGCTACGAGTGAAAGATCCACAGAAAATAAGCCTTATGGGAGAATTGCTATGAGTTCAAGGCCAGCCTGAGACTACATAGTGAATTTCAGGTCAGCCTGGGCTACAGTGAGACCCTACCTGGGACCCCCCCCCCCAAAAAATAAGCCATAGTTCTGTAATTGAACACTTGAAAGGCTATTCAAAATTTATATAAAATATCTTAACAGCATTGGAGGGCTGGGTTATGCACGTGCACACGTGTTTGCTCTCACCCTCCATGTCTCCCCCTGCCCCTTTCTCTCTCCTTTCCCTCTCCCTCTCCAGTCTTGTTTGAACAGTTGACTCTCCGTAAGTCACTGCTGTTGGTTTTGCATTGGTTGGCATGTGTGACAGGTGCTGTCTGGTTTTGGGTGTCTCCCCAGGTGTGGTAGCACACACTCGGGGCCAGGCAGAAGAATCTAGCGTTCACAGCCAGCCTGGGCTACATAGTGAGGCCCTGTCTGAAAGGGGAGAGAAGTGCTTCATTCTTTTGTTCTGGTCTCATTTGATTTCTAGTCTTGAAGGAGGAAAAACTTCTGAACATGAATTAGCAACTTACAAAGCAGCTTTTCCAATTTCTTTTCTTAGGACGTTGACACATTTTGTAGTGACGCAGAAAGCAAGCTTCTGCGTCTCCTTCACGCAGGCGACCCCCGGTGGCCCACCCCAACCAAGACCTGCAAGCCAGAGCCGCAGCCTGTGTCTACTGTCCCTTCTACAGGAAATAAGTTGCTGGTAGGTTAATGTGAATTCAAGAAATATTGTATTTGGGGGCAATGGTATATTTGGTGTTTCCTAGCAACCAATGTACAGTCTGACTGAATGACTAGAAAGTGGTTCATTGTTGTGTAGCTGTCATTTATATAGGGTATTTGGGAATCGCATCTTGTTTGTTGAAGCAAAAATAAAACACTTTGGGAGCAAACTTCACAGATATTTCTGGCATTCCAAGTACATGTGCCTGAAAAAAAAAGAGGCCTTTTGGCCTCTTTTTCTCAGAAGAACTAGTCCATACCATTAGGTTGCTAATGTATTGTTTCTAAACTCAATTAAATCAGAACTGATAGAAATGAGGTGAGTCTGTGATAGTGGCTGGACCGCTAGCGTGTGGTCGGCACCCTGCCTGCCTCACTCAGTCTTCAGAGCCTCCTTCCCGTGGACGACAAGCTGTCAGTGCAGGCGGAGGCTGTGGCAGGGAGAGAAGTTGAGCAGCTACCCCAGTCCCAGAGCTGGAAAAATAAGTATCTAAGCTTAGTGTATGGTCTCAAAATGTTTATGTTGAACGTGGTAATTATATAAAAAATTAAAAGCAGCCGGGCGTGGTGGTGCACGCCTTTAATCCCAGCACTCAGGAGGCAGAGACAGGAGGATCACTGTGAGTTCAAGCCACCCTGAGACGACAGAGTGAATTCCAGGTCAGCTTGGGCTAGAGTGAGACCCTATCTCGAAAAACAAAAAAAAAATTTTTTTTTTTTTCAAAAATCCTTCTTTGTATATTATGATTACTCATTTTCCTTTTCATGTCATTCTTATGTCCTTTTATGTGAAATTATTTCATTGTGGAATAGGAGTAATGATATGGATGTTCCTTGAACCCATCTAGCCCGTTTGCAATTAGACCAGTGAGAATTATTGTGGCATTTGTGTTTCAGTATTTTTTAATGAAGAGTAACTTGATTTCTGTTTTGTTTGCTAGCGCATAATTATAATGGGCTCCTTTTGCTGTGTTCTACTAGGAGTCCTCTAACAATGAGCAAAGTTGTCAAAGTCCCCTGTCACAATGTACACCCAAAGGGAAGCCTGTGCCCACGTCTGTGTTGGCCCAGGTGACTTCAAAGTCTTGCAAAGAGGAGAGGGAGGGTGATGACCCGAAGAGCTGCAAGAAGAGGCGGGCCTTGGACTTCCTGAGTCGGCTGCCATTGCCCCCTCCTGTGAGCCCCATGTGCACGTTGGTTTCTCCGGCCGCACAGAAGGCGTTCCAGCCACCACGGAGCTGTGGTGCCAGGGATGAGACACCCAGAAAGAGCAGAGAATGGAGACCTCCGCCCAGGACGCCACTGAGGAGAGCCCATGACGTTTCCCCGCTGGAACGCGACTCGATAGCTGATGAAGAACTGGTGTTGCTGAACACCCAAGCCCTGGTGTCCGCTTCGGCCGGAGCAGATCGGCTCCCATCTGCCAGTGAGCCCACGAGGACTCCGCCCTCCGCTTCAGAAGGTCACCCGGCACAGCAAAGATGCCACGTGGCCCCTTAGGTCCAAGGACAGGAATTTCCACGCCAGCACAGATGAAGGTCATGCCCATATTCAGGACCCAAGTCCAAAAATGAGTACATTTCAGGAATTACAAAGGCAACAAAAACAAAAGTAACCATGCTTAATGACTCCTAGCTTTCCCAATTTATGTGTACAGTTTCAACCTATACGTGCTTCTGTGACAAGATGTGCAATAGCTTCGAGTTTCCTCAGGTGTTTATGTATCATAGAAATGTCCTTTGTTTAGCGTACTTTTATTTCATTTGTCTAACTTAAAGCTGACTGTATGTTTACTGATTGGAAAATCTCGTTTAAATCTTTATGATTAGATTGATCACTACAAATATTTTGCACATACAATAAAACATACTTTTTATTTTAGTTTGTGTCACTTACTAAGTGAAATGAGGGTTCTAAGTGTAGTTTTAGTTTGTTCAGGTTTCTTTTTGAAGCGAGGTCTCACGTATGCCAGACTGGCCTTGAACTTCTCATCGTTCTGCCTCTGCCTCGGTGCTGGGACCTCAGGCACGTGCCGCCCCGCCCAGCTTATGCCGTGCTGGGATCAAACCCAGGGCTTGCTGTACGGTAGACGGGCCTTGTACCAACTGAGCTACATCTCCAGCCCAAGTACACTTCCTTGGATTACTTTCCATTCTCAGAGGGTTTTTTTCAGAGATAACTCATGTGAAATCATTTTCCTTCAAGCATATGTGGTTCTCCTAGAGTTCTGTCGTGTCCAAATGCCAGGATAAGCAGAGACGCTGCACAGGAGTTCCTGACCATCTTCACCCTTAAGCCAGCACAACCACAACATAGATCCTTTGTGTGATTCTGACACGGCGTCTGGAATTAAATTATTCCAGTTAGAAGTCCCACTGTGGGCAGGAGAGATGGCTTAGTGGTGAAAGTGCTTGCTTGCCTGTGAAGCCTAAGGACCCATGTTCAATTCCCCCAGTTCCCACATAAGCCAGATGCACAAGGTGGTACATGAGGCCCTGGTATACTCAGTCTCTCTTATCTTCCTCCCCACTCTCTCTCTGTCTAATAAATAATTTTTAAAATATTTTTTAAAAGAAAGAAAGAAAGGAATCCCATTGTGTATGGTAGCCCACACCTGTGATCACTGCACTGGGGAGGCAGAGGGACAGGACCTGTAATTCAAGATTATCCTTGGCTGTGTAGCAAGTTTAAAGGCAGCCTGAGCTACATGAGATCTTGCCTCAAAATGAAAGAAGAGAGGGCTGGAGAGATGGCTTAGCAGTTAAGCGCTTGTCTGAAGCCTAAGGACTCCAGTTCAAGGCTTGATTCCCATGTAAGGACCCATGTGAGCCAGATGCACAAGGTGGTGCGTGCACCTGGAGTTCGTTTGCAGTGGCTGGAGGCCCCGGCATGCCCATTTTCTCCACCACCCCCCCTCCAACCTCTCTCTCTCTCTCTCTCTCTCTCTCTGCCTTTTTCTCTCTGTCACTCTCAAATAATAATAATAAAAAGAATGAAAAACAAACACTGCCAAACAAATGGAAAGACCAAGAGAAAGGAACGAAGAAAGTGAGTTTTCTCCTCCTCTTGGTGATCATTAGTACCTATTCAAGGGTGTTCTTAGATCTGAGATGGAAAGCAGTAGGGAGCCATTCATCCTGTTATGGTTTGGGGTGCATACAGGCAAACTGTGTCCTCTTAACAAATTTTTAGGGAAGAGGAAGAAAGGGAAGGGAAGGAAAATTCAAATAGAAGTAGATTTCAGAGAGAGAGAGAGTGTGTGTCTGTAGGTTTAAGCAAAGTGGCCAGATGCTGCTTCAGAGTCCACAGGTTGCACAAGGCATCACTCTGCCCACTGTGTCTTAGCTCCATCACAGGACCTAGCATGTTAAATCCACCAACCACTAAGGCAGAAGAGAGCAAGTTGAACAGGTATGTTTAACAGAGAAAAGGAATAGAGCGATTCTAACCCCAATTAGTAGCAGGAAGAAGCTCTTGATTTTTTTTTTTTTTTAAATTTATTTGCAAGCAGAAAGAGGGGAGAGAAAGAGAATGGGCATGCCAGGGCTTCTAGCCACTGCACGTGAACTCCAAATGCATGCACAAATTTGTGTATTTGGCTAACGGTACTGGGGAATCAAACCTGGGTCATCAGGACTTACAAGCAAGTGCCTTTAACTGCTCACTGAACCATCTCCCCAGCACTAAAATTAATCTTTGGGGTTTGTTTGTTTGTTTGGGGTTTTTTTGTTTGCTTGTTTGGTTGCTTTTTTTTTTTTTTTTTTTTTTTTTTTTTTTTTTTTAGGTAAGGTTTCATTCTAGTCCAGGCTGACCTGGAATTCACTACGTAGTCTCAGGATGGCCTCGAACTCACAGCGATCCTCCCATTTCTTCCTCCTGAGTACTGGGATTAAAGGCGTGTGCCACCATGCCTGGCTTTGGTTGGGGTTTGCTTTTTGTTCTGGCCCAGGCTGATCTGGAATTCATTATGTAGTCTTGAACTCACACAACAATCCTACCTCTGCCTCCCAAGGGGATTAAAGGCATGTGCCACCACACCTGGCTTAAATCTTTAATGTATCTTAAATCTACATATAGTATAGTCTCAAATCCAAGTGAAACACATTTCAAGGCCAAGAATAAATCTTTTTTAAAAGCACACGCCCTTAATCCCAGCACTTGGGAGGCAGAGGTAGGAGGATTGCTTGGAGTTTGATCTCACCCTGAGACTCTAGTGATTTCCAGGTCAGCCTGGGCTAGAGTGAGACCTTACCTCGAAAAACCAAAAACAGAAAAAAAATTATTTATTTGACAGAGGGAGAGAGAGAGAGAGAGAGAGAATGGGCATGCCAGGGCCTCCAGCCACTGCAAACAAACTCCAGATGTGTGCGCCCCCTTGTGCATCTGGCTAATGTGGGTCCTGGGGGAATCAAACCTGGGTCCTTGGGCTTTTCAGGCAAACATCTTAACCACTAAGTCATCCCTCCAGCCCAAATCGTTTTTGTATATATGTTTTAAGTTTTATTTTGAGGCAGAATGAGAACAAGCATGCTTCCTGCCACTGCAAATGAATTCCAGATGCATGTGCAATAGGACAAATCAGGAAGAATCCTGTATTTACCATCGTACGGCTGTGCATGCTTGGGTTCGCTTATGATTAAAATCAGACGCAACATGGCAAGGAACATGAACAAGCAGAAGAAATCCTATTTAACCTAAGTTTGTCAAAACGTAACTACCACAACTGTGCCCTTGGCAGTGGCTCCCTCTTTGTGGATGCAAAAAGAGGCTCTGGAGGGCTGGGGAGACAGCTCAGCAGTTACAAGCACCTGGAGCACAACTAGGAAGGCCTTTGACCACCCACGCTCCCGGTCAGTGATTGACGTGAACAGCTGGCCATGGTCTCACATGTAACCCAGTCATGCCAGGGATGGAGCGCAGAGAATCCCTGGCCCACGGAGAAAGGCAGGTAAGTGAAAAGAGGAGGACGTCTGGTATTTTCCTCTGAGCTGGCATGTGCATGTGCACACACGTGTATACACAACACACACATACAGGCCCCAAGCTTTTCCATGCAGTGGCTCTCTGCCACTCTCGGCAGTGCGCTATTGCTTTGCTTTTTTGGTGGTGGTTTTGCTTTTTTTTTTTTTTTTTTTTTTTTGGGGGGGGGGAGTAGGGTCTCGCTCTAACCCAGGCTGACCTGGAATTCAGTATGTAGTTTCAGGGTGGCCTCAAACTCTGACTCCCTAGTGCTGGGATTAAAGGCATGTGCCACCATGCCCAGCTTGCTTTGCTCTTTTTATTAAATCATTTTTAATATTTTTATTTAAGACAGAATGAGGCAGACAGTATGGGTGCACCAGGGCCTCCTTGCCACTGCAAATGAACTCCAAATGCATGTGTTGCTTTGTGCACGTGACTTTATGTGGGCACTGGGGGATCTAACCCAGCCCATCAGGCTTTGCAGGCAAGCACCTTAAACTGCTGAACCATCTTGCCAGCACTACTGTTTTGCTCTTGAAGTTTCCTACTGTTTTATTTTTCCTGTGCATCTTTTCCAGTTCTTAGATTGACATCAACATCCAAGAAACACCCAGAGACCACCAGCAAGCAACAAAAGGAGATACCAATTTGGAAAATGGTTTTAAAATGTATCAGATGCATTTCTGGTAGTCATGACTATGCTGAATAGATTTCAATAGTGGTAGATAATGGAATGTTAGGGCTGGAGAGGTGGCTGAGTGGTTAAGGCACTTGCCTGCAAAGCCTAAGGACCCAGGTTCAACTCCCCAGTACCCATGTAAGCCATACACACAGAATGGTGCACGTATCTGGAGTTCATTTGCAGCAGCTAGAGGCCTTGGTGTATCCATTCTCTATCTGATTCTTTTCTTTTCTTTTTTTTTTTTTTTTTTTTTTGGTTTTTCGAGGTAGGGTCTTACTCTATCTCAGGCTGACCTGGAATTCAATATGTAGTCTCAGGGTGGCCTTGAACTCAGGGCAATCCTCCTACCTCTGCTTCCCTAGTGCTGGGATTAAAGGTGTGCACCACCACGCCCGGCCTTATCTGATTCTTTCTATCTCTCACAAATAAATAAATAAAATACAAGATAATAGGATATTAACTGAGACCTAATGAGTACAGATTTATGTACATTAGAAAACATAAGGTCGGGCTGGAGAGATGGCTCAATGGTTGGAGGCATTTGTTTGCAAAGCCTAGCAACCCAGATTCAATTCCCCACTACCCACTTAAAGCCAGATGCACAAAGTAGTGCATGCATCTGGAGTTTGCTTGTAGTGGCAAGAGGCCCTGGCATGCCCATTTTCTCTTTCTCTGTCTCAAACAAATAAATGAAACAAATACCCCTTTAAAATATATATAAAGCTGCTCTTATTTTTACATTTATACCTCCTATTTATTAGACAGCAGTTAATAAACCTACGATGTAGAAAATGTTATAATGTGTTGAAGTCTGGGACTTACCAAACCAACAAAAGTCAATGAAAAAATCCATATAAATGCAATGCCATATACAATTTTTAATAACCAAAAAGCACCATTATATAAGACATTTAAAATAATATTTCACAGAACATTAGAAAGAAGCTGTTAGCCAACAACAAATAGAGCATTCACCCCACATGATCTTGTCTGTCATGGTCTCTACCAAAATAATCAGACTACAACCTGTTGGGATTAATTTGGATTCATAAACTGAGTACTGGGGTAAGAGGGACACCCCACCGTTGTAGTAACCTCAGTTGTCTCAAACAATGCCACATGGACGATCCAGGCTGCTATTCGTTCACTGGGAGTGGCATGTATACATCCTTGTGTGACCCTGGGCTGCTTAACTCCACATGCTCCCAAGCATTTGGGCTGCCAACTAAATGTACAGGCTACAGGCATCATTATAGAAATTGCTTAACTATTCCTCTTAAAAATTGGTTTTCTATGTATGAAAGCATATTTATTTTATTTACACTATTAGACAACAGCCACAAGAAAGGTTTAATCTGTAATCCAGTTAAAGGAGTTGAACACGGGGTTTGACTTTAATGACACTGACTCTCCTGACTTGCCTATGTTATTAAGGATTTAAAAGACGTTTTCAACAGTGACACATCATTACAATAAAGGAATCATTTTCCCAAAAGTTCACTTTGGAGGGCAACATTCCTTCATAGCTCTATTTTCTGGTGCATTGGTTTGAAGGGAAACGTCAGCGTCATTAGAGTGACATGACTCACGGCTTTAGATACATAGATTATCAACGTAGAGAGATGGCACTAGATGTTTCCTGCCTTTGCTTCCCCCATCCTGCCAACTTCCCTAGAGATGAATTTCTTGAAAAAAAATAAATAAATGGATTACTTCAGGGAATGTAGTACTGAAATATATATATAATTCAATATATATAAGCATATATATATATTACTTCTGATTATATATATATATATGTTTTTAATTTTACTTCTGAATCTAACTAGTCTGTTCTTGGCTTTCAATTTCAATGATTCCTTTCTGTCGAGGAAGAGAATAACCCGGTCTACAGAGTGCCCAGCATCAGGCCATGCATGTGGCTGGTGCTGGAGCCTGTTTGTTCAAGATAATGAATATAACGGCCTCAGGCTTGACTATACACTGGAATGAGAATTGTGACCAAAACTGAACAAATAATAAACACCAAAAGTTGAAGTAAAAACCTATTTAGGAAAATTCTGGATGGCTGTAAAATAGGCCTCTTAATATCCGCGGTGACAACGACTCCTTCGGAAGGAGCTCTCGTTTGTAAAGCCGCCAGGAGCCCTCCGGTTTGGCAGCTCGGCGTAGGTGTTCCAGTACCCCGAGCTGCTGGGAGGCGACGCGTTATTCTTGTCCTGGCTTCTGTTCATTCTGCTTGGTTTCTCGGCGTGAAGCACGCTGTGAAAGGTAACATTATGTTCATACCGTTCTTTCATTCGGTGTATCTTTTCTCTTGGAACTCCATGGATGTTTCTTCTACGTAAAATAATAATAATAATAATGCAGATGTTTAGTTAAGGCAAGACAAAAAAGAGTTGCTCGTAGTTTACAAATCCTGCATCTCAGAACATAACTGATGGAAGCACATTGTCTTGCTCGTCAGTTATCTTTCAGGCTCTGCTCCCTATTTTCCATGCCAAACTGCACACCCCTCAATCTAGCTTGAGGTTAGCTTTACAAAGGCTTTGCTTCTGGTACTAGTGACTATGTGCTCCAAGCCATAAAAGTACACCATGATTTTTTTTTTCGTCATATGAACATTTATGAACAGTAATAATGTATATGTATAATACAATCAATAGGGGTTATTCAGTCCCTGATACTATTAAGAAAGGCTATATATCCAATCTATCTTAAATTCTAGAGGCACAAATATCAACTGGGGATGTAGTTAGAAGTGTAATTTCTAGTCGGGTGTGGTGGCTCATGCCTTTAATCCCAGCACTCGGGAGGCTGAGATAAGAGGGTAGCTGTGAGTTCGAGGCCACCCTGAGACTACATAGTGAATTCTAGGTCAGTCTGGGCTAGAGTGAGACCCTATCAAGAAAATAAAAAAGTAATTTCCGAAGAGGACAGCTGCAGGACAGAGTGCAGGAAGCTGGTGGCTGTAACAGCTGCACTGGGCAATCCTGGTGGCGTGGTGACAGAGCCACTTTGGACACACGCTCTGTTGTAACCAGGGACAAACTCGTCTTACTTCCAGAACACAAACTCTGACCTCACTGGCTCCTTCATGCCACAGACATTGTCACGGAGAGTGACTATCAGAGGCCATGCATTCAAAATGAAGTTAGTATGACTTGGGTATTTGTTGTATAAATTAGAAGCAGCAACTAATCTATAACCAGTTCAATATCCAAGGTCTTTATTTAGCCTAAAAACAAACAAACAAAAAAACAAAAAAAAAACACCCTGAGGTGTGCAATCCCATGCCGGGGAAAGTGGTTTTAAGCATTCATTAATGAAGACACAATTTAGCAGAACGTTAAGATGTCCCTTTAAAGGACCAATTCCAAGCTAAGAGTTTGCATTCAGCAATGTATTAGAAAACTGACTCAAAACTAAAGTCTTCATGTTAATAGGTCCAAAGTTAATCAAGTTCCAAGAATTACCATTTCTGGCCTGAAAACTACCAGTCCATTTCCAGCCTGAAAAGATTCTTTTGTTCGGCCTGAAATACCTGAAAATAGCAGGATACATAATGAGAAACTAGAAAGACAAAGCAGTACCTTGCTAACTCTTGAACGTTGAATTTCCAGCGAGTGTCAGGTTCTCGGAATATAACTTCATAGTTATTTTCAAGTGCCTGATTTTTCAAAAGTACATAAAACATTGAAGACAGAGTATATATGTTTTGGGAATGTTTATGTTCCATTTAACATTTACTACAAATCTTGTCTAAACTTCCTTTTGCATTGCCAGAAATCCAGTGCCTTAATTTATCTATTATACTTCATTCCCATACTCAGCCACTTTCGTGGGACAATATGGCTCCCAATGGGAGATTGTGGTCAATCTTATCTAATATGAAGTTGAACATCTCTAAAGACAGATCACTGAGCTTAGGATAAAAATGCCCCAAACACTGGAATAAGCATGATCCCAGTGGATTCCAAGTATCAGATTTGCACCAGTCAAATGTGCTGTCCTATTCCTCCTGCCTTGGTTTAGAACTGAGAGTGCCAAATAATTTATGAAATAAATACGATTTCCACAGGTCTTGCCCAATCTTTCCTGCAAAAGTAGCTTTTCCTGCTTTGCCCAATTCTTTGGCCCAGTTCCCTGTGCCCCATTTTTTTAAAAAATATTTTTATTTATTCATTTGCAAGCAGATAGAGAGAAGAGAGATAGACCGGGAGAATGGGCGCACCAAGGCCTCCAGCTGCTGCAAACAGACTCCATATACATGCACCACTTTGTGCATCTGGCTTTAGGTGGGTACTGGGGGAATTGAACTCGGGTCATTAGGCTTTGTGGGCAAGCACCTTAACTGCTGAACCATCTCTCCAGCCCCCTCCCATTTCTTTTTGACTTCAGAAAACTATTACAGTTCCTATAAATAGTCTTTGCCTTCATAAATGGGCCTACTTTATCTTAAACTGAACTTTCTGTTACAACTACTATTTATTGTTATAAAATGAAGAAAGAAATGAACTAAGCAGAAATATTTCCTCATAAATAAAATGAAAAAAAAAATGCAAGTATACTATTGCACCAACGGGCAATTACAATTAACTCTGTATCATAAATCAGATGAGCAGAGCGCACTTCGAATGCTCTCCTCACAAAGAAATGGTGTTTGAGGTGACACCCTAAATATCCTGATCATTACACAGTGAATATATTCAGCAAAACATCTCTGTTCACCATGAATGTGTGTCATTACTATTTATCACTTAATGAATGTATTTAATTTTTTTTGAGGTAAGATCTCCTTCTAGCCCAGGCTGTTATGGAATTCACTATGTCGTTTCAGGCTTGCCTTGAGCTCACAGTGATTCTTCTACCTCAGCCTCTTAAGTGTGGGGTTAAAGGTGTGTGCAACCATGACGGACTTAAGTTTTTAAAAAGGAGAGACAGAAGGGGGCACCAGGACCTAAAGCAACTGCCAGTGAACTGTAGCTGAATGTGCCTCTTTGTGCCCCTGGCTTTACATGAGTACTGGGGAATTGAACCTGGGTCATTAGGCTTTGTAGGCAAGTGCCTTAACCACTGAACCATCTCTCCAGCTCTAAATTTAACAATAAAAAGGGGGAAGGGCTTCCTTTTCATTCTTTGGATGAGTACTTTTTTTCATATAAGGATTCAACTATTATTATATCTGGAAAATATCTCATTTCTGAGTCTTATTAATAGGTGTGCATGACTAAAAAAGACTACATGGGGGCTGGAGAGATGGCTTAGCAGTTAAGCGCTTGCCTGTGAAGCCTAAGGACCCCGGTTTGAGGCTCGGTTCCCCAGGTCCCACGTTAGCCAGATGCACAAGGGGGCACACGCGTCTGGAGCTCGTTTGCAGAGGCTGGAAGCCCTGGCGCGCCCATTCTCTCTCTCTCCCTCTACCTGTCTTTCTCTCTGTGTCTGTTGCTCTCAAATAAATAAATAAATAAATAAATAAATAAATAAATAAAGACTACATGGCCAAAAACCAAAAAATAAAGTGACTTCCCATTATGTGTGCTGATAACGGTCAGATAATCCCTAAATCTTGGGTTGGGGTCACGCCCACACTCAGGCGGCTATTGATGACTTTGCTCATCTCTCACCCAAGAGGCCTCTAATGTGCGCTGATAACCGTGAAGACGCTCGCTCTAATGTGCTGATGACCGTGAAGATGCTCACTCTAATGTGCGCTGATAACCGTGAAGACCTCCCTCTAATATGAGTGATAACCAGGAAGATGCTCTGCTCCCTCTAATGTGCTGATAACCATGAAGGCACTCACTCTTCATACAGACATCCAAGTCCCCAAATGTAACAAAAGCCTAAAACTAGACCACCATAAGGCTGTGTAGGACAGACTTCCCAACTGCAGTGGTAATTACACATGATGAAGCCGACCATTTCCTTGTCTCCTCCCTACCCTGCTCTATATCTGAGGATCCTTCCTCTGTTCTATACTCAACACAGAGTGTAAGAAAAAAGCAGGCCTGAAAATGATCAGAATGGAAGTTGGGTAACATGTGTATTTATATTTGTATTCTACTGCCTTACCAGGGTTAGTGTTAATCCTCAATCTGGTTTTTGTTTTTTTTTAATTTTTTATTTATTTGAGAGCACAGAGAGAAAGACAGATAGAGGGAGAGAGAGAATGGGCGCGCCAGGGCTTCCAGCCTCTGCAAACGAACTCCAGACGCGTGCGCCCCCTTATGCATCTGGCTAACGTGGGACCTGGGGAACCGAGCCTCGAACCGGGGTTCTTAGGCTTCACAGGCATGCGCTTAACCGCTAAGCCATCTCTCCAGCCCCCTCAATCTGGTTTTAAATTAGAAACTCCCAGGGCTGGAAAATGGCTTAGTAGTTAAGGCACTTCCCTGCAAAACCTTAGGACACGGGTTTGATTCTCCAGGACCCACATAAGCCAGATGCACAAGGTGGCACATGTGTCTGGAGTTTTTTTGCAGTGGCTGGAAGTCCTGGCATCCCCATTTTTTCTGTCTGTCTATCTCTCCCTCTATCTGTCTATCTGCCTCTTTCTCTATCTCTCAAATAAATAGATGCACAAGGTGGCACATGTGTCTGGAGTTTGTTTGCAGCAGCTGGAGTGCCTATTCTTTCTCACTTTCAAATTAATTAATTAATAAAAATAAATAATTTAATATAAAAACCTCATTGTTGGGCTGGAGAGATGGCTTAGTGGTTAAGGCATTTGCCTGCAAAGCCAAAGGATCCCAGTTCGACTCCCCAGGACCCACATAAGGCAGATGCACAAGGGGACACATGCACCTGGAGGTCGTTTGAAGTGGCTGGAGGCCCTGGCACAACCCATTCTCCCCCTTACCCCATGCTGCTTTCTCCCTCTCAAATAAACAAATAAATAAAAATCTATAAAATACGAACAACTGTCATTTTGGTGCACGCCTTTAATGCCAGTACTTGGGAGGCTGACATAGGAGGATCACTGAGTTCAAGGCCAGCCTGAGACTAAATAGTGAATTCCAGGTCAGCCTGGAGTGAGACCCTACCTCAGGAACCAAAAAAATAAAAAAGGGCTGAAGGGATTGCTTAGTCGTTAAGGCATTTGCCTGTAAAGCCAAAGGACCCAGGTTCGATTCCCCAGTACCCACATTAGCCAGATGCACAAGGGGGCGCACGTGTCTGGGGTTCATTTGCAGTGGCTGGAGGCCCTGGCATGCCCATTCTCTCTCTCTCTCTCTTTCTGTCTTTCTCTCTCAAATAAATAAAAATAATTTTTTTAAAAAAATTGGAAACATCTGCCCCTGAAACTCAGCCAGCAACAGCAGAGCGCTAACCATCCTCGGCTCTCTAAGGACAGACCTGCCCTGCTGAGACCTGCTAGTGTGTTATCTAATCCTCTACTGTCCTGCAAGCTTCAGTGAGTGTTCCTCTGTGTGAAAATAACAAAATAACCAAGACTGAAAAATTATCAAGAATTCACACTAAGTGGGCTTGAGAAATGGCTTAATGGTTAAGGCACACGACCTGCAAAGCCTAAGGACCCAGGTTGGATTCCCCAAGGCCCACATAAGCAGTGGCTAATGGCCCTGGCGTGCCCATTCTCTCTCTACCTGCCTTTCTCCCCCTCTCTTTTTCCCTCCCTCTCTCAAATAAATAGACAAAATATTTGAGGGGGGAAAAAAAAAAAAAAAAGGAATTCACACCAAGGACTGTTTACAGACCGCACCCCGAGGTGGCTGCCGTCTCAGCAGAGTTCACTGAACAGTGGAAAAGCGCCATTCCCTGGTAAGAGCTACTGTTAGCAAACGTGAAGTTATGGAAGGTCAGAAAAAGAAGAAAGAACACAGGTTTCAGCTTTGTCACGAAACGTCCGTAACTGAAAATTCACAATGACGGCACATCTTCCTACCATGACTGCATAGGGCTTCATTTCCCAGGCGTGCAGGTTGGTATTATCAATAATAATGGGGGTTACGCCATTCCTCATTGCTTTTCTCGCTGCAACACAACGTTACATGACAGTGAACAACACGGAGCAGGCTCAGCGTCCGCTTCTGCTACAGAGCGTGCTCTACACAATTCCATGCCGCGCAGTTTAGAGCCCGTTATCAGTAATTTTCTCTCCCCCCACCCCGAATCTAGAGTAGCTACGCTATGGCATTCTGCTGCGGATTTGATCAAGCTTCTGCCATAAAATGCATTCACTCTGGGCTGGAGAGATGGCTTAGCGGTTAAGCGCTTGCCTGTGAAGCCTAAGGACCCCGGTTCGAGGCTCGGTTCCCCAGGTCCCACGTTAGCCAGATGCACAAGGGGGCGCACGCGTCTGGAGTTCGTTTGCAGAGGCTGGAAGCCCTGGCGCGCCCATTCTCTCTCTCTCCCTCTATCTGTCTTTCTCTCTGTGTCTGTCGCTCTCAAATAAATAAATAAATAAATAATTTTTTTTTTTTTTAAATGCATTCACTCTGAAGCAGCTACAATCTATGCACGTGACAGGGTTTCTCGGGGCGTTTGGAAAGGAATCGGTCACCTCTTTTCTGGTTCCACTCATGGGCCTCCTCCAGGAAGTCGGGATTAAACTCATAGGAGCCGTCTTCCCTGAAGAAGAACTCATCGGTGCTGAAAATCAGAGCCCTGGGAAAGTCGCGCTGCAATTGCCTGGAAAGTGAAGAAACGAGAGAGGGATTTTTATTACTATGCTATGCAGAGAATCCTGGGGAAAGCGGTGGTTCCTTTCATCTCTAACGCTTAGCAGTTTGTAATTCTGAGGTCACCAGGTTTTTGAGTTTTGCACTTCGTTTAAGAAGACGGCATGGGCTCCTCCGCAGGAGGCAGGAGAGGGCAGAAAGGCCGCTGGGAGGGACCGTGGCTTCTGCTCCTACAGTAACCAGGACTGACAGATCCAAGCTGAGGCTGGGGGCCAGGTGACACCAGCCCCCCAAGGCCAGTCTCCAGGCACCAGCGCCCTCCCCAGACCTCCCGGTGGGCGCCACGCCCCCACACTGCAGCCCTTCCCTTGCCCCTAAACTCTTACCTGTCCTGGGTCCCATTCCTCGGAGCTCTGGCCTCTGTAAGGACCCATCTGAGCAACTAGTCCTTGCTGAGGTGTGAAATGTGGATAGAGGAGATCTGTGTGAGCTACCCTCTTAGGCAACAATTATGTCTTAACAATATCTAAACCAAACGGAAAAAGCATAAGAGAAGGAAAGAAATGAGCTGCTCGTCCACCACTCTGAGTGTGAATCTGAAAATTCCACAGAATTAAAGGAAAAGCATCGAGCCGAAGGGCCATTAAGCTCTGTGCCAGCAAACCTCAGAGATGTTTCCACTTGGAATCCTTGGGCTTTTTTTTTTTTTTTTTTTTGGCAGAAGGTGATATCGGGCCAAGCAGTGACTGGGGACCGTGCAGAGCCGCCTTCCCTCGTCTGTGACAGTCCACGCTAATGAGGGAGGCCAGCGCTAAGTGGACAGGCATGGACTGACTGCAGCGCCGCCCAGCAGAGCAAGGAATCCCTCACGAGTGCAGCGGGGAACCCAAGCATGCGTGGTTGTGCTGCGGTAAGACGCTGACAAGTTAGAGAAAAAGATCGGATAGCCAGAGAGAGGAGTGAGAGAGAGAGAGTTGGCACACACCTTTAATCCCAGCACTCAGGAGGCTGAGGCAGGAAGATAACCCTAAGTTTGAGGCCAGCCTGGGCTAGAGTGAGAACCTACCTCAAAAAACATAGACAGATAGATAGATACATAGAAATAAATATAAATAAAAAATAAATATAAAGAAATAAAAAATATAATGAAATATAAAATATATATAGAATGAGAAGGGTGGGAAATACAAAGAAAAAAGCAGGCACTTCCCTTCTTTGCTTTCAATGTATGTTCTTTTTAATATTTTGATTTATTTATTTGAGAGGGAAAGTATGGGCACCTCAGGGCCTCTTGCCACTGCAAGGGAACTCCAGATGCATGTGCCTGTCACTTTGTGCATCTGGCTTTATGTGTGTGCTGGGGAATCAAACCAGGGCTCCCAGGCTTTCTAAGCAAGCACTTTAACTGCTTAGCCAGCTCTCCAGTCCTCGGTATGGGCTTTTTTTTTTTTTTAAACTTCTAAATCGGTGTGTGCTCTTAATGAAGATGAACAGGGAGCCACCAGGGCCACGCTGGTTCGTCAGAGCTGGCTCAGCCTTGACTGGTCCATCTGCAGTCAATGGTCTCAGCTCATGTCATGGAAAGTGTTGGAAAGACGGATAAAAGGAAAGGCACTAACAAGTGATTTTTGTCAGTAATAATTCACCCACCCAGACTGCCGACAGACAGGCTGTGGGAACAACACGCACTGGAGTACAGGAGAGTGTGAGATCTTTCGGGTAATACAGAGGCTATGAGAGGAAAGAGGAAGGAAATGCCGACACTTTCAAAGGTGAGTAAATAACACGTGCCAGAAACCTCAGGCAACCAAAATTCCTCAGCAGGTAGGAAAGCATTCAGCCGAAAACGATTTCAAAGTAGCTCGGTGTGGTGGCGCACGCCTTTAATCCCAGCACTCGGGAGGCAGAGGTAGGAGGATTGCCATGAGTTCAAGGCCACCCTGAGACTACATAGTGAATTCCAGGTCAGCCTGGACTAGAAAAAGATTTTACCTTGAAAAACAACAAAAATAATTTCAAAGTTAATGTATTTTCTTTGTTAACAGGTTTTGGTGTCATACAAGGAAATCTATCTATCTATCTATCTATCTATCTATCTATCTATCTATATATATATCTATGTCTATAAATCTACATATATATAAACTGGGAGTCTCTTGATAGCCTTCTGGGAATATTCAGCCACGAGATAACATATTTTGCTTTTTTTTCCTTTTCTTCAAGGTAGGGTCTCTCTCTAGCCCAGGCTGACCTGGAATTCACTATGTAGTCTCAGGGTGGCCTCGAACTCACAGTGGTCCTCCTACCTCTGCCTCCCGAGCACTGGGATTAAAGGTGTATGCCACCCCGCCTGGTTCAGCTTTATTTTTTAAAGATATTTTTATTTATTTATTTGCAAGCAGAAAGAGAGAAGAGAAACAGAAAGAGAGAGAGAATAGGTGCACCAGGACCTCTAGCCACTGCAAATGGACTCCAGATGCATGTGCCACTGTGCATCTGGCTTTACGTGGGCACTGGGGATTCAAACCCAGGTCATCAGGCTTTGTAGGCAAGCACCTTAACCACTGAGCCATCTCTCTAGCCCAGAGGTAACATATTTTAATGCTGAAGGACTATTAGTTAATTAGTCAATCGAATTGCATGCTTAACATATGTCTAATGTTAAGTGATATGTTAAGGCACAAAGTACAGCCCCGCTCAGCTTCCTATGACACATGGTGGGAAGAGCTGTACCAGCAAAACACCAAGAGAATTTAGGTCAGAAACAAGAAATCCTGGTAAGGAAAACATTGCAAAGGAGAAACATTTGACTTGGACTTGAAAATTGGGAAGACTTCCACCTGTTGTGGGGAGCAATAAGCAAAGGAGGAAGGTTCAGGATCTGTTAAAAGTGAAGGAATCCGCCGGGCGTGGTGGCGCACACCATTAATCCCAGTGCTCGGGAGGCAGAGGTAGGAGGATCGCTGTGAGTTCGAGGCCACCCTGAGACTACATAGTGAATTCCAGGTCAGCCTGGGCCAGAGTGAGACCCTACCTCAAAAAAAAAAAAAAAAAATCCCAAAAAGTGAAGGAACTCAGGGGGAATTGAGCAAAGACACTGTGGCCTAACTGTGACAAATCATTTGTGAACAACGGTTTCAGTTCTGAGTGCCGCAAGTTCTAAAGAGAAATTTGGCAAGGCTAAGAAAGAAAGTCCACAGCAGAGTGACCAGGCAAACATAAAGTTCACAAAGGAACAAGATCGTCCACTTGGAGTGTTTAAAGTGAAAATAGACAATAAAGATGAGTCCTGGGGCTGGAGAGATGGCTTAGTGGTTAAGCACTTGCCTGTGAAGCCTAAGGACACTGGTTCGAGGCTCAATTCCCCAGGACCCACGTTAGCCAGATGCACAAGGGGGCGCACGCGTCTGGAGTTCGTTTGCAGTGGCTGGAGGACCTCGTGCACCCATTCTCTCTCTCTCTGTCGCTCTCAAATAAATAAACAAAAGAAATTTAAAAAAAAAGATGAGTCCTGCTAGGCCTCAGGTGCTGAAATCTGTTACATGGAAGAAGAAAAAAAGTTGTTTTGGAGCCAGCAGTCTGGGCTGGGCTCAACTGGGCAGTTCTGGGCATCTTGGCTGTGCCCTCTGGTGGGCCGGCGGTCACTGGCACCATGGAGTCCCCAGGAGGCTAACCAAGCCCCGTTTGTGGATAGCATTTTTGCAAGAGGACATGAGCTGACACTGCTAAATGCCAACCACACGGTTTTGGGCAAAGCAAGTCTCTCTGCTGTCCTGCGTTGACAGGACAAGATAATAATTTCCACTTCTTGAAGGAATTGAGAGCAAAGAAAACGTGGCCAGTACCAGATGAGCACAGGGAGAAAAGCTGATGAAAGACGGAGGCAGTAGAAAGAAGACTGGATGGAGCAAAGGCTTTTCTACCACAAATGTTTATTATTTGACTTTAAAGATGCTCAAACTAGCAAGGCATGGTGGTGCACCCTTTAATCCCAGCACTTGAGAGGCAGAGGTAAGAGGATCAGTGTGAGTTCAAGGCCAGCTTGGGACCACAGAGTGAATTCCAGGAAAGCCTGGGCTAGAGTGAGACCCTACCTCAAAAAAAAAAAAAAAAAAAAAAAAGAGAGATGCTCAAACTTAAAAAGTCAAATATGTCCCAGTCAACCTCCACACAAACGCTTTTTATATAAAGATGCCTTAGGAAGGAACCCAGGCAGCTCCAGAAGCCCTGTCACATGTGCGTGTCCTGTTTTTGGTCAGCAATGTATTTGTGACCACTGTCAGGTGTTCATTAGCCTGATGAGAGCTACATTCAGAGTAAAGTAAAAAAGCATAGAGTTTATTTCCCTTCTCTTGTGCGCCAACTATGGAAACATTCCAAGATTTATTTTTCTTTGGGGTTCCTCTCCACCTGGCTCTATTTGTTCTTCCAATAAGTTTCTCTCGCCGGTTTGTTTCTGTTAACATTCTCAGAGCTGGATCTTTCCTCTCGCCTACAATCCTTACCGACTCAGGCTTTGCTCTGCCTTGCCTTCTGCTGCTGATAGCAAGCCTATGCTTTCTATGTTCCCATTACAAGGGCTTTAAGACATGGGTGCCCAGCTCACATTTCATTTTATTTGGCTCATTCACTTCTAGAACATGGACAAAACATAAAACTGCTGTCCTTTTTTAATGAAAACCTTTACTCAGAGTAAATTTTAAATTGTTTAGGTCCATGATGGGGCAAGACCACCTTCTTGTCACTTCTTAAGATGCCATTTACTGCGGGGCCCACAGTCCTGCTAACACACTGCAGGTGGACCTAGAAGTGATTTCCCTTTTAAGGACTCAGGGCAGATTTTGTTCTTTGGTCCATATGATGTTTGTTGCTCAATGACCACCCCTTCCGCAACTAATTTTATCTTTACCTACATGATAAAATAGCACCAATTCAGGACAATGAAACACAAATAAAATAGAAGCGATTAAACAATCTTTAGATTCTTAAGCTTAAGTGTAATCAATAAATACCATTGTATCAGCTTCAGAAGATGAGGAAAGAGCCCCAGCGCTAGCTTTCTTTATGGTAGTCAGGCGTCTCATGCATTAGGAAAATTGAGAAGAAAAGGGAGAAAATAGAAAGGCATTCATTACTTCCATATAACCACCTGCTCCAGTGCCCCCACAAACTCACTTAAAATCACTACCCTCAAACAAACTCAGAGTAAATCTAGACTTCACAACTTATCACTTTTCTGTAATTCATTAACAACTGAGAATAAAAATATTTTGGTAACTACCAGTCTATTTAGTTGAGAATGTCCAATGCTACTATGTAATTTTGACTTGTACGCCTAACTTGATTTGTTTTGTTTTGTTTTTCCAGGTAGGATTTCACTGTAGTTCAGGCTGACCTGGAATTCTCTACGTAGTCTCAGGAAAGCCTTGAACTTGCAGTGAGATCCTCCTACCTCGGCCTCCCAAGTGCTGGGATCCTGGCCTAGGGTGAAACGCTACATCAAAAAACAAAAAAGCTGAGCATGGTAGTTCACGCCTTTAATCCCAGCACTTGGGAGGCTGAGGTAGGAGGATCACCATGAGTTTGAGGCCACCCTGAGACTATAGAGAGAATTCCAGGGCAGCCTGGACTAGTGAGAACCCACCTTGAAAAAATAGGAAAAAAAATATATATCCAATCTTATTCTACTTCATATTTCATACCATCAAATAATGTTCTCTGTGCTTAGTTTTCTCTGCTTGTTTCGATAACACTTGCCTGCACTTGGTCTGTTTGGCTCAGGACCAAACAGATCCACATGTTGTTTCTGGTCACCATGTCCCTTAAACCTCATTTATTCTGATTTTTGTTTTGTTTTGTTTTTACGTTCTACCTGAACTTTTTTGCTTGCAATATTTTAATTAGAAAATGTTTAAAACTATACAAATAAAACCTCTACAAATAAAAACATAAAACACTGCTTATCCTGTATTTCCAGTCACCAGTTATTAACATTTGCTTCATATATGTCTGGCACATATATTTTTGGTGAATTGCATGAAAATCAGGGGCAGACATCTTGACACTTTGTCCCTAAACTCCTTGTTAACTACCTCCTAAAAATAAGAACATTCATCTACATAACCACAATACCATTATCACATATAAAATATTTCTGTAATTCATGTTATATTTTAACATTTTTAAATTTTCCCTGGTGGTCCCCAAAATATTTTTTCTTTTGTTTTATGTGTGGCCTTTAGTTTAGTTTAGTTTAGTTTTTTAGTTTTTCAGGGTATGGTCTCACTCTAGCTCAGGCTGATCTGGAGTTCATTATGTAGTCTCAGAGTGGCCTCGAACTCACAATGATCCTCCTACCTCTGCCTCCCGAGCGTTTTTTGATCTAAAACTGTCCTCATGCCCCTTTGGTTCTTTTGGAAGCATTCAGATTCATGTGTCTCGTTGTTTGTTTGGGACTAGGTCCAAGTTAAATATTTCCAAAGGAAAATGCCAAGGAGTTGGTGTGCTTCCTCCACTCACATGACAACTTGCCTCATCATGCTAAGTTGGGACATTTGGCTAAAAAGCAGTGTCAGCTACACTTTTCTACTATGCAAAGGCATTGCTCGCTTCTGTGGCATTACTACGTGGGCATGACACAGAAAGACCAAGTCATCGCCACTGATCTTGCCTGAAGCAAGGGCTGCATTTGTAATTCCTTTCATATTTACTACGTAGAATTGTTTTTAATAACTTATTTATTTGAGGGAGAGAAGAAGAGGCAGATAGAGAGAGAATGGGCACGTAAGGGCCTCCAGCCACTGCAAACAAAATCCAGACACATGTGCCACCTCATGCATCTAGCTTTCCTGGGTACTGGCGACTCAAACCTGGGTCCTTAGACTTCACAGGCAAGTGCCTTAACCTCTGAGCCATCTCTCCAGCCCTAGAACTATTTTATAAGGAGCTTTCCCCTTCCTCTTTATAATCTTTACCACAATTACTTTTTTTTCCTGCTATGTAGTTCAGACTAGCTTTGAACATACAATCTTACACAAGCAGCTCCTGAACACTGGGATTACAGGCATGCATGACCACACCCAGTCATTCATTTACATATTTATTTGCACATGTGTGTACATCTGCTGCAAATGAATACTAGCTGCTTGTGCCACTTTTTGCATCTTGGCTTGGGAATTTAACTATGGCCATCAGGCTTTGCAAGCAACTGCCTTTAACTAGTAAGCCATCTCCCCAGCCCCACTTTTTCCTTTCGGTTTTTCTTTTGTTTAGACAGTGTCTTGCTATGGAGTCCTGAAAGGTCTGGAACTTACTATGTAGACCAGGCTGGCCTTGAACTTGGGGAGATCCCCATACCTCTGACTACTGGGATTATAGGCATGCACCACCACAGTATTTTTTAAAATATTTTTATGTATTTATTTGCAAGCAGACAGAGAAGGGGGTGCATCAGGGCCTAAATTCCAGACACATGTGCCACTTTCTGCATCTAGCTTTACATGGGTACTGAACATGGGAATTGAACTGGGGTCATTAGGTTTTCCAGGCAAATGCCTTAAATGCTGAGCCATTTCTCCAGCCCCCCACAATAACATTCTTTATGATGTTCAAACTGCCTTAAATTTAGCCAGTAGATACTCTTCAAGCTGGATCTGCTATGAAAACCTTTAGTAAACTTTAGTATCTGTTTTTACTTTCTAATTAGCAAAGGTATACATACTCGAGTACAGGAAGTTTTGAAACATTAATAGGCAAAAGGGGGAGGTTCCTATATCCCTCCATCTAAAAATGATTATTAACATTTTGGACTTCTTTCTAGGATACACATAAAACTTTCTGTTTCATTTGCTACATAAAAACAGGAATGTGAACTGGAGAGGTAGCTTAGAGGTTAAGGTGCTTGCCTGTAATGCCAAAGGATCCAGGTTCAATTCCCCAGGACCCATGTGTCTGGAGCTCATATTCAGTGGCTAGAGACAATGACACACCCATTTTCTCTCTGTGTAATACATAAAATTAAAATAAAATGGTAAAACAATAAAAAGGGAATGTAATATAGAGAAGATTTAGTTTTTTTAAAAAAATACACTTATTTATATGTGTGCATGGGCATAGCAGGGCATCTTGCTGTTGCAAACACATGCCAGATGCTTGTGCTTTTTTCTCTTTTCTTTTCTTTTTTTTTTTTTCCAAGGTAGAGTCTCACTCTAGCCCAGGCTGATCTGGAATTCACTATGTAGTCTCAAGATAGCCTCAAGCTCACTGCAATCCTCCCACCTCTGCCTCCCAAGTGCTGGGATTAAAGGTGGTGTGCACCACCATGCCCAGCCATCCAGCCATTGTACTGTTTTTGCATCTGGCTTTAGGTGGGTACTGGAGAATTGAGCCCGGGGCAGCAAATTTTGCAAGCAAGCTCCTTTAACCACTGAACTATTTCCCCAGCCTGAATAGCAAGTTTTCACCAATAATTTTTTTTAATGTTTTATTTATTTTGAAAGAAAGAGTAAGAATCAGAGAGGGAGAGAGAGAGAGAGAGAATGGGCATGCCAGGACCTCCAGTCACTGCAAACAAACTCTGGATGCATGTGCCACCTTGTGCATCCTACTTTATGTGGGTACTGGGGAATTGAACCTGAGTCCTTTGGCTTTGTCAGCAAGTACCTTAACTGATAATCCAGCTCTCTAGCCTACCAATAATGTTTTTTTAAAAATATTTTATTTATTTATTGATTTGAAAGAGAGAGAGAATGTGTGTGCATCAGGGCCTCTAGCCACTGCGAATGAACTCCAGAAACATGCACCACCTTATGCATCTGGCCTACATGGATGCTGGGGACTTGAACCTGGGTCCTTAGGCTTTGCAGGCAAGTGCCTTAGCCACTAAGCTATCTCTCCAGCCCCCAATAATGTTTTAATGGCAAATTATTTCCCACCTTATGAAATATTCTCCTACACCATTTTAAATGACAGGGCTATGGATGCATATGGTTTCCCTATCATCTACACTATGGCTACCCTTCAGTTTGTTCCTCATTTCTCTGATTATAAATAAGACTTTTTTTATATTTGTTGTTCATTGAGAGATATTCTTTTGTAAACTGCATTTGATTGCTAATTAAGCCTCCTTATTGGGAGATTTGTCTTATTGAATTTCAATTTCTTCTTGAGACAGCCATTGCCTTCTAACTTTGTTTATAACAATCTTTTTTATTTTTTAATATATTTTATTTATTTATTTATTTATTCGAGAGAGAGAGAGGAAGAGAATGGACGCACAGGGCCTCCAGCCACTGCAAATGAATTCCAGATGCATACACTCTCAATCTTTAACATATAGAATCTAAATAATTTAAAATGTTTTCAGAGAGTTGGAGATATTGCTCAGTGGTTAAGGCACTTGCCTGAAAAGCCTAAGGAGTCAAGTTCAATTCCCCAGTACCCGTGGAAAGCCAGATGCACAAGGTGGCACATGCATCCGGAGTTCATTTCTGGTGGCTGGAGGCCCTGGCATGTCCAGTCTCTCTCTCTCTCATAAATAAATAAACAAATAAATAAGTAAAAAAATTAAAAATTGTAACCTGGTCACATATAGTCCTACTTTTTACTTTCAAATTTATACCTTTGATTGAACATTTAAAAGTCTCACCCCAAGATTGTGTAAATATAACTATACTATATCTATCTCCTCCTCTATCTAAAATTTTATGTTACTATGTACTATTAAAAATCCAACTTGGGCCAGGTGTGATGGCACATGCCTTTAATCCTAGCACTCGGGAGGCAGAGGATCACTGTGAGTTCAAGGCCAGCCTGAGACTACATAGTGAATTCCAGGTCAGCCTGGGCTAGAGACCCTACCTTGAAAAACCAAAAAAAAAAAAAAAATCCAACTTTTTTGTTTTGTTTTGTTTTTTGCTTCCTAGTAGCCTGGTTTTCCCCAGACTATTTAGGAAATGCTTTATCGATTCCCTCATTGTTTTGAAATAATTTTACTACCCACCAATGCCTGCACATGCTTAGGGTTTGCTCTGTTTAGCCTGATGCAGAGAACACGTTGTCTCAGTTATCTTCTTTTCCAGTTTTCCTTCTCTGTCGTATTCAGTAGCTGAGAATATTTCCTTTATAAAACTTATACTTTTGGTTTAGTTTCTTGTTTTACTGAAGAAATGTATGGAAACAGTGTCAAATAAAAACGCATTACCTTCTCATCTTCAGTTCTGGTCACCACATTTGGCTCAAGTTGGCTGCTCCAGTAATTTTTCAAGAGTGCGAGAAACTGTCAGCGCTCAGCTTTGGAATGGCTTCCTAACAATCCCGTGCAGTAACCGATATTTCCTCCAGCCTCTGCGTAAGGAAACTGGCGCTCCAAGCAAACCCCTTGGACTGCTGAGCCATCTCTCCAGCCGCCACTTCAGGAGCCTGAGGGTCTCACGCCCGCACAGATTCCCAGTTTCTAAGCGGTGCAGCCAAGGTTTTGCCTCGGGTCCGAAGCGAATCAGAGCAAGCACATGCGATTCTGGTTGTTTCCACACATGGGCAGTGCGAAGCCGGAGTCCAGCGTCCCTTCACCTGCAGTCACCAGTCTCTCTTGTCTTCCTTATTATGACATTTTCACAACTGCAGATCGCTACTGTACTTCGGCCATATCCCTTCCCACCAGCCCCCCCTCCCCCCCCCCATGCCCCTGCAACCACCATTTTTAATGCCACTGCCTCCCCAGCCTTCACATCCATGGGAAGAGAGACACAGGATTGGGGATGTAGCTCAGTGGTAGTGGGCTTGCCTGCCATGTGCGAGATCCTCGAGTCTATCTCCAATATACCACCAATAAGAGAGGAACAAAATTGGGCTGGAGAGATGGCTTAGCGGTTAAGCGCTTGCCTGTGAAGCCTAAGGACCCCGGTTCGAGGCTCAGTTCCCCAGGTCCCACGTTAGCCAGATGCACAAGGGGGGCGCACGCATCTGGAGTTTGTTTGCAGTGTCTGGAGGCCCTGGCATGCCCATCTCTCTCTTTTTCTCTGTCTTTCACTCTCAAATAAATAAATAAATAAATTTTAAAAAGAGAGAGGAACAAAATTAAAAAAGGAAGCCAGGTATGGTAGCACATGCCTTTAAAGTGCTGAGGTAGGAGAATCTCTGTGAGTTGGTGACCAGCTTGAGACTACATAGTGAATTCCAGGTCACCCTGGGCTAGAGCAAGATCCTAGCTTAGAGAAAGAAGAATGAGGAGGAGGAGGGAAAGAAGGAGGAGGTTGAAAAAAAAAAAAAAAAGGAGGCCAGAGCACTTCAAACTATAGCTTTACAGTTGGGCAATGCAACCCTGTCCCCAAATGGCTCCTAAGAGAGGAGAGGGAGCTAGCTCACAGCATGTGGGGCTGTCTTGTGGGGCATGCTGAGGTAATGAATTTATTTATCACCTCTCAATTCTATACTCAGAATGTCTGACACCGCTAACAGAACCCTTGTCATCTTTGTTCTGATTCCATTCTTCCCTCCTTTGTCTTCTGTGTGACTGTTGACTTCCTGCATCGATTCTGCTTATCTCTATCTCGAAAACACTTTAAAGTTCCAAAAACTGCTTTGAAATCTTTTAAACACACACACAGAGATATATGATTTTGCTTTTTAATTTTCTGCTCCTCAGTCAACAGCTTTCATATTTCAGAGTCCTCATTTCTCCTTGCCTTATTATCACAAAGAATTTTTCAATATAGACAAAAATAATTAAATAGAAAAGAGATGCCACAACAAACGCCATATATAGCTCTCCCCACCTAGAGCTGACAATCACTAACATTTTCTCATATTTGTTCTCTTGGCTCAGTTCAACTCTGCACCTTAACCCTGATATTCCCAGACTCCTTCCGTACACTCCACTTCTCTCCACAGCGCTCATTATCTCCTGACATACCATATAAATCCCTTAGAGTTACAATCATTCCCCTACCTCGGGCATACAAGGTCCACTTGGGCAGGATCTTTGCTTTGTTCACTGGTGATTCCCAAGTACCTAGAACACTGCCTGGAACATAGTAGACACTCAATAAATATTTGTTGAATTGGAAACATGAAGAACATTACATATTTGAGATCTATTCATGTTCATATACAATAAGATATATATATATATATATGTATATATATATATATATATATATATATATATATATATATAGTGCTAGATTATCCACAAAAATAATAAACATAACTAACATTAAATGCTCAGTGTGTGCCAGGCACTATTCGAATGGTTTCACATGTCTCACATGTTGCTCAAGGAGACCTGGGAGATAAACACTAGTAACCTACACGTTATAGACCAACAGTGGCACAGCTGGTTGAAATCCTGGTCCCCAGCCCCAGGTTCAGCACTGGAAGTTGAACAAGCCACAAGGACTTTTCCATTTCTCCAGGGACACATAAAGTGTTGGCAATTTTCCCAGATGAAACCTTTTTTTAAAAAAAACTTTTATTTTTATTTATTTGAGAGAGAGAGAGAGAGAGAGAGAGAGAGAGAGAGGCAGAGAGAGAAGGACAGAGAGAGAATGGGCGCAGCAGGGCCTCCTGCCACTGCAAACTAACTCCAGATGCATATGCCCCCTTGTGCATCTGGTTTACATGGGTTCTGGGGAATCAAACCGAGGTCCTTTGGCTTTGCAGGCAAACGCCTTAACCGCTAAGCCATCTCTCCAGCCCCCAGTATGAAACTTTTGCAATGGCCTTCACTGCACACGTGTGTGGTGCTACAGCGCACACCTCAAGTCAATGGCTATGAAAGCCTTTGTTTCTTGTTTTGTTGACAGCAGAGCACATGCCCTTGAAAATGGCCTTCTTTCCCCAGAAAGTATTGCCTATGAGAGGGCATATATTTGGTGAAGTTAGGGCTTTTTCTCTCTTCCTGTCACTTTTTTTTTTTCCCCCCAAGATAGAGTCTCTCTGTAGCCCAGGCTGACCTGGAATTCACTATGTCGTCTCAGGGTGGCCTTGAACTCATGGTGATTCTCCTACCTCTGCTTCCCAAGCGCTGGGATTAAAGGCGTGTGCCACCACGCCCGGCATCCTGTCACTTTATTCTAAGCATATAGATATATACCAGGTAGACAGGAGGAAATAAATACTTGGTGAATTATGAATGGCTTTTGGATATAAAGTCCTCTAGATATAATTATGCAAGCTCCTTTTTTTAACATTTTTAAAATATTTTATTTACTTATTTGTAAGCAGAAACAGAGGGGAATGAGAGAGAGAGAGATAGAGAATGAATGTGCCAGGACCTCTAGCCCCTGCAAACTAACTCCAGATGCACGTACCACTTTGTGAATCTGGCTTTACATGGGTACTGGGGAAATCAAGCCCAGGTTATTAAGCTTTGCAGGCAAGTGCCTTAAGTGTTGAGCCATCTCTCCAGTCCTGCAAACTCCTTTTTGTAAATATAAATTTTACTTATTTATTTGTGAGAGCAAGAGATAAGGAGGCAGAGGGAGAGAGATAGAGATAGAGAAAAAGAGAGAGAATGGGCGTGCCAGGGCCTCCAGCCACTGCAAATGAGCTCCAGACACATGCTCCACCTTGTGCATCTGGCTTACATGGGTCCTGGGATATTGAACTGAGGTCCTTTGGCTTTGCAGGCAAATACCTTAATGGCTAAGCCATCTTTCCAACCCTTAACTTCCCCCTTACCCCTGAGGTAGAGTCTCACTCTAGCTCAGGCTGACCTAGAATTCACCATGTAGTCTCAGGGTGCCCTTGAACTTACAGTGATCCTCCTGCCTCTGCCTCCCAAGTGCTGAGATTAAAGGTGTGTGCCACCACGCCCGGCCCAAACTCTTTTTATACTACCCCAAAATGTGTGAGACTCTTCTCAAGCCCATCCTCTAAAGTAGCCTGGCATTAAAGATTATTCTGGGACTCTAGCACTTTTCCTGGGATGCTAAGAGAATTTTCCTGAGGGATTCTAAGCCAAAAAACAAGAAATCCAGAAGCCTGGAGCCCAGGAGAGACCATGGCTACAGAGCCTGCTGAGGGCTGGTATGGTGGAATGTTGATGGTGTTGCCAACTACCACATCAGGGCAGAGCCCTGCCCTTGAAGAGACGGCTTTCAGCCAGGCTCTGCCTCTCTCCCCATCTGTTTATCATTGTATCGTATTGGAAAGGCATCATTTCACTCCCCAAGAGACCTCTGGTGTACGACCAGACCACGGAGGCTTTGGGAGCATCTGCAGCAAGTTCCCCGGAGGTTGCACGGTTCGAATTTGCTTTTCTCTCACACACCTCCCAAATAGGGCATGTAAATGAGACACAAAACCAGACCTCACTGGCACCAGGGGGGTGTGGTCCTACTTCTCTCTGGTAGAGGTTCCTCTTAATGTATTGTACAAGAACAGCCTGCCATCTCTTTTAGCAATGTGACAAGTTCCTTTTATCTGTTTATCAAACAATCATGTTCAGTCATGCTCAGAGATAGGGAAGGGATTAAGCATGCCTAAAGCAGTACTTAAAAAAAAAATTTAACCAGGGTACAGTGGCGCACCCCCTTAACCCCAGCACTTGGGAGGCAGAGGCAGGAGGATCTGTGAGTTCAAGGCCACCCTGAGACTACAGAGTGAATTCCACGTCAGCCTGGGCTAGAGTGAGACCCTACCTCAAAGAAAAAAGAAGTATTGTTTATTTATCAGGGAGTGGTGATAAACCAAGGTCTCTTGCTGCTGCAAAGCAACACCAGGCACCTTGTGCCATTTTTTGTCTCTGGTTTACATGGGTCATTTGGGAATTGAACCTAGGCTGGCAGGTTTTGCAGGCAAGCACCTTTAACCACTGAGCCATCTTCCAAGCCCACCTAAATCAATACTTTAATTTTTTTTTAACCATCTTTTTCCAAAATGTCATAGGTCAGTTACAGATCAAAGAACAGTGGACCCCTGGCCTCCTCTCACTTGACTGTGGTTTACAGGAGACAGTGGCCACATCTTTGATGCCACATTTTGAATCACTGTGTGTGTGTGTGTGTGTGTGTGTGTGTGTGTGTGTGTGTGTACATGCACGCACACATGTGCATGCATGCATATACGGGTTTGTATGTGTGGGTGCACATGTGTGTGGAGGCATCAGGGCATCTTAGTAAATGAATTGTTCCCTACCTTCTTCTTTGAGACAAAGTCTCTTGTTTAACTCTCCAGTGTGGTTAGTCTGGCTAGCCAGTGAGTCCCAGGGGTCCTCCTGTCTGCCTCAGCAGCACTGGGGTTACAGGAGAGCACCACCATGCCTGGTACCTTACAAGAGTGCTGGGGACCCGAACTCAGGTCCTCACGGGAGCACAGCCACTTTACCTGCTGAGTCATCGCCCCATCCCTTGAATCACTGTTTGATGTAAGTGGCGGATGGTGGAGCTGGTACTTCAAACATTTTCTTGTATAAAAAATAGTAAGTTTTCTGTGCGCTGAATTGAATTTTAGAATGAGAGATTCTATCCTTTTTTTTTTTTAACTTATTTTTATTTATTTATTACCAAGAGAGGGAAGGAGAGAGAGAATGGGTGCGCCAGGGCCTCCAGCCTCTGCAAAGGAACTCAAGACACGTGCACCCCCTTGTGCATCTGGCTAATGTGGGTCCTGGGGAATCGAATCGAGGTCCTTTGGCTTTGCAGGCAGACACCTTAACCACCAAGCCATCTCTCCAGCCCTATCCTTAAATAAATAAATAAATAAAACCTTTACTGTTCTCTACTACACCTCACTAGCTCATATCTCATTCATTCTTTTCCATTTATGTTATGTGTCTAACCTCCTTTTGGGTTTGGTTTACTTATGACTGTATTCACAGCTGAGCTTCCACCACTGAGGAAGCTTCTGGCATTTTCATTAACAAATCCACTCATCAACAATTAGTGAATGCCTATGAGATGCCAGGCCTTCTTTTAGAAGCTTGGCATGGAGACTGCGGTGTTTTCTGTTTTGTTTTTCCTGTTTTGCTTGTTTGAGATAGGGTGTTACTATATAGCCTCGACTGGCTCAAACATGAGCAATTCTCCTGCTTCAGCCTCCTGAGCGCCAAGGTGACGGGCATGTGCCATCACACTCAGCTCAGAGTAAAGTTCCTGCTCCCAAAGAACTTATTTTATGTCTTAGAACACTTACATTCTAGTAAAACCAAACCAAACAAAAAACATGCTTATGTGTAGAAGAAGAGTCAGGGTACAGGAGAAAAGGAAACTGAACAGGTATGATTCTAGATCATACCTGGGCAGAGAATGCCCCTCAGACCCTTGTGTTCATCACATCTTCAGCACTGAACGATCCTAGCTCTACAGCCACACTCAAACAGGACGTCCTGCTGGGAGCTTTGGAAGTTGAGTGAGGAACGTGCTCAGGAGCAGCTCTGGTGGTCCTCTGATGAGACTCCATCTCAGAAGCACGGTGGATGTGCCCTGACCCTAACATACTCTTCCACCACATTAAAACATAAAATAAAATAAAAAAGCAAAAATAAAAACTAGCTTTACAGCATAAGGCTCCATAAGGGCCAGTAAGCCAGTGAGTCCAAAAAGTGCAGGCATATAACCAACAGCCCATAACCATGTGCTAAGCTTTGCTGTCTCATGATGATTTCCCTCTGCCAGGTTCTTACCTTGATAAACAGATAGCCTTCTCCCCAAGCCATATACATGATCCGACAGAGAGCCTTATGAAGGAACAGCCAGAAATTAGAGTCCTTTTCCTTTACCATACTATTTCCCCAACCCCACAGAGCTTAAATATCTTTAGATACACTTGGAGTACTAGAAATAATTATTTTGATTTCTAATTGGATTTCTCTAGTGTTGAGATGGCCCTAGGAAGGTGCCATTATATAGAGAAGATTTCACCAGAGGGTCCAGAAGGAACCAAGCTGAGTAATAAGCATCCTGTCACATGAGCCGATTTAGAGATGGGAGTTGACATCGTGATGGCTGGAGTGTCGCTTCTCCACTCCATGATAAGTCAGTGTCGATACAAATACTTAAGACCTCAACCTCAGCTCCTCCCAATAGTAATATATTATTAACAAGGATATGAATTTGCTTTTTTTATTTATTTTCAAGGAGAGAGAGGAGAGCAAGTGTGAGCATGCCAAGGCTTCCTACCACTGCACACGAACTCTAGATGCATGTGCCACTTTGCATATCTGGCTTTATGTGGGCACTGGTGAACTGAACCCAGGCCACCAGGTTTTCCAAGCAAGCACTTTAACCACTGAGCCACATCTTTCTAGCCCTGTAATATTTTTAATTAGGAGAACCAACTTATTAATATTGACAGCAACAATGTACTTTCCTTACCCTGATAGTTGAAATCCAGGTTAGCTTAGCTCTCTCTCTCTCTTGTTTAAAGATTTTTTTTTAAGAAACATTTTTATTTATTTATGAGAAACACAGAGAGAGCATGGGCATGTCAGGGCCTCTAGCCACTGCAAAGTCTAGATTCATGCACACTTTGTATACCCAGTGTTACATGAGTATTAGGGAATCAAACCTGGGTCCACCCAGGTCATTAGGCTTTGTAGGCAAGTGCCTGAAGCACTAAGTCCTCTTCTCTCCAGGCCAACTTAGCTCTTTTAATAGAGACTTGAAGTGTTTGTTCCTCCCACAATAGATCAGAACAAACCTCATGCCTCTCACCCAACTAGTTCTTCCTGGAAAATGTAGGTCAGAAAGCTCTGAATTGGCAATAAGGGAAACGTGGGCTTGGCCATCAAGGTCAGAGGTTGAGTGTTTGCCTGCATTCAGTCCCTAGTGCTGAAAGAAAAGAAAAGAAAAAGGCAGGGAGAGGATTGACCTTGACCTTGATCAAGATCCCGAGCTTCTCAAAGCATCACGTCCTAGGCTTGACTGAGATGAACTCTGCAAGTGTCTCTTACACATCACTTCAGCTTTTCCATTCTTTCACAACTTGACTTCGTCCACTCCTTCCTCCTGGGTCACACCTCAGTACGCTATGCTTCAGGTCAGCAGGGCCTTCTTCCACCGGCCCAGCAGCTCCAGGGACACAGCGACATTTCTTGTATCGTGTACAGACCCCTCCACCAACGGTCTTCCCGGTAATTACAAGCACAGACGGCGCGATAGATCCCCACTTCTCAGGAAAGAGAAACGTACTTGCGGTCTTCATTCATTCCCCCTCCAGAGGGAAGTGTTGCAAGGATGCTCATCATTGAGATTCAGAGCCCACCTTAAGAAAATCATGGAAAATATGGAAGGCTAATAGTCATGTTTTAAGTAGTTAGGACTAAAGACCTGGGATGTCACCTACCTGCCACTCTTACTTGTTTTTTTGAGGTAGGGTCTCACTCCAGCCCAAGCTGACTTGAAATTCACTAGGTAGTCTCAGGGTGGCCTTGAACTCACGGTGATTCTCCTATCTCTGCCTCCCGAGTGCTGGGATTAAAGGCACACGCCACCATTTGTGGCTGCTGCTGCTTCTTTTTTTTTTTCTTTTTTGATAGACAAAGACTATTTAGGCCTTGCTCTTACCCACGAAAGCCACAGCCTCACGCTAAGAAACACCATAGTCCAGGCCTGCTGGCTCGGTGCATGGTCAGCGAGGCAGCTTACTTTGGAGTTAAGTTATACACTGCTTTACTCACTGACCAATGGACCCTGTTCTCACTGATGCCCATAGTCTATGATTTTGCAAAGTGATCTTGATCAAGGTCAAGATTAATCCTCTCCCTGCCTTTTTCTTTTCTTTCAGCACTAGGGACTGAATGTAGACAAACACCTGTTTGTCATGGTATCACATCAGACAATCATCTTTCCACTTCTGAGATGTCTAGTACCAAGAAACAAGGGAAAGAGAGCTGGGCGTGGTGGCACACGCCTTTAACCCCAGCACTCGGGAGGCAGAGATAGGAGGATCGCCTTGAGTTCAAGGCCACCCTGAGACTACCTAGTGAATTCCAGGTCAGCCTGGGCTACAGTGAAACCCTACCTGGAAAAAAAAAAAAAGAAAAGAGAAGAGAAAAGAAACGAAAGGAAAGGAAAAAAGAAACATGGGAAAGGTGCTTCTTTTGATGGGAAATAATTTCCATGTTATCCAGAGATGTGAGTGAGGAGAAAAGTTAGCTGTTGGTCATCATCCTTTGAGCATCATGAATCCATAGGACAAGTCTTGTGTGATGGTACCAAACGGAGGTAGAGCGCTGCAAACAGGCCACGTGAACTAGAATGGTGGCCAAACTTGGCTTTGGTTGACACGTAAACATCCAACAAACTTCCAAGGAACTGATGTAACCATTAACAATTTTGTTGCTGTTGTTGTTTTGATTTTCTGAGGTAGGGTCTCGCTGTATCCCAGGTTGACCTGGAATTCCCTCTGTAGTCTCAGGATGGCCTTGAACTCATGGTGATTCTTCTACCTCTGCCTCCCTAGTGCTGGGATTAAAGGCATGTGCCACCACGCCCAGCTACCCTTAGGAATTTTAATTTTTTAGGGCACACTCTTCTGTTGCTGTTGTCTATCTTACGTCAGACAGGAGGTGATGTCCACCCTCTATTCATGCCATTGTTTTCCCCTGCCATCATGGAGCTTCCCCTCGAGTCTGCAAACCAAAATAAATCCCTTTTTTCCCTTTAAGAAGAAAGAATTTTAACTTTTCAAACAAGGTTCTTTTAAAAAAAAATACTCTACTAATGCATTTCCAAAAAACATTTTAGTTGTATACTCATAACAATGGAATATAATATATAAAAGATAATGAAATTCTTCCATAATAGTACATGCATGAACCAGGAAAACATTATGCTCAGTGAAATAAGATGAGCACAAAGGAACAAATATTGTGTGATTCACTTACGTGAAGGGCTCAGAACAGGCCAGTGACTGAGTAAGTAGCCTAGAGGTTGCTGGGGGTAATAGGGATAGGGTTACATGGGTTCTATTCATCAATACAAAAATGAAGCCAGGTTGCAGAGATGGCTTAGCAGTTAAGGCCCTTGCCTGTGAAACCCAAGGACCAAGATTCAATTCCCTAGGATCCATGTAAGCCAGATGCATAAGATGGCACATGCATCTGGAGTTCATATGCAGTGGCTAGATGCCCTGGTCTACCCATTCATTCTCCCTCTGCCTCTTTCTCTCTCAAATAAATAAATAAATAAATAATATCCATATTTTTTAAAAAATTAAGTAATAGTGGCAATGACTTCCTATCATGAATGTACTAAATTTTATCCTTTTAAAAGGAGAAAATAATCAAAACAGGGAGACCTTTGAGCACGGCACACACATGCACACAAGCACACGTATGCTTTGAAAAGCTTATCCCTGGATCTTTCTCTGAGGCTGTAGAAAGGGCAGGTGCAGATTCAAGTGAGTTTTGTCATTTGGCTGCAAAAATGGAGTTCTAGAGCATTGACCATGAGTGAAAGGAATCCTATTTCTACTCTGCAGTCCAACCTGGGGCACGTTGTTGTTGCTGGGGTGTGTGTGTGTGTGTGTGTGTGTGTGTGTGTGTGTGTGTGTGTTTGAGGCAGGTCTCCCTCTAGCCCAGGCTGACATGGAATTCATTATGTAGTCCCAGGCTGGTCTTGAACTCATGGGGGTTGTCCTACCTCTGCCTCCCAAGTGCTGGGACTAAAGGTGTGCACCACCACACCTGGCTGCAGTGTTATGTAAGCGTTAACATTTTTTTCTTGGTTTTTCGAGGTAGGGTCTCACTCTAGCCCAGGCTGATCTGGAATTCACTAGGTAGTCTCAGGGTGGCCTTGAACTCACAGCGATCCTCCTACCTCTGCCTCCCGAGTGCTGGTATTAAAGGCGTACGCCACTATGCTCAGCTCTCAAATTATTTTATTTTATTTTATTTATTTATTTGAGAGCGACAGACACAGAGAGAAAGACAGATAGAAGGAGAGAGAGAGAATGGGCGCGCCAGGGCTTCCAGCCTCTGCAAACGAACTCCAGACGCGTGCGCCCCCTTGTGCATCTGGCTAACGTGGGACCTGGGGAACCGAGCCTTGAACCGGGGTCCTTAGGCTTCACAGGCGAGCGCTTAACCACTAAGCCATCTCTCCAGCCCAGCTCTCAAATTTTAATATTAATATAGAAATTAAGAGTAGGTCTTATGTTGTTTGAAAGTATGTCCTTTTTTTCTAAAATTTACATATTGTTCATGGATTGTTACTCAGGTACAGAAGTACAAACAAAGCTTTAGCTGACTCTGTAACATACAAAAGCACACTAGACAAAATAATGACACTTCTAAAAAATGTTTGTTTCCTTATAGGCTTATATATGTCCATGCAAGGGTCTCTTCTGTTGCAAACAAATGCTCATCTGGCTTTATGTGGGTGGCTGGGAAATTAAACTCTGGCCAATAGGCTCTGCAAAGCACTTTTAATTACTGAGCCACCTCTCCTTCCAGTCCAACATTTAATCGGGCCTTGTGCCTAGACAGGAGACTCCCTGCTGTGACTCCTCGGGCCTCAAGCCCAACAGAACAACCAGCTCGGTCCCACCTCCATCTCCTCCCTCCCTCACACTTTCCAAGGCCAATAAGGAGCCATTTCCATGTGGAGAAGACTCTCTCTCCTTCACTGGCTTTAATCTCCCTCACTGACTTCCTTGGCCTGGAACTCCACAGGCATACAAGATGACACTCCCCACAGGACCTTCCTCTCCCACGGTCTTCATCATTTCCACTAGTTCGGTCTTGTGTAAGCACCTTCTGTGAACCCTACCAGACTGGTTAAGTCTACTAAGTGAGCAATGCTCTGTTAGTGACTAAGAATTAACTGCAGTGGGCTGGAGAGATGGCTTAGCAGTTAAGCACTTGCCTGTGAAGCCTAAGGACGCTGGTTAGAGGCTTGATTCCCCAGGACCCACGTTAGCCAGATGCACAAGGGGGCATATGCAACTGGAGCTCGTTTGCAGTGGCTGGAGGCCCTGGTGTGCCCATTCTCTCTATCTATCTATCTCTCTGCCTCTTTCTCTGTCTGTCACTCTCAAATAAATACAAATAAACAAAAATTTTAAAAAATAAAATAATTAACTGCAGTTGGTACTTCAGGAACAATCATTTCAAGGTGCTTAATGCACATATTTAATCCTGGAGTCTGTGTTTACCACAGTATATAAAATCTTCACAATAAATGGATTAATATTAGCTCCATGTTAAAAGAATTGGAGATGTTAAAAGAAAAAAAACAAGTAAGCCGGGAATGGTGGTGCATGTCTTTAACCCCAGCACTTGGGAGGCAGAGGCAGAAGAATCACCGTGAGTTCGAGGCCACCCTGAGACTACCTAGTGAATTCTAGGTCAGCCTGAGCTAGAGTGAGACCCTACCTCGAAAAACCAAAAAATAGCAACAACAACAACAAAAATAAAGTAATCTGTTAGCTCATATGCTAATTGAAAAATTAACAAGATAAAATTTAATAAATCATTAAAAATCCAGGGCTAGGGAGATGGCTCGGCAGTTACAGGTGCTTGCTTGCAAAGCCTGCTGTCTTGGGTTTGATTCCCCAATACCCACAAAAAGCCAGGTGGCACAAAGTGAACTTACAGAGGTCCTGGCAAGCCCATGCTCTTTCCCAAATAAATAAATAAATAAATAAATATTTTTTAAAATCCATCTCCTTACCAGGTATGGTGGCACATACCTTTAATCCCAGAACTCGGGAGGCACAGGTAGGAGGATCGCTGTGATTCCAAGGCCACTCTGAGACTACATAGTGAATTCCAGGTCAGCCTGGGCTACAATGAGACCCTACCTCAAAAAACTAAAATGAGGGGCTGGAGAGATCACTTAGCAGTTAAGGTGTTTGCCTGCAAAGCCAAAGGGCCTCAGTTCAATTCCCCAGGACCCACGTAAGCCGGATGCACAAGGGGGCCACATGCATCTGGAGTTTGTTTGCAGTGGTTGGAGGCCCTGGCAACCCATTCTCGATCTCTCTCTTTCTCTGCCTGTTTCTTTCTCCCTCCCTCTCTCTCTCTCTCTCTCTCAAATAAATAAAATATATTTTAAAAACTAAAAAGAAAAAAAATCTCATCTCCTCATGAGTGAGTTTCCTAATATGTATCCAATTGAAAACAAATTTCAGTTATGTAATAAAAGCTTTGTATACAACTTGGGTCCATCTATCCAAGGCACTAAACAATCCTTTTTATATAATTGTGCCTTAATCACCACCTTTAAAATGTTGCCAAGTAGCCGGGCGTGGTGGCACACACCTTTAATCCCAGCACTTAAGAGGCAGAGGTAGAGGATCACTGTGAGTTTGAGGCCATCCTAAGACTACATAGTGAATTCCAGGTCAGCCTGGGCTAGAGCAAGACCCTACCTCAAAAAGAAAAAGAAAAAAGGTTTCCAAGTAATACAAACGTTTTTATTTTGTTTTTATTTTATGGGGATACAAGGTCTCTAACCACTGCAATCGAACTCCAGGTGCTTGTGCAGCTGGCTTGATAGGGCACTAGGGAACAGAACCTGGCTCCATTGGCTTTGCCAACGGATGCCTTAACTGCAAAGCTATCTCTCCAGGCCCCAAGTAATATATATATTTGTTGTAGAAAATTAGAGAATAAAGTCAAGGGAGAAAGGGCCACAATACTAGTACCTAATGTCAATAACTACTGATGGATATTTATGTTCTCACACATTTTGCAAAGAATCTGTGTAGACTTTTGAGCATAAAATGGGATGCATATGTCTGTTTTTCTTTAATTTTTTATGTGTGTCTGTATCTTTTATTTAATGAAATTCCCACTTGTTAGTCTTAAGATATTTCAGGAGTTTTTTTGTTTTGTTTTTTTCCTAAGTAGGGTCTCACTCCAGCCCAAGCTGACCTGGAATTCACCATGTATCTCAGGCTGGCCTCAAACTCACTGTAATCCTCCTACATCTGCCTCCTGTGGGCTTTGAACTTGCTAAATTGCAGGGGTGAACTCATAATCCTCCTGCCTCTCCCTCCTGAGCGCTGGGATTACAGACATGCACCAGCACCCCCAGTTTACGCAGTGTGGTGGTGGAGCCCAGGTATGCTAGGTACAGGTCCACCAACTGAGCTGTATCCTTCTTTATGAGCTTTGAACTTAAGTGAGAGAAGATACATTTATAAGCCAAAATGTATGCTTCCATTAATGACTGCATGACTCGTAAACCTCTATTTTTTATAATATTTTATTGATTTGAAACAGTGAGAGAAGAGAGAGAGAAAGAAAGAGAGAGAATGGGAATGCCAGGGTCTCTAGCCACTGCAGACAAACTCCAGACGCATGCGCCATCTTGTACATCTGGCTTACATGGGTTCTAGGGAATTGAACTCAGGTCCTTGGCCTTTGCAGGCAAGCACCTTAATGGCTGAGCCATCTCTCCAGCCCCCAAACCTCTATTTTTGACAGTTAAATTGTTTCACTTTTTTTTTCTATTACATAAGAAACTCTGTGATGAACCTTCCTCCATGTTTACATACTTAAAAGGTTAATAGTAACAGCCTATCTAAAAGCAATGTTTAGGTAAATACAGGTGAAAATACAGATTTAAGGGGCACACAGAATTTTAGTACTCTAGATATGCTTAGAACTTTTAAACCAGATCAAACCAAAATTTTAAAAAAATCCAAAGACTTCAAATAGATGTTTCTACATCTCAGCCACTTGAGGTAAGAAAGCACATAGGTGAAAATTCTAGAAGCTTGTGCTGATTTGGAAGACAAGACATATCCTAATTTTAAAAAAGAGATGTTTATTTTTATTTAATCAAATGATAAATAATGGTTAAGCAGAAAAAAGATAAACTCATATTTGTAAAAACTAACTTCCTCCAATTTTAAAGATTAAAATTTTATTAATCTGATTTAAGAAACATACATTATAGAGAAATTGGAAAACAGAGAGAAGATCTGAACTCCTCAGAACACAACAAATATGTGAAAACCTTTTACTATTTTCTTTACATGTGCATTTTAAAACAATTTTCCACCCTCTTTTCCCCCACTCAGCCCCCCAAACCCATGGGGAGATGGCTCCCTGAGGGCCACACAGCACCTGTCATGCCATTTCATCTTTGCTTCAAGCAGCCCTCCTTGCTAAGCTATAACTGTTCCCTGCTTAATCCCTAGGTTCTACATAAGTGCACATCCCGCTGGAAAGCATGCCAAAGCTCCTGGGCCCAAGACCTCCAGTGCCCAGCACAATGGGAAAGCTCAGTGCCCACTTCCAGCTGCCATCATCCTCTTAAAGCCAGGCATTGCCCCATAATGCTGATGATTTTCTACAGCTGATCAGCACCCCAAGCAGTAACTACACCTCCAAGAGCATTTTAATCTCTGTACTTGGGAGGCTGAGGTAGGAGAATTGTGAGTTAGAGGTCAGCCTGGGAATATATATCACCTTAAAAGTTTGAAAAGTTCGAAAAGTTCTTCTTCTTCTTCTTTTTTTTTTTTTAAAGTATTTTTATTTGAGAGAGACAGAGGGAGAAAGCGAGTGGGTATGGGCTGCCTCCTGCACTGCAAATGAACTCCAGATGCATGTGCCCGCTTTGTGAATCTGGCTTTACATGGGTGCTGGGGAATGGAGGGTCATCAGTGTTTGCACGTCAGCACCTCTGAACCATCTCTGCAGCCCCTGAAAGTTCACTCTTCACAACAGCCTGCAGAGGCAGAAAGGGCAGATCCTCCCCATAAACAGAAGAGACGGAAACAGAGGGGTTGAGTGAGGAGCACAGCTGGTCCGGTGGTTTTACTGTCAAACGTCCATCACAGACTCATGGGTTCCAATACTTTAATCTCCAGTTGGTGGTGCTGCTGTGGACTCCCGACGAGGTAGAGCCTTGTTTGGGAAAGGGCGACACAGGGACAGGCCTCGGAGTGGTACAGACTAGCCCAGACCTGCTGGCCACTGCTCTTTCTACTTCCTGCTGATGCGACACCAGCTGTCTGCTCCTGCCCCGCATTCCCTCCCTGACAGACTTCTCCAGGAACCTGTAAGCCTTAAACGAGCTGTGTTTCCTGAAGTCGTTTCTGGTCTGATACTCTGTCTGTCCCCGCAAAGAGAAAGAAACTGACACAGCTATGAGTGGCAGAGCTTGACTATGAAGCTGTAAGTTGACCCTTTAACCTGCCTTTTTTTTTTTAACTTTTTTTTGTTCTTTTTTTTAAATTTTAATTTTATTTATTTGATAGAGGGGGGAAAAGGGAGAAAAAGAGAGAGAATGGGAGTGCCAGGGCCTCCAGCCACTGCAAACAAACTCCAGATGAATGAGCCACCTTGTGCATCTAACTTATGTGGGTCCTGGGAAATCGAACCAAGATCCTTTGGCTTCACAGGCAGGCGACTTAACCGCTAAGCCATCTCTCCAGCCCCCATTTTTAAAAAGAAAATTTTTAAATATTTTTTAAAATTTATTTTCAAGGAAGCAGGTGGAATGAATGGGCGTGCTAGGGCCTCCAACTTCCTTAAACAAACCAGATGCATGTGCTACTTTGTGCATCTGGCTTTACATGGGTACTGGGGAATCGAACTCAGGTCATTAGGCTTTACAGGCAAGTACCTTAACCATTAGCCCATCTCTCCAGCCCCTAACCAGCCATTTGTAAGACTGGCAACTGGAAATTCAGAGTCAGAAAGATCTCCTCCAACCTAATCATCTCTTAGTCACCCATAAGGAGCATAAGGCCCAGACAAACTAGGGGGCTGCCCAAAGTCCCCAACTGGTCGGACAGACCTCCAGCAGGGCAGACTTGAATTGTTCCTAGAGAGATGATCTTTAATAAGCTGTTCTCTTGTCCAATATTTTCTGCTTAGCCAAAAGGTATGTAGGAATGAAAAATCCTAAAAGTGTAGAAAATTAAGAGTCAGAAAGGGCCCCTATACTCCTCAGGCCAACCCACGCCCTGGCTTTACTAGAAACAAATCTAGTCAACAATGTTTACTTCCTTCTTGGACGCTCGGCGTGTGATAGGCCACAGACCAGCAAAGTGAAAGTGAAGCGAACAAGAGGTGACATCCTGAAAATACCTGATAGCAGACATACCCGCTATGGAACGGCTGCTACCACAAAATAACCAGGGTTCCAGAGAGGCTCCCCAAGCTAGACCACCCTCTGGCCGCCCAGGAGCTGCTGGAGGGGACTTGTGTTTTCGAAAAAAAGCGTCCTTCACAAGTCCCTTGTCCCTTTCACCTACAAAGGTAGCAATACTCTTTGGCTAAATGCGTCTGTTTTACAAATCAACTAGAATCACAGTATTAAAAAAAAAAAAAAAAAAGACAGCACCTTTCCAGGGCTGTCACAGGTCCCCCACATCCGCACCCGAAGGACTCAGGCCCTCCCGAGCTCATGATGACCTGGGCACCATGGTACTCAGCATGTGGCTGGCCACCTGTATGCTTCAGCGGTTCAGGGTCCTTCTCTGGCGACATGGAAATCTCATGGCGGAAAAGGCTCATTTCCTCTATTAACTGTCTGCTGTGTGCCAATGTGCGTGGCCCCTACCTTCAAGACTCTTAGGCAAGGAAAAAACCAAAACTCATGCACCAAGCAAGCTAAGCGCAGTCACAGGGCAGTGGGCTGTGAGCAGGAGCCGCGGGGCTGCATGTGGTGGAGGGTGAGGCCGCTGCGAGAGAGAAACAGCTTGGTTTACAGAAGAGAAAACCGGAGTCCAACGTCGCTGGGCATCAAGGGCAAGGCCGGGGGGGTGGGCAGTGGGTGGGCCTTCGGGCTGCAGCGGTGGGCCTAGCGAGGTGGCGGAGGGCACCGAGCCCGCCCGCGCGCGCGATGCTCGCCGACCGGGGTGCCCGGCTGGGGCCCGCTACGCAATTGGCTCGCGAGGGAGCGGATGTGGGCGCCCGGGGCGATGCTCTTGTCAACGGACCGTCGGGGTGGCATCTCTGATGGCACCGCCGGTGGCACCGCCAGCCCCTTCACCCCCACCCCACCCCGACCCCCGGGTACCTGTGCGCCTTCGCAGCCGCCAAACAAACGCGGGCTGCGGGAGATCCACCAGGTTTCCACGTTAAGCCTCCAGACCAGGGCCAGGGCCAGGGCTGCCCGGGACCCCCCCCCCCACTCCCCGCCCGCGGACCCCCGGTCTAAGTCTCCCGTGGACGCACTGTGGCGGCGGCTGCCTGCGCGCTACGGGGAGGGAGGGCGGGTTTCTTCCGCGGTTGCCACCAGCTTTTCCCGAAGCAGCAGCAGCAACAGCAGCAGCAGCAGGAGGAGGAGAACAGTCCCCCCCCCGGGGGGGCCACGCCGATCGGGGGCTCTGGGGAGGGTCTGGGGGTCGGCGATGGCTGGCTCGGCCCCGGCTGGCACCCTCGGCACCAGGCCCGGGCACGGCGGCCGTGGAGGAAGGACCGGTGCCATGTGGGGCTCGCGCCAGGCGCAGCGCGGGCGGGATCCATCCTCCCGGGTGAGCGCAGCCAGGCGAGCGCCCCTTCTCTCGGAGCCCGCGGCGGTCCCCGGGGGTTGGGGGGTGGTGGTGGTGGTGGGTGGGGGGAGAGACGGCGACCCGGGCTTCCCCCGCACGGCCAGGCCCGGACCCCGAGGCCGGTGCCAGGTGGGCGGGCGCGGCGCCGGGAGCCGCTCGGGGCAGGAGCGCCCAGGCCGCTGTCGTATTACCTGGCCAGTGTGGTTTTCCCCGAGCCCGGGAGGCCGCGCAGGAGGTAGAGGTGTTTCCTAAAGCCGTGCCGGCGCGGAGGGGTCCCCCGCGGGGGCGGCGGCCGCGGCGGCTGCGGTCGGAGGCTCAGCCTCCCGAACGATTCCAAAAAGCTGTCCTCCATGGGGAGGGGGCTGCCCGCGAGGGCTTGGGCTCCCGCTCCTGAAGTCACGGTCTTGGCCAAAGCTGTTGTGTTTCTTGTTGTGTTTTTCTTTTTCTTTTTTTTTTTTTTTCTTTCCTTTTTTTTTTTTTTTTATTTGACTCTCGGGCCATGTGATAGATGGAGGGGCGGGCGCTCGGAGCCCAGCCCCTCCTCCCCACCCACCGGAACCGCGCTGCGTGGGAGGGGGCGTCCCCCACCTGCGAGGCCCCGAGACCGACAGCCTGGAAAAATATGGGGGACGCAGCCACCCCCACATCCTCCCAAGCCAGCTTCCCCTTTCTGCCTCCCGATGTCCTGCTTTCTGAAGGAAGGAGGCCCACCCCAGGACACACTGGGACATTGCCTCGCCTGGCCGCCACTGTTGCAGCCAAGACCCTCTGCTAAGCAGCGCGCTGCCCCAGCCCACCTCCCACGGGCCCAGACCTTGCAAGAAACCGTCTGTGTTGACCTCAACGCACTGTGGGGAGTGTTTTGGATAGCAACAGCCAAAGGCGCTCGTGTGCCCCCAGTTTGTGTGCACCGACATCTGGCTGGTTTCCCAGGGGTCAACGCACACTCCTCCAGGCCTTGTTATCTTTTCTATGGCTGGTGTCCCAGGGCCCGGCACACACTCCTCCAGGCCCCCTGTATTTTCTCTTTTCTCCTTATCAGCCTGCCAAAAATATTCTTGGAAAGCTTTGTTGCCAGGACATAAGTTTAGATGCCATCCTCCGGAAAAGCAGCCCTTAGTCTCCGATGAACTTAGTATCAGTTGCACGAGGGACTTTTAAGCAGCACCTGTGCAGGGGGCACCCCGTGGCTTTCAGATCCCACAGCTCATGGAACCACTTAGAATCGAGTTCTAGCTTCCTGGGAATCGAACCTGGGTCCTTTGGCTTTTGCAGGCAAGACTTTTAACCGCTAAGCCATCTGTCCAACCCCTTTGAAAACTTATTTTTAAAATTTATTTTGATCCTTTTTATTTTACTGAAAGAAATAGTATTCAAAATTTCCATGCTAGAAAATCCAGGATATTTATAGGTAGCTTTGACTACAATAATTATTGTAAAATAAATACATTTTGTTTCTGGCACATAATGTATGAACATTATGAAAAAATTGTGGAGCCGGGCGTGATGGTGCGCGCTTTTAATCCCAGCACTTGGGAGGCAGAGGTAGGAGGATCGCTGTGAGTTCGAGGCCCTCCTGAGTTCCAGGTCAGGCCCAGCTAGAGTGAGACCCTACCTGAAAAAACAGAAAAAAAAAAAAAAAAAGTGCGGGGGCGAGGGTGGACAGTGTTTCCTGAGTCAAAAATCCAGATTATTTCACAATTTTTGGAAGGGGCTGTCCAAGTAGGGAGGGCCTTTGCCTGAGAGTTTCATCTTCCCCTGGGGCTTCCCTGGGGTGGGTGGGGCGGGGTGGGGCAGGGAGCTGTTCTTAGAAATTCCCTCCCAGCAGGCAGTACACTTCATTGATTATTCACAACCCTGCTAAGAGACAGCAGAACGGCTTGTTAGGAGCAACACAAAGTACAGGACCATGACAGCGACACAATTTATTACCCCGTTATACTGCCTGTGACCCAGGGACTGCACCCGGGGCGACTCCCACACACTGAACTGATCTCCACCCTCAGTACGGACACGTTCCACAGGAGTCTTTCCTCGGCCTCAAACACTCCCTTTTTCATTCCGGGCTTTTGCTGTCCAGTAGAGCTACTAGTCACACGTGGCCATTGTGCGTTTGGAAGGCAGCGTGCTCAAATCAAAGAGAGATTAAATATATACTCACTGAGGAGATAACTCAGTGCTGGGCAAAGTGCTTGTTGCACAAGCTTGAGGACCTGACTTTGGCTCTCCGGGATCCCCGTAAAGCTGGCAGCATGAATGCTCTGTAATCGCAGCACACCAAGGGCTGGGTGGGAGAGTCCCCAGAAGCTCAAGGCCAGCTAGCCCTGCGCACACGGCAGTGAACGATAGAGACCCTGCTTCCGCTGGAAGGCAAGGACTGATGCCCACACTTACACCATGGCATGTGCGTGCCCACACTTAAACACACACACCACACACACATTTTTATTTTTAATATACACTTTTTGAAAACTTAGTATGAAAAGTGAGAAACAGTTTATTTTGCTATACTAGAAACTATTACCGTAATGGACGTAACAAAAATAAAACCAGTGCTGGAGTGATGGCTTAGTGGTTAGAGCGTTTGCCTGCAAAGCCAAAGGACCCAGGTTCAATTCCCCAGGACCCACGTTAGCCAGATGCACAAGGTGGTGCATGTGTCTGGAGTTCGTTTGCTGTGGCTAGAGGCCCTGGCATGCCCATTCTCTCTCTCTCTCTCTTTCTCTCTGTCAAATAAATAAATAAAAATTAAAATAAACCAGAAAGACTGGTGTGGTGGCACACACCTTTAACTCAGGGAAGCAGAGGTAGGAGGATCACCATGAGCTCAAAGCTACTCTGAGACTACATAGTAAATTCCAGGTCACCCTGAGCCAGAGTGAGACCCTACCTCGACAAACCAATAATAATAAATAAAACCAGATACAGGATGCTGTTGAAGGAGAAACTGGAATAAGATAGCTTTTTACCCGCAGTGAGGGACAGAAGCTCCAAGGGAGCAAGAAGATGCCACATCCCCACCCACCCGCACTGGCAAAATGAGAACTCAGCGTCTGATCCAGTCTCCCCCAAGAGGACTACTACCAGCAATTCCTCAGCGACAGTGCCCCCAGCTTCTTCCCCAGTCTAGCATACTTGGGTGGGCTGGCCTCTCTGGGTCCCCAAGTCCATGCGCCAATCAGATCTGTCCCTTACACACCTGGGTGATACCACCCTGCCTATGAGCTCTCTTCCACACCGACAGCCCGGCCTGTGGTCTTGTCACCTGGCTGGAACAGGGGAGGGCTCTGTGACAATGCCTGGGTCTTTTTGTCTGCTGGCTTCTCACCTATTGTTTGTTTCCAAACGTCTTTTCACTTTGTTTTATATATACGAGTTTCCTCTAAGCTCTGGGGCTGCCTTGTGCCCAATAACTCTCTCAGCTACCTACTCTGTGGGTGTCTGCATTTCCCCGCCTTGCTGCACTCCCCTCTGTGACTTAGGAGATCTTACTTTAAGCCCTGAGTCCTTGGCTGCCTTAGTTCTTAGCCTTTCCTGCCCCTTGCGAGAGTGGGGTGAAGAGCTGAGCGCTTCTGCTTTCCTCCCACGGGTGTGGGCACCTGTGTTTTTTTCTAAATCCTTTGGCCTGGGTTCTCAGGGTTTGTCTTCCGTGTGTACCCGCTTCTTGGGCTTCTCTCTTGGGAATTTCCCTAACTCTATTTTTCCCATTTCTGTGTCTACAGACAGCCAAGGAGGAGTCTTTCAGCTAGCCTCCTACCTGGATCCCAATCCCCCTCCCTTAATAGTCCTCATAATTCATAATTTCTCTTTAAATAAGTTCAATAATTTGTAATTTACCTTTCTCAGAGTCTGACTGTTCAATTATTTGTTAAAATAGACAAGCCCAGAAGTTGGGGTTCACAGGCTTACCCAAGCCCTAAAACCCTGCATCACTTATTTGGACGCTACTTGAGACTTTGGGAGGGTGAGGCAGGAGGATATCTGAGAACTGGAAATTTAGGATCAGCTTGAGTAACATAGGGAGACTCAAAAGAAAAAAAAAAAAAAAGGAAGGAGGGAAAATAACCTGATAAACCATTTTTGGCAAATGACAAATGTTTCTCTAAATATTACTATTTAGCAAGATGTAGAGATATGAGAAGATAAAAAATAAAAACTAGTGGATAAATCTACCAACAGAAATATACTCTAGACAAGCCTGATTTGGTAATTCTGCCCTGTTCCGCCGCCACTCCTGCATTCTATACCCATCTCTCACATGCGTGTGTGTTGCTCAGGCTCAAACTCAGGGCCTCACACCTGCTAGGCAAGCAGGGTACTATTGTGCAATATCCTCACACTGCACCTAGTACTCCTGAGCTGGAGATAGGGCTGTAAGGTTAAGGTGCTTGCCTGCAAAGCCTAACAACCTGGATTTGATTCCCCAGTACAACCTACATAAATCCAAATACACAAAGTGGTACATGCATCTGGAGTTTGCAGACTAGAGGCCCTGGCTTGCCCATTCTCTCTCTCTCTCTGTCCTTGTAAATAATAAATAAATAAATAAATTTAAAATCTGCTCCCCAGTACATTATGCCAAGCCCAAAATGGGGAGTATCTTTCTCAATATAATTGTTAAAAAAATGCACATTGCTGCAACACTCATAAAATGCTTCCACAAGAAGAGATTAAGAATTAGAGGGCTGGGGCTGGAGGGATGGCTTAGCGGTTAAGGCACTTGCCTGAAAAGCCAAAGGACCAAGGATCAATTCCCCAGGACCTATGTAAGCCCGATGCACAAGGTGGTGCATGTGTCTGGAGTTCATTTATAGCAGCTGGAGGCCCTGGTGCACCCATTTTCCCTCTCTCCCTTCTCTCTCTCAAATAAATGAATAATTTTTGTTTTTTTTTAAAGGAATTCAAGGGCAGGGGAGATGGTTCAACAGTTAAAGGCACTTTCTTACAAAGCTTACTGGCTGGGGTTAGATTCCCCTGCACCCAGGTAAAGCCAGATGTCTAAAGCGATGCCTGTGTTTGGAGTTCATTTGTAGCATCAGGAGGCCCTGGTGCACCCATACTCATTCTCATAAATAAATAAATTTTTAAAAAAGAATTAGACTCAGGCTGCTTTGTGAGATGACCAAGGCTAGAGAGGACAGCTTAAAGTGCAGATAAAGTAGCAACTTCAAAATCAAAAACGTGTCCTTGACATAAATTATTCACAGTTGTATTCTTTAGCAGTAGAAAACACTTCTAAATTGGCCATAGCTAAATAAAGCCATATTTTTTGCTTGCTTTTTTTTTTTGGGGGGGGGCTTTTTTGAGGTAGGGTATTTCTCTTGCCCAGGCTGACCTGGGATGTACTATGCAGTCTCAGGGTGGCCTCAAATTTACAACAATCCTCCTACCTCTGCCTCTGGAGTGCTGGGATTAAAGGCGTGTGCCACAATGCCCGGCTTTTTGCATGCTTCTTGAACTGGCACCTCCTCACGTCATGTTGGGGACATTCAGACTGGTAAAGGAAAACGCCCCCTAACTTCCATTTCTGCAATGGAACCCCAGGAAGGCAGGGAGGTTTCCACTGCTTTTCCTTGGGGTACAGAACAGCATCAATGCAAGATGAGCCGATAAGTGTTTGCTGAACACCATGGGCGGATGTCTCACCTCCTTTCCTAGAATTCTTCATAGTCCACTTACCCTACCCATACCACAGTTACCCTACGTGTTCCAGTTCTCTCCAGATCGTTTCATGGAGGCACTTTCCGTTCTTCCATCTTCTTTCAGGAGAAGCAGATTGAGAATCAAGTATTTTGCTGGGTATATGTGTATTTCTCATTGAGAAGTAGAAACATAGACTGTTCTCTCAGAAACGAGATAAGTAAAGACAACACATGGCCAACGTGCGGTGCATTCAATTCTTACCAGACGCAGACACACACATACACTGAAGTGGTAGCAGCTGTGTTTATTTTATAATTTGGGCATTTGGAGAAAAAGTGCAATGTGTTTACTTTAATGTCAGCTTGAGGTCCAGTTAAAAACACATCTATCATTTTACCTCTTTTCGTAGAGCAACACTTAATATACTACTTAAATATAACCTGCACCCCAAATTCCTAGTTCTGGTCACATACCAAACTCAGGTGTGGATCCCTCACAAACTGTGTGTTGTCAGAGTACTCTGAAATGTGTTCTGACTAATAAAACAGGAAAACTAATTAGCAAGCAACAGTCTAAGCTGTATTTCACGGGAAGATCTACATTTAAAGAAAAGAGTCATGTGCACAGGTTGCTATGGGAACGAACTGTATTTTCCCATACTTAACACTTCAACTGTAATACACGTGCAATCTCACAACCAAATCACGTCAACATCCCCTTTCTCCTGATCGTATAGATTCCTGTCTCTACAACAAGTAGTACTTACAGTTCAAAGAACTCTCGTTATAACCGAAGTTCTCCTGCTGTTTCTAGAAATAATGAATACACACATAAGACAGTGAATAATACTTGGCACTGAGGAATTTTCTTGTATGGGATATGCATATATGTGTATTCGTGTTTGCCTGTGAGTGGGACACATATGTGTGGGTGCATGTAGAGGCCAGGGTACATCACATGCTGTCCTCAGGTAAGCTACCCACCTCCTTTGAAGCGGGGTCTCTCATTGGCCTGGACTCTAACAATTAGCCCAGGCTAGGCTGGCCAGCAAGCTCCCATGTTTCCACTTTCTAAATGCTGGGATTGCAGGCACAAGCCACCGCCCTCAGCATTTTCACGTGAGTTCTGAGTATTAAACTCAGGTCCTCTGGCTTGCAAGACAAGCAAGCACTTTACCCACTGAGCTCTCTCTCTAGAGGGAGAGGAGCCTGAGGATAAGTTTTCACTGCCATTTAGTCATGCACTAGCATTCCTAAAATGACAACAGAAGCATTACAACTGCAACTGTCAGCCCGAACATTTTAAGTATGGCTGAGTGCGTGCTTGTTTGCAAGCGCATGTGTAAGTAGCAGTAAGGTCTTTATAGCTGTTGTAGTTACACTCTCATTTCTGGGACAAAACACTCAATAAGCAGCAGTTTAGGGCAAGAAAGGGTTTAGCTTATAAGTTTGAGAGGTGTCATCATGATAAAGTATGGCAGAGAAGAAAGCTTGCTCACATTTTGTCACATATCTGGGTGGAAGTAGTCCAAGTGACGTAGCTAGCTAATATCTAGTAGGGCTGGACTAACAAACCTCAGGTCTACCCTCAGTGACATGCTTCCAGCAAGGCTCCATTCCCAAAGGTCCCACCAGTTGGGAATTGAGTATGAAGCTTAATCACAAACAAATGAGGCTACGGGGAATATTTCACATTTAAACCACCACATTCCGTTCCTGGTCCCAATAGACTCATAACCATCTGTGGTTTGATTCAGGTGTCCCCCATAAACTTAGGCGTTCTGAATGCTAGGTTCCCAGCTGATGGAGATTTGGGAATACCTCCTGGAGGGAGTGTATCATTGGGGGCAGGCTTATGGGTGTTACAGCCAGTGTCCCTATGCCAGTGTTTGGCACACTCTCCTGTTCCTGTTGTCTACCTTATGTGGGCCAGCGGGTGATGTCCACCTTCTGCTCATGCCATCATTTTCTCTGCCATCATGAAGCTTCCCCTTGAGTCTATAAGCCAAAACAAACCTCTTTTTCCCAGACACTGCTCTTGGTTGGGTGATTTCTACCAACAATGCAAACCTGACTGCAACACCATCTCAAGATGTAAAATACATTAAGTTCAACTTTAAAAAAAATTTTTAATTATTTAGAGAGGAAAAAAGGGAAAGAGGGAGAGAAAGAGACACAGAGAGAATGGGCACATGAGGGCCTCTAGCCACTGTATGCATTTGGCTTATGCAGGGGCTGGAGAACCAAACTTGGGTCCCTAGGCTTCACGGGCAAGGCTCTGAACTATTTTTTCCAGCTCTGAGTTCAACTCTAATAATCACAACACTCATGAAAAGATCAAAGGCTCACCCGAGACTCAAGATAGTGTCTTAATTGTGAGCCCCGTAAAATCAAAAGACAAGTTACATGCTTCCAATACGTAACAGCACAGAGTAAACATTCCCATTGTGAAAAGATGACATAGCAAGGAATGACTGGACCAAAGCAAAACAGAAAGCCAGCAGGGAAGCTTCAAATCCTGCAGCTCCATGTCTGACATCTGGGACCCGTGATAAACACTCCAGAAGGCTGAAGTCGCTCCATCCCTCCAGTTGGGCTGCTTATAGCCTAGAGTTATCCATCCTTGGCAGCCATCCCATTCCATAATCCTGGCATCTCCAAAATTCTGGGTTCTCCAGTGCAACCCACAGTTCATCTTCATGGCTCCATGCCATGGCCTCACAGGGCGTCCAGGCGGAAACAACAGTCCTGTTTTCCCGCTGCCTGCTGCTGCATCCAGGATTGTTTCTTGCATTTGTTATGCTCCAAGACCATACCAGGTGGGTGAAGCTGCCAAAATTTGTGCATCTGGGGATATAGCCAACTTTGAGGAAGAGCAAACTCCTCTAGCAGTCTCCTTTTAGGCCTCCTCCTTTCAAAAGAATCAGGTGAGGATGGAGGGATGGCTTAGTGGTTAAGGCATGTGCCTATGAAGCCTAAGGACATAAGTCAGATGCACATGCATCTGGAGTTCATTTGTATTCTCTCAAATAAACAAAAACAAAATTCTTAAAAAAAAATCAGGGCTGGAGAGATGGCTTAGCGGTTAAGCACTTGCCTGTGAAGCCTAAGGACCCCGGTTCGAGGCTTGGTTCCCCAGGTCCCACGTTAGCCAGATGCACAAGGGGGTGCACGCATCTGGAGTTCGTTTGCAGAGGCTGGAAGCCCTGGCGCACCCATTCTCTCTCTCCCTCTATCTGTCTTTCTCTGTGTGTCTGTCGCTCTCAAAAAATAAAATAAAATAAAATAAAATAAAATAAAATAAAATAAAATAAATCAGTTGGTGCTTATCTTTAATCCCAGAACTTGGGAGGCAGAGGTAGGAGGATCACTGAGTTTATGGCCAGCCTGGGATCTGGGGTTACAAAGTAAGTTTCAGGCCAGCATGAGCTAGAGTGAGACCTGCCTCCAACAAAAAGAAGAAAAGGAAAAAAAAGAAAAGAGGAGTCAAGAATATTGTCCCAAGCAAAGTAGCTGGCCCATCCTCAATGGTGGTGATCTCTTAAACACTTGCAGCTGAAGGCTGCAATCGCTGGGCCCAGCGTCTGAACCTGGTCACATTTCCCACCAAACATACCAGCCCATTACTATAAATCCAAACTTACTCCAGTTCACAGGATGCAGACAGGATTCAACTTCTGTAGCAAAGCTCCTGTGCATTCCTTTCTGAAACCTTGTAAGTTGAGCCTCCACAGTCCAAAATTCTCTCTACATCTTGGTAAGCCCTTTCTAGTCGGAAGCTCCAAATCCCTCCACATTCCTCCTGCAATCCAATTCCTTTTTTACAAGGCCACCAGCCACACACCAGAACTTACCTTGTCCAATCTATTCCCACAATCTAGTTCACAGCTTCCATTTAAGTGTCCTCCTTTTCTGTTTAACCACATGCCATTTCCACATGGGAAATTCTTTCCTTTTCTTTCAAGCCACATTCCTTCTCCTTGTATAAACACTGCTTGTAATTCACTTCCATATTGAAGGTATCCCAAACCAAACCACCATCCTGTAACCTCTTCAGCTTCTCTAGCACTGCCAAACTTCACTCAAAATATATTAGTAAGATTATCATTCATATTTTCTATGTGCAGTAATTTTATTTTGTGTTACACTTGTCTCTTCATCATCAAGGTAAGCTATTTGATAAATGAGATCTGTTTCTTTGGAAAAAGCTTTCCAAATATTTTAATACTTATTTGCAAGAAGTGAGACAGAGAGAATGGGTATAGCAGGGCCTCTAGCCACCGCAAATGAACTCTAGACATGTGCACCACTTTGTGCATCTGGCTTTACATGGGCTCTAGGGAATTGAACTGTGGTCATTAGGCTTTGCAGGCAAGTGCCTTCACCACTGAGTTGTCTTTCCAGCCCAAGTTTTCCAAATTTTAATTAATGGATGCTTGATCATTGTTGATTATGATGATAGTATGTATGTAAGGGATAAAGAAGTTTATAATTTTCTTTTACAACACTGCCTTTGTGCTTTCTGGTGCTGATTGACAGTAATAACTGTTAATATAATTAGGTCATGGGCCCTCATGATAAACCTTAAGAATCTACAGACTTTTCCCCAGAAAGGAGAATACAAAATTGACAAAAAATTTTTGCATATCAGCCTGTTGGGGGAGAAAAGTCATCAGTGTTCTTAATCAGCAGTAAACCCTGCAAAATCTATAGCTAGCAAGTTAGGCCAAATGTACTAACTTGTACAGTGGTAGCATGTCTATTATGAGGAAAACTAACTGCTGTCTGATTGGATCAAGGTCCACTCTCCAGAAAGGAATTCAGGCCAGGTAGTGAAGACCAAACCATAAGCCTATAGCTGGGGAGGTTATAAACTCTAGGGGGAAAACTACTACTATAGTCTAGATAAATGGATGTATTATGCCCATCAAACTGCCCTCTAAATAATTATGTTTATGAACATATATTAATGCTACTCTCATTTTTGGTTAGAGAAGTTTCTCTTTTCAGATGGTAGTGACCACTAGGGTGATTCAAAACTCACCAAAGTGCTCAGAAGTGACAGTGGACTGTTCAGCATTAAGCGAGACATCTCCATCACACCCTCCAAGGCTCAGGGACCAATGTGGAAGAGATGGTGGAAAGAATGCAAGAGACAAAGGAAAGAGAGGAGTGCTTTGTAATACTGTCTTCCAGACACAAAGTGGACACTGCATTTGTGGCCTCACAGAGGCAGACACTACCTATACAACAGAACCTACATAATAGGAAGGAAAAAATTGTTGGGCATGGTGGCACATGTCTTTAATCCCAGCACTTGGGAGGCAGAGGTAGGGGGATTGCTATGAGTTTGAGGCTAGCCAGGTCAGCTTGCTGTAGAGTGAGACCCTACCTCAAAACAAAACAAAACAGAAAAGGAAAAACGTGGTATCAAATAGAAGGGAAATCAATTGAAATAAGGGATTCAGTGGAGAGGGGATTCTGGAGGGAGAAAAAAAGGGTGGTGGAAGGGAATTTTAATCATGGTATAATGTTTACATGTATGTGTGTATGTTGTCAAGAAGTTTAAAAATTGCATGTTTTCAGAATATCTGAACATTAGACTAAGATTCCTGACTCGAAATGTTTTCAATTTTTAAGTTCCAAAAACACACACACTTTATTTTTAAAAAATTTAGATGGAGGGCTAGAGAGGGCTTAGCAGTTAAGGCACTTGCCTGTGAAGTCAAAGACCCTCGGTCCGATTCCCCAGGACCCACGTAAGCCAGATGCGCAAGGTGGCACATACATCTGGAGTTTGTTTGCAGTGGCTGAAAGCCCTAGTGTGCTCATTTTCTCTGTCTCCCACCTCTTTTCTTCTCTTAAATAAATAAATAAAAATATTTTTTGAAAAAATTTAGATGGAGGCAAGTTGTTGTCATTGTATATCTAGTTTCTTAGGTGGACAGAAAACTGCAGCAAATAGTTAAGTCACAAAGATTACAAATATGACAACATGATGTCATGTTCCCAAGAATAGATAATTATGACTCCCTGGCCCTGGGATTTGGCCAATCACAGGGATTGACCTTTTGGGACCAAATCTGTCGGAAACGTAAGAAATTTGGGGGCAGCCTGGAGTGATGGCACACACTTTTAATCCCAGCACTCAGGAGGCAGAGATAGGAAGGTTGCTGTGAGTTTGAGGCAGCCTAGGAATACATAGTACCCTGGGGTAGAGTGAGACCCAATTTCAAAACACTAAAAAAGCTGGGCGTGGTGGCGCATGCCTTTAATCCCAGCACTTGGGAGGCAGAGGTAGGAGGATCACCAAAAGTTCAAGGCCACCTTGAGAGTACATAGTGAATTCCAGGTCAGCATGAGCTACAGTGAGACCCACCTCAAAAACAAAACAAAACAAAATCATAAAAGTCAGGTGTAATGGTGTACACCTTTAATCCCAGCACTTGGGAGGCAGAGGTAGGAGGATCACTTATGAGTGTGAGGGCACCCTGAGACTGAATTCCAGGTCAGTCTGGGCTAGAGCAAGATCCTACCTCAAAAAGAAAGAGAGAGAGAGAGAGAGAAATAAATAAGTAAATAAATAAATTAGGGTTGGAGGGAACACTTAGTGGTTAAAGCATTTGCCTGCAAAGCTAAAGAAGCCCAGTTCAATTTCCCAGGACCCATGTTAGCCAGATGCACAAGGGGGTGCATGCATCTGAAGTTCGTTTGCAGTGGCTGGAGGCCCTGGCACGACCATTCTCTCTCTCTCTTTCTCACTCTCTCAAATAAATAAATAATTTTTAAAAAAGAAAATAAATTTAGGGGCTAAGTGGAAAAACGTGGGGCTAAGTGCACTGTTTCAGCAGTGCAATATCTAGAAATAAATAATAGAAGAGCCAGGAGAAGTAGAGGGATTAGAACACTGGCTTCTTGACCCTGTCCCCAAAGGTGGTCACTGCAGGAAATATCAGCCACTACACGATGAAGAATGATGTCCACTTTGGGATACTTAGCATCTTAAAATACGCTTATTGCTGGGCTGGAGAAATGGCTTAGTGATTAAAAGCATTCATTTGCAAAGCCTAATAGCCTGGGTTCGGTTCCCCAGTACTTATGTAAAGGCAGACACAGAGCGGTGGCACATGTCTGGAGTTCATTTACAGTAGTAGGAGCCTATATTCTCTTTCTCTGTCAAATATATAAATATTTTTAAAAATATGCTTGCCATCTGGCATTTGCTTGTAATTGTACTGAGAATACTAATGAAATCTATTTGCTTGTTTTACTCTCATGTAGATTTTTCAGTTCTAAAGCTCAACATTCTTAAGAGCCCGAAGGAGTCTTTTAGATTCAACCAGTCAGATTCTCTCCTAATCTCTTCAGTACCCTTCACAGACAATCTTTAAAGAACGAAATATAGGGCTGGAGAGATGGCTTAGCAGTTAAGGCGCTTGCCTGCAAAGCCAAAGGACCCACGTTCAATTCCCCAAGACCCACGTAAGCCAGATGCACAAGGTGGTAAATGTGTCTGGAGTTCGTTTGCAGTGGCTGCATGCCCTAGTGTGCCCATTCTCTCTCTCTCTCTCAAATAAATAAAATATTAAAAAATTATTTTAAACAATCCAAATTCAACCATTTTAGATATTTTTTTCATCTTTTAGTCTTTACTAATCCATCTTTACTCATATCACATATGGGAGCTGTAATTGTGAATGAGAAAAGAAAGGACCAAGTGCCAAACAAGGAAAAGGTAGAAATTAGAAAGATAAAGGCATTTAAAAGACTTGGTGGCAAGGGATGGGAGCTTTGATAGTCCAGTGCTGCTGGCTATGGCTCCTCATTTTCTCTGCTGAAAGGCAATGCAAGACCAAGAGACTGCAGGAATCCTGAACACCAGGCAGGAAGAAACACCTTTGCTTACTTGAGTATCTCAAACTGGATCTTTCATGTTTAATAAATCCAAGTATCGACTCACTAGAATTCCAGATCCAAGAAGCCTTACTAGTTGAAAAGCAAACCATTGCCATTACAGTAGCCCAAGGGAGTTAGAGTCATAGCTCATTAAACCGTGTTATCCTCATTGTGTGACATCACATGATGGTTTGGGTTCTCATCTCTTCAGCTTTTTGCTTAAACTTTCATTTAAAAACTAGATGTCAGAAGTAACCCTCAAAGAGCACAAAAGATTAGGCTGGCTACTTAAAATTTCTGAAGAAATATGCCCTACACCAATTACTTTATTTCTTACTCTTCTCTGAGATTTGAAAGTCAAAAATGTTTTTCTGTTGTTGAAAGACACCACCCAAAAGCTAGATATGTAATGTAGTACAAGAGAAGAAACAGGATTTTTATAAAAATACACAGCATGCCCTAGTCTATTAAGAAGCAGGTAATGAGAATAAAATTGCCTAGTATTTGGAGGGAAATCTTTGACAACATTAAGGTAAAATAGATGATGATCAAAGATCGTAAGTGTCTGCTTTTTCTCCTCTTTGCTACTTATTTCTGAAATGCTACCTTTCTCCCCTAAAACAGCATCTGGTCCATGCTTCTCTGTGAACAGGCCACTGTTCTCTCTTTCTTTTGCATAGATAAGAGTTGGTCCCGGTAAGTCACAGTCAGATGGCCAATCGGAAAGCCTCATGTGAAGGTTTTGCTTCTTTGTTGACTCTAAGGTTCGCTTTGGGATCTCCACCTGAGAAAAGCAGCTTCCAGAGACAGTTGTTTCTGGGTCCTTGGGAGTATCTGTAGTTGCAGTGAGTGCTAAGTCTTTGTTTTCTACCAGTAGGCTCTCCTCTGTCAAGACCTCTGGGTTGCTTGCTGGTTCTGATGCTCCTTCACAAATGGTTATCAACTTAACCGACTGCTCCCTGCTCTCAGGACAGCTCAGCCTCTGTGATCTATCTTTCTTTGGTCTCTGTTCACACACAAACTTATGAGGTCCTTCAGGCCAGATGCCAAAGTATGGGTGACTTTCAGAACCTAGCTGTAATTCTTGACCAGATAAATTAGTTGTGAAAAAATTCCAGCAATCATTTTGAATTGTGTGTCCTGATTGTTCTTTTAAAACGTTCTCTGAGGCTCTGGATCCCCATTGCTGGCACAGAACTGGCTCACCTGGGTGACTTTCATCTACGGTATCTACCGTCTTCATGAATGAGCGTGGGGTTTCTGCAACTATGTCCTGGGCAGGGGCATCTAAGGTGAAGCTATGCCTACTTCCCGTATGCTTTTGTGCTTCCACACCTGTAGAGTCACCCCTGGCTACACAGGAACCATGTGGAGTCCACACGGGATAAGCAGCAGCACTTCCATTTGGCACTGAGGACGCAGTTAGACACAAGTCACCCTCTTGCTGAGGGAGGCTGTTCTTTACAGTGTGACTCATCTCAGCTACAGACAGAACATTCTGCAAGTTGTCTGCAGGATCTGGCCTTTGCCAATGTTTTTCTTTATGGCCATTCATAAAATCTCCTGCTTCATTTTGTACACTGCCAGTAATGAGACACCCTGATTCTTTTCTGATCTTTTCAAAATCTTCCTCTTCTCTCTGGGATGGCTCATGGTTTCTTGGTGTAAATGAGTTCACACCCATGATTTCACTAAGAACATTATGCTTTTCATATCTGCTTTTCTTCTGTTTGGTTTTGCCAAATCTGTGTCCACTTCTCTTAAAAATTCTTTCTCTGAAATATAAAAGAATAAAATGTATAACATATTTATAACATTAGCAAATGTTAACATCTATCTTTTAATAAGCAAAAATCATTAGTATGAGTGCCTATGTACTGTGTACTATATTCTAAAGTAGTTTTTGAAAAATTCCCCAGAGGCATTGCCTCCCAATAACTGACTGCTGCTCCCATAATGCATAACCCACAACCCCATGAGGAATACTAGCAACCCCAAGAAGGGGGGCCCCCAATGGAATGGGGGCAGGGAGGAAGGAAAAGATAGTACCGACACATGATGTATCCATACAAACATGTTCTTAATAAAAATAAATAAATCACTCATTTTCTTTCTCTAAGTATAGCTGCATCTTTCTCTCTTAAATAAATAAATACATGTCTTAAGAAAAAAAAAAGCCGGGTGTGGTGGTACACACCTTCAATCCCAGCATTTAGGAGGCAGAGGTAGGAAGATCCCTGTGAGTTCGAGGTCAGCCTGAGACCACATAGTGAATTCCAGGTCAGCCTGGGCTAGAGTAACACTCTACCTTGAAAAGCCAAAAAAAAAAAAAAAAAAAAAAAATGCAAGAGAAAGGGAGAGAACATCATGAGTCGGCATACCAGAGCCTCTTGCCATTGAAAATGAATTGCATACGCCACTTTGTGCACCTAGCTTTATGTGAGGACTGAGGAACTGAGCCTGAACTGGGAGGCTTTGCAAGCAATGCCTTACCACTCAGCTATCAAGCTATCTCCCCAGCCCTGATACATATAAATTTTTTTTTTTTCAAGATAAGGTCTCTCTCTACCCCAGGTTGACCTGAAATTCACTATGTAGTCTCAGGTTGGCCCCAAACTCACAGTGATCCTCCTACCTCTGCCTCCCGAGTGCTGGGATCAAAGGCGTGCACCACCACTCCCTGCCCTTGTACTATATATATTTTTTGTACTATATTTTAAAATCACTTTTAAAGAAATTTAAAAATCAGGTTGGAGAGATTGCTTAGTGGTTAAGGCATTTGCCTGCAAAACCAAAGGACCCATGTTCAATTTCCCAGGACCTATGTAAAGCCAGATGCACAAGGTGGTGCATGCTTCTGGTGTATGTATGCAGTGGCTAAAGCCACTGGTGCACCCATTCTCTTTTCTCCCCTTAAATTAAAATCTTATAAAACTTAATGTATATTGATTAAGCTAAAGTTCATACTCATACTCATTTCATAAGCTAACAACTTTATGAATACCTAATATTTACTTTAAAGAAGATATCTCAGATGTGTATGTAAAGCCTAGTATTTTTTTAAAAAATATATCTTATTTACTAATTTGACAGAGAAATAGGGAGAAAGACAGAGCATGGGCGCACCATGGCATCCAGCCACTGCAAACAAACTCTAAGACACATGTGCCCCCTTGTGCATCTGGCTAACGTGGGTCCTGGGGAATTGAACCTCAGTCCTTTGGCTTTGCAGGCAAACACCTTAACTGCTAAGCCATCCCACCAGCCCATACCTAATATTTTTTAATGAATTGATGGAGTTTATTGTATTCCTGTTCAAATCTCAACAAAACTTTCCTTGAAATGAAATAGTTAAAAATTTTAACTGTGATGATTTGAACATAAAATATCCTCCATAGCCTCAGGTGTTTGGGATGAAGCCTCCTTCTTGGTCCCTGTCTGGTGGGGCCTTGCTAGAGGTGGTGTGCCACCAAGGATCAGGCCCCGGGGTTCTAAAGTCTAGCCCACCTGCCAATGCTCTCACTCTTGCTGTCTTACTGTCTGTCTTCCTGCCTTCTGCTATGACAAGAAGTGATGGCAAAGCTGTTTACTCTGTCATACTTTTCTGTCATGATGAAACTTCTCAAAACCAAACCCTTTCCTTCCACCTGCTGCTTCTGGTTGGGTGACTGCTACAGTAACACCTTACATTTTGGAAGACAAGACGTGGCTGGTACAGTCTCAGAATGGGATCACTGTAGAAGCTTTAATGACTGGGTTTCATAGACAGAAAGACAATGACAACTATGCGGCTCCATCAAATTATATACAATGGTCAATAGTGAGCAGTTAAGCCAGAATTTGTGTGACGTTTCTAACTGTCTAACTAGCAGTGGTTCTAAAACAGGCTACATCCCTACTTTGTAGGCTGTTTAGAAATGGGTGAAGGCATTTCTGGTTGTTACAGTGACTGGTAATGTGTTAGCAGCATCTAGCACTAAAGCGAGGATGGCAACCATCCTACAATGCTCAGGAAGAAAACTCCCCCCTCCAAAGAGATACAGTATTGTCACCGAGTATACCAGAAGTCCATAACTCCCCCATAAGTGAAGGAAGACGTCAGTCAGGCTGATCTCATCTTAAATGATGTTAAGGACCATACTTGATCCCTTTCAAGGTTTAAGGCATTTTCTAGAGCTGGGGAGAAGGCCCAGCAGTTCAAGGCCCTTACTTGCAATGTCTGCTGACCTGGGTTCAATTCCCCAGTTCTCACATAAAGCCAGATGCACAAAGTTACTCATGCATCTAGAAGTTTCTTTTATAAAACATTTTTTATTTAATTGATTAATTTATTTAACAGAGAAAAAGGGAGAGAGAGAGAATGAGAATGGGCATGCCAGGGCCCCTGGCCACTGCAAACAAACTACAGATGCATGCACCCCCTTGTACATCTGGCTGTGGGTCCTGGGGAACTGAACCTGGGTCCCCTGGCTTTGCAGGCAAATGCTTTAACCACTAAGCCATCCCTCCAGCTCTGCATTTGGAATTTACTTGCAGCGGCAAGAGGTCCTGGTGCTAGTTCTCTGTCTCGCCTCATAAATAATTTCTTTTTCTTTCTGGGAGTGGTGGGACATACCTTTAATCCCCGTACTCAGGATGCTGAGGTAGGAGGATCACTGTGAGTTCCAGTCCAGCCTGTGACTACATAGTGAATTCCAGGTCAGCCTGGCCTAGAGTGAGACCCTACCTCAAAAAACCTAAAACAGCCGGGCGTGGTGGCGCACGCCTTTAATCCCAGCACTCGGGAGGCAGAGGTAGGAGGATCGCCATGAGTTCGAGGCCACCCTGAGACTCCATAGTGAATTCCAGGTCAGCCTGGGCTAGAGTGAGACCCTACCTCGAAAAACCAAAAAAAAAAAGAAAGAAAAGAAAAAACCTAAAACAAAATAAAATTTGGGGCTTGTTAAGGTGCTTGCCTGCAAAACCAAAGAACCCAGGTTTGAGACCCCAGGAACCATGTAAGCCAGATGCACAAGGTAGTGCATATGTCTGGAGTTTGTTTACAGTGAAAAGCATGGTGTATCCATTCTCTCTCAAATAAATAATTTATCTTTAAAATTACATATTTATTTATTTGAGAGAGAAGGAGAGAAATGGGGGAGGGGGGCAGAGAATATGGGCACTCCAGGGCATCCAGCCACTGCAAACAAACTCCAGACACATGTGCCCCCTTATGCATCTGGCTATGTGGGTCCTGGGGAATTGAACCTGGGTCCTTTGGTGTTTCAGGCAAGTGCCTTAACCACTAAGCCATCCCTCCAGCCCCATTAGTTTTTACTTTTATTTATTTTGAGAGGGAAAGAGGGAGAGGGAGAGAGACAGAGAGGGACTGATTGAGAGAATGGGTGCACCAGGGTTTACAGCCACTGCAAACGCACTCCAGATGGATGTGCCACCTTGTGCATCTGGCTTACGTGGGTACTGGGGAATCGAACTGAAGTCCTTTGGCTTTGCAGGCAAGCACCTTAACCACTAAGCCATCTCTCCAGCCCCTCAGATAAATAAATTTTTGAAAAATATGCTTCTAAGGTGGGTGTGGTGGCATGCACCTTTAATCCCAGCACTTGGGAGGCAGAAGTAGGCCACCCTGAGACTATATAGTGAATTGTAAACTATATAGTGAACTGTAGGTCAGCTTGGGCTACAGCGAGACCTTACTTAAAAAAAAAAATCACACAAAAAAAGATATTTTATTTTTTTGGTGGGGGTGGGGAGGATTCAAGGTAAGGTCTCACTCTAGCCCATGCTGACCTGGCACTTAGCTCTAGTCCCAGGCCGACCTTGAACTCACAGCGATCCTCTTACCTCTGCTTCCAGTGCTGGGATTAAAGACATGTACCACCATGCCTGGCTTTTAAAAGACGTTTTCTAATTTTATTTCTTTTTTGAAAAAAATATTTTATTTACTTGAGAGAGAGAGAGAATGGGAATGTCAGGGCCTCTAGCCACTGCAAGTGAATTCCAGATGCGTGTGTCACCTGTGCATCTGGCTTTATGCCAGTACTGGGGAATCAAACCTGGGTCCTTAGGTTTCACAAACAAGCGCCTTGACTGCTAAGCCATCTCTCCAGCCCCATTTTGTATTTTTTATTTTGGATTTTCACCATTTTCTAATTTTGAATATACAAGTCTACTTATCCTCTCTTCCACACCGAGTAGTCAGTGACAGTGCCAATGAAGACAGGAAAGGGTAGGAAGAGAGACACGGAATGAAAACCCGTCAAGGAGCAGTCTTTGGAAAGACGGAAGTCCAGTAGAAAGGGTGGGAGGAGAGCACAAGGAGGCAATGCAAGGGATGGTGATCAAAATGCACTCTCAGACTACACGGTGAGGTCCAGGTCAGCCTGTGCTACAGTGAAACCCTGCCTTGAAAAACCAAAAAATAAAATAAAATAAAATAAGGGATAGAACAACAGAACAAGCAAGTAAGCAAACAAAATAAATATAGAAAAATGGTGAGGAAAAGGTTGCTTGTTCTCAGGCCCAGTACTGAACCAATGAGCTTGTTACACCTACTCTGGTCTGACCAGTGTTCTATGCGGCTAGAGAACTTTTCATAGACAGGACATATGGCTACCTTGTAGGTGTTTACGTCTCCTAATTACTGCTGCCTTTGTTCACACCTGCCTGGATGCTGCCTTACAAAGAACAGCAAGGGAAACACCTGGAAGCAGCTGTCGGAGAACTCAAGTGTTGGAAAGTGTCCCTTTGTTGGTGGTAGATTTCGGTCACAGGCAGCTCCGTATGACTCCAATTAACATTCTCCTTGAAGTCCACAGTGCACATCACTTATGAACTCCACACTGAAGACTAGTATGTCACCTGAAAAAACCAGCTCTCCCACCTGTCTAAACATGAACTGTGCTGCCGCGATGTGAGGAGGGACAGGGAGCGGGATCTGCTGTTGTCCGATTTCGTCAGATCACGTGTCGAGTGAGAACTGACGGCCCCAGAGCTGGTCCGGGACCACCGGCTCCCTGGTTCTGTGGAGGCAGGTGCTCTGCACGTGTAGCTGCTGTCCCTCTAGACAGTTCTCAACTGGCCAAGAAGAGTCCAAATACGGGGAAGTGGGGTTACTAGGATATGGCCCCTCACCACAGTGTTTGTCCATCTCGTGCCATCAGAAAGACAAAGACCCACAATTCTTTGAAAATTGGCTTGCAAAAAACAAAACCAATTTACTGCATACTTACTGTGTCTCAGGACTGACGAATTCCTTTACCTGTCCCTAGTCTTCACAGTTATGTAAAGTAAGGACAATGCTAGTGTTACGCTCATCTCACAAAGACAGCTGAAATGGGGCAGTGAGTGAACTTTCCCCAGTTCACATGGGTGATGGCAGACTTCAGAGGTAGGCTAGCTAGCTAGCTGTATAGACCCATGCCTTACTAACTGCTTCTCCTTAGTAAGAAAATTATACAAAACACCTTCTTTTCTTCTTCCTATTCTCATCCTCGAATCCTTGCTGTATGTAAACAGAGTTAATTAGCTTTCCGGAATTGAGACATTGAGACCTTTCATGAGAGCAGTATTTGGGCCACCCCAAAGACTCGATCACAAACTTAATACATAAGTAGGAGTTCTGGAGCAGGGTGGCCCTCTCCCCAGTCTGTCTCATGTCAAGGCTTCATAAAAACAACGGGGGAGGGGGGGAAGCAAGGGTAGATGGCCTACAACCTGAACAGGACAAAAGAGGCTCCTTCTGGTCCATCATCACTGAGTAGAGGCAGGGAGAAGTGATCATATTCTGGATTTGTTTCCCCTTGGAACAAGATTACCAGCTGTTCTAAAACACTACGTAGCCTTATTAACAACTGCTTTGAACTCTGATCCTCTTGCCTCAGCCTCCCTCCCAAATAAACTCTCAGCAATCCTCCAGTTCCAACCTCCTGAGTGTGAGCCACCATGCCTCCCCACTGATGCTCTTTAGAGCTACTGTCCCTCTAGTAACAGTGGGCCAGGCCCTCTGGAAAAGAAAACATAAATCAGTAACAGTGGTTCATGAGGCTACAGGGAGATAAGAAATGTAATGATGGTGGTCATTTCCGTTGGAACATGTATGTTGCTGATATTAATCAGCACCCGCACTTTTGCAGGAACATGGATCTATCAAGCGTGAGAGGTTCACCAAAGTGCTGTCTAGGCTTTAAACCTGATCTCACTGGGGCTGACTCACTGAAGGATGAGTGGTCTTGTTAGAAATGAAAGAGGCTTACGAAATAAAAGTGAGTCATGAAGAGGAAGTCAGGAGTTAAAAAGGCACAGACTGCAGCTTTTGAAAGGAAAAAAGAAACAAGAATTTAGTGACGGTGATACATCTATGATAAATAAGATTTTGATTTCTAGATGGTGGCTTAGAATGTAAGCACATGGGTAGGAACAGGATGTATCTCTCAAGAATTAGAAAGAATGCTTTCTCAGAGACAGGTTAACCTGACCAACTGAACTTGACCAAAACACAAAGGTGAGAAAGCCTCTAGATAAAGCTGAAAGTATTATGGACAAAAGAAAGAACATGGGAAGTGATGATCTTCATTTAAAAAAAAAAAAAACTTATGGGGAAATAATATCTTCCACTGTAGAGCCCTACATAGCAACCATGCCCACATGCATACTCTTTCATGAGCAATACATGCAGATTTTAAAAGTGGTCTCATGGGCTGGAGAGATGGCTTAGTGGTTAAGTGCTTGCCTGTGAAGCCTAAGGACCCCAGTTCGAGGCTCGATTCCCCAGGACCCACGTTAGCCAGATGCACAAGATAGCACATGCATCTGGAGTTCATTTGTAGTGACTGGAGGTCCTGATGCATCCATTCTCTCTCTCCCTATGTCTATTGCTCTCAAATTAAAAAAAAAAAAGTGGTCTCACAGCTTTGTGGAAGGACTATAGCTGGAAAAATCCAGGCCTAGGTTCTCCTGTAAACAGGTTTTCTACATAAAATGGGGATCATATCCCCTCCCTTCTAGTACAGTTGCTGTACTACAGATGCTCTTAAGTGACTAATGACAGATAACAGACTCTCCTCATTGTGTCTGCATAATAGTGATAGAGACCAATGGCACACTGAATGTCCCCAGCTTAGATAGCTACTCTCCAGTATAATCCTAATGGTGTATTACAGGTGCGGGCTGTGCAGGAAAGGAGAAACACTGAACGGAATTATAGGTTCTATTTTTCCACCATGGAGTCATGGTGTATTACAGGCATGTACCACTATGTCTAACTCCTAATGGGTTAAGTATCAGAAGTTTTTTTTTTTTTTTTTTCGAGGTAGGGTCTTGCTCTAGCCCAGGCTGACTTGGAATTCACTATGGAGTTTCAGGGTGGCCTCATAGTGATCCTCCTACCTCTGCTTCCCAAGTGCTGGGATTAAAGGCGTGCACCACCACGCCTAGCTCAGAAGATTTTCTTTAAATCAGCAATAAGACAAATTTGACTATGACCATTTTCAATCAATATCATACTGGAATACTCAGGCAAAATAGACAGGAAAAATAATGAAGGAAATGATTATAAGACAAAATGTTATTGTTGGAGATGACGTAGTAGTGTGGAGAGATAATTTTTAAAATCTGTAAGTAAATCAATAGTATTTATAAGTTTAGCAGCTGGACGTTGTGGCACATACCTTTAATCCCCAGCACTTGGGAGGCAGGGTAGGAGGATCACTGTGAGTTTGAGGCTAGTCTGAAACTACATAGTGAATTCCTGGTCAGCCAGGGCTAGAGTGAGACCCTACTTCAAAACCAAAAACAACACAACACAAAACAAAATTGAGCAAATGTTATAGGATGAAAAGCTAATACTCAAAAATAAACTACATGAGGGAGATGGCTCCGTGGTTAAATGTGCTTACTTGCAAAACCTGATGGCTTCAATTCAATTCCCCAGTACCCACATACAGCCAGACCCACAAAGTGGCACATAACTTTGGAGTTTGTTTACAGTGCAAGGAGGCCCTGGAAAACCCATACTCTTTCTCTCTCATGAATGAACAAATAAATAATATTTTTAAAAAGTCAAATGCATGAGTGATGTCAGTGAAAATTGACAGAGTAACAAACTTCAAAATCTGTAATTGGTAAAGATGGCTAGAATCAACTTTATCAAAATTCTGAACACAAATCAAGGGTTCACAGGAAACAGGCAAATGCTTGAAGAAAAAAAATAGTTTAGTGCGAGACTTGTTTTTTTTTTTTAATATTTTATTTATTTGAGAGAGAGAGAGAGAGAGAGGGAGGGAGGGAGGGAGGGAGGGAGGGAGGGAGGGAGAGAGAGAATGGGCATGCCAGGGTTCCAGCCACTGCAAACAAACTCCAGATGCATGTGCCACCTTGTGCATCTGGCTTACATGGGTCCTGGAGACTGGAACCTGGGTCCTTAGGTTTTGCAGACAACTGCCCTAATTGCTAAGCCATCTCTCCAACCCCAGATTTGGTGCTTTTAATTTACTCTAGACACATCTACTGCTGCCTCTATTGGTGTTTGTTCTAAAGACAACCAAGTACTTCTCAGCTCCAGTTATTTATTTTGGTTTTGGTTTTGGTTTTTCAAGTTAGGGTCTCACTCTAGCTCAGGATGACCTGGAGTTCACAATGTAGTCTCAGGGTGGCCTTGGACTCAATGGCGATCCTCCCACCTCTGCCTCCCAAATGCTGGGATTAAAGGCGTGCGCCACCACGCCCGGTTCAGCTCCAGTTTCTTGTATCAGAGGCAGAGAAGTACCTTACTCTCATGTCATTCTGTTTGCTTTCACCTCTGATGACTCCTGAGCTAAAACAGTTCATGACTATTTTGACTAACTTGAAACTCTCTTTGGAAAAAGGCAGCTCCCTTGGGGTGGGGTAGGAGGCATTGGTGAGCACACTTAAAGTCAAATACACTAGCCATTACTTATGAGGCAAGGCATAAAAGCTGATATATATAATAGACAAACCAACAAACTTAAGAGGCATGTGGCTTTAGAGAAATTCCTATGTATTTCTAACAGTTTAGAAAGTAAAAAATACGCTATGTCTGGGTGTCTGCTCCGAGAACCTGAAACCTCCTCAGGCTCTCCCTCTGGCTGACCCCCACACTGCGCAAGCAAGAAGCAAAGATTAGAGCACAACTGCAGAGGCTCAGTGTCGAAGGTGCATAAGACACACGGCACAGAGCCTGCTGGCGCTGACGGGGTTTGTCTTTGCTGTGGCTCTAGATATGTAAAGAAGCCTCTGCTGAACACTGGCTGCTATGGAGCTGAGAACAATGACGTCAGTTGGCACACACAAAGAATACAGACTCACATGATTAGTGCAGAAAGGCCATTAAACAAACAGGGACAGTCACAGCATCAACAACAAACTAGGAAGGAGTATGCTCTGATTACAGTTAAGTGTATTATTCAAAATATCTAATAGCCAGGCGTGGTGGCTCACGCCTTTAATCCCAGCACTGGGGAGGCAGAGGTGGGAGAATCACCATGAGATCGAGGCTGCCCTGAGACTATATAGTTCCAGGTCAACCTGGGCTAGAGTGAGACCCTACCTCGAAAAACAAAAACAAAAACAAAACAAACAAAAAACTCCCAAAAAACAAAATATCTAATTTTCAACCAAATATTAGAAATACAAAGAAATTATGAACTAACTGGGCATGATGGCACACGCCTTTAATCCCAGCACTTGGGAGACAGAGGTAGGAGGATCCCCAAGAGTTCGAGGCCACCCTGAGACTACATAGTGAATTCCAGGTCAGTCTGGACTAGAGTGAGACCCTACCTCAAAAAACCAAAAACAAAGAAATAAATAAGAAATTATGGTCCATACATTAAAAAAAGAAATTAACAGAATCTATCCTTGAGAATGCCAAGATATCTGACCTTATTAGAAAAAGGTGAAGATTTTTGATTAACTACTTGTTGCAGTCAGGTTTGTATTACTGGTAGAAATCACCCAACCAAGAGCAGTTTGTGGAGGGAACAAAAGAGGTTTATTTTGGCTTATAGCTTGAGGGGGAAGCTCCATGATAACAGGGAAAATGATGGCATGAGCAGAAGATGGACATCACCCCCTGGCCAACATAAGATGGACAACAGGAACAGTAGAGTGTGTCGAACACCTGCAAGGGAAAACTGGCTGTAACACCTATAAGCCCGCCCCCAACAATACACTCCCTGCAGGAGGCATTAATTCTCAAATCTCCATCAGCTGGGAACCCAGCATTCAGAACACCTGAGTTTATGGGGGACACCTGGACCAAACCACCATACCTCTTAAGATATGCTAAAAAAAAAAAAAAATTCAAGGAAGCAATGAAAAAAGAACCAGATGAAATAAAAAAACAATGTCTCCAAGTAATGTGACACACTGTGAAAAGAAGCAAACAGAAAGTCTGGAGGTGAAGAGCAGCACAGTGGACACAAAGCAGTCACTAGGAGGGTCAACAGCAGACCTGGGCTGGCATCAGAACTTGTGAACGTGAAGATAGGTCCACGAGGCCACACAGTCTAAGCAGATCAAGAAGAAGAGGACAGAGGAAAAGAGGGAGAACATGGCAGAGCTTGGAACAACAAACCTCAAACCCAACACCACAGCCACATGGGAGTCTCTGAAGGATGGGAGGTCCCATCCAGGAGGGAACCAACACAAAGACTAATTTAAGCTAATTTAAATGAAAGAAAGTTAGATTTTCAAAATTTAAAGGAGAAAAATTGTATCAGTGGACTGTATCTCCATCAAAAAAGAAGAAAAACAACCCTAACCTTCAAAACTGGAGAAGGCTAGGGAGGTGGTTCAGAAGTTAAAGGCACTTGCTAACAGAGCCCCTTGGTCCAAGTTCGATTCCCTGGTACTCACATAAGCCCAGATACACAAAGTGGAGTTTATGTGCATTGACAAGACACCTTGGCATGTCCATTCACTCTTTCTCTCTGCTGCCCCTCTCTGCTCACAAATAAATAAATAAATGGCATGAGCAGAGGTTGGACATCACCCCCTGGCTAACATAAGGTGGACAATAGCAACAGGATAGTGAACCAAACACTGGCTTGGGGAAACTGGCTATAACACCCATAAGCCCACCCCCAACAACACACTCCCTCCAGGAGGCATTAATTTCCAGATCTCCATCAGCTGGGAACCTGACTGTAACAGTAAAGTGGTACCGAGGAGTGGAATTGCTGCTAGACACCTGACTGTGTAGCTTTGGCCTTTTGGAACTGATTTTTCAAGAGGAATGTGGAAGGATTTGAAACCTTGGCCTAAGAGACACCTTGCAGGGCTGTAAGTACAGTTTGATGGAATATTCTGGTCAGAGTTGAAAGATCTGAATGCAGTAAGAACTGTGGGCTGTGAAGTTTGGCTTATGAGGGTGAGAAAGAGCTTTGTTTGGACTGGGCTAGCAGTTTATATGAGAAGCTTGCTCTTATGCCTGTGTCCTAAGAAGTTGTGCAAGGTTGCTTTGCGCAGAAATGAACTGGTGTGAGCAGAGGGATATGGCACAGAAAAAAATGAAAACTTTGGGCTTAAATTGCTTCCTATTGACCTGCAAATTCTTTGAGATATTACAGCCTTTGAATTTGGGCCAGCTGGGCTTCACTGGGGCAACAGGATGAATGTTGATTCTTTTGAAGGGGCCTGAGTGCTCAAGGAGTGTCCTGTTCATCAAAGTCTGCTTTATTCCCCCCCTGGATTAACAAATTGGCACCCTACCTGGTATTGTGGAGTATAAGAAATGCTGAAAAAAGGGTCATTGAGTTTGCAACATGGTCTTGTGTTTTGGAAATGGCCATGAGCAGTGTGAAGCAGGTTTGCTGGATGCCTGCATGGAGACCCCATGGGGCCATGAGAATGAACCATGGATTGCAGTGGAGGCCCAGTGGAGATGCCAAGACCACGAGATGGGTGCTAAATAGCTCCTGGCCCCCATGAAGTTTCCCAGGACTGTGTGTAGCCTAGCTGGAGGGGTAGAATTGGAATACTTGAGACTTCTTGCTAGTTAGAATTATTAGACTTGGAGATTTGTGACTGGCTAGAGTTGTTGGACTTGGAGTTACAGAGTTTGATGTTTGTTGTGGTTGTTTTAAATCTTGTATTGGTAGAATATTTCTTTGCTATGCCTAGCACCATCTTTTGCAGTGTGAATGTTTATTCTGTACCATTATGGTTTTTTTGAGGTTATTTTTTGGTATTAAGGCTTAGTTAAAAAGATCTTGGACTATGGGGATATTTGAACATCATTGGAATTGATTAAAAACTATGGGGACTTTTAAAGTCAGACTGAATGCATTGTATTTTATATCATGTATGGATATCAGTTTATGGGGGCCAGGGGCAGAATGTGGTGGTTTGATCCAGGTGTCCCCCAAAAACTTAGGTGTTCTGAATGCTAGGTTCCCAGCTGATGGAGACTTGGGAATTAATGCCTCCTGGAGGGAGTGTTATTGTTGGGGGTGGGCTTATGGGTGTTATAGCCAGTTTCCCCATGCCAGTGTTTGGCATACTCTCCTGTTGCTATTGTCCACCTTATGTTGGCCAGGGGGTGATGTCCACCCTCTGCTCATGCCATCGTTTTCCCCTGCCATTTTGGAGCTTCCCCCTCGAGCCTGAAAGCCAAAATAAACCTCTTTTTCCCAGAAGCTGCTCTTGGTTTGGTGATTTCTACCAGCAATGCGAACCTGAATGCAACACCTGTAAAGCCAAAGGACCCTGGTTCAAGGCTCCATTCCCCAGGACCCATGTTAGCTAGATGCACAAGGGGGCGCACACATCTGGAGTTCATTTGCTGTGGCTGGAGGCCCTAGAGCGCCCATTCTCTCTCTCTCCCCCTCTTTTTCTGTCAAATAAATAAATAAAAATAATTTAAAAAAGATGGAGGAGAAATGAAAACCCAGATAACCTAAATCAGAGTCCACAACTAGTAGACTGACCGTGCAAAAATATGGAGAGCTCAAAATGAAAGAACACTGGACAACAAATCTACACAGCAGCACATACCTATGATCTAAGCACTCAGCAAGCGCAGGCAGAGGATCAGGAGTTCAAGTCTGAGGCCAGTCTGAGCTACAGAGTGAGACCTTGTCTCAACAAAACAAAACTAACAATGCAACAAAACCCAGAAGAAATAAAACTGCAGATGACTTATAAATAAAGTTAGCATTGCTTTGACAACCACATAAACCAACAGTTACACATCTGTACTGCTGGGCATCCAGTATATAAAAGTTAACCCATGACAACAAAAATGTGGGGTAAAAAAGCTATCCAGATATAAGCACAATGTTGTGACGCACGCCTTTAATCCCAGCACTTGGGGAGGCAGAGGTAGGAGGCTCTCCATGAGTTCAAGGCCACCCTGAGACTACATAGTGAATTCCAGGTCAGCATGAGCTACAGTGAGACTTCACCTTGAAAAACCAATCAACCAAAAGAAAAACAAAAACAAAAACAAAACAATACCAAAACAACAATAAAAACAAAGTTCTTCTATATAAATAAAGCTAAGTTAGCATTAGTTCTTACTAGATTGTCATAAATTAAGATGTTACTTGTAATCCCAAACCAACTACAAAAAAAATTTTTTTGTTTGTTTTTTAAGAATAGGTTCTCACTGTGTAGCCCTTCTTGTCCTGGCCTTCCAAATGTTGGAATTAAAGGCATGGGCCACCATACCAAGCTGAAAATAATTTTTAAATATATAATAGAAAGGACTCAAAATGAGGCACTGGAAATTATCACAAAAGAGGGAAGTAAAAGGAGAAATGAGAAATGAAAAATATAAGGCATATAGAAAACAAGTCAGCTGCATATGTCAATATTGTCCAGTTCAAAACATACTTTAACTGGGTATGGTGGCACAGCATAGAATCCAGCAGTCAGAAGGCTACAGGCAGGAGGATCTCGGGTTCAGGCCCTGTCTAAGTTAGAGTTAGGTCATCCTGGGCTACAAAGAGAGAATGAAGGAAAAGAGGTTGAAGAAAGAAAACAGGCTTGGCTGGGCGTAGTGGCGCACGCCTTTAATCCCAGCACTCGGAGGCAGAGGTAGGAGGATCGCCATGAGTTCAAGGCCACCCTGAGAGGACAGAGTTAATTCCTGGTCAGCCTGAACCAGAGTGAGACCCTACCTCGAAAAACCAAAAAAAAAACAAACAAACAAAGAAACAAACAAAAAACAGAAAGAAAGAAAACAGGGACAGTAGGAAAGAAGTAGAGGAAAAAATATATTTTTAAAAATGTGTCTAAGCACATTATTTGTGATGATTTGAAAAGCGTATGTAGGGCAGGTGTGGTGGCGCACACCTTTACTCCTGCATGAAGAAGGCAGTAGGAGGAGTCCGAGCTAGCCTGCGGAGTTAGAGTGTATTCCAGGTCATCCTGGGCTAGAGTAAGACCCTGCTTCAAAAAAATAACATATACAGTACCTAGAAATAAATTTTTTAAACATGCCTAATCCTTTAAAAAGAAAATAATAAAGCTGGGCATGATGGTGCATGTATTTAATCCCAGCACTCAGGAGGCAGAGGTGGGAGGATTGCCATGAGTTCGAGGCCACCCTGAGACTATATTGTAAATTCCACGTTAGCCTGAGCAAGAGTGAGACCCTATCTCGGAAAAACAAAAATAAATAAATAAATACACACATGTATAGTTTTATTGAAAAATGTCTGAGGGGCTGAAAGATGGCTCAGTGGTTAACAGTGCTTGCCATGAAAGCAGGAGGACCCAAAGTGGTCTAATTCATCCTGAATTCAATTTCCCAGCACTCACACAAACAGCAGGGCATTGCCACATGGCTTTAACTCCTGTCTTGTAGGGAGCGAAGATCAGAGCTCACTGGATCTTGCAAACAAGCAAGCAAACAAACAAATAAGAAAAACTCTGCAGGTCTGGGTTTGGAAGGACACTCACAGATGAGATATAGAGGGAGACACCCTACCCTACATTCCCCCCGGCTTCCACACTTGCAAACATGGAGTGCATGTATCTGTACACATATATATTCACAACACACACACACACACACACACACACACACACACACACACACATACATGTTAAATAAATCCCCCAAGTGACAAAGACTGAACGGATATAGTACGTGTGCACTATAATCAGAAAGAAAGACAAATAGCTCAATTGTAGCTGTTACCTTCTCGTTGCCAGGACAAAACACCCAACCGGAAGCAGCTGACGGGAGGAAAGGGTTTGATGTGGCTTACAGTCTTGGGAAGTTTCAGCATGGCGGGGAAGGATGGTAGGGTGGAGGCTGGACATCACTTCTTGCCACAGCAGCTTGCAGAAAGCAGCAAGAGAGCGAGCTGAGCTCTGACAAGGGGGAAAACAGCTATAACACCCCAAAGCCTGCCCCCAGCAACACACCTCCTCCAACAGGCTCCACCTCCAAACTTTCCACCACCTGGAACCAAATATTCAAGACATAGGAGTCTACAGGGGTCATTTGGTAGAAACCACCACATAAGTAGAAAAACAAGCAAAAAAAAAAAAAATTATAAAAAGTTATGTGTTTTAAAAAGGAAATATAATAGTCGAAAATACATAAATTCAATCTCATTAGTAATAAACCTTGTGAAAACTATAATCATGATAATATAAAATTTCTTCCAGATCAAAAATTTTAAATCACTCAGTACCAACTATTAGCAAACCAGTAAAGTAACTGAAATTCTTATTCAGAGCTAGGAGGGGTAGAAAAGACACTATCACTTAAAAACAGTGAGTATACCTAAGGAAACCAAATATGTTCCCATCATAAAATCCAAAAACATTACTGCTAGGTATAGAACCTAAAGTGGAAACTTTACTTTTTTGACTGCTACTCAATAGTAAAAAGTACATCACAGGCTGGAGAGATGGCTCAGCAGTTACAGTGCTTGCCTAAAAAGCCTGACAACCAGGGATCAATTCCCCTACCCATGTACAGCCAGATACACAAAGTGGCAAATGCATCTAGAGTTCATTTGCACTGGCTAGAGGTCCTAGCATGCCCATATTCTTTTTTTCTTTTTCCCTCTCTCTCTCTCCTTGCAAATCAATAAAATAAAATAAAATGTTTTTAAAAGTACAGAGGGAATTACCATAGGATTTCTTTTACAATCATGGAAAATGCTAATAAAAATTTAAAAATAAATTAAATTAAAAAATAAAAAAAAGTACATACTGGGCTAGAGAGATGGCTTAGTAGTTAAGGGACTTGCCTGTGAAGCCTAAGGATCTAGGTTTGATTCTCCAGTACCCATGTAAGCAAGATGTACAAGGTGGTATATGTATCTGGAGTTCATTTGCAATGGTTAGAGGCCCTGGCATGTCCATTCTCTATCTGCCCCCTCTTAAATAAATAAATAAATAAATAAATAAGTATTTTTTAAAAAAACATCTTGTCAGGCACAGTGGTGCACACCTGTAATCCCAACACTGGGGAGGCAGAGGTAGGAGGATGACTATGAGGCGAGCATAGGACTAGGGCTCCAGGTTGGTCTGAGCTACAGTGAAAACCTACCTTAAAAAAACAACAAAGAGGCCTGGAGAGATGGCTTAGTGGTTAAGCGCTTTCTTGTGAAGCCTAAGGACCCCGGTTCGAGGCTCGATTTCCCCAGGGCCCATATTAGCCAAATGCACAAGGGGCGCATGTGTCTGGAGTTCGTTTGCAGTGGCTGGAAGCCCTGGCACGCCCATTCTCTCTCTCTCTCTCTGCCTCCTTCTCTCTCTCTCTCAAATAAATAAATCAAAATAAACAACAAAAAAATAAAAAAACAACAAAGAAAGTACATCTCACAGCCTCCCCAACCCCCAGACATCTACACATTATTTATCCTTTAAATGTGCAATAAACACTATACATATAACACTGAATATATAAAAAGAGAAAGTGTGTATTTTCCAACTCATTTTGGTAATATATATGGGAGTAGGGATGAAACAGAGTCTTGTGTCACCCCCTGCTGTCCTTAGACTTGCTATGTAAGCCGAAGATGACTCTGTACTCCTGATCCTCCTGTCTTGGCCCCCTAAGTTGACACACATGCACCCTCATGACCGGCTTTCAGTGGCGCATGCATGTGGACTTTGTTTGCAGCAGCTGGAGGCTCTAGTGCATCCATTTTCTCTGCATCTCTTCTGTAGCTCACACTGCTTGCAAATAAATAAGTTAAAAAAAAGAAAGAAAAAAATACAGTTCAAAAACAGATAGAGATGCAATGTCAGTAATTCAGAAAAAGAACAGTTAATATACCAGGAAGACTTCTGTTCCCTGCTTCTTACTCATTAGGCATTACAGGTTCATGGTTAAAAGTTCAACACCATTGCTGGGCGTGGTGGCGCACGCCTTTAATCCCAGCACTTGGGAGGCAGAGGTAGGAGGATCGCTGTGAGTTCGAGGCCACCCTGAGACACCATCATGAATTCCAGGTCAGCCTGGGCTAGAGTGAGACCCTACCTCGAAAAAGCAAAAAAAAAAAGTTCAACACCCAGGTTGGAGAGATGGCTTAGCAAGTAAGGCACTAAGGACCTAAGTTCGATTCCCCAAAACCCATGTAAGCCAGATGCACAAGGTGGTGTCTGGAGTTCAACTGCAGCGGCTCTCAGAGGTCCTGGTGTGCCAATTCTCTTTGCTGTCTCTCGCTCGCTCTCATAAAAAGCACAGCACCCGCGTCCCTTTCCCTGCGCTGGCTTTTCTCTTCCTCTCTAAAGCTGCTGGTAAGCAGGAAGGGTAGTTTCGGTTCTGTTTCTGCACACTCACAGGAAACCTCAAGAGCGAGTCTTGCCCGTCCCCATGGGAGGTTATGTTGGCAGCACTGAAACAAAGGTGCCTGAAAACCTCTGAAAGGCCCTGCAAACTACACACCCCGCCCGCCAGGCAGGATGTGCTTACTGGAGCCAGAGTGGCAGTGACTGCTATGCAACCCAAATCTGATTGGATTTGAGATAACTTTATGGGAGGGAGTTCATGCTTGGGACTGGAAACCTAATCAAAAGCTTAAGGCTGGGAGGGTCATAAGCCCTAGGAAGAAACTACTACTGTTGTTTGGCTAAACAGATATATTGTGCCCATCAAACTGCCCTATAAATATGTATGTTTATGCCCACAGTTTAGAGCTGCTCTTACCTTTGTTCAAAGAAGCTTCTTTATTACAAAATATTTTATTTATTTACTTGAGAGAGAGAGAGAGAAAGAGAGAAAACAGGCATGCCAGGGCCGCCAGCCACTGCAAACAAACTCCAGACACATGTGTCACCTTGTGCTTCTGGCTTACGTGGGCACTAGGGAACTGAACCTGGGTCCTTAGGCTTCACAGGCAAGTGCCTTACCCGCTAAACCATCTCTGTAGCCCAAAGAAGCTTCTTTGTACAGATGACAGTGACCACTAGGAAGATACAAAACTCATTAACGTTCTGAGAATAAGTGACTTCTAAGTGCTTAGCACTAAATAAGACATCTCTAAATGTCCTCCAAGGCTCAGGTAACATTGAAGAAGGTGTGGAAAGAATGTAAGAGCCAGAGAACAGGGAGGAGTTCTTTGAAACATGAGCAGAAGTGACCACTGCATTTGTGACATCATAGCAGCTGATGTTACCTTGTCAAGACCTCCATCATGGATGATGGAGGAGGGGAAAAAGGTCAAAACAAGAGGGGTTAGTTGTAAAGAAGAAAAGATCCAGTAAAAAGGGGATAAGAGAAGGTAATGGGAGGGGATTCTGGTCAAAGTATATTCTGAAAATTGTCAATAACAACAATGAAGTCCTGGTAGGCTTCTCCAGTGGTAACAGAGGTGCACCGGCCTGGAGCCCTGTGCTTCTGGGCAGCCTGATGCTGGTTGCGTTCACCCTGTGGATGAGGAAACAGAGCCCAGAAAGGTCCCACCTGCAAGAGGCTGGCTGAGCCTTTCTCCCAGTGCTGTGCTGGAACTAGGTCAGCCTGGCAGACATTCCTTGATGCTCGAACTGCCTTTTAGGAAGTGAAACAGTTCCTGCAGGGCTAGAGCTGGTCTGTCCAATGCAGATGCCACTGATACGTGGCCATCAGCACTTGAAGAGTGGCTCACAGGATTCGAGATGTGCCAGGGAGTGTAAAATACAAACTGGTTTCAAAGTAAATATGATTTTTTTAAAACTGTAAAATATATCATTGATTATTTTACAGACTAAAATGACATTTTGATATTCTAGGCTATATAAAATGAATCAATAAAAATATAAAGGCTGAGACTTGGGGCTGAAGAGATGGCTTAATGGTTAAGGCGCTTGCCTGCAAAGCCCAAGGACCTAGGTCCCAGCCTAACCTGATCTTAAGGGTATTCAGAACTTCACACAAAGAAAAGCTCAAGCCCAGTAACTTTCCTGGTGCATTCTATAAAACATTTAAAGATGAAGTAACATTCATTTTTCACAAACTCAAAACTTAGAAGAAACACTTTCCAATCCATCTTATGAGGCCACTAATACACAGCCAAAAATATCACAAACAAGAAACCTACAGAGCAATATAGAAATATGTATAACATTTCCTATGGAATTTGGATGCACAAACCTTAAAAAAAAAAGCCTTTAAAAAATCCAACATGGGGCTGGAGAGATGGCTTAGCGGTTAAGCGCTTGCCTGTGAAGCCTAAGGACCCCGGTTCGAGGCTCGGTTCCCCAGGTCCCACGTTAGCCAGATGCACAAGGGGGCGCACGCGTCTGGAGTTCGTTTGCAGAGGCTGGAAGCCCTGGCGCGCCCATTCTCTCTCTCTCCCTCTATCTGTCTTTCTCTCTGTCTGTCACTCTCAAATAAATAAATAAATAATATTAAAAAAAAATCCAACATGAAGAAAAGGACTATACCCCATGAGCAAGTAGATAACTCTAACATGCAAAATCCAATTGATGTAATATGCCATATTAATGAAATAAAGGGCAAAAACCACATAATCACCTAAATGAATGAGGAAAGGCACCAAAAAAAAAAAAAAATCTGTTGTTTTATGGCCAAAGACTGTAACAAAACTAGGACTAGAAAGAAAAGACAATATTGCATTGCAAATACCTATATTGCACATTAATATAAATAGCAAAAAATATGTTTGACTCTTACGTTTCTCAAGAACTGTTTAAACTAAAATTAATACAAATAAAGTGCTCAAATGTCACCTTTTCAGGTAAGACCCATGTTGCTCTTCTTGTCTGAAATTACAGCCACTTATATTCCCTCTTCTCCCCTCTGTGCACAGACCTGTACCCTGGGCCAGATGCTGCGTCTCTTCCTCCTCCTTCCACATCAGTGTTCTCTTTTACACTCAGTACCTTCTAACACACCATGAGCTTCCTGACTTCTCCACTTCTTTGCCTACTTTCCTCCCAGCTGCCTCCAGCCCCTGCATACTTAGGGCAGAGTGTTTCTAAAGGAACAGGTGCTAATGAGTGAATTCTAATTTCACCACTAAATGAGCAGTGGAAGCTGTTGCTTTTATGTACTTATGGCCCACATAATTAGGCAGAAACGTTATGCTTAGTTTTACAATTAGAGGGCATTGTCACTGTCTACCCCACTTAAAGCAAAACACTTTCTCTCGTCACTTTAGCTGAGACCAATGAATGATCGATCACAAGTCTGAGGCATTTACTCCAAAGACAGTGGCTCACGAAAAGAGAAAGCAACAGTCTAGACCTGAGGGTGTGGAGGGGGTGGTCTGAGAGTTGACTGGGGAAGAAAAGCAAAATACTTCCTGTTGTTGCTGATATTATTTTGGATGTCAGAAGACTATCCTAGTTATCAACCACCACCATTGTTCACTGTACTCATATGCATGCATTAAGTGTATTATTATCCTACTCAATCTCCATAGTAACAATGCAAATTCAAATAATTGTACCAAGCAGGTAGGCGTTAGAAGTCTAGCAATAAAGTTTGCATTCTTAAACACTGTCAGTACCTGGCACCCTTATTCATCATGCTCAAGATGAGTTACAGTGAAATTACGTTATCATTATCATCAGATTCACCTTGCTCCCACTATTCTGAGTGGAGACCAAATATGAAAGGGGCAATTTCTGCAGATAAGAATACCTTCTAGTATTTAGGTAATAACTTCCAGGCCTGGAGGGATGGCCCAATGGTTAAGGTGCTTCCCTGGGAAGCTTAATGACCCAGTTCAGTTCCCCAGGACCCACGTAACGCCAGATGCACACAGTGGCACATGCACCTGGAGTTCGTTTGCAGGCCAGCACTTTTCAACACTGAGCCATCCCCTCAGCCATCTACGTCCTTGTCACTCCTTGTTTCCCTCACATTCTACTCGGAGGTAAGGTTAGCAGTTTGGCATGGGTCCCTTGGGGGTAAAACACACATACATGAACACGTGTACCCGTTAATCAGGTGTTTAGGTTCGGGTGCTGGTGGTTGTTTCTTTTTTCCCCACAGCGCAAACACAGGAACAGCTCACTTTGTAGTCACTTAAATAAAAACAACTTGGGAACATAACAAAAATCTCTAAGCACTTTCTGGCTTGCTGAAGTAGATTTCCTTCCCTTTCAGTTCCCTCTTTTTGAGGCAGTTTGCTTTTTTTTTTTTTTTTTTTTTTTGGTACAAAAATGCAATGAGTTTAGCTTAATGGTTTCCACATCCTAAGTTTTTTCACTATAGCATGTGGTAGCAGTGCAAGTTGGGCCACTTTCACAGAGAAGAACAAAAAATTAGATGTAGCAACTTAAAAGTATCTGAAGATAGGAAAACACTGCAAAATGCAAATAGAAGAGCTCAAAAGACAACATGGAACTGCTTGGAAGACAACAGAAAGAAGCTTCCCCGTCCTGAAAGTAATCTAACAGGAGCCTCACCGCACAGCAGTGATCACAGCTTAATGGACAACGCACAGGAGGCAGAAAATGCTACGCACAGCTATTAAAAGCACCCAAGAATACTACCTGTTTCCGCTGACTATACTTGCTGTCTATTCTATGACCAAGTTATTTTTTCAAGAGAGGGTCTCACTCTAGTCCAGGCTGGCTTGGAATTCACTGTGTGGTCTCTGGGTGGCTTCTGAACTCATGGCAATCCTCTAGCTCTGCCTCCCTAGTACCTGGATTAACAGCTAGTGTCACCACACCTAGCATTTGTTTCTTGAGACAGAGTTTCATGTGGTCCAAGCTGGCCTTGAACTTGTTATGTGGCTGAGGATGACCTCAAACCCCTGGTCTTCCTACTTCCAGTTCTTAAGTGCTGGGATTACAAGCCTGGGCTATTTTCTTTTCCTCAACAATTGGATTGAATTTAGCCATTGTACATTCTAGGTGAGCATTTCATCATTGAGTTATAGCCCCAGCTAGTTGCTAAGTTTATTAAAACAACAGATGTGACACTTATCAAACATACTGAGAATTTGGAAGTTAGGATAAGTGCCTGTTACTAATGGGATTCACCATGAAATTTGTGACATGAAAGGGTCTTAATATCCTTTTCAGGAATATAAATAAAGCAACTCACATGGATGAATTTTCACTTTAAGACTGACTCTGGATTTCAAAAACAGATATTTGCTATGTAGGAAAATGATTTTTTGTTTTTTCCCTGAGATAGGGTCTCACTCTGTCCCAGGCTGACCTGGAATTCACTATGTAGTCTCAGGGTGGCCTCGAACTCACAGTGATCCTTCTACCTCTGTCTCCCAAGTGCTGGGATTAAAGGCGTGTGCCACCACGCCTGGCCGGAAAATGATAGTTTTAAAAGCTGGGTGTTTGGAATGCTTAATATATCCTGCAAGCACTCGGTCTCAGAGGTGGAACGGTGCTGCCACTATGAGTTCATTCATGTACAGCTCTCACATACCTTATTTCAGACTATAAAAGGCACTGTTAGCTAGGCATGGTGGCACATGTCTAAATCCCAGCTTCTTGGGAGCCTGAAGCAGAAGGGCTGAATTTGAAATGAGTGTGGATTACCTAGCAAGACCCGGTCTCAAAAAAAAAAAACAAAAAAAAAGTACCCTGGGTTATTGTCTATAATTATGGAAGTTATCAAATGAAAAGTGGTGGGATGTAGCTCAGTGGTAGAGTACTTATTTAGTGTGCTTAAGGACCTGGGTTCAGGCTCCACTACAAAAGGCACTGTTAATAATTTCAAATTACTAGAAGTTTGTTTTTTTTTTTCACTTATTTGAGAGAGGGGAGAGAGAGAGAGAGAGAGAGAGAGAGAAATGAGAAATGGGCATGCCAGGACCTCCAGCCACCGCAAATGAACTCCAGACACATGTGTCACCTTATGTATCTGGCTTACATGGGTAATGGGGAATCGAATCTGGGTCCTTAGACTTTGTAGGAAAGTACCTTAACCACTGAGCCATCTCTCCAGCCCTAAAATACTTCTTACAAAGGGACTTTTAGTTTTGCTCCACCCCTTCCGTATTATATTTTGGATTACCTGTATGTGTAACTCCTGTGTAGGTCTGTGTGATCTTTCCCACGCTCTGCTCTTGGGATTCTCATCACCCACAGCTGGGTACCTGGTGATCACACCTGAGCAGCCTACAAAACCTGCTTGGATGGAGTATCTCTCAGTGTGAAAGCTGCTCAGGATACTGATCACCGTTCTCCTCCTTCATAGCATCGCCTTACGCTGTGCTCCAGGATTTGGGAATTCCAAGCCCCTTGCAGATGCCACTTTGGCTTCATGACTACTTCTTGACCCTGCTGCCTCCACCTCTTCAGCAATTCCCTGCTGGCATGCACCACAACTGACAAACTTAAGACTTTAGGGACCGGAGAGATGGCTTAGAGGTTAAGGTGCTCGCCATCAAAGCCAAAGAACCTAGGTTTGATTCACCCGTGCCCATGTAAATACAGATGCACAAGGTGGCGCATGCAGTTGGAGTTTATTTGCAGTGGCTAGATGACCTGGCACACCCATTCTCAATATCTCCCTTTTTCTCTCAAATAAATAATTTTTAAAAATATTTTATTTTTGAGAGTGTGAAACGGTAGCAGGAGGAGAGAAAATGGGCAACCCAGGACCTCTAGCCACTGCAATGAACTCCAGATGCAAACGACACCTTGTGAATCTAGCTTATGTGGGTCCTAGAGAATTGAACCTGGGTCCTTTAGCTTTGCAGATAACTGCCTTAACCAGTAAGCCATTTCTCCAGCCCAATAAATTATTTTTTAAGATGGGCATGGTGGCTCACACCTTTAATCCCAGCATTTAGGAGGCAGAAGCAGGAGGATTGCTGTGAGTTCAAGGCCACCCTGAGACTATACAGTGCACTCCAGGTCAGCCTGGACTATAGCAAGACTCTACCTTGAAAAACTAAAACAGAGGAAAATAAAAACATCCAGTAAAAATTATTTTTTTATCCAGGCATGGTGGTACATGCCTTTAACCCCAGTACTTGGGAGGCAGAGGTAGGAGGATTGCTGTGAGTTCAAGGCTACCCTGAGACTCCATAGTAAGTTCCAAGTCAGCCTGGGCTAGAGCAAGACCCTAACTCAAAAGATCAAAATTTTTTTTTAAAAGTTTTTTTTTTTAAGAAGTCTCTAGTCATGTACTGCAAGGGACGTTGTAATCCAGAAACTATAACCTTGGTGATGGACCTTACCAGCAGCTTTGTGTTTCCTGTACATCACAAGAGAAACTCAACAGTTGAACCTGTGGTGGTCATGTCATGACATTTTCCATACCGTGACTTTTCTTTCTTCAAGGAGATGGTCCACACTTGCTTTCTGGCTCTTTTCCAGGCTTGGCTTCTTTGCCTCTTTTCATTCCTTTGTCCTTTGTCATTACCTTACATTTGTAGAATTGTGGGGGTGGTTATTCCTTTTGCTGTCTGGGCACTGGAGATTGTATCCAGGGCCTTGCACATGCTAAGCATGTGCTCTATTACTGAGCTACATGACCAGGCAGGTTGACTTTCAATTGTGTAAGTTTATGCTTCTAAATAGTACATTCATGGCTTGTTTTTCTTAGGCTTTGTTGTTTTTGTTTATTTTTTGAGGTTGGGTCTCCCTGTAGCTCAGGCTGACCTGGAATTCATTATGTAGCCAAGTTGACACTAAATATTACCAGCTGTTACTTAATACTCAGTAGCAAGATTTTTTGTATAAGAAAGATGGACATCCTGGAGGCACTAAAGCCTTCATCCTTCCACCAGTTGTAGAAATGTTATTTCACCTCTTTGGACTTCACTTTCCTCATCTGTAATACGAGATTTAAATGAGCGGTCCTATACAACTCAGCACTAGCATACCAACCTTCTATCTAATATATTCAAACTTACCCTGCTCACGTTTTACACTTTGAAGTCTCCATAACATTCCTCCTACTTTAGTTCTTGCACCAGAATTACCAATGTCAGGACTGCAGAGATGGCTTTAGTGGTTAAGGTGCTTGCCTACAAAGCCTAAGGGACCCATGCTCAATCTCTCTCCAGATCCCATGTAAGCCAGACGCACGAAGGTGATGCAAGCGCAGAGTCACACATATGCACTAGATGGTGCAAGCATATGGAGCTAAACTATAATGGCTGAAGCCCTGGTGCACCAATTCTATCTCACTCTCTTAAGACAAAAAAAAAAAAAAAAGAATTACCAATGTCAAGTTGGGCATAGTGGTATACCTTTAATCCTAGCAATTGGGAGGCAGAGGTAAGGAGGACTGCTGTGAGTTCAAGGCCACCCTGAGACTACACAGTGAGTTCCAGGTCAGCCCGGGCTAGTGAGACCATCCTTGGGGAAAAAAAAAAAAAGAGAGAGAGAGAGAATTACCAATGTCTTGTCTATTTCCTGAGGACCCACCTTAAAGTTCCAAATGGAGTCTCATTTTTGACATAATTTATATTAATTTTCTTATATATTTTTACAAATATTTATTTATTTGAAAGAGAAAGAGAATGAATGAGTGTACCAGGGTCTTCTGCCACTGCAAATGAACTTTACTGAGCCAACTCTCAAACTCCTCCTTTTACATTTTAACCAACTACTGTGCCACTATCATTTCAATATTCAATAATACTTACTTGAAGCCTATACCTTTAAGTAGATCCAATATACACAAGTATTCAGTGGCTGAAAAAAATTCTTTGTACCATTTGTAACAATGATTTTGTACTTTTCTCCTCCTGTAAGTATTCCTTTATTCTCTTTTAAGACTTTCCTAGTTCCTAACCTAGACATCAGTTAATAAAATTGGCTTTCCAAGATCTTCAAAGACATTGAATTAACCTTCTAACCTAACACATCCTGTCCCAGCTATGATCTCCAAGAGCTCAGTCCTATCACTTACCCTGGCCAGAACCTCAACCAGGTTTCTTTGCTCCCATGTCTTCTGTACAAGTTTTCAGACTTTTCCCTAAAACTGGCAGACATAACAGACACATCTACTGTTAAACAACATTACAAGTACAAAGTCAAAAAACTGTTCTGTTGTACTCAGAAAAGACAGAATAAAATCCAACTTTCAATTGATTCTAGCCAGTAGCAGACTTGAGGGAAGCACTATTCACCAGTAACAGTAACTCTTGGCTCACTTCTCTGAGGCTATCCACTCCAAACAAGAATTAGGATATGCTCGGTGTGGTAGTGCATGCCTTTAGTCCCAGCACTTGGGAGGCGGAGGCAGGAGAGTTGCCATGAGTTCAAGGCCACCCGGAGACTACACAGTGAATTCCAGGTCAGCCTGGGCTAGAGTGATACCCTACCTCGAACACCAACCCCCCCCCCCAAATTAGGATAAAAATGATGCCTGACGCCTAGCCCTTCTTCAGGACTTTTATTGAATCATTAACTAACAGGTTAATTACTGACACCCCAAAGAGCCCACAGGTTCCTTCTCAACACAGCAGACAGGCTGAACATACCCACTATTACATTATCTTAGTATTGGCTCTGGGTAAGCAGCCAAGTTAGCTTTTTTTTTTAAATTTAATTTATTTATTTATTTGAGAGCGACAGACACAGAGAGAAAGAAAGATAGAGGGAGAGAGAGAGAATGGGCGCGCCAGGGCTTCCAGCCTCTGCAAACGAACTCCAGACGCGTGTGCCCCCTTGTGCATCTGGCTAACGTGGGACCTGGGGAACCGAGCCTCGAACCGGGGTCCTTAGGCTTCACAGGCAGGCGCTTAACTGCTAAGCCATCTCTCCAGCCCAAGTTAGCTCTTTTTGACCTTCCTTTTGACACATGCAGTGACTGCCCTAGTGAGAAACTCATATACTTGACTGTGCCAAGGGGTTGGATTAGCTGATGTACAACCACATTCCAATTGCATATTCAAGAGCCATTCTGTAATGAATGACTCCTCACTCAAGAGTTCAAAAAAAAAAAAAAAAACCTTTTGAATCTCTCAGATACTCTCAGAATATGGGCTCTGACCTGAAAGCACCTTCTTGTTATTCTAGCCCACAACTTGACAAACCAGCTCACGTACAATAGGTAGGTTAGGGAGGGGTGGGGTGTAGACCACAGCCAACTAAAGTGGACTCCTGCTTCTTGAGACAAACAAGGTCTGGGTTTAGCCAAGCAAAACAGGGGCTTGACTAAATAACATACTTGGCAAGCCAATATCTTGCCAAACAGGTGTATTCGTTTTCACTGTAAAGTTCAGGTCTTCCAAAAAGACAGAGTGGAACACAAATTCGAGAGAATGTTATCTTCTCAACTGGGGGTGCTTCTGAGTAGAAGAAAAAAGAACAAAAACACATACGCAAAAAAAAGAAAAGGAAAGAAAAGAAAAGCCAAGAAGCCAACTCTAGGTTCGATCAGGCTTAGGGCAGCCTTATGTGTGTAAAAGGACTAGTCAGGCAATTCATTTCTGTTGAGCCAATTCAGAGAGCTGACACTGCAGTTACTTTTCATTGCCAGGACAAACATCCAACCAGAAGCAGCTTATGGGAGGAAAGGGTTTAGTTCATGCTTATAGAATCCAGGGGAAGCTCCATCATGGCAGAGGAAGCTGGCTCACTTAACATCCACAGCAGAGAGAAAAACCAGCAGCCAGCTAGAAACACACACCTAGAAAACCACAAACAGCTAGAGCTGAAAACTGGCTCAGAGCCAGGCGTGGTGGCGCACGCCTTTAATCCCAGCACTCGGGAGGCAGAGGCAGGAGGATCACCTTGAGTTCAAGGGTACCCTGAGACTACATAGTCAATTCCAGGTCAGCCTGGACTAGAGCAAAATCCTACCTCAGGAAAAAAAATACAAAAAAAAAAAAAAAAAACACCACCCAAAAACAAAAACAGTCCTGAATACACCTTAGGGCTGGACTATAAGATCTGCTCCCAGTGACACATGCTGGCGATAGGTAGGAAGAGTAACCTTAATCATAAATCCCTGAGGTCAATGGGAGATATACATTCACATTCAAACCACACTGTCTTACTTTCAAAAAAAAAATTATTTTGGCAGTACTGGGGAATGAACCTGAGGCCTTACACATGTTAGGTAAGTACTTTACTACTAAGATATAGCCTTGTTTGCTTTCTGAGACATTGCTTTGTTCAGTTACCCAGGCTGGCCTTTGGACTAACTCTGTAAGCCCAGGTAAGCCTTCAACTTGAGATCCTCCTGCCTTAGCCGCTTGAGTGTTAGGATAGCAGAAATAGGCTAACCAGGCTGCACTGGTTAGTTTCTCCTAACCTATATGCTAAAATGGTTCTTACTCACATGATCTTGAAATCCAGCCAACAGAGGCTACTCTACTCTTAGAGATGTTTCATCCTAAATACTTTGTGATGTCTGTTACCACTAAAACTAAGACAAATAATCAAACTTGTTCAATCAAGCAATGATGAAAATAAAGCTGGGTGTGGTGGTGCATACCTTTAATCCCAGCACTAGGAAGGCAGAGGTAGGAGGATCACTGTGAGTTCAAGGCCAACCTGAGACTCCATAGCCAGCCTGGGCTAGAGTGAGATCATGCCTCGAAAAAGCAAAAAAAAAAAAAAAAAAAAAAAAAAGGCTAAAATAAACTATACCCACCCAGGGTCAGAACCACCCTAAGGTATTTGGTATACTGTACTGTCTTAGGCCACTCAAACTGCTCAGCAAACATGACTTCTTTTTTATTGGGGAGGGGAGGGGGTTGGCTCCCAAATGAGAAAATGTCTATAGACATTTCCGTATTTCTATTGCTGCTATCAGTATGTTCCATATCAGACAGTGCTGTTCATAGTGTCATCTATACAAGTTCTGGATCATGACCAGTTTGCTACTAGTCTACAAGATACATAGAGAAGTTGACAGTAAGTTTAGTTTTTAAAAGACAAAATATTTTTTGGAGTTCTGCTCTAGAGAGGTAGCCAGGGGTCCACTGAAACACACGAAACACCAGACCGATAGGTAGTAGGGAGGAAGAGGAAAATCTGAAAGAACTAACACCAACATTAAGAGGGGTAGAGAGATGGCTCAGTGGATAAAGTGTTTGCTGCACAAGCATGAGGGTCTGAGATCAGATCCCCAGATCTCATGTTTAAAACAACCTCCCAGTGGTTCCTCATCTCACACACAACCCAGTAAAGGCCTGTCTTACTTCAGGAATTTATCAGGCCTCACATTACCTAGTTCCTCATTCCTCTTGGACTCTCCTCTCTACTTTGCCCTTACCTCACTTGGCTCCAACCAAACTGCCTCCTGGCTATTTCTTGACCACACCTAACAGTTCATCTTTCTTATCAGGGCCTTCACTTGCAGGATCCTGCCTAGAATGCTCGTCCTTCACTGCTTTCTTTTTATTCATTCTCTCTCACCTTCTCCAAGTTTTTCTCAGATGTTGTCAGGCTGTTACTGACCACTCCAAGCAAAGTGTCACCCATTCCCTTCAGTCTTGTCCATTCTGTCCCACTTATACTACTCTATTCTCCACCCATGGCACTTATGTGACCCAGGGTGCACTGCCCTGTCCATAGCAGGGTCTGCATCTCCACACTGACTAGGAAAGGGCGACTCTGTTGTGCTCCCTGCTATACATCTATCATATATCTGGAAGAATGCCTGTGGAAACCCTTCCCTGAGCCCTTCCATTGTAACCAATAACTAACTACCCATCTATTAACTACACAGTAGGAAAACAACCCCACCATTAGACACTCATGCACACAGTCAACTCTGCTCTTCTCACTACTGGGTCATGTATTTTCAACCAGGAAAATGTCTCACATTCTCAGAAACTATGGCTCCACCTTTTACTTTTCTACTGCATTTAGTGAAAGACATTCTGAGCTGTGCATAGTGGTACGTGCCTGGAATCTTAGCATTATGGAAGTAGAGGCAGGAGGATCAGGAATTTAAGGTCAAATTTAGCTACATAATGACTCTGAGGCCAGCCTGGGCTACATGAACCATGTTTAAAATAGAAGAAAAAAAACAATCGAGTTGGAGAGATGGCTTAGTGGTTAAGATGCTTGCCTGCAAAGCCAAAGGACCCAGGTTCAACTCCCCAAGACCCATGTGTCTGGAGTTCATTTGCACAATCTGGAGGCCCTGATGCACCTATTCTCTATCTGCCTCTTTCTCTCTCCCTCAAATAAATAAGTAAAATAAAAAAAATTTTCTCACCAAGAACCCATATGGCTAAAAGCTAATAAAGTAAACCTGGAACATTCAATCCCACACCATTCATGGCAACGAGCTAATGCCATTCTCTTCATCTGACTTGTCTCGGTTCCACTTTGGTTCCTAATTCCTTGACTCAGCCTTCTGTTCCCCTTTCTTGCTATTCTTCACCTTTTTTTTTTAAATTTTTTATTAACATTTTCCATGATTATAAAATATATCCCATGGAAATTCCCTCCCTCCCCACTCCCACACTTTCCCATTTGAAATTCCATTCTCCATCATATTACCTCCCCATTACATTCACCTTTCTTATATTTTTTGACTAAGCTTAACTTTCCCCAGCCTTTAGTGCTGAGACTTTTACTTTGGATCCTTTTTGGTCACTGTTGCTAAGATAAGATGCCCACCACAGCTTCAGCCCACCATGGCCTTCGTACCTTTAGCAGATCTTCCTAGCTTTAACAAAGGGTAGATTTATATGATGAACTACACATTTCTTGGGGCATGATATGTAGTTCAGTGGTAGAGTGTATCATCAGCATGCATAAAGCTTTGGTCCACATATACCCCAAATATGTACATTTCTAGAAAGTTCTATACCACAGCAACCTAATTAAAAACTGTTAGGCTACCCCCAGTTTGGGTTTCTTTTCTTCCTTCCTCCCTTTTTCTTTCTTTCTTTCTTTCTTTCTTTCTTTTTTTTTTCTTTTTGGTTTTTTGAGGTAGGATCTCTGACCTGGAATTCACTATGGAGTCTTAGGGTGGCCTCGAACTCAGTGATCCTCCTACTTCTGCCTCCCAAGTGCTGGGATTAAAGGCATGCAGCACCACATTCAGCTTTGGGTTTCCTTTCTTAATGCTATTTATTTTGCCTACAAATAATATTTTTTCTTCAATATTTTATTTATTTGACAGAGAAAGAGAGAGGGAGGAAGGGAGGGTGGGAGAGAGAATGGGCATGCCAGGGTCTCCAGCCACTGCAAATGAACTTCAGATGCGTGCACCCCCTTGTGCATCTGGCTAAGGTGGGTCCTGAGGAACCGTACCTAGGTCCTTTGGCTTTACAGGTAAAAGCCTTAACCACTTCACCATCCTTCCAGCCCTCAGCTGGTTTTTTTTTTTTTGTTTGTTTGTTTTTGTTTTGTTTTCCGAGGTAGGGTCTCCCTCTAGCTCAGGCTGACCTGGAATTCACTATGTAGTCTCAGGGTGGCCTCAAACTTTTGGCAATCCTCCTACCTCTGCCTCCTGAGTGCTGGGATTAAAGGCGTAAGATTTTTTTAAATATATCTTATTTATTTGAGAGATAGAGGCAAAGAGAGAGAGAGAGAATCAGAGTGCCAGGACCTCTAAACACTGTGAACAAACTCCAGACACATGTGCCACCTTGTGCATCTGGCTTACATGAGTACTGGGGAATCAAATCTGGGTCCTTTGACTTTGCCAGCAAATACCTTAAGCCCAGGATTTTTTAAATTTTTTTTTGGAACAAGATCTCACCATATAACCCATAACCCCAGATTGGCCTCAAACACATAATTCTTCTGCTGCTGTGCCAGGATTACAGACATGCACATCATTCCTGGCTAAATAAGACTATGATTCTGTACATTATTTTTAAATATAATAATTTATTCTACTTATGAGTAGGATAAAATATTCTAAGGAATGAGATAAGAACACTGAAAGATGGCATTAAATTTTAGAATACTATTATTTTAAAAAAGCAAATGCAGTTTATCTTAACACATTATGAACGTTTCCTACTCCCCAACATTTGCTCACTTCCTTATTCACTGAATCTTGTGACAACTTTCATTTCATTAGCTGTATTACAAAAATAGAAAGCCATCATCAACTCAAACTGATGTTCCAGGCTTTAATGACTCATTTAGTAAGGGCCCACACCACAATTAAGGAACAATTTCCCATACCTATAGGTGGCCTGGTATCACACTGTTACATGAGCATTACACAGAACATTATGTATTTAGGTGCGGGAAGGGAGCTGTGAATCTATGAGAAACATGAGACTGTAGGAAAAGGTCATCAGGCTTGACTTTCAAACAACAAAAACTAGGGGCCAGGTGTGGTGGCACACGCCTTTAATCCCAGCACTCAGGAGGCAGAGGTAGAGGGAATCACTGTGCCAGCCTGGGACTAGAGAGTGAGTTCCAGGTCAGCCTGGGCTAGAATGAGACCCTACCTTAAAAAAACACCACCACCACCACACACACAAAAACCCTCTTTGTTTTCTTTTAAAGAAAACAGATTTGTGTGGGCTGTTCAACAGACTATTTTGTAAAATTAACCTTACCAAATTTGTTAGTAAAAATGGGAACATCAACTTTGATGGGTTTAACAATCTATATAACACAGGGGAATGATTTTCCAGTATTCATAATAAACAGGTATGTGCATCACTAATTGTTTTATTCCACAGGTTAACTACTGACAATGCTAATGAATCTACCTTTGATAAATTTAAAAATTTGTCCATACAAATCACAGAACTTCATGACAAAACCAGGAACTAATTTGGTTGAAACTCTAACTTATATTTCTTTTCTTTTTCAAAAAGAATTTTAAGATTTACATTTATTTGAGAGCGAGAGCAAGAGTGAGAGAGAGAAAGAAAGAGATAGAGAATGAGTGTGCCAGGGCCTCTAGCCACTGTAAAGGAACTCCAGATGCATGTGCTACCATGTGCATCTGGCTTACGTGGATCCTGGGGAATCGAACTTAGGTCCTTAGGCTTTGCAGGCATGTACCTTAGCCACTAGGCCATCTCTCCAGCCCTAACTTCTATTTCTTTGTCCATCCAAAAACCTTATAAATTAAGAAGGCACTCACTCACCTCTACCACATTTACCAGGGTCCAGGAGAAACCACAGAGGATGCAACACACAAGCACTGCTCCCAGTGCCTGACAACCACCTCTAGAGACACAGTAACAAAAGGATGTGAACACAACAAAACAAAAATACAGAGGCTACAGAGAACTCAACACTAAAAACAAGCTGCTAACATACCCAAGGCTCAAGGACTGTAGCGGGAGAGGGTGGGAAGACTGTAAGAGCCACAGAGCAGACAGAAATTGTTAGGTAAAACTCCCAGCCCAAAACTAAGAGAGGCCCTAACTGCCCCTCATTGAACACCAATGAGGCTACTGAGGACACTCAGGGAATTGGGGACCGGAGATGAGGAGGTATAAGACCATAACCTATGTAAAAATATTTATAAGCCGGGCGTGGTGGTGCACGCCTTTAATCCCAGCACTTGGGAGGCAGAGGTAGGAGCATCGCCATGAGTTAGAGGCCACCCTGAGGCTACATAGTGAATTCTGGGTCAACCTGAGCTATACTGAAACTCTACCTCAAAAAAAAAAAAAATTAAAATGTACATGATTTAATTCTTTGCTGTGAACATGATCACTGATCACCTGGGTCTCCACTGAGTTATATTTCTGTTCTGAAGGTGGCTGCTTTAACATTAATGGCTGCTGATGGCTGGGATTTCTGTGGCAATGTCACACAACCACATCAAATGTGCCGTAACACTTTGGTTCGTTTCTTCTGCTCATGAAGGATTTTTCTGTAATGCACATCGCTGTTTAACAGCAACAAACTGAAGTCGACGTCTCAAAGGCCCCTGCTGTTTTACCACCTACATTTATGAGACATTAAGCCGTTTATTGTCACCACCAATATTCACAGCACTTTCGCCAGGAGCAGAAGCCATCTCAAACCACCCCTTTCCTTGCTCACCCACAGGAAGCACCTCATCTGTTAAGCTTTCATGATTGGAGCTAATGAGTCATATCTCCAGCTTTACAAACAATTCTAGGTCTCTGCAGTTATCTCCTCCTCTGAAGCCTTGTGCCATTCCAAAGTTACCCATGAAGATAGAAACTAATTTCTTCTAAACGCCTGTTAATATTGATACATTGTTCACCTCCCTGTGAATCGCAGAAGTTCTCAATGGGATCTATAACAGTGAATCCTTTCCAGCATTTCATTTCCTTTGCTAAATACTTCAAAGGCCTCACAAGGCAGCTACAGCCTTATGGAAGGTAATTAATTCTTCAATAGAAAGACTTCAAAGCTGAAATCACCCCTTGATCCTTGGGCTGTAGGATATACTCTGTGTGTTAGCAGCCATGGAAACACTACGAGCGGAGCTCTTGGATGGCCAAGTGTATTGCCAAGGAATCTTTTCTCTTAGCAGTAGGTCTCAACCATAGTCTCAACATCTGTAAACAGAAGTGCTGTCATCAAGGCTCTGTCACATTTCTAGAGCAGGCTCTACAGGATGATAAGGGTCCTAGCACTTTTGAATTAGCAAATAAACATTAGCTTCGACTTAAGTCACCAGCTAGCATGGCCCCTGACATATTTAGCTTGTTTGAAGGCAGGTGTTACCTTCCCTTCAGCTGTGATGCCCCAGACAGCTTCTTCTCCAAAAAGAGCACGCCTTTAATCCCAGCACTCAGGAGGCAGTGAGTTCAAGGCCACCCTGAGACTACATAGTGAATTCCAGGTCAGCCTGGGCTAGAGCGAGACCCTACCTCAAAAAAATAAATAAAGAGTCAAGCAGGTGGTAATGCATGTGCTGAACTTCCTAGCCCCCAGAACTGTGAGTCAATAAACTTCAGTGTTTTATAAGTTACTCAGTCTTGGTATTTTATTCTAGTAATAGAAAACTGGCTGACTGGGTCCAAGCAAACTAAAATAGAATTTGGTACTAGAAAGTGGGATGTTGCTGAAACAAATCCCCCAAAGTGGAAGTTACTTTAGAACAAGGTAGTGTTTAGAGCCTAGATTGCTCTGAAAATATTGTCCATCAAAATGTGGACAAAGAAGGTGATTCTGATGAGGATTTAGGAATAAATCAACTGTAGAGAAAGCTTCTAACATATGTAGAAATAGAGATGTCAAAAGTGCTTACAATGAAGTCTCAAACAGAAATGAGAAATGATACTAGAATTGGGAGGGAAAAAATGTAGCTTTCCAAAATACAAAACTGTGTTTCATTTTCTCTGTGTGGCCTTTGGCCTTTTGGAACTGCTTTGCAAGAGGAATGTGGACGGATTTGAAATCTTGGCTTAAGAGATGACTTGCAGTGCTAAGTACAGCTTGATGGACTGTTCTGCTCAGAGCTGTAAGACCTGAATGCAAGAACAATATGGACTGTGGGATTTGGCTTATGAGGGTAAGAAAGAGCTTTGCCTGGGCTAGGCTAGAAACACAACAGTTTGTGTAAAAGGCTTGCTGTGATACCCGTGTCCTGAAAACTTGTGCAGGGTTGCATTCAGTAGAAATGGACTGGTGTGAGCAGAGGGATGTGGCACAGAGAAAATGAAATCTTTGGGCCGAAACTGCTACCTGTTCAGCTGCAATTATATGAGAGATTACAACCATTGAGACTGGATCAGCTAACAGGAAGAATGCAGACTCTTTTTTTTTTTTTTTTTTTTGGTTTTTCGAGGCAGGGTCTCACTCTGGCTCAGGCTGACCTGGAATTCACTATGTAGTCTCAGGGTGGCCTCGAACTCACGGCGATCCTCCTACCTCTGCCTCCCGAGTGCTGGGATTAAAGACGTGCGCCACCACGCCCGGCTAAGAACGCAGACTCTTGAAGGGGCCTGCGTGCTGAAGGAGTGTTTCATTCTTCAACGTCTGTTTTATTGCCCCCTGGATTAACAGACTGACAGCTCACCTGGTATTATGGAGTATAACAAATGCAGGAAAGAGGAGTTCAATGAATTTGCAGCACAATTTTGTATTTTGGAAATGGCCATGGAGTGTGTGAAACAGGCTTGTTGGTTTACCTGTGTATACCTATCCTATGGAGCCATGAAGATGAACTGTGGGCTGCAGTGGAGACCCAGTGGAGATGCCTGGACTATGAGATGGCTACCAAGGAGAGCTTCCAGCGCTGGCACCAGATGAAGTTTTTCCAGGACTGTGAGTAGCCTAGCTGGAGGGGCAGAATTGAAAATCCAGAGACTTATCACTGACTAGAGTGGTTGGAATGGGAGCTGCAGAGTTTGATATTTGTACTGTCTAAATCTTGTATTGGTTGAATATTTCCTTGCTACGCCCAGTGCCATCTTCTACAGTCTGAATGTTTATTCTGTGCTATTATGTGTTTTCGGATTTTTTGTTTGTTTTGTTTTTTGGTACTATGGCCCAGTCAAAAGATCTTGGACTATGGGAATGTTTGAGTATCACTGGAATTAACAACTATGGGGACTTTTAACATTGGCTGAATGCATTACACTTTACATCATGGATGGCTATCAGTTTATGGGAGCCAATGGTGGAATGTGGTGGTCTGATTCAGGTGTCCCCCACAAACTTAGGTGTACTGAGCTGGACAGATGGCTTAGCATTTAAGGTTCAACTCCCCAGGACCCATATAAGCCAGATGCACAAGGTGGTACATGTGTTTAGAGTCTGTTTACAATGCCTACAGGCCCTGGCATGCCCATTCTTTCTCTCTCTCTCTCAAAAATAAACAAACAACAACAAAAACTTAGGTGTTCCAAATGCTATATGAGAGCAATTTGGGAATTAACACCTCCTGGTGCAGTGAATTATTGGGAGCAGGCTTATAGGTGTTACAGCCAGCACCCTCTTACCAGTGTTTGGTATACTCTCCTGTTACTGTTGTCCACCTGATGTTGGCAAGGAGGTGATGTTCACCCTCTGCTCATGCCATTGTTTCCCTCTGTCATCATGGAGCTTCTCCTTGAGTCTATAAGCCAAAATAAACCTTTTATATTTTCCACAAGCTGCTCTTAGGCAGGTGTTTTCTACCAGCAATGCAAACCTGACTGAAACAGGCTGATGAGGAATACTGAGAACACAACAGAGGAATCTGCCTGTAAGGAGCTTGCAATCTAATGAAAGACAACTCAAAAACTTGTGAAAAGAACCGGGTATAGTGGCACATATCTTTAATCCCAGCACTTGAGAGGTCGAGGTAGAAGGACTGCTGTGAGTTCAAGTCCAGCCTGAGAATACATAGTGAATTCTAGGTCAGCTTGGGCTAGAGTGAGACCCTACCTCAAAAAACCAAAAATAAATAAATTAAGTTCAAGGAAGTTATTATTTCAGGGGGAAGACCAAGGCCTGTGTCTAATAGTTCTTTTACTGGCTTCAGTAATAAACAAAGCAGCATGGACACAGGAGCTCAGAAGTAAAGATTCAAGCTCATGGCACTTAAATTCTAATGAGAATATGAATTCCCTTGATATAACATCCTGTCTCTACTGGTTTATAAGCAATAAAGGAAAGGAAGGGAGAAATGCCAGTTTGGACAATTATTCTGCCTTTATTATTTGTTTGTGTTAGGACATGCCACACTCCTATACACCACCATTGTGCACTGCTTTCCAACTTCCTGTATTGAAAAGTTAAATCTATTCAGAAAACTAATGCTATTTCTTCTACCAGCAAGCCATTCTTATTCTAAGCAAAAGACTCAGTTTTAGCCAGGCGTGTTCGTACACGCCTTTAATCCCACTACTTGGGAGGCAGAGATAGGAGGATTGCTGTGAGTTCAAGGCCACCCTGAGACTACATACTGAATTCTAGGTCAGCCAGGACTAGAGCAAGACCCTACCTCCAAAAACAGAAACAAAAACAAAAACAAAAACAAAAGACTCTGAGTTGACATTTAAAACAATATAGAACCCTACCCCCGGACAAACTACTTTTAGGAAATTAAGAAAAACCATGTAAGATCCAGTTCTTTAATTTTTAAAAGCCAACTAGAACATAAGACAAATAAGAGCTGGAGATATAGCTCAATCAGTAAAGTGCTTGCTTAGCCCACAGGAAGCTATGGGTTCAATCCCCAACAACACATAAATGGGGCAAGGTGGTGTGAATCTGTATTCATAGCACTTAGGAGTTAGAGGTAGGAGGATCAGAAGTTCAACGTCACAATGGGCTACATGATGAGTTCAAGGCTCACCTGGACTGTATGAGACAGTTTTTTTTTTTTATTTGGTAAAGGACAGATATTCAAAAGAATTCTTCATTGTATAATTAAATTTTACCCTGATAATGCTGGGGATGGTAGCTCTTCCCTATAATGCTAGTATATGGGAAGGTGAGGTACAAGTTCAAGACCCAGTCTAGGCTGCAGAATGAATGCCAGGTCAGCCCAGACTAGACTGATACTTAAAAAAAAAAATGCTGGGCATAGTGGCACACGCCTTTAACCCTAGCACTCAGGAGGCAGAGGTAGGAGGATGGCTGTGAGTTCAGGGGCCACCTTGAGAATACAGGGAGTATTCTAGGTCAGCCTGGGTTAGAATGAGACCCTACCAACAACAACAAAAAATATTTCATTGTAGAGTAACTCAATGTTATTTATAAAACAAACTTTAAAAACTGCCTCTTTTCCCAATGAAAATTTCTGAGGAGAAAAAAAGAAAACACTTTCATTGTTTTTGTTGTTTCTTTTGAGGTAGGGTCTCGCTTTAACCCAGGCTGACCTGGAATTCACTATGTAGTCTGAGGATGGCCTCAGACTTATGGCGATTCGCCTACCTCTGCCTCCCAAGTGCTGGGATTAAAGGTGTGCGCCAGCATGCCTTGCTTCTTTCCTTCTTTAATTTTAGATCTTTAAAACATCCTAGGGCTAGAGAGGTGGCTCAGTGGTTAAAGGTGCTTGCTTACAGAAACAAACCACTCAGGTTTGATTTCCCAGTATACACCTACAACCAAATTGCACACAGTGGCACACACATCTGGAGTGTTTGTAGTTGCAGGAGGTTTTGATGCGCCATACTCACTCTCTTTCTGTCTGCCTCTTTCTGACTCTCTCTTAAATAGATAAAAAGTAAAATATTTTACAAAACAAAATTTAAAACCCTAAAAGGAAAACTGACATAATTTCCATGACAACTAGTATTAACACACTTCAAAAGCTCAAATAAGCAGATATAACTAAATAAGGCCATCTATAAAGGGTGACTGAAAACTAATCATAAATAAACACCCAACTTTTATAAGTTGATAACACATTTATTGAACACTATACATTCCATGTGAATTAAAGTGAGAAAATATTAATTTTATATCAAAATTTATATCAAAGCATAACAGCATATATATAAGTGCAACTAAAAAGTAATCTCTAAAACATAATTATCAGCTGTATGAAAATATAAACTGTATAAAGCATTTAAACATTAAATGGTGGAAGTGTCTACTTTTAATCTTGACTTTCAAAAACTGAATTCTAAATAGCATCTTATCACACATTTTATCTTTTAACTTTCAATGAAACCTCAACATACCTTCTAGTCCTATAAATTAAAAGTACCATAAGATGTACTCAGTTCTTCAGTTCTACATTAGAAAAAATGTAAAATGAAAAGAAAAGAGGACTATATGGTTTAAATATAACACACTACCTAATCTTACCGACATTTGAATCCAGTTCTATCTCTTACTAGACAAATACTGGATAATCTGCTTAACCTAAAATTTTGTTTCTTTTTCATAAAACCCTGTAAAATTGTTAGGAAAATTTAGAAATTACAATAACCCCTCTTAATACTATGCTTTAATATTGATGGACACTAAATTGATGGCAGTTGTTTAAATAAACGTTAGTAAATTAAGGCTTATTGCTATAAATTTCCCACTGTTTGCTGCATCAGCATTGCAGAGTATAAAGAACCACCGGAAAAGGTTTAACTCAACATGGCTTCAACTTTCCTTCAAAGCCACTGAGCCTCTTGTCAGAACAGTGGCTTCTAGACTAGTGACTTCCAACTACAGTTTGTCACCTTGAAGTCTAGCATCATGTCACTGCAAAAATTTTTTTTTCTGAAATCTATACATCCAATTACTATGCCACCTACATTTATGAAAATCTCAGCGATGGATTTTTAAATGCTTTCCTAAGAGTTTGCCTCTCAAAATTCGAATCCATTGGTTAGGGAACTAATTGCTGAGCTGTGGCTGCAAACTGAACCTGATCAAAGTTTATACCAAACAATGGAAGGGAGACAGGAAGGAAAAAGAAGTTATATCTAATTATATTACTTACCATCTCATCTTCATGTAAAATGTTACGAGGTTACAGGAAGATTGCTGAGCAAAAAGTTGACAGAGAAAAAAAAAGTGGACAGAGGAAACAAAACAAACAAAAAAAGACACACATGGGAAAAAACTATGAAAGAAAAAAAAAAGAATTCTAAGACTAAGGAAAAAGATAAAAGAGAAAAAACCCTACTATCCTTTCTCAAGTTTTCTTCCATTTTGCTAGACTAAAAAAACCTGAACGACTTCATAACATAACTGGAGATGTCAGGAAAACTGCAAAATGATTTCAACAATTACTAACAGTAGATGAACTAACCTCAATAGGAAAGTATAATTTAACATTTCTTATATGAAAGCAAATACAGCTATAATAGCCCAAATAATCAAAGTATTTCAATGACCTCTACTGAAGTTGGACATAATTTTAACTATGAATGAACAGGCTGTTCTTTTCCCTTAGTGACTAATATAGTTGAGAGGCAATCAATTTGGCAGGTCCTTTCAAAAGCTCTCAATCTTCCCTTTAGTTTACAAAAGTGGTTGAATTTAAAACACACGAATGAACAGAAAGCCCAGGAAATATAACCTATTAGATCAATGCCCTCACATTAAGCTTTCAGCTCCTTGTCAGACAAGAATAATCTGGTCTGTGAGGCTGTGTCTAGTTCTAAGATTAAGCCCTACATTATAGCTATGTCCACACTACATGAAACTATTGATTAGTACTTTAACAAATCACATGCTGAGAAGTGTAGTATCCTACACAGTTACTGAAATAACCATATGTGGAATACTGGTAGGATTATCAGAGACGAAAATTGAAGGAAAAAATATTAATTCCAAATATAAATGTAAATGACCAAAGCTTCCATGTAATGTCTAAAAAGCTAGCTAAAATAATCCAGTCCAAACGGCATGTTGGTGCTCACCTGCAATCACAGCACTTGGGACATGGAGGAGGGAGGATCCGGAGTTCAAGGTCATCCTCAGCTACATATCAAGACTGAGGCCAACTGGGCTACAAGACCTATCTCGAAAAAAGAACTTCCAAGCTGAGCGTGGTGGCACACACCTTTAATCTTAGCACTAGGTAGGCAGAAGTAGGAGGATCGCCGTGAGTTCTAGGCCACCCTGAGACTCCATAGTGAATTCCTCGTCCACCTGAGCTAGAGTGAAAACGTACCTCGAAAAACCAAAAGAACTTCCAAAGCTGGGCATTGGGTCACATACTTTTAATCCCTGTACTATAGAGGCAGAGGTAACAGGATCACTGCAAGTTTGAGGCCAGCCTGGGCTAGAGTAAGACTCTGCCAACTGTGCCCTACAGCGACAACATAGTAATTTCCATAAAAGACATAGTCTGCATTAAACATTTATGACACTCATTGTAATCTAAGACACTGAGTACAAACTATGCCCATTCTTTCACAAATTAAACAAAATTAGCTGTAATCATTAATGTTTTACAGTTACTCTGAAATTTATGAAACACAAAAATGTGAAGACTTCTTAGGCATAAAACTCTTGACAATTTGAATCAACTGAAATAATCTAAATACTGCTTTACAAAGTAAAACAGGAGTAAAAAATGACAATTGGGCTAGAGATGGTTTAGTGATTAAGGCACTTGCCTGCAAAGCCTAGCAACTTGGGTTCGGGTCCCCAGTACCAATGTAAAGCCAGATGCACAAAGTGGCAACTAAAATTTTTTACTGTGCCTCTGAGAAATTATTCTATGTTGGACATACATATAAAAACAATACTCAGCCCTTATCAGTTACTACATTCAAGTCAGAAAACTACATTAAATTTCAGTGGACTGCAAGTAAAATCATCTGGTAAAGGCACTGCTTACTACATTAGCAACTACCTTTTAACTTTTTAGTTTTTAAATTAATCAATTTGTGTGTGTATGTGTATGTATATATGCATGTATGGGAGATGTAAGTAAGGGTGCACCAAGGCCTCTTGAAAATGAATACCAGATGCTTGTGCTACTTTTTGCTTACATGGGATGCTTGGGAATTGAACCTAGGTCAGCAGGCTTCATAAGCAATTGCTTTTTAACTGCTGAGTCATATTGCCAGTCCTATCATTATTTTTCATCTGCAGCCCTGTGTGGCAGCTCACGCTTTAAATCCCAGCACTCAGGAAGCAGAGGCAGGAGGCTCGCCTTGAGTTTGAGGCCACTCAGACAGACTACATAGTGAATTCCAGATCAGCCTGGGCTAGAGGGAAACCGATCTCAAAGAAAAAGTATTCATATATATAAGTAAGGAACTCAATAGTCTGTATTAAAGATAAGAAAACTTCAAATACCCAAATCAATGTCTCTCAAATAAAAACCCAATTATATTTTACAATCTTACTTTAAAACAGACAAAGTATAAAAAGCCAAAAATTTTCTTTTAGAAAGATGAATACTAACTGCTTCCTATTCTTTTGACAAAAATCAAATGTAGAAAGGTGAATACTGGAAATTAAATTAACTACTTAAAAAGGAGTAGGCAGGGGCTGGAGAGATGGCTTAGCGGTTAAGCGCTTGCCTGTGAAGCCTAAGGACCCCGGTTCGAGGCCCGGTTCCCCAGGTCCCACGTTAGCCAGATGCACAAGGGGGCGCACGCGTCTGGAGTTCATTTGCAGAGGCTGGAAGCCCTGGCGCGCCCATTCTCTCTCTCTCCCTCTACGTGTCTTTTCTCTCTGTGTCTGTCGCTCTCAAATAAATAAATAAAAAGTTAAAAAAATATATATTAAAAAGGAGTAGGCAGTACATGCCCAGCACTCAGGAAGCAGAGATAATAGGAGGATCGCCATGAATTTGAGGCCACCCTGAGACTACATAGTGAATTCCAGGTCAGCCTGAGCTAGAGGGAGACCCTACCTCGGAAAACCCAAAAAAAAAAAAAAAAGTGGACAAAAGTTCAATTTAATGATCAAGTGTTTTGGCTAATAAAATTATGATACAGGGAACTAGAGAGATGGCTCAGCGGCTAAGGTGCTTGCCTACAAAGCTTAATGACCCAGATCCGATTTCCCAGTCCCCATTTAGAGCCACATGCACAAGGTGGCACATGCATCTGGAGTTTGTTTGCAGTGGCTAGAGGCCCCAGCGCAACCATTCTCTCCCTCCCAATCTCTCTCTGAAATAAATACTTTTTTTTGTTTTTTGATTTTTCAAGATAGGGTCTCCCTCTAGCCCAGGCTGACCTCCAGGAGTCTCAGGGTGGCCTTGAACTCATGGTAATCCTCCTACCTCTGCCTCTCGAGTGCTGGGATTAAAGGCGTACACCACCACGCCTGACTTAAACACTTGTTTTTAAAAAACATATTAAAGGGCTGGAGAAATGACTTAGTGTTTAAGGCACTTGCCTGTGAGGCCTAAGTTCAATTCCCCAGTACCCACATAAGCCAGATGCACAATGTGGCACATGAGTCTGGAGTTTGTTTGCAATGGCTAGAGGCCCTGGTGTGCCAATTTTCTGCCTAATAAATACAAAACATATTTTTAAAAAACTTACTAAAATTGATATAGAAAAATCATAAATTTATTTAAAAGGTAATCAAGGGCTGAAAAGATGATTTAGTGGTTAAGGCACTTGCCTCTGAAGCCTAAGGACCAAGGTTCGATTCTCCAGGTCCCATGTTAGCCAGACACATCATGGCACATGCATCTGGAGCTCGTTTGCAATGGCTAGAAGCCCTGGCACACCTATTCTCTCTTTCTCTCCCTCTCTGTATCTCATTAAAAAAAAAAAAAACTAAATAAAACGATTAAAAAATTTAAGCTGGGTGTGGTGGTGCAGGTCTTTAATCCCAGCACTCGGGAGGTAGAGGTAGGAGATTGCCATGAGTTCGAGGCCACCCTGAGACCCTATCTGTAAAAAAAAAAAAAAAGGGGGGGGGGATGAAGAAATGACTTAGCGGTTAATGTGCTTGCCTATGAAGTCTAAGGATATGTCTGACTCTCCAGGTCCCAAATAAGCCAGATGGACAGTGACACAATGCACAGAGTCACACATGTGCACAATGGCACATCTGGAGTTCAACTGCAGTGGCTGGAGTCCCTGGTGCTGTGCCAATTCTCTCTCTTGCATTAAAAAAAAAGGCAGTCCATTGGTTTTAAAAAATTTAAAAGGGTAATCTTTATACTAAGCCTACAAAAAAACCTGATTATAGCAATCCTACTGAACCAAACTAAAAGTTTTGCAGTATGTTTTTATTAAGTGATAATTAGAGCCACTTAATTCTTTGTTATGAAGACCCAAGTTAGAATGAGGTATAGTAGGGCTGGAGAGATGGCTTAGCGGTTAAGCGCTTGCCTGTGAAGCCTAAGGACCCCGGTTCGAGGCTCGGTTCCCCAGGTCCCACGTTAGCCAGATGCACAAGAGGGCGCACGCATCTGGAGTTCGTTTGCAGTGGCTGGAAGCCCTGGCGCGCCCATTCTCTCTCTCTCTCTCTCTCTCTCTCTGTCTCTTTTTCTCTCTGTCACACTCAAATAAATAAGTAAAAATGAGCAAAAAAAAAAAAAAAGAATGAGGTATAGCAGCAAGGACATTAAGATTATGTCTGAATAAAAGAAAAACTAATATCTATTTTTAGAACCTAATCAAAGTCTTATAAGTTATTTTAGTGTCTTTATTCTATATTCATTACTTCTTATTATTCTTTTAAAAAGTAGCCACTTATTGAGTGTGGTGGTATACCTTTAATCTCAGCACTCAGGAGGACGAGGCAGGAGGACTGCCATGACTTCAAGTCCACATTGAGACTACATAATGAATTGCAGATCAGCCTGAGCAAGTGAGACCCTACCTCAAAAAAAAAAAAAAGTAGCCACAATTCTTGGAAGAATTATTAAACATGTAATTCAGTGGGTAAAGTGTTTGCTGTGCAATCATGAGGACCTAAGTTCAGACCTACAGAAACCAGGTAAAATGCCCCGTGTGCTGGAGTGAACCTGTAAGGTCTGGGAGGTGGAGATAGGAAGATCCCTATAGCTTACTAGCTTGTACAGCCAAATTGACAAGTTCTAGGATCAGTGACAGACCTTGACTCAAAAAAAGGTGGGTTGTTGGAGAGACAGCTCAACAGTTACAGACACTGCTTACAAAGGCTGCCAGCCTGGGTTCAATTTCCCAGTCCCCAGTGCAAGCCAGATACGCAGTGTCTGGAGTCCACTTTCAGCAGTGAGAGGCCCTGACATGCCCATGCTTACTCTGCTCGTAAATGAATTCAAGATAAAAAAAAAGGTGGAGAGCAACAGAGAGAACCCAACACAAACCTCTGACCTCTATACACGTTATACACATGCACAATCATTCACCCACATGTGCCCACCAATGTAAGAGCCTGCATATGCACACCCCACACATGCACATGCCAAAAAAAAAAAAAAAAATACAACCTTTCAGAATGCCAATTTCCCTGGCTCAAAGTAACTTGTAATTTAAGACTGGAGAATGGCATGGTAGTTACAGTACTTGCCTGCAAAGTCTAATAACCCAAGTTCGATTCCCCAGTACCCATGTAAAGCCAGATGCACAAAGTGAAACATGCATCTGGGATTCATTTTGCAGTGGCTAGATGCCCTGGAATGCCCATTCTCTCTCTTTCTGCTATCAAATAAATATTTTTAATTAAAAATTAATTTATAATTTAAAAAAATTCAGAAATGACTGATGATTTCTGAAGGATTATTCTTTAGTAGTCAGAAATACCAGGAGATAACACTGAATCTGTAACAGAACCTAGAAAATTTATTTATTTATTTATTTTAGTTTTTCAAGGTAAGGTCTCACTCTAGCTCAAGCTGATGTGGAATTCACCATGTAGTCTCAGGTTGCCTTAAACTCATGGTGATCCTCCTACCTCTACTTCCTGAAAGCTGGGATTAAAGGCGTGCACCACCATGCCCAGCTCTAGAAATTTATTTTAGACTTAGTATTTAATATGAATGTTTTTGCATTTTTTTCTCCCAAAGGCAAACTTATTTGTTGAAAACATGATTAGACAATTGAGAGTTTATTAATCAAAGTTACAGACTTATAATACTGTTATTTCTAAATAAAGTTTCATAAAGATTCAATATATATAACAGTTGTTCACCTGTCCCTAAGCTTAATTCTTTAGTATGATTTTTTAACTATGCTAATTTACATAATAATATATCAGGAACAACAAGTGCAAATTAAAATTTTTACTCTAGGGCTGCAGTGATGGCTTAGTGAAGTCTAAGGACCCAGGTTGGATTCTCCAGGTCCCACGTAAGCCAGATGCACAAGGTGGCACATATGTCTGGAGTTCGTTTGCAGTGGCCAGAGGCCCTGGCATGCCCATTCTCTCTCTCACACACATACTCTCTCTCTGTCTCTCTAATAAATAAATCAATAAAAATAATTTTAAAATATTACTCTAAAATAGAGTATTAGATGAAGATGAGTACACATGTGTGTATGTGTGTCTATATACATATATGTATATATATACATACACACACATATACACACATACATAGATACATATATATATACATGGCTATATATTCTTACAAACATGTTAGCATATTCACTCTAGACATTTAGTTAAGATGAACAAATACATCAAGTCTGCATCCATTCAAACAAACAGCAATCAACAGTACATCTAAACAGAAATTATATCCTAATTTCACTAAAGGCAATGTAAAAAAGGTCTTGTTGATAGTACTACACCTAGTATTCAGTTTCATAACTTAAAGAGTAACAGAAAGGAAGATAACAAAATTCAGCTGGGCATGATGGTACATGCTTTTAATCCCAGCTCTAGGGAGGCAAAGGAGGACTGCTGTGAGTTTGAGGCTACCCTGACTATATATTGAATTCCAGGTTGGCCAGCCTGGGCTAGAGCTAGCCACTTCCTCAAAAAAAAAAAAAAAAAAAAAAGGTAAAATAAAATTCAAGGTAGGCGAAGTTTAAGAGTCAGAGCTATGAAATATTAGGCAAAACATATAACAACATATAATAAGTTAAATTTTAAAATTACATGGTCATTAGCTAGAAGTTTCTTATAAAAACAAAATAATGATTAAGGAAACATTTCCTATAAAACACTGGGAACAGGGCTGGAGAGATGGCTTAGCAGTTAAGCGCTTGCCTGTGAAGCCTAAGGACCCTGGTTCGAGGCTCAATTCCCCAGGACCCACGTTAGCCAGATGCACAAGGGGGTGCACGCATCTGGAGTTCATTTGCAGTGGCTGGAAGCCCTCATGTGCCCATTCTCTCTCTCTCTCTCTCTCTCTCTCTCTCTCTCTCTGTCACTCTCAAATAAATAATTTTTTTAAAAAAGAAAAAAAATAATCAGAACTAAAAAAATCCTCATAATATTGTGTATGGCAAATGCTCTTGACCTGTGTTCAGCAACTGTCCAAAATATTTTTATATCAGAACTATAGTGTATTAAATTGAACAAAGTAAGTTGGGCATGGTGGCATATGCCTTGAATCCCAGCACTCAGGAGGCAGAGGTAGGATCATCATCATGAGTTCAAGGTCATTACATAGTGAATTCCAGGTAAGCCTGAGCTAGAGTAAGACACTCGGGGGGGGGGGGACTGAACAAAGTAAATTAAAACATTATCAGAATCAAAGCTTTTTCTACCTACAGAGTGACTTGTCTTTATATTCCTTCTAGAACTCTGAATTAGGTAGGTACAGGAAGATGGCTTTAAAGGATGATGAGGCTGGAGTAGTGGCACATGCCTTTAATCCAAGTACTGGAGAGGCAAAAGCAGGAGGATTGCTATGAGTTAGAGGCCAGCCTAGAACTACACAGTGAGTTCCAGGTCACCTTGGGCTATACTGAGACCTTACCTAAAGAAAACAAAACAAGAGCCAGGCATGGTGGTGCATGCCTTTAATCCCAACACTTGGGAGGCAGAGGTAAAATGACTGTCATGAGTTTGAGGCCACCCTGAGAATACATAGTTAATTCCAGGTCAGCGTGGACCAGAGTGAGACCCTACCTCAAAAAACCAAAAAAAAAAAAAAAAAAAAAAAAGAAATTAAGAAAGAAAGAAAAAAAAAAGTTGGTAAAAAAATGATGAACATGTGTACAGTATGTGATGAATATATATTACATATATACATATGTATATAATATGCATAGTATAAACTTGTTATTTAATTTACCTGTTAGAAAAGTAACATGCTATTAATTAAAAATAAGTGACATGCCTTAGAACTAATTTTGTCACACAGATGAATTGGCTAAAACATAATATACTTATATAACTGAATAAAATCAACTAAGGTATTTGATAAACAGCTTGTACCTCTCATATATTTAAAGTAGAGAAAAAGACTCAAGTTTTATAAAAATTTAAAGTATGAACCATTAAAAAAGCTATTCAACATCATCTGCAAAATAGATGAAAATTAGTTTAAAATTCAATTTAAAAAAATCTTAGTTCCTTTCAATTCTACTATTCATGATAATCAGAAGTATTGCCACAAAAGATTATAAAAACATTTAAAATACAAATTCATATAATTTTTATTTGTACTTTAAAATTTAAACAATTTGCTGGGAACATCCTTTTTGAGGCAACGTGGTCTTTTTTGAATTTGAACCTATTTAAAACTTCATGATAGGCTCACTAATTCCTTTTTTTTTTTAAGAGCAATCAATATGTTAGCTAAAAATAGCCAACTTAATGATTACTTGTGACACAGACTTGATTATGTGAGCCTAGAGAGCCGCCCCACCTCTGTGGCCCCGGTAGAGGAAGGGGTCTTTGTGAGTTTTTCTCTGTGGGTTCCACTGAGTTCATGACAATGGAGATGGACACATGGTACTCATAGCGATCCAGCATCTGAGCAATCTTCTTCCGAGACACACCGTGCTTATTCCTCCTATCAAAGAATGGGATTCTCAGTCAGTATTTAGAAATCACTCTTTTACACCAACACAACAGTCTAAATGATTTTTTACAAATAAATATCAAGATAAACTTCATTTACTCTCATTTCATACAAAAGATTTATATTGGCTGTATTACAGTAAAGTGTTAACTGGTTATACCTTCTTCACACAGAAACTGATCACTTAAGGTAACGTGTATATCTCCATTTCTATATCAAAATCAATGTTCAAAGTGATTCTATACTATAAAACCAGCTCAAAGCCAGCCAGGGCCTTGACAAGAAAGAGATCTTGTCTAAAGAGAGATAGCACAGCAGTTTAGGTACTTGCTCGTAAAGCCTAAAGACGTGGGTTCAATCCTCTAGGACCTACATAATACAGTGTTATGTGCATCTAGTATTTGTTTGCAATGTCTGGAGGCCCTGGCACACACCTTCTCCCCTACCCCCTTACAAAATAAATAAACAAGCAAACATACTTTTTGTAAAAAAGAACTGGCAAAAAAATGAGTTAGGTGTATAGACTGGTTTGTCTAGTATGCTTGAGGTCCTGAATTCAATCCCTAGAACCACAAAAAATTTAAATTAAAAAACTGGCACCCAGGTGTTTTAGCACATGCCTTTAATCAACATCATCTACAAAACAGACGGGAGGCAGAGGTAGGAAGATCGCCATGAGTTCAAGGCTACTCTGAGACTACATGGTGAATTCCAGGTCAGCCTAAGCTAAAGACCCTACCTCAAAAAATAAATAAATAAACTGGCAACAGCCAGGTGTGGTGGCGCACACTTTTAATCCCAGCACTAGAGAGGAAGACATAGAAAGAATGCTGTGAAGTTGAGGCCAGACCGGGACTACAGTGTGAGTTCCAGGTTAGCTTGGGCTACAATGAGACCCCACCTTAAATGAGAAGAGAAGAAAAAAAAACCAGGGCTAGAGAGATGGCTTAGCGGTTAAGGCATCTGTCTGCAAAGCCAAAGGATCCCAGTTCGATTCTCCAGAACCCACGTAAGCTAGATGCACAAGGGGGTGCATGCATCTGGAGTTTGTTTGTAGTGGCTGGAGGCCCTGGTGTGCCCATTTTCTTTCTCTGCCTCTTTCTCTCAAATAAATAAATAAATAAATAAAGTACATTTTAAAACACAACAAGGGCTGGAGGGATGGTTCAGCGGTTAACACAAAGCCAAAAGACCCAGGTTCAATTCCCCAGGACCCACATAAGCCAGATGCACAAGGTGACACATGCATCTGGAGTTCCTTTGTAGTGGCTAAAGGCCCTGGCATGCCCATTCTCTCTCTTTCTCTCTCTCTCTCTCTCTCTCTCTCTCATAAATGAATAAAAATAAATAAAATTTAAAAAAAATATTAAAAACAAAACAAAAAATCAGCAAGATATAACTAACCCCACAAGATTCTGGAATCAATTATTTAATTCTACCCAATTCTTTCTAAAATCAGATTAGGCTACATGTAAGTTAAATTGGCTATAAGTCAATTTATATCAAGAAATTAATAAATTCCAACACTCCCTGGAATGTAAAAGAGGCCTTAACTCTAGACAATTTAATAAATCACTCATTCAGTATAATACATCTGTTTAAATTTGTCTTTAAGTACCAAATATTACTATTCATGAATTTATCAGTATTACTTATTTATATATAAGCACAAGTCAAACAAGTCAGAAAGAGAAAGAAAGTAGTTAAAAGACTGAAAGATGAGGAAAACAAATTAGTTGGACCCCATACATAGAATAACAGCTTGAATGCTAAGAATGTTAGCTTATTGGTAGAATGTGTGCTTAGAATGTACAAGGGCCTGACTTCCATCACTAACACCAAAAATAAGATATAATAGCTTAAAATAGGAAGAGGGCATCCTTTGATGGGAGGGTAAAAACAGGTTTAAAAAAGGAAAGTCAAGCTGGGCATGGTGGTACCTTTAAACCCAGCACTGGGGAGGCAGAGGTAGGAGGATCACCTTGAGTTTGAGACCACCCTGAGACTACATAGTGAATTCCAGGTCAGCCTGAACTAGAGTGAGACCCTACCCTCTCAAAAAAAAAGAAAGAAAGAAAAGGAAGCCATAGTCAGGCATGATGGTGCACATCTCTAATCCCAGCACTGGGGAGGTAGAGGTAGGCAGACCACCATGAGTTTCAGGCCTCCCTAAGACTACATAGTGAATTCCAGGCCAGTGTGGGGTAGGGCAAGACTCTGCCTGGGGGGGGGGGGGGTGAGTGAGGGCTAGAGAGATGGCTTAGTGGTTAAGGCACTTGCCTGCAAAGCCCAAGGACCCAGGTTCAATTTCCCAGGACTCACGAAAGCCATATGCACAAGATGGCACATAAGACTGGAGCTCATTTCCACTGGCTAGAGGACCTGGCATGTCCATTCTCTTCCCTCTCTCTGCTTCCTTCTCTCTCTCAAATAAATAAATAATAAGAATAAAAAATATTTAGCAGGGTGTAATGGCACATGCCTTTAATCCCAGCATTTGGGAGGTAAAGATAGAAGGATTACCATGAGTTCAAGGCCAGCCTGAGACTAAATAGTGAATTCCAGGTCAGCCTGAGCTAAGTCAGACTCTACCACAAAAAAAAAAAAAAAAAAAAAAAGTGAGGGGGGAGTGATGGTTGTATAATTGTGAATATACTAAAAACTATTGAATTGTATGCCTTAAACAGATGAACTGTAAGGTATGTGAATTATACTCAATAAAGCTGTTACCAAAAAGGGACTGAAAGTTGAGAAAGAAAAGAAGACAGAAGTCATGATATGAAGGGACAAACGATACTGGAAAACACAAATAGAACAGCTACAGTGAAAGGAACATATTCAATTGTCCAATTCAGTAAGATCTGCTGGGGGCGTTATCTCAGTGGTAGAGCACTTGACTAGCATGCACGAAGCCCTAGGTTTAATCTCCAGTATGGGGGAAAAAACATACAAAAGTTGAATTTTCTGTTATTAACTCAGATGGCAAAAAACCTAAATAGATCTGTGCTCATATGGCACAATGACCTAGTCATTGAAATTACATCACATAGAATCTTAAACTGACTAGTAAGTAATCTTTCTTTCTTACTTAGACTGTTTGTGACAAGAGACATGATAATAAAACAAAGTAAATACACATTATTGTCATCCTAAAATCCAGAACATTTGAATTCTAAGACATTCAGTCTAAGGAACTTGGGATAGGATTACTAACCTATCATAAAGCTGGAAAAGAAGGAGCAAGATGAAAACACAATATTCACAGGTGGGACCTAAAATGGCAGAAAGGTAGAAAGACAAGGAGAAGTGACCTAGCTAAAAACCAGAGAAAAGTTCTAATGCTGTTCTCAGTTTCCTGGATCTACAATATGATTTAATTAAATGAATTAGGAATTCACACAAGAAGTATGTAACACATTTAGCAAAAAGTATTTAATAAACTTTGACAAAGAAAGGCTCTTCAAAAATCTTTAAGTCAATGTTCCTCTTAACAGGAAAAAGAAGGTAGTAGTTCCCATTCACAAGTACCAAAGATGATATGCAAAAGCTAGGAAACTGACCTAATAAAGGAAAATCAAAGAAAAAAAAAAAGACGGGGATTCCATAAAAATTTGAGCGTCTTACTTTTCTAATTCTTCAGGATCAAATTTCCACCAAGTTTCAGGTTCATGAAACTCTACTCTGTATCCTTTTCCTATTGCCTACAAGAAGGAAAGGAAGACAAAAACCCAGAATATAGTTCTTCACATTAAAACAAAGCAAACAGATAAATATCATTTAGATAACACACCTAAGTCTGCTCAACCAAGAAAAATTCTACTTATAAAATAATGTGGCTTAGAATATTAAAACTATTAAACTGGACAAACTATAAGAAAAGGCCAAGATATCTGGGAAAAACTAACAAGATGAGCATATTTGAATTATCATAAGTACCATTCCCAATTTTTCTTTTTTTAACTTTATTTTATTTATTTATTTTGAGGGCGAGAGAGAGAGAGAGAAATAGGCAGAGAGAGGGGGAAAGAGAATGGGCGTGGCAGGGCCTCCAGCCACTCCAGATGCATGTGCCTTCTTGTGCATCTGGCTTATGTGGGTCCTAGGGAATCGAACCTGGATCCTTTGGCTTTGCAGGCAAGTGCTTTTAACTGCTAAGCCATCTCTCCAGCCCCATTTTCAATTTTTCTTAAAACTAAGCAAACCAGCAAACTTCTTCAGAAAAAGGACAATCTACTGGCATGCTACCCTGATAGTGCCCAATCTTGTCTGAGTTCATAAACTAAGCAGCGCCGAGCCTGGTGAGTACTTGGGTGGGAAAAAACAAGGGGAAAACATTCTTATCATAAAGATCAAATTAACCAAAACTTCATAGAATATTAAAAATTGACAAGAATAAGAAATAAAAATTCAATCTAATATTTACCATTTCCACATATGGTTTCATTTCCCAAGCTTGTGTATTAGTATTGTCAATTATAACTGGAGATCTCCCCTGATTGATAGCCTGTTTCGCTGAAATAAAAGACACATATAAATAAAATTTAAATATTCATTATTAATAAATATACATCTCTGAGCCAGGCACAGTGGCACATGCCTTTACTCCCAGCACTCAGGAGGCAGAGGTAGGAGTATCACTGTGAGTTTGAGGCCACCCTGAGAGTAGAGTGAATTCCAGGTCAGCCTGGGCTAAAACCAGGCCTACCTTGAAAAACTAAAAGAAAAAAGAAAATATACAGGGGCTGGGAGATGGACCAACAGTTAAAAGACACGTGATTGCAAAGCCTGCAGGCTTAGGTTCAATTCCCCACCACTCATGTAAAGCAGATAAAAAAGTAGCACAGGCTTTTGAGGTTCATTTGCAATAGTAAGAGACCATGATCTGACATTCTCCACCCCATACACACACAAACACAGGTGCAAATAACTTTTAAAGAATATAAATGTAAGCCGGGCATGGTGGGGCACGCCTTTAATCCCAGTACTCCGGAGGCAGAGGTAGGAGGATCACCGAGAGTTCGAGGCCACCCTGAGAATACATAGTGAATTCCAGATCAGCCTGAGCTAGAGTGAGACCCTACCTTAGAAAACCAAAAAAAAAAAAAAAAAAAAAAAAAAAAGAATATAAATGTACACCCGGGAGGCCGGGAGGCAGAGGTAGGAGGATCGCCGTGAGTTCGAGTTCAATGCCACCCTGAGACTACAAAGTTAATTCCAGGTCAGCCTGGACCAGAGTGAGACCCTACCTCGAAAAAACCAAAAAACAAACAAAAAAAAAGAATATAAATGTATAAATGTTGCGATTATTGTGCTACCCTTTAATATATTTGGAGAAAATTCTAGCATGTCATAAACCCAATAAAATAGCTTGAAAATTTACCTGAAACTCTAGGGAGCAAAAGTGGTTCAGATTTCAGTAGTTTTACATTTCGGAATATTTATACAGACAACAGATTAAGCAAACCTAATCTGAACAATTAAACTCCAAGCTGCTTCAATACAGAAATTTTGAACGTTGGTGTAACAAAGTTTGCTATTCCAAAGTACCTAGGAATTTGGGATTACAGATGCTAAAAGTAATATTTAACATTTAAATATTTCTATAATGCTATATATTGTAATGGAGGGAAACCATTTTGCTCAAAAATATCTTCAATGAAACCCCTTTTTCTAAAAATTGACAGGACTTTCCACCTAAAAAATCCTATTAAAATAATTCTTGGGGCTGGAGGGACGGATTAACAGTTAAGGCACTTGCCTGCAAAGCCAAAAGACCTAGGTTCAATTCCCCAGGCCCCACATTAGCTAGATGCACAAGGGGGCGCACACATCTGGAGTTCATTTGCAGTGACTGATGTGTCCATTCTCACTTTTGCTCTCTCTCTCTGACTCTAATAAATAAAAATTTAAAAAATATTAAAAAGAGATAACTCAGTGGTTAAGGTGCTTGCCTACTAACAACCTGAATTCAAATCCCCAGTGCCCACATAAAGCCAGATGCACAAAGTGGTGCATGCATCTGGAGTTTGTTTGCAGTGGCTTGCTTGTTCGCTATCTGCCTTCCTCTCTCATAAAAAATTAAAAATACTACAAAAAATATTTCTTGGGGGCTGGAGAGATAGCTTAGCAGTTAAGGTGCTTGCCTGTGAAGCCTAAGGACCTAGTTCAATTAATTCCCCAGTACCCATGTAAGCCAGAGACACAAATTGGCACATGTATATGGAGGTCCCAGCATGGCCATTCTCTCTATCTGCTTCTTTTTCTCACACGTGTGCACAAATAAAGTATTTTTTTTTTATTCACAAAAAAAAAATGCATTCACACTGTTTTTCCTATACTTTTTTCCTATGCTATCCTGTACTTTTAGTGCAACTCTACTTGGTAGCTTTAGTTGAGAGTAAGTTTTTCATTACAGAAGACTTAGTTACTCAACATGGAAGGAATGATAGACCTAGAATTTTCATTTTTCAAAGACTACCTGATTGAGAAAACAAGTAATTGCTGGATAAAGCCTTCACACATAAGTCTACTTTATTAAGACTGAGACAACCAAACACTTTCTAGGATAGAGAGGGAGGAAATTATGTTCTCTGAACCCTAGTCAAGTCCCAGTCTAGAGCTAATTTTAATTTAAAGGTAATGTAGCTGGGCATGGTGGCACACGCCTTTAATCCCACCACGTGGGAGGCAGAGGTAGGAGGATCACCGTGAGTTTGCGGCCACCCTGAGACTACATAGTGAATTCCAGATCACATTGGGTTAGAGTGAAACCCTACCATGAAAAACCAAAAAAAAAAAAAAAAAAAAAAAGGCAATGTAAGGGAAACAAAGGATATCTTGGCACAAGATAGCAGAGTTTCACCATTGTTCCAGCATAAGGAAGTTTTTGGGGGCTGGAGAGATGGTTTAGAGGTTAAGGCACTTGCCTGCAAAACCTAAGGACCCAGGTTCAATTCTCCAGGTCCCATGTAAGCCAGATGCACACAGTGGCACATGCATCTGGAGTTCATTTGTAGTGGTTAAAGGCCCTGGCATGTCCATTCTCTCTCTTCTCTCTCTAATAAATAAATAAAAATAAACCAGGAAGTCTTTTGAATTGAGCGATACTTGATCAAAGTCATCCATACAAATTTTAGGTTAGAAAATAAGCCCTTTGGACATCTATGGTTGTTTTTTGTTATTACAGAATTAGAACTATTAGACATGGGGACAACATGACTTTTTGGTTTTTTAAGGTAGGGTCTCACTCTGGCCCAGGCTGACCTGAAATTCATTATGTAGTCTCAAGGTGACCTCAAACTTATGGCAATCCTCCTACCTCTGCCTCCAGAGTGCTGGGATTAAAGACGTGCACCACTACACTGGCCAATGTCTTAAGGCCTTGTTTGTTTCCCCTCTAGGAAAGCTCTCATTGTATTACTTAATTGGCCATTCATATATGTGAGATATCCCTTTACTTTGGTTATACATCTCTCTCGTAGTGCTTAAGACCAAGCAGATAGCCAAAACTTAATAAAGGATTAATTTTGGAGGTCACTAATGGCTCTACAAAGGAGACCTTAGGGACCCAGGAGTAGCCCTATAGCTTCTCCAATATTGGTATTTTCTGTCTGTCAGGATAAGTCAGGGACGTGCTGGCTAAGTAGTTTTCCTTTCTTTGGGACGCCAGGAGGACTGATTTCTCCTCTGTTGTGACTTTCCTGTTTCAGACCGTACACTGATTTTTTGTTTCTGGATCTCCGTATTCTCCCTGATAAGAAACCCAGGCTATCAGGGGCCAGTGTAGAAGTGTCCCATCATCTCCAGTGGCCTCATGACCTGGGGGCACAGGCCAAAATATTGGCCTTTTCAGCTCCAATCATTCCAATTGGCTTTGACTTCTACATAGGTTATTCATACATTTAGAAAGGAAGTTACACCAACCTGGATGTGTGTAAATATACAGCACATTTGATTACTGAAACAGATTTAGTTAAAGAATGACACAGGACCTTAAAGTCACTTTGTCCAACCTTTTAAAATTTGGCTGTCCTGTGGCAGCATAGGCCATCTCTGAGGCATAGAAAATAGGTACATCTTACCCTTTAAATAAATATCTAATAGTTATAAATACAGGCAGAACCTATTATCAGTCTTGAAAATAATACAAATCTAAATCAATTAATTTAACCTAGAAATTGTCAGAAAAGGACAAGTAAGACATTATGATATGAAGTCAGCCGGGCATGGTGGCGCACACCTTTAATCCTAGCACTCGGGAGACAGAGGTAGGTGGATCACTGTGAGTTCAAGGCCACCCTGAGACTACATAGTGAATTCCAGGTCAGCTTTGACTAGAGCGAGACCCTACCTCAAAAAATAAAAAATAAAATAAATAAAAAGACATTATGAAGTCTTAGCACCTATGTTTGAAAACATCTTAGTCCAGATATCTGTGTGGGTACCAATTACCCAGGGAACAATGGAAATAGAACCACCAAGCTTGAAATTGTTTCTCTCAGATGAGGACCATTATTTGAGCATGAGGCTGTACCCTAAAATAGGGAATGTCTTAAGAGTTAATTCTGTTATAATCACTGGACTTGAGATCATCAGGCCTGTACCACCAAAGCCAGACTGCTCTCCAAATTTAACCAGAATCTCTGGGGCTGAACCCCAAGGATTTTTAAGTAATTTCCAAGTGAGCCACTGGGATTAACACCATTGTTCATGATGAAAAGTAACTTATCTATGTCCTCTAAAATCTCAAGTAGGGTTCTTATAACACAATACCAGTAAGAACAACCTTTAATACTTACAGGCATTATATTAACTTGAGGCTGGAGAGACGTTTTAGCAGTTAAGGTGCTTACCTGCAAAGCCTAGGGATCAAGATCATTTCCCCAGTACCCATATAAAGCCAGAATACAAGGTGCCATATGCATCTGGAATTCATGTGTAGTGGCTAGAGGCTCTGGCACACCCATTCTCTCTATCTGCTTCTCCCTCTCCCTCCTTCCCTCTCGCTTTAATAATTAAAACTAAATAAAATATTTTTAAAAGACGAGAAAATATCTGCATTATTCTCAGTGAAAGTAACTTGGAACACAAAATAACAGTATCCGAGTTCTGCGAGTTTATAAATTATAAAATAAACCCTATTAAAATATCTTGCCAGGTGTGGTAGCTCATACCTTTAATCCAGCACTTGGGAAGCAGAGGTATGAGGAGCACCATGAGCACAAGGCCACCTTGAGATTACATGGAGAATTCCAGGTCAGCCTGGGCAAGAGTGAGACCCCACCTTGACCAAAAAAAAAAACCCCTCACACCTGTACTATTTTACCAGCTGATCTTAGTTTACTACTTACAGTTTACAAAATCTTCAGATTTTCCCAAGATAATGATCACTCCTTATAGAAAAAGAAAATGGGATTCTAAGCTATCTAAATGGCTTGTCAAAGTCATTCAACTGGCAAAAATCTGAAGAATAAAAGCTGATCTGACTTATACTCAAACATTCTATCCCAGAAGACTTGGCCCAAAACAAACCTCTGTTCTGGTTCCAGTCATGGGCATCACCAAGTTGATTAACATTATACCTGTACCCATCTTGATGGTGAAAATAGTCATCAGTGCTGAACACAATGCCATCACGACTCTGACCAAGCAGAATTCTGTTAACAAAAAAAAATCATAAAGGCGCCATTTATAATATCTATAAACATGAGAACAAAACCATAGGAAAGGTTACTAAGTGAATTCCTGCCATTTACTACTAAGTATTTTGCAAAGAGAATGGCATAGGAGCTGAACTCCATTTAAAATACTCTTGGATTCCAAATACCCTCTCACGCTTAAATCTACACAACTACAGCCAATAAAACATTTTAAACCAGTATTTGCATTACAACTTTTAAAAACACTATTCTTAGCTGGACTTGGTGGTGCATGCCTTTAATACCAGCACTCAGGAGGCAGAGGTAGAAGGACTGCTGTGAGTTCAAGGCCGCACCTTGAGACTATCTACGTAGTGAATTCCAGGTTGGCCTGGGCTAGAGTGAAACCCTAATTCAAACAAACAAACAAACAAACAAACAACAACAAAAAGAAACACTATTTTTTAATAACATCAACTATTATGCATGTTGTAAGTTTAGTGTACTTACATCTAATACCTAAAATAGTCTCAAGTTGGTACAATATATAACCTAAAAAGCAAGTTAAGACAGAAAAAACATTTGACCTAAGACAGCTTTCATAAACTCATTTCTATGAAGTATAAGCATATATGAGCCACAAGTAAAGAGTTAGAAATAGCATGAAACAGGGACTCAACAGTTAAAAGGTGCTTGCTTTTAAAGCTTGCTGGCATGAGTTCAATTCCCCAGTTCCCACTTAGAGCCAGAAGCACAAAGTAGCACATGTGTCTGCAGTAGCAAGAGGCCCTGGAGTACCTATACACACACACACTCTGCCTGTTTCCATCTCTCTGTCTCTCTTCCTCTCAAATAAATAAATAAATAAATATTTAAAAATAGAAATAAGGCAGATGTGGCAGTGCACACCTTCAATCCCAGCACTCGGGAGGCAGAGGTAGGGGAATTACTGTGAGTTTGAGGCTTGCATGGGACTACAGAGTGAGTTCCAGGTAAGCCTGGTCTAGAGTGAGACCCCACCTTGAAAAAAAAAAAAAAAGTTTTTTGAGCCGAAGAGATGGTTCAGCAGTTAAGATGCTTGCCTGCAAGGCCAGACTAGGTTCAATTTCCCAGTACCCAGGTAGCAGCAGATGCACAAAGCGATGCACGCATCTAGAGTTTGTTTGCAGTGGCAAGAAGAGGCCCTGATGCACCCACTCATATTCTCCCTCTCCTTGCAAATAAATAAGAATATTGAGCGGGGTGTGGTGGCGCACGCCTTTAATCCCAGCACTCAGGAGGCAGAGGCAGGAGGATCACTGAGAGTTCAAGGTCACCATGACACTACATAGTAAATTAAAGGTCACCTTGGGCCAGAGCAAGACCCTACCCTTAGCTTGAACTCGGAACAGAGTCAGTATCTATGGAGACTAAGATCATGGACTCCAAAGAGAAGCTCCCACTACTCTTAGGCCAAAAGACAGACTACACCCACTAGGCATCTGTGCATGCCTTAACCCTAGCACTTGGGAAACAGAGGAAAGAGGAACACCCTAAGTTCAAGGCCACTGACTACATAGTGAATTCTAGGTCAGCCTGAGCAAGTGAGACCCCCCAAAAAAGAGGCTACACCCATCAAAACCTCTCTTAACAATGCTTATCCTATTTAACCTACACTGATCTCATTCTCTGTTGAAGAATTTGTTTTTTTTTTTCGAAGGCAGTGAGAACAGAGGAGATAAACCACCTTTCACACATCAGCCATGGTCCATGTGAAACCACAGAGGAATGGGCAAGATGATCAAGAGGGCTACTTCAATGGCGACCCTGACAACCAGCCCCAGGATGATGGGGACAGACACTGAGGACACTCAAAATGCACCAAAGCAGAAATCCAAAAGCTGCTGAGAGCTCAACAGTAAAGCACTCTTAAAACACACCCGCCATGGCTCAGAAATTTTGCAGAAGAAGGGGCAGAAAGATTGTAAGAGCCACAGAGTGGAAGGGAATGTCAGGAGGCACAGCTCATCCTCCTTACAATGACTGACTGCTGCTCTCACATTTCTTTTCTTATTATTTTATTATTAAATTTTTATTAGTTGCAAGCAGAGACAGAGACACGTCAGGGCCTCCAGCCACTACAAACAAGCTCCAGACATATGCACCACCTTATCCATCTTGCTTACATGGGTACTGGAAATTGAACCTGGGTGCTTAGGCTTTGCAGGCAAGCACCTTAACCACTAAGCCATCTCTCCAGCCCTGCTCTCCCATTTCATAACCTACAATCCAAGGGGGAATACCAGCAATCCCACTGAGGAGGGAAATCATGGCAATAACACACGGTATGTCCATAAAGAGTTTCTACATAATTAAATAAGTAATTAAATAAAGAGTGGGGCATCCCAGCACTTGGGAGGCAGAGGCAGGAGGATCACCATGAGTTTGAGGCCACCCTGAGACTACATAGTGAACTCCAGGTCAGCCTGAGCCAGAGTGAAACCCTACCTCGGAAAAAACAAAAAACAAAACAAAACAACAAAACATTGTCCAGGGGCTGCAGAGATGACTTAGTGGTTAAGGCGCTTGACTGAGAAGCCTTTCCTTGCAAATAAATAAAAAACAAAATTGAAATTGAAAGAGGCAACCAACAGAATGGGAAGAAATCTTCGCCAGCTATATATCTGATAGAGGATTAATATCTGGGATCTACAAAGAACTCAAAAAGTTAAATAATAAAGAATCAAACAAGCCAACCAAAAAATGGGCTATAGAGCTAAATAGAGAGTTCTCAAAGAAATACGAATGGCATATAAGCATCTAAAAAAATGTTCTACCTCACTAGTTATCAGGGAAATGCAGATTAAAACTACATTGAGATTCCATCTCACTCCTGTCAGATTGGCTACCATCATGAAAACAAATGATCATAAATGTTGGCGGGGATGTGGAAAAAGAGGAACCCTTCTACACTGCTGGTGGGAATGCAATGTGGTCCAGCCATTGTGGAAATCAGTGTGGAGGTTCCTAAAACAGCTAAAGATTGATCTACCATATGACCCAGCTATAGCACTCCTAGGCATATATCCTAAGGACTCATCTCATTTCCTTAGAAGTACGTGCTCAACCATGTTTATTGCTGCTCAATTTATAATAGCTGGGAAATGGAACCAGCCTAGATGTCCCTCAACAGATGAGTGGATAATGAAGATGTGGCACATTTATACAATGGAGTTCTACTCAGCGGTAAAGAAAAATGAAGTTATGAAATTTGCAGAAAAATGGATGGACCTGGAAAGTATTATACTAAGTGAGGTAACCCAGACCCAGAAAGCCAAGCGCCACATGTTCTCTCTCATATGTGGATCCTAGCTACAGATGACTGGGCTTCTGCATGAGAATGAAAATACTTAGTAGCAGAGGCCAGTAAGTTAAAAAGGAGACATAAAGGGTAGAGAAAGGAAGGGAGGAGGATACTTAATAGGTTGATATTGTATATATGTAATTACAATGATTGTAATGGGGAGGTAATATGATGGAGAACGGAATTTCAAATGGGAAAGTGTGGGGGTGGGGAGGGAGGGAATTACCATGGGATATATCTTATAATCATGGAAAATGTTAATAAAAATTAAAAAAAAAAAGAAAAATGAAGTTATGAAATCTGCAGAAAAATGGACGGATCTGGAAAGGATTATACTAAGTGAGGTAACCCAGGCCCAGACAACCAAGCGCCACATGTTCTCCCTCATATGTGGATCCTAGCTACAGGTGATTGGGCTTCTGCGTGAGAAGGAAAAAACTCAGTAGCAGAGGCCAGTAAGTTAAAAAGGAGATATAAAGGGAAAAGAAAGGGAGGGAGGAGGGTACTTAATAGGTTGGTATTGTATATATGTAAGTAGAATGATTGAGATGGGGAGGGGATATGATGGAGAATGGAATTTCAAAGGGGAAAGCGGGAAGGGGGCTGAGGGTATTACCATGGGATATTTTTTATAATCATGGAAATGTTAATAAAAATTGAGAAAAAAATTACTCTGTGAAGTTATGGATATTAAATTACAAGCTTTCTAATTAAAGAATGGATATATAACCCCCCCCAAAAATAAAATTTCTGTCTGGGGACTGGAGAGATGGCTCAGTAGTTATGGTGCTTGCTGACAAAGCCAAAGGACCCAGTTTTGATTCCCCAGTACTCACATAAAGCTGGATACACAAGGTGGTATATGCATCTGGAGTTCATTTGCAGTAGCTAAAGGCCCTGGCATGCCCATTCTCTATTTGCCTCTTTTTCAAATAAATAAATATTTATATTTGCTTATAAAAATACTGTCAGTAGTATGTGGGGGGGGGGTCATAAAACTAGAAAGGGAATCACTAGAAGAGAGGAAAAGTTCTTAAGGGAGGAAGAAAAAAACAGGGCATAGTGAAATGCATGTTAAAACAGAAGGAGGGGTCTGAAGGAGTTAAAGGTGCTTGCTTGCAAAGCCTCCTAGCCCAGGTTCAATTCCTTAGCCCCCATAAATAACCGAATGCAAAGTGGCACATGTATATGTGATTCCAACTGGAGGTGGAGCTAGGAGAGTCCCAGGCTGTGGGCCATCTAGTCCATTTATAATCAGAAGTTTGTCTGCAGCAGTAAGAGATCATCTCAAAGAAGGTGAGGCTCAAACACTGCAAAGATGTCCAAACACAAGCATACATTGTGGCTTGTGTGCCCATACACATACACAAAAAATAAACAAATTTCTAAAAATTCTAAGTAGAACTGACACTTCAAAGCCAAAGGAAGCCTCTAGTGCAAAATCACTTTACCCAGGCACTTCACTCACTAAAATACTCCTTGAATTAAGAATAAAAATAAGGAAGCCGGGCGTGGTGGCGCACACCTTTAATCCCAGCACTAGGGAGGCAGAGGTAGGAGGATTGCCGTGAGTTCAAGGCCACCCTGAGACTCCATAGTGAATTCCAGGTCAGTCTGGGCCAGAGTGAGACCCTACCTCGAAAAACAAAAAATCAAAACAAACAAACAAAAGAATAAAAATAGGGCAGAGGAATGGCTTATTGGTTAAGGTGCTAGCCTGAAAAGCCAAAGGAGCCAGGTTTAATCCCCCAGGACCTATGTAAGCCAGATGCACATGGTGGTGCATGCTTCTGGAGTTCATTTGCAGTGGCTAATGGCCCATTCTCTCTCATCTGCCTTGTTCTCTCTCTCTCAAATAAATAAGAAAAAAAATTTTAAAGAATTTAAAAATAGGGCTAGAGAGATGGCTTAGCAGCTAAGGCACTTGCCTTAACACACAAAAATGCACAAATGCACTTAATGCACAAAGGTGAGAGGCACCTGCAAAATTGCATACAGCCACTAAGCGGTGCAAGCATCTGAAGTTGGATTTCAGTGGCTGAGGCCCTGACACAACAATTCTCTCTCTAAAGTAAAAAAAAAGTTTAATAAATAAAAACAAACAAACAAAAAGCCTGGCGTGATGGCACATGCCTTTAATCCCAGCACTTAGGAGACAGAAGTAGAAGGATCACTGAGAGTTTAAGGCCACCCTGAGACTACACAGTGCATTCCAGGTCAGCATGAACCAGAGTGAGAGCTTTCCTTGAAAACTCAAAAAATAAATAAATAAAATAAAATAAAAAGGTAGGAGCTGGGGAGATGGCTTAGCAATTAAGGCATTTGCCTACAAAGCCTAAGGACCCAGGTTCGATTCCCCAGGACCCACATAAGCCAGATGAACAAAGTGGCACATGCATCTGGAGTTTGTTTGCGGCGGCTGAAGGCTCTGATGCACTCATTCTCTCAAATAAATAATTAAAAATAAATTTTTTTCAGAAAAGAATAAAAAAGTATAAATAAGGAATAAAAATTTTTTTCTAATGGGGTTAAACTGAGATCTCCTCCCACATGGAGGAAAAAAGTCTCTCTTCTACCTCTGTAACTCTCTTCTACCTGTTTAAGCTTCTTAATTCCTACAGATGCTAGAACAAATAATCAGGCTTGACACTGTAACCCCACTCCTGTGGGGAGAGTCATTGGGGTTCCCAAAAACCACAGCTCTGGGTTCAGAGACCTCTCTCTCAAGGAATTTGCAGGCGATAGAGAAAGACCTCTGTCCTTTTCCTCTGGCTTCCAAATATATGCATGCATCTGCACACAGAGACACACTACACCACACATACTACAGACAGAGAGAGAAAACTGAGTGAAAGCAGGCTGGGGGAGGACTCAGTGGATGAAGTACAAATGAAGAACCTGAGGTTGGACCCCCAGAACCCACATAAAGTCAGCCAGATGCTACAGTGCAAGGTCTGTAATCCCAGCACATCCACAGTGAGATGGGAGGCAGGGATAAGAGAATCACCTGGAAGCTTGCAGACCAGCTAGACTGCCAAATGAATGGTGAACAAGAGACCTTGCCTCAAACTAGGTGGAAGGTAAGGACAAACACTCGAGTTGTCCTCTAAACTACACAAGTGACAAGGCATACACACATCTCCAGACACACACACACAAAATCTAGTGAAATCTAGTTTACTTTTCCAGAAACAAAACTCAAGGCTTGGGAGGAAGGAATTATCAGGATTTATTGTCTATGATTATGGAAATTGTCAATAATTAAAAAAAATAATTTAAAAAGACTCAAGTCTTGATCCTTAAATCCGTGTTCACTTATTATTATTAATTTTTTTTTTTGTTTTGTTTTTTTGAGGTAGGGTCTCATGCTGGTCCAGGCTGACCTGGAATTAACTATGTATTCTCAGGGTGGCCTCAAACTCAAGGTAATCCTACCTCTGCCTCCCCAGTGCTGGGATTAAAGGTGTGCAGCCCCATGCCCAGCTGGTTCTGTGTTCAAAACTAATTGAGTCACATCCTGTTAGCCTGAGGACAACAATGGTAACAAAACTCTACTCTAGATATTGTTGAATTCTGCCTCATATGAACTTTTCATCAAAATATTACCAGATTGCCTAAAAGGACAGAGAACTTCCACTTAAGTATACTTCCAAAAGGTAAACTGTTTTCCACTGACTTTCTTTTTTAATTTTTACTTATCTTCATGTGTGTGTGGCAGGGGCACAAGCTAAAGCACCAAAGCTTCTTGCTGCTGCAAACCAACACCAAATGCTTGCGTAAATTTTCTGTGCCTGGCTTACATGGGTGGATTGGGAATTTATAAGCAAGTGTCTTTAATGCTGAGCCATCTTTCTAGCCACAAACTTTTTTGAGGGTGGGGAGCTGCTTGAGGCAGTTTCAACATAGCCCAAGGCTGAGCTGGATCTTAGCTCTGCAGACCAGGCTGGCCTGAGACTACTCACAGCGATCCATACTCCTACTTCAGCCTCCCAGATGCTGAGCGTGAGCCACAATAAGTTGCGCTCATCTATACCCTGTCTCTAAAAGCTGATACTTTGTAGGAAGCCCAGCAAAGCAGCACATGCTTGCAATCACAGCACATGGGAATGAGAAGAATCTAAAGTTTGAGGCCAGCCTGAAATACATTGTGAAATCCTGTCTTAAAAAACTAAGGCCAGGTATGGTGATACATGCAGGCCTTTAATCTCAGCACTAGGGAGACAGAGGTAGGAGGATTTTGGTGAGTTCCAGACCACCCTGAGACCACATAGTCAATTCCAAGTCAGCCAGGGCTAGAGCAAAACCCTACCTTGAAAACCAAAAACACCCAAAACTAAGGGCTGGAGAGAGGGATGACTTAGCAGTTATGGCACCTGCCTGTGAAGCCTAAAGACCCTGGCTCAACACTCCAGGTCCCATGTAAGCCAAATGCACAAGGGGACGCAAGCACGCCAGGTTACACATGCACACAAGGTAGCACATGTGTAGATTCCTTAGTACCCACATAAAACCAGATGCACAAAGTGATGCATGTATCTGGAGTTCATCTGTGGTGGCTAGCGGCCCTGATACACCCATTCTCTCTCCATCTCCTTGCAAATAAATATTAAAAAGAAAATACTAAGGGCTGGACTGGGAAGATGGCTCAGTGATTAAAGGTACTTCTTTGCAAAGCCTGATGGCTCCAGGTTCAATTTCCTAGTACCCACAAAAAGCCAGACAAGGTCGTGCATATATAGTTTACATGTAGTGGCAGAAGCCCTGGTGTACCCACTCTTTCTCCAGCTTTTTTAAAAAAAAAGGGGGGGAAGAGGGGAGCAGAGAGATGGCTCAGCAGTTAAGGCACTTACTTGCCTGTAAAACCTAATGACCCTACTTCAATTCCAATGCATCAAGTGACTAATGCATCTGGACTTCATTAGCAGTTGCCAGAGGCCCTGGCACACCCATTCTCTCCCCGCCCCCATACTTGCAAATAAATAAATAAATATAATTTAAAAAAAAAAAAAAAACGACAACTAAGAACTAAAGAAATAGCTAAGTGACAGAATTCATGCATAGTAGGCACAAGGTTCTAGTTCCATCTTCAGCACTCCCTGACACCCCCACCCCATGCCCCCCAAAAACTGGTAGCAAAGTGTAGGTAAACAACTGACTCTTGCCCTCTTATGAAAATGGCTTAGGGGGCTGGAGAGAGATGGCTCAGCAGTTAAAGGTGCTTACCTGGTGGCCTGGGTTCAATTTCCCAGTACCACATAAGCCAGATGCACATGGTGGAGCATGCATCTGGAGTTTATTTGCAGTGGCTACAGGCCCTGATGTACTCATTCTCTCTTTCTCTCCCTGTCTTTGTCTCTAACAAATAAATAAAAATAAATTTTTTAAAAAAATATTTTGTTCATTTTTTATTTATTTATTTGAGAGTCACAGACAGAGAGAAAGACAGAGAGAGGGAGAGAGAGAGAATGGGCGAGCCAGGGCTTCCAGCCACTGCAAACCAACTCCAGACGCGTGTGCCCCCTTGTGCATCTGGCTAACGTGGGACCTGGGGAACCGAGCCTCGAACCGGGGTCCTTAGGCTTCAAAGGCAAGCGCTTAACCGCTAAGCCATCTCTCCAGCCCTAAAAATAAATCTTAAAAAAAAATGTTTTTAGGGGTTGGAGAGATGGCTTAGCGGTTAAGCGCTTGCCTGTGAAGCCTAAAGACTACAGTTCAAGGCTCAATTCCCCAGGACCCACGTAACCCGGATGCACAAGAGGGCACAAGCATAAATGGAGTTTGTCTGCAGTGGCTGGAGGCCCTGGAGCACCCATTCTCTCTCTCTCTCTCTCTCTCTCTATCTGCCTCTTTCTCTCTCTGTCTGCCACTTTCAAATAAGTAAAATTAAACAAAAATTTTTTTAATGGTTTAGAGCACCTGGATGGTGGCACAATACCTTTAATCCCAGGACTCAGGAGGCTGAGGTAAAAGGATTGCTTTGAGTTCAAGGCCAGCCTAGGACTACACAGTGAGTTCCAGATCAGCCTGGCCTAGAGTGAGACCCTACCTCAATAAAACAAAAACAAACTTAAAAATGGGCCAACTCATGGCTCTTAGTGAGCGCACAGACCAGATGTATCTTGGGATGTAGGAGTATACAAATATCTAAACAGTCACATGGCTCATTTTGTTTGTATTTGAACAAATTCAAAGCAGCAAATGTAGCTCATTTTAAGATTTAATTTCATTCAAAGGGGAAAGTGTGTGGGGGGGGGAATTACCATGGGATTTTTTTTTTATAATCATGGAAAATGTTAATAAAAATTTTAAAAAAAAAAGAAAATGAGGATTCAATAAAATCAAGTATTCATTAAAAAAAAATAAATGGGCCAAATCAGAATGAGTGAAAGATAACGCTGTCTGATGCAGTTTGTACTGAACCCAAAGCAGTAAAGGTAAATGCTATGCAGATGCAAAAGCACTACTGAGAACCACGATGAGAAAAGACAGGGTGGTGGTGCATTTCTGTGAAGTGGCTGAAGCAGGAGGATCAGTAAATCCAACTTCAGCTACCTGGGGAGTTCCAGGCTAGTCTAGACTACACAGCAAGAGCCTGTCCCAAAACAAACTAGCAAATGAGGTGGAGGTATTTAAGACAACCTTCCACTCAGTAAAGTTCTGAGGAAAATGGAATAATAAACCATCATGTCTCCAGCAGTGAAGAGGTGTTAAGTTTAATTGTAAATAGTTATAAAAATGGAAAGCTGCAGCCAGGCATGGTGGCACACACCTTTAATCCCAGCACTAAGGAGGCTGAGGTAGGAAGATTGCTTTGAGTTTGAGGCCACCCTGAGGCTACATAGTGAACTCCAGGTCAGCCTAGGCTGAGTAAGACCTTACCTCTAAAGACCAACACTCCCTCCCAAAAGAGAAGTAGGTAAAGACTAAATTAATGAAGAATGGGACTCATTATCACATATCAAACTAAACATTCCAGGCTAGAGAGATGGCTCAGCAGGGGGGATGCTAAGGACCAGAGTTCCATTCCTCAGTACCCACATAAAGGCAGATGCACAACGTGGCATATGAATCTGGAGTCTGTTTGCAGTGGTTGGTGGCTCTGGTGAGCCCGTTCTCTCTGCCTGTTTCTCTTCTCTCTCTGCTTGCAAATTAATAAATTAAAAAAAATTTTTTTTAAAAAGGTAAACATTCCTGTCTTCTAATTTAGTTCTCTAAACCTACTGGACTCTGATCTAACAATTTGTTGTTGTTGTTTTCTGCAAAGCATGCTTTGAAAACTAATGCCTATATGAAACCATTCCTAATCAGAGAATATGTGACTTAATATGAAAAATTAACACCTCTTAATTCCAATAGGACTGACTTTTGGTGGCTGGGGTTGTAGCTTGGGGCAGAGTGCCTGCCTAACATGTACAAAGACCTGGGGGGGTTTCATCCCCAACACTAAAAGATAAAAAGAAGTATTCCTGCCAGGCATGGTGGCACTTTTAATCCCAGTACTTGGGAGACAGAGGCAGTAGGAGCACCATGAGTTCGAGGCCAGCCTAAGACTATATAGTGAATTCTAGTAAATTTAGGTCTCCTTGAAATCCTATTGAAATGCCACTACTTTATTCACCTGTGGTTTCAAAATCCTCTAATCTATTGTCTTTAGCTTTTTCTGAGACACAAAGACAATGAGAGAGAGTGAGTATGGACATGCCAAGGCCTCCTGCCACTGCAAACAAACTCCAGATGCATGCACCACTTTGTGCATCAGGTTTTATGTGTACTGGGGATTCAAACCTGGGCAGTCAAGCTTTACAAGCCAGCACCTTTAACCGCTAAGCTATCTCTCCAGCCCTACTTTTTCTTTCTTGTATTTTTCTATACCTATTCTTGGATAAGTGGCCCTAATTAGCATAAAATTTCCTAATTTCAATTATTTATATACTCTGACATTATACCCTAAATCCAAAAGACTGTCCATGTTTGTAAAACTTCACTCTTCTTTCTGAAATTTAATCTTCTCTACACAAATCTTCACAAAAATAACAGGAACCAAAATGCAAACACCAAAATTTAAATTGAAAGACCATGGCTCATAACCTAAGATGAAATACATATATTATAAATTTAATCTCTACCTTCCTCAGTCTGAAGAAAATTTTTATTTATTTAGACCAGCTTACAAGTAAACATAAACCGTGTGCGGCTGCACCAACGTATTCAAACATTAATATTCTACGTAAATTGTAAATGAAACAGGAATCTGAAATATTTTGTAATACAAGAAAACATTCCCATTCTAGCCGGGTGTGGTGCTGCACACCCTTAATCCCAGCACTTGGGAGGCAGAGGTAGGTTCAAGGCCACCCTAAGACAACATACTGAATTCCAGGTTAGTGTGAGCTAGAGTGAAACCGTACCTTGAAAAACCAAAAAATAAATAAAGGCAGCTGGCAACGTTGTCAAATGGCATTTGCTTTCATCACTGTCATAACCCCCCCCCCAAAGTAGGGTGTCACTGTAGACCAGGATGACCTGCAGCTCATCCTGTACTCCCAGGCTGGCCTCAAACTCACGGTGATCCTCCTACCACTACCTCCCAAGTGCTGGGATTAAAGGCGTGCGCCACTACACCAGGCTTTATGATGTATTTTTAAAGCCCTTTGCAGAAACTAAATATATATGCCAATTCTCCCTTTACCACTAGAGTACATCTTCTAAATTATTTCCACAGTTAGATGCCATTTTCAAATGTAACATATAAAAGACTTACTTCTAATAAAAACATGAAAGTTCTCATCACTTGTGAGTATCCTTTACTTACCGAGACAACGTTGTTTTCCCAGAACCAGGCAGACCTCGCAAAAGAATAAGTAACTTCTGCAATTTATTTAACTTTTCCTCCTGAAACTGCTGGTTCACAAACCCATCTGTTCCATTATGTTTGTCCAAGAAAGGATCTTTCCAGTATCCTTCTCTGATTTCACAGAAACCATTGGTTACATATCCATCCTGCACACTGTGGCCATTTCTAGAGGGATGTGCACTACTGCTATTCTCAGTATAGTTACTGTATTCATTGCTGTGATCAAAAGTCAAACAATTCCTGTTATCCAGGTAACTATTTACACAACACCCATTTTGCATCCGAGAGTCATCTTGGGCATGAAAAATATTTGGTGGTGGATGTGGTGGAGCACTGAATCTTTGAATATTTAGATGATAGTTCAAACTGGGAGGAGGAACATGGGGTATGATAAAAGGATGCACTGACGGCCATTCGGGTCTGAAGGGAGGAAATGAAAAATCACAGAACGTGGGTATTGGTGGTTCAACGCAGGGGTATTTGCCTGGCTCATTCTCAAAGTACTGTTGATAGCCACTTCCTGCATCAGAGCTCAGGACATCATTATAGCCCTGATACTGTGGAATGACTTGTTCTTGAGCAGGCTCCGGCTCCTTGCAGGTGTCTTGTGAAGCATCTTTTTCATTTTCAAGCTCTTCAATTTCTTTATAAAACTGGGATAATTCTGTGTCAAGCTCTGATTTTTTTGAGTTAAATGTCTGTTTCTCCTCCCGTCTTCCTTTACCATTGGTACTATTGAGAGTGTCTGTTTCGTTCTTCCTTTTATTACTCTTTTTTCCGCGGGGGGGTTTGTAAATGGGTCCTATGAATGCCTTACTTGTGCTATATATGTCATCATCGCTGCATATTAATGGAGGGTTTCCATCCCGTAACACTTTTGAATCAACAGCTTCAATAACATCTGGTCTATCGCCAGGCACCTCATCATGAGTAGGGTTTAGGAATTCTGAAGTTCTCTTACTGTCCTCCTGTGAACTACATCCTCTGACATCAGTGACAGTCATGGGGACCCAACTATTTCCAGTTTTCTCTTGGATTCTGTGGATATCAGGACCACCATGATGGGGGAAAACACGGGTATCTGCAGTTGACTTCAGCTTTTTATAGCATGGTTCACTTGTGAGTTTTTCTCCAGGTCCCAAGAACTTAGCTTCAACTTCATTATAAGGCATCTGAGGAGTAAACAAAACACATAAGCTGCGCGTGGTGGTGCACACCTTTAATCCCAGCACTCAGGAGGTAGAGATAGGATGATCGATATGAGTTCAAGGCCAGCTTCAGACTAATTCTCGGTCAGCCTGAGCTATCACAAGACCCTACCTGGGGGATACTTATAAAATCGAAACAAAAGTTTCTTCATAAGCAAGGACTTATAATGGCATTCAAATGTGTGACATAAGCACAATTCAACAGCAACATCTTCCCAGCAATAAAGGGTGTCATAACATAATGGTCTATGTATGGGGAGGGGTCTTAGTCTCATTTATATAAACACACTTCATCTCTCTTTTTTTTTTTTTTCCTGTAGTGGTATGTAGGTTGAACCTGTGATCTCATGTGTGCCAAACAAGCATTTTGCGACTGAGCTCAATCCCCAAGCCCTGTTTATTTTTGGCCTTGAACTCAACTTTAATCCAAACAGGACCTAGCTTTTGATTCTCCCGCCCTCAGCCTCCTGGAATGACAACTCGCAACTTGGCTTCTTATCGAAACGTATCCGCAACCCCTAAGAGTTACAACCCCAAAGCCCGATGTTGGGCTCAATACCTCTCACCCCGCCAGCTTCTACTTTGCTGCTTACTTACTCCGGAGGAGAATGGAAAGGGGCGTGGGCTACAAAGCCAGAGCGGGAAGGAAGCAACGACTGGAGATCACCACCCTACCAGCGGACACGAAATCTCGCGAGAGTCCGCGGAGCCTGCCCGCCGCCCGGGCCGCGCAAGCGCACAAGGCTGCGCTTACGGCGTGAGAGCCCTACGCCGCCCAGGCCCGCCGCCCCCTCCCCGCCGGAGCTTGGCCCAGCCCGGCCCGGCCCGAAGCCTCCCTTGGAGAAACATCCGGGCCTCTCCAGGAACTAGGTCCCCGACACTCACAGCTTCACTCCCGCCTTCCACGTTCACGGCTAATCTAAGGGGATCCGGCCACAACGAGAACAAGCCGAATAAGCCACCCAACACAAAGCACCGCCACCTAAAATAGGGTGTCGACTCACACTTAAAAGCTCCTTAACGTCCCCCAGACACTTCCGCAAAGACAGGAACCTCCGTGAGGATAAAATAACAAAAAACAAGCCGCAACAAAGCCGAGCTGTCAGGATCCCGGGATACACCCGCACCTCCGTACGAAGATGGCGACCACCGCTCGCTGACCCAGGCCGAGTTTGCGGGCTGGCGCGGAGCAGTGTGGGAATTGAAGTCTGGCGTTAGCGTCAACGCCGCTCCGTTCGGCGCTCCGGGACTCGCTCTCCCAGAATCCCTCGCGTGACCTACGCACTCATTTGGCAACATAGACCTGAACGTATGCGTGGGTCTGGGGTAAGGTAGCTATTAAAAAACACTGAAGCTTGGCTACAACGTTGTGTGGCGTTGATCCCAGGGGGCTGGGGGGGGGGGGGGTGTGGAGACAGATGGGGAGGGCTAGGCGCCCCTGAATTTTCGGCTTTTCAGCAGTCACAAGTCAGCGGGCTTTTCAAAGTGGACTTAACATTGTGTATTGCAGAAAGCTGCGTTGCCATCGTTCCTCCCAAGACTCCCATACCAAGAATAATGTTAGATTCATGCTTTTCTGTCAGAGGATAGAATCCCAGGCGCTCAAGCCTCCATAATAAATAAAATACACTTAGTAAAGTAAATTACGCAATATCTTTTATCCTGGTAAGAATAAGTGCTATATAAGCATGTATTAAAAGTAAGTACCTCAAGCTGGAGAGATGGCTTAGCGGTTAAGGTGTTTGCATGCAAAACCAAAGTATCCCGGTTCAAGTTTCCAGGACCTACGTAAGCCAGATGCACAAGGGGGCACATGTGTCTGGAGTTCACGTACAGTGGCTGGATGCCCAGGTGCACCCATTCTCTCTTCCCCCTCTTTCAAATAAATAAATATTTTAATTAATTTTTAAAAATATATAATTATTTTAAAAGTAAATACCTCCAGGTAAATACCTCTAGGCCAGCCTAGGCTAGAGTGAGACCCTACCTTGAAAAACAACAATAATAAAATAAATACCAAGCCAGGCGTGGTGGCCTACTCCTTTAATCCCAGCACTCGGGGACAGAGGTAGGAGGATCACCATGAGTTCGAGGCCACTCTGAGACTACAGAGTGAATTCCAGGTCAACCTGAGCTACAATGAGACCCTATCTTGAAAAACCAAAAACAAAACAAAATAAAAGAGAGACCTCAAGAGAATGGGAGGGGAGATGATGGAGGGTGGATATGTGCAGGGGAAAGTGGGAAAGGGGAAGGAATTATCATTGTTTAATTATGGAAGTTGTCAATAAAAAAAAGTTTTTTAAAAAAGGGGAAGGAAATAGTATAAGCAGAGTATCTGTTCTATAGACATGGATGACGGTGCACCCAGAAGCCACAGATTATTATTAGAAAAATTTCAGTGTCAGGAGTGGGGTACCATCCAGTGAGTTCTTGGCCAGGAAGTTTCCTGAAGACCCCAAAACATTACAGGCCATGGCCAAGGCTCTTGGTTACCCACCAGAACTAGATAATAAGACTCTATTGCTGAAGTCCACCTTTGTGGGGGGCAGGTCATTGAGAAATCAATCTGGAGCTGAGCTGGAAGCCTCCTCTCTGCCAATGAGCTGTCAGTATTCTTGAAAGCATGCAGCCTTGTGGGAGGTTTTTTGTTTGTTTGTTTAATATTTTATTTTTTATTTATTATTTATTTTATATTTTTATTTATTATTTATTTATTTAACAGAGAAAGAGGGAGAGAGAGGGGGAATGGGCATGCCAGGGCCTCCAGCCACTGCAAACAAACTCCAGATGCATGTGCCCTCTTGTGCATCTGGCTAATGTGGGTCCTGGGGAATCAAACCCGGGTCCTTTGGCTTTGAAGGTAAACACCTTAACTGCTAAGCCATCCCTCCAGCCTCCCCCCCGTTTTTTATTTTTGAGGAAGGGTCTCACTCTGGCCCAGGCTGACCTGGAATTAACTATGTGGTCTCAGGGTGACACTGAACTCACAGTGATCCTCCTACCTCTACCTCTCCAGTGCTGGGTGTAAAGGCGGCTGCTCATACAGCCTTTTGGAAAAGAGAAATCATCAGCAGTGTTAACCAGCAATGGACCCTGCAAGCCTTACTGGCCAGCCAGGCCAAATGTGCCGACTGGTGCAACAGTTAGCAAGGAAACCAACTGGTCTGATTGAACTGGAAACCTGCTTCAGGAGGAAATACACACCTGATACTGAAAACCTAGCTAAAAGCCTATGGCTGGGGAGGTCAAAAGCTCTAGGGAAGTAACGGCAATTGTCAGGCTAAATGCTCATAGTTCACCCACCAAGCTGCCCTATAAACATTGATGTTTATTCCTATATGTTGATGTTACTCTCACTTTTGGTTAGAGAAAACTCCTTTTCATATGGTGGTGACCACTGGGGTAACTCAAAAGTCACCATAGGGCCTGGTGTGTGGTACATGCCTTTAGTCCCAGCACTTGGGAGGCTAAGGTAAGAGGATCGCCATGAGTTTGAGGCCACCTTGAGAGTATATAGTGAATTCCAAGTCAGCCTGGGCTAGAGCAAGACCCTACCTTGAAATACAAAAAAAAAATAAAAAAGTCACGATAGTGCTGAGAAGTGACAGTGCAATGTTCAGCAACATATGAGACATCTCTTTCACACCACAGGGTGCATAAATGTTCTTTGGGGCAATATCCTCCCAACATGAACTGACTGGTTAATTCATGGGCATTGTAGCTACTGATACCCTGGCAAGACTAGCACCGAGCCCATCAACATGTTGACTTGGACAAAAAGAATGAGCCAGCTGGGTGTGGTAGCCCATGCCTTTAATCCCAACACTTGGAAGGCAAAAGGAGGATCACCATGAGTTCAAGGCCACCCTGAGACTACATAGTGAGTTCCAGGTCAGCCTGAGCTAGAATGAGACCTTACCTCGAAACCCCGCCCCCCAAAAGAAGAAAAAGAACGAGCCAGCAAGATGAAGTGAATACCTTGAAAGACGAGGGTTGTCAGGGGATGGAGCTTGGGTGAAAAGGGACAAAAAAGTTTAAGGGAGGCAGTGGTAGGAGGATCACTATGAGTTTAAGGCCACCCTGAGACTACAGTGAATTCCAGATCAGCCTACACCAGGGGGGGGAAAAAAAAAAAGCTTAAGGGGCATGATCATGATCAATTACCATATGTTCATATGATAAAGTTCTCAAATTTTTTTTTTTCTGCTAGCCAGGCGTGGTGGCGCACACCTTTAATGCCAGCACTCAGGAGGCAGAGGTAGAAGGATTGCCTTGGGTTGGAGGCCACCCTGAAACTACATAGTGAGTTCCAGGTCAGCATGAGCTAGAGTGAGACCCTACCTTGGGGGAACAAAAAAAATTCTACACAGCAAAAGGAACTTATCAACAAAGTGAACAGACAGCTTACAGAAAGGAAAATATTTGTTCATCTACACTTCAGACACAGGCTAGTAACCAGAGTTTACACAGAACAGCAAATATTAAACACAAATTGTATTTGAAGTTTCCTGAATGAATGACACCTAAATCTCTGTATGCCAACTAAAGATAAGTACATACATGCATCAGGAAGCTTGATTGTTTTTTTTGAGGGGTTTTGTTTTGTTTTCGAGGTAGGTTTTTACTTTAGTCCAGGCTGACCTGGAATTCACTTCAGGATGGCCTTAGAGTCACGGCAATCCTCCTACCTCTTGAGTGCTGGGATTAAAGGTGTATGCTACCATGCCCTTCTGGAAGCTTGTTTTTCAATTTTATCATTTTTAAACATTTTTATTCATTTATTTGGCAGAGAGATTGTGTGTGTATGTGCGTGCATGCGTGTGTGTGTCTGCCCATCAGGGATTCTTACTGCTGCAAATGAACTCCAGATGCATGTGTTACTTCATACATCTGGAGCTCTGAACCTGGACCATCAGGTTTTTCACATATATATAATTTGAGAGTGAAAGAGAGAAGTAGATAGATAGATAGACAGACAGACAGGCTAGAGAGAATGGGTGCTGTCGGGCCTACAGCCACAAGATAGACAGACAGACAGGCTAGAGAGAATGGGTGCTGTCGGGCCTACAGCCACTGCAAACAAACTCCAGACACATGCACTACTTTGTGTATCTGGCTTACATGGGTCCTGGGGAATTGAACCTGGGTCCTGTACTTTTGCAGGCACAATGCCTTAACCACTAAGCCATTCCTCCAGCCTTTTTGTTTTGTTTTTATGTTTTCAAGGTAGGGTCTCACGGTTACTCAGGCTGACCTGGAATTAACTATGTAGTCTCAGGGTGGCCTCAAACTCACAGCAATCCTCCTACCTCTGCCTCCCAAGTGCTGGGATTAAATATGCATACCACTGTGCCCAACGTGATATATTTTTTTTAATTATCTATTTGAGAGAAAGGTAGACAGAGAAAGAAAGAGAGAGAGAATGGGCATTCCAGAGCCTCCAGCCACTACAAATGAACTCCAGATGCCTGTGCTACCTTGTGTGTCTGGCTTATGTGGGTCCTGGAGAATTGAACCCGGGTTCTTGGGCTTTGCAGACAAGCACCTTAACCACTAAGCAACCTCCCTAGCCCCTGTTTCCTTTATCTTGATTTAAAATAAATATTCCTAACAACAACAAATAAATATTCCTCCCACCTCCACAGCAGGTCTATAGGTTAGGAATGGTCTTTAAAAGTAGGGGGCCATAGCTTTATGTTTTAGGTTACTTAGAATCATGGCCCCATCCAGGGCCAGAAGTAAAACTCAAATTAGCTTTCCTTCAACAAAATCCCCAATACTAGCCAAGATTAGTGGCACACACCTTTAATCTCAGCACTTGGGAGGCAGAGGTATGTGGATTACTATGAGTTTGAGGCTACCCTGCGACTATATACTAAATTCCAGGTCAGTATGAGCTAGAGTGAGACCCTACCTTGAAAAACAAAACAAACAAGCAAACAAAAAAAGCCTGAATACTTCCATCCTCCTTCCTTTCATTTGTTATTTTATTTTATTTTGGTTTTCTGAGGTGGGGTTTCACTCTAGCACAAGCTAAACTGAACTTCATTCTATAGTCCCAAACGTGCCTTGAACTCACAGTGATCCAAGACTCTGCCCCCCGAGTATTTTTTATTCATTTATTTTTTTAATTTTTTTTTTGAGGTCATGTCTTACTGTAGCTCAGGCTTACCTGGAATTCTCTATGTAGTCTCACGCTGGCCTCGAATTCACGGTGATCCTCCTATCTCTGCCTCCCGAGTGCTGGGATTAAAGGAGTGAGCCACTGCACCCGGCTCCTTAGCTTTCTTCTATGTGAAGGTGCAAAGCCTGCGCACTGTGCTTTGCTTCCACGTGTGTGTGCGTGTGCTTCTCCCAAGTCCTGGTTCTGGCTCCCATGGTTTGCCTTTCACATCTGTGGGCGCCAGGCTTATCTTCTCATACTTTGCTTCTCACCTCTGTGTGTTTCTTCTAAATCTTTTGGAATGGCTCTCGGGTCTTGTCTTTCACGTGTGTGTGTGTGTAACTGTTCCAGGCTTTCCCTAGATATCAGTTTTCCCTACATAAACATCATCATTTCTCCCTAAATAAATTCAATAATTCATATATCCTTGCCAGAGTCTGTTTTCTCAATTATTTATTAAAATACACAAGAGCCCAAAGGTTGGGGTTCACAGGCCTGGGGTAACTCTCCTGAACCCCCAAATCTTGTACCACTTCAGTGACCTCCAAGCCCAATGTTTGCCTGGAAATCTATCAGAATGTTTAGTATACATGTGGCTTTTGTTAGGAACTTAGTTCCCAGTTCCCCCCATATTGGCCAAGTGTTAAATTTTATGTGCGTGAAGGAGAAATATTGTGTCCCACGTTTCTAGGAAGGCTCATTCCTACAATCTGTTACACGAACTTCAGTAGGCAGGAAGTCTTTAGGAGAGAGAAATAGCAGGTAAAGCCAGGCATGGTGGCACATACCTTTAATCCCAGCACTGGGGAGGCAAAGGTAGGAGGATCTCTATGAGTTCAAGGTCCTCCTGGGACTGCAAAGTGAGTACCAGCTCAGCCTGGACTAGACTGAGACCCCTACCTCAAAAAAAAAAAAAAAAGTCAAAACAAAAACAAAAGAAGAAACCCCCTAAACAGAAAATTTAAAAAGTCTCTGAACTAACTAAAGTCCAAGCCTAGATGGATTTACTGGTGATTTTTATTTTTATTTTTATTTTTGTTCATTTTTTATTTATTTATTTGAGAGCGACAGACATAGAGAGAAAGACAGATAGTGGGAGAGAGAATGGGCGCGCCAGGGCCTCCAGCCACTGCAAACGAACTCCAGACGCGTGCGCCCCCTTGTGCATCTGACCAACATGGGACCTGGGGAACCAAGCTTCGAACCAGGGTCCTTAGGCTTCACAGGCAAGCGCTTAACCGCTAAGCCATCTCTCCAGCCCTTTACTGGTGAATTTTACCAGACCTTCACAGAAGAAGTAACACTAATGCTTCTTAAACTATTCCATAATACAGAAAAGGAAGGAATACTACTAAACTCCCTTTATGGTTCTAGTATTAGCCTGATGTCAAAACTAAAAACACAAACACAGAAAAAAACATAAACAACAACAAAAGAAAGTTTTTAAAAGTCTCATTTTCTTTCCCTCTCCCATTATGTTTGTTTTGTTTTTCAAGGTAGGGTCTCACTCTAGCTCAGGCTGACCTGGAATTCACTATGTAGTCTCAGGGTGGCCTCGAACTCATGGCGATCCTCCTACCTCTGCCTCCCTAGTGCTGGGATTAAAGGCGTGCGCCATCATGCCTGGCCTCCACTATGTTTTTATGAGCAAATTGCATTCTTTTTAAAAAAATATATTTTTTACTTACTTATTTGAGAGAAAGAGTATGTGCATGCCAGGGCCTCCAGCCACTGCAAACAAACTCCTGCATCTGGCTTACGTGGGTCCTGGAGAATCAAATCGGGATCCTTTGGCTTTGCAGGCAAATACCTTAAATACTAAGCTATCTATCCAGCCCTGCATTCTTTTTTTATGTGTTTTTATTTATTTGTGTGTGTGTGAGAGAGAGAGAGGCGGGGGGGGGGCAGATGATAGAGAGAATGGGTGCAGCACTAGGGCCTCCAGACACTGTAAACCAACTCCATACACATGTGCCACCTTGTGCGTCTAGCTTTACATGGGTCCTGGGGAATTGAACCTGGGTCCTTTGGCTTTGCTGACAAGTGCCTTAACTGCTAAGCTATCCCTTCAGCCCCAAATTGCATTCTTTATACCTTCTGGGTAAGTATTTAAGCTTAAGATATTTTTCAGAATTGTGTGGCGGTACATGCTTTTAATCCCAGCACTTGGGAGGCAGAGGGAGGAGGATCGCCGTGAGTTCGAGGCCCCCCTGAGACCACATAGTGAATTCCAGGTCAGCCTGGACTAGAGTGAGACCCTACCTGAAAAACTACAACAGGACTGGAGAGATGGCTTAGCAGCTAAGGTGTTTGCCTGCAAAGCCAAATTCCCCAGGACCCACATAAGCCAGATGCACAAGAAGGCACATGTGTCTACAGTTCTTTTGCAGTGGCTGGAGGCCCTGGTACACCCTTTCTTCTCTTCTCTTCTCCCCCCTCCTCTCCCCTCCCCTCCCCTTCTCTCTCTTCTCTTCTTTTCTCTCACTCTCTCTCTCTCTGTTAGCAAATAAGTAAGACTTTATTATTATTATTATTATTTTTTGAGGTAGGGTTTTGCTCAAGCCCAGGCTGATCTGCAATTCACTAAGTAGTACCACACTGGCCTCAAAATCATGATGATCCTCCTACCTCTGCCTACTAAGCGCTAGAAATAAAGTCTCACTCTAGCCACACTGGTATGAAATGCTTTCTTTTTTCTTTTTTTTTTTTTTTTTTTTTTTTTTTTTTTTGGTTTTTCAAGGTAGGGTCTCACTCTGGTCCAGGCTGACCTGGATTTAACTCTGTCATCTCAGGGTGGCCTTGAACTCATGGCAATCCTCTTACCTCTGCCTCCCGAGTGCTGGGATTAAAGGCATGTGCCACTACGCCCTGCTTGAAATGCTTTCTTAAAGGCTGTTACACTGTCATTCTCCTGAGCCACTTTCTTTTCCTTTGGACACTCAGTCCCTCCCTGCCACCTGAAAACCCTGCCAATAATCTGTTAACTAAAGGATTAATGGTAGCAAGGGACATTCAGGGTCATACTATAGCCAGTATCTATTATGGTTGGTCCTTGCCTGTTTTGTGAAGTTATCATTATTTTAAATTCAGTCCATGAAGGTTTTTATATTCATATGACTAACATTTTTATTTATTTATTTTTTATTTTGTTTTTTTGAGGTAGGGTCTCACTCTAGCTCAGGCTGACCTGGAATTCACTGTGTAGTCTCAGGGTGGCCTTGAACTCACAGCAATCCTCCTACCTCTGCCTCCTGAGTGCTGGGATTAGAGTGTGCCACCACACCCGGCATGACTAACTTTTTAGAGAAGGCATATGTATTTATATAATTAATTCCACCCACAATTAAATTATAATTTAATAAATTAATTTAAATAAAAATAATAAACAATAATTGATAATAATAAAATGTATATATAAATAAATGAAGAGTATATTCTGTACTGATAGATACTTAAACATTAAAAGTAATTTTGTTTTTGTTGTTTTTCGAGGTAGGGTCTCACTTTAGGCCAGGCTGACCTGGAATTCTCTGTGTAGTCTCAATGTAAACTTGAATTCAAGGCAATCCTCCTACCTCTGCCTCCTGAGTGCTGGGATTAAAGGTGTGCACCACCATGCCCAGCTAAAAGAAATCTTTTTAAAAAATTGCCTACCATATCTCAAAAAGAAAGAAAGAAAGAAAAAGATGTATTTATTTGAGAGAGAAAGAGGCAGAAAGAGAGAAAAAGGACACACTAGAGCTTTCAGAAACTGCAAACAAACTCCCAGTACATGCACCACCTTGTGCATCTGGCTTACATGGGTACTGGAGGATCAAACCTGGGTCCTTAGGCTTCGTAGGCAAATAACTGCTAAGCCATCTATCTGTCCAGCCCTAAGAATAATTTTTGCTGGGTGTAGTGGCACATGCCTTTATTTACAGTTCTAGGTAGGCTAAGGTAGGAGGATCACTGTAAATTTGAGGTCAGCTTGAGACTACATAGTGAGAATTCCAGGTCAACCTGGGCTAGAGGAAGACCCTACTTCAAAAAACCAACCAACTAAATAAACAAAAAAGCAATAAAAACAAAAATTGATTTTCTCTAGTTTTATAATTATGAGTGACCTTTTACCTTTCTTTCTTTTCTTTTTCTTTTTCTTTTTTTTTTTTTTTTTGAGGTAAGGTCTCACTCTAGCTCAGGCTGACCTGGAATTCACTATGTAGTCTCAGGGGGGGCCTCGAACTCACTGCGACCCTCCTACCTCTTCCTCCTGAGCGCTGGGATTAAAGGTGTGCACCACCAAGCTCAGCTTTTATTGTTTTTGGCTTTTTTCTTTTTAATTTCATCTACATTTCCAGATTGTTCTACAATGAGCACATTATTTGCACTCATAAAATTAAAATGTAATTCTAAGGTAATTTCAGGAAAAAAAAAAAAATTAAGTAACATCAACATTTTCCAACAGCTCCATCTGCTGGCTGTTGAATAAAGCTAATTGTGAAACATTAACAAATTTTTGCTTTCACTGAATGGTAAAGGAGAGAAATTAAAACGAAGAATACCTCTTACTTATTTATAAAGAGTATCAGGAATATTAAGTTCCCTGAAAAAAAGCCACACCTCGGTTGACAATTGTACAAGGCTGATTATCTGATTAGAATTTCACGATCGGGGCTGGGGACGTAGCTTGGTGGTAGAATGTTGGCCTGGAGTACATGTCATCCTGTGTTCTATCCCAGTGCCTCATGAAATTAGGTGTAGTGACGTGTACCTGTAATTGCAGTGCTTGGGGAGCCGATCAATAGTTCAGGGTCATCTTATACTACACAGTGAGCTTGAGTCCAGCCTGAGCTACATGAAACCCTCTCTCAAAAGAAAACAAGAAAAAAAAAAAAAACCCAACGTATTTGTGATAGTGGAGAGTTGGAGACAGTTAGAATGTTGCAGATCCTCAGACAAGTTATCTTGGGTTATATTTGGTTCCCTAGATAACTGTTCATTGCCCACCTCTGTGACCTGACAGCCTTTGAACCATCAGACAAAACCTTTGGAATGTATTAATTCAACAGACCACTAGCTTCCAAAACCGAAGAATGTCATCAGCTGGCTTCTAAAAAACCTATAGCAGTTTCAGTTTTTCATATACTTTCTTACTTATCTGGACCAATGACATACTTGATACAAATATAGATATGCATACATATATATATGCACATATACGCACACATATATGTGTGTGTATGTATGTATGTATATGTATATGTATGCATATATATGTGTGTGTGTGTATATATATATATGTATATATCTACATATATATATATATAATATATATATTGATTTTTTGAGGTAGAGTCTCACTCAAGCTCAGGCTGACCTGGAATTCACTGTGTAGCCTCAAGGTGGCCTCAAACTCATGGCAATCCTCTTACCTCTGCCTCCCCAGTTCGAGGATTAAAGGCGTGCGCCATAATTTTTTTAAACTTTTTATTTATTTATTCATTTTTCACTTTTTATTTATGAGAGAGAGAAAAAGAGAGAGAGAGAGAATTGGCGTAGTAGGGCCTTAGCCACTGCAAACATACTTCAGATGTGTGTGCCACCTGTGTTCATGGGCAACCTGTGGGCATGTGTCACTTTGTGCATCTGGCTTATGATGGTTCTGGGGAATCAAACCTGTGTCCTTAGGCTTTACAGGCAAGTGCTTTAATGGCTAAGCCATCTCTCCAGCCCTTTTAAAACTTTTTTTAAAAATTGACAACTTCCATAATTATAGACAATAAACTATGGTAATTCCTCCACTCCATCACTTTCACTTTCAGATATCCACCCTCTATCATATCCCCTTCCGCGCTCATGTAGTCTCTTGTTTATTTTGATGTCATCACCTTTCCCTCCTATTATGAGGGTCGTGTGTACAGGCACTGAGAGGTCATGGATATCCAGGCCATTTTGTGTCTGGAAGAGTGCTTTGTAAACAGTCCTACCTTTTCTTTGGTTCTTTTTAAAAATTTTTTTTTTGTTTATTTTATTTATTTATTTATTTAAGAGCGACAAACAGAGAAAGAAGCAGATAGAGAGAGAAAGAGAATGGGTGCGCCAGAGCCTTCATCCACTGCAAATGAACTCCAGACACATGCGCCCCTTTGTGCATCTGGCTAACATGGGTTCTGGGGAATTGAGCCTTGAACCGGGGTCCTTAGGCTTCACAGGCAAGCGCTTAACCGCTAAGCCATCTCTCCAGCCCTTCTTTGGCTCTTAACATTCTTTCTACCACCTCTTCCATAACAGACCCTGAGCCTTGGAAGGTATGATGGAGATATTTCAGTGCTGAGCACTCCTCTGTCACTTCTTTGGCACCATAAAATTTTTTGTGTGGTTTGGTTTTTTGAGGCAGGGTTTCACTCTATCCCAGGCTGACCTGGAATTCACTATGTACTCTCATAGTGGCCTTGAACTCACAGCGATCCTCCTACCTCTTTTTTTTTTTAATATTTTTATTTTTATTTATTTATTTGAGAGAGGGAAAGAGGCAGAGAGGGGGAGAGAGAGAGAGAAAGAGAATGGGCACACCAAGGCTTCCAGCCACTGCAAAAAAACTCCAGACCCATGTGCCACCTTGTGCATTTGGCTTATGTGGGTCCTGGGGAATTGAACCAAGCTTTGCAGGCAAGCACCTTAACCGCTAACCCATCTCTCCAGCCCTCCTCCTCCCTCTTTTCTTAAAAATTTTATTTATTTATTTATTTATTTATTTGAGAGCGACAGGCACAGAGAGAAAGATAGAGAGAATGGGTGCGCCAGGGCTTCCAGCCTCTGCAAACGAACTCCAGACGCGTGCGCCCCCTTGTGCATCTGGCTAACGTGGGACCTGGGGAACTGAGCCTTGAACCGGGGTCCTTAGGCTTCACAGGCAAGCGCTTAACCACTAAGCCCTCTCTCCAGCCCTCCTCCTCCCTCTTTAATCTCAAGTGCAATGAGTAAAGGTGTGTGCCACCATACCCGGCTTTTTGCCATATTTTTTTAAGCAAGCTTCAACAATTTCAGAGAATACATGATGAAATAGTGGTTACTGGTTATTTATTGTGTTTTTAAAAAAAGTTTAGAGGGAGGGAATTACCATGGGATTTTTTTTATAATCATGGAAAATGCTAATAAAAATTTAAAAAAATTTAAAAACGTTATTTATTTTATTTATTTTTAATTTTAGAGAGAGAATTGGCATACCAGGGCCTCAGACACTGGAATCAAACTCTAGGCATTTGCGCCACCTAGTGTGAATGTGCGACCTTGCACTTGTGTCACCTTTGTGCGTCTGGCTTATGTGGGATCTGAGAGAATCGAACATGGGTCCTCAGGCTTCACAGGCATATGGTTAATTGCTAATCTATCTCTCTAGGCCTATTTATTTATTTTTTTGAGGCAGGGTTTTGCTCTAGCTCAGGCTGACCTGGAATTCACTATGTAGTCTTAGACTGGCCTCAGATTCAGGGAAATTTGCCCACCTCTATCTTCCTAGTTCCGTTGTTAAAGGCATGTGCCACCATGCCTGGCTATTATGGTGGTTTTTTTTTGCTTTTTCAAATTTTTTTTTAAAAATATTTTTTGTTCATTTTTTTTTTATTTAGTTATTTGAGAGCGACAGACATAGAGAGAAAGACAGATAGAGGGAGAGAGATAGAATGGGCGCGCCAGGGCTTCCAGCCACTGCAAACGAACTCCAGACGCGTGCACCCCCTTGTGCATCTGGCTAACGTGGGTCCTGGGGAGTCAAGCCTCGAACCGGGGTCCTTAGGCTTCACAGGCAAGCACTTAACCGCTAAGCCATCTCTCCAGCCCAAATTATTTTTGGTTTATTTTTATTTATTTATTTGAGAGCGACAAAGAGGCAGAGAGAGAGAGAGAATGGGTGCGCCAGGGCCTCCAGCCACTGCAGACGAATTCCAGACACATGCGCCCCCTTGTGCATCTGGCTAATGTGGGTCCTGGGGAATTGAGCCTCGAACCGGGTCCTTAGGCTTCACAGGCAAGCGCTTAACCGCTAAACCATCTCTCCAGCCCCCTCAAATTTTTTTTATTAACAACTTCCATGATTATAAAAAATATCCCATGGTAATAACCTCCCTCCCCCCACTTTCCCTTTTGAAACTCCATTTGCCATCATATCCCCTCCCCTATTATGTTTTTAAAAATTTGTTTGCTGTTGTTATTGTTGTGATTTTGGTTTTTGAGACAAGAATTCACTTTGTAACCCAGGCTGTCCCTGAACTCACTATGTAGTCTAGGACAACCTACCTTAGCCTCCTGGTGCTGAGATTGAAGGCTTGAGTCACCATGCCCAGCATTCAGGTTGTGAAATAATAACATTTTGGCCAGGAATTCCAACGTTTACCATTGTGATGTCCAGCAGAAAGCCACAACACACATGTGCACACTGAGTACTTGAAATATAACTAGTGGGCATGGTGGTGTATGCCTTAAATCTCAGTTTTCAGGAAGTTGAGGTTACTGTGAGTTCGAGGCCACCCTGGGGCTACAGAATGAGTTTCAGGTTAAGCCTGGGCTAGAGTGAGGCTCTATGAAAAAACAAACAAGCAAAACAAAATACAACTAGTGGAAATTGAGATGTGTTGTCCATGTAAGCGCACAGTTCACAATGAACACAGTATAAAATAATGCATTAATAATTTTTCATATTTATTGCATGTAGAAGAAGCAGTATTTTGGATACACACTGTTAATTTCACAGGCTTCTCTACTTTTTCTTTCTTCTTCTTCTTTTTTTTCTTGTGTGTGGTTTTTCGAGGTAGGGTCTCACTCTAGCTCAGGCTGACCTGGAATTCACTATGGAGTCTCAGGGTGGCCTCAAACTCATGGTGAGCCCCCTACCACTGCCTCCCAAGTGCTGGGATTAAAGGCGTGCACCACCATGTCTAGCCTTCTCTACTTTTTAAAATAAGAAAATCTGGGCTAGAGAGATGGCTTAATGAGCAGTTAAGGCACTTGCCTGCAAAGCCTAAGGATTTGGGTTTGATTCCCTAGATCTATGCACAAGGTGGTGCATGAGTCTGGAGTTTGTTTGCAGAGGTCCGGTGCACCCATTTTCTCTCTCTACCTGCCTCTTTACCTCTCTCACTCAAATAAATAAATAAAATATGAAAAATTAACAATATTTTTTAAAGATTAGAAAAAAATTATTTATTTATTTACTGTTTTTTTTTTTTTTTTTCCCTTTGAGGTAGGGTCTTGAGCTAGCCCGTGCTGATTTGGAATTCACTCCGTAGTCTCAGGCTGGCTTGGAACTTACATCAGTCCTCTACCTCCAAGTGTTGGGATTACAGGTGTACACTACTACATCTGACTGAAAATGAGAGAACTGTAAATGTGTTGCACATCATATTCCTGTTGGCAGTGTGGCTTTCTAGCAGAAGTAATGCAATCTCCTCCCATTGAGCAAGGCGGACAGTGAACAGCACACTCAGCATTGACTCTGGATGGGCAAATGGCCATGGCTTTGCCTGCCTTGCCAAACACCTTCAGGAGTTCTTGGCCAGATGCTCAGAGCCACAAACGCAATGGTGGCGGATACTATAAAACTCCCAGGGAACCAAGGAAAAGAAAAAGAAAAAATAATCTCCCAAGTGCTGGGATTAAAGGCATGTGCTACCATGCCTGGCTAGAGTGTTTTTTTTTAAATTTTATTTTAATTTAATTGAGAGAGAGAGAGAGAGTGAGTGAGTGAGAGTGAGAGAGGGGGGCAGAGAGAGAGAGAATGGGCGCACTAGGTTCTTCAGCTGCTGCAAACAAAGCCCAGACTCATGTGGCATCTTGTGCATCTGGATTAGGTGGGTCCTGGGGAATTGAACCTGGGTGCTTTGGCTTTGCAGGCAAGTGCCTTAACTGCTAAACCATCTCTCCAGCCCTAATATAACTTAAAAACAAACAAAACAGAAAACTGTTTTTATTTATTTATTTATTTATATTTTGGTTTTTCGAGGTAGGGTCTCACTCTAGCCCATGCTGACCTGAAACTCACTATGTAGTCTCAGGGTGGCCTTGAACTCACAGCGATCCTCCTACCTCTGCCTCCCAAGTGCTGGGATGAAAGGCGTGCAGGACCACGCCCAGCACAAAAAACTTAAAAAATGTATTTTATTTAGTTATTTATTTGAGAGAGAGAGAGAGAGGGAGAGAGAGAGAGAGAGAGAATGGGCACACCAGGGTCTCCAGCCACTGCAAATGAACTCTAGATGCTTGTGCCTCCTTGTGCATCTGGCTTACATGAATCCTCGAGAGTTGATCCAGCCCACAGAATTTTTTTTTTTTTTTTTTTGCCAGTGATAGCTCACGCCTTTCACCCCAGCACTTGGGAGGCTGAGGCAGGAGAATCATTAAGAGTTCGAGGCCAGCCTGTGCTAGAGTGAAACCCTACCTCAAAACACCAAAACCAAATAGACAATAAAACAAAAACCCCCAACTGTTTTTTGTTTTCAAGGTAGGGTCTTGCTCTAGCCCAGGCTGACCTGGAATTCACTATGTAGTCTCAGTGTGGCCTTGAACTCATAGCCATCTGCCTCCCAAGTGCTAGTATTAAAGGTGTGTGCCACTACCCCCCGCTCTCCTCCAGCTTTTTATCGACAATTTCCATAAGTAGACAATAACCCATGATAATTCTCACCCACCACCCCAATTATCCCCTCCCAAGTCCACCCTCCATTGAATCCCTTCCTCTTTCTTATTATTCTCTTTACTATTTTGATGTCATCATTTTTTTTTTTTTCAATTGTGAAGGCCTTCTTTAGGTAGTGTCAGGCACTGTTAGATCTTGAATGGGAAGACCATTTTGTGTCTAGGAGACAGCACTGTAAGCATTTCTCCCCTTCCTTGGGACCCTGAGCCTTGGAGGATGTGATAGAGATGTTTCATTTAGTACTGAACATTCCCCTATCTTGAACTCATAGCAATCCTCCTACCTCTGCCTCTGCCTCCTGAGTGCTGGGATTAAAAGGCGTGCACCACCACGCCCGGTTGGACTCTTTTTTTAAAATTAAATATATTTTATTTATTTCAGAGAGCGACAGAGAGAGGAAGAAGCAGATAGAGAGAGAGAATGGGCCTGGCAGGGCCTCTACAAAGAGGGCCATTGCAAACAACTCCAGTTGCTTGCGTCCCCCTTGTGCATCTGGCTTATGTGAGTCCTAGGGAATTGAACGCGGGTCCTTAGGCTTTGCAGGCCTTAACTTAGCCTTAACTGCTAAGTGATTTCCTTAGCCCAACTTTTTTTTTTTTTCCCTTGGTTTTTCGAGGTAGGGTCTCACTCTACCCCAGGCTTACCTGGAATTCACCATGTAGTCTCAGGGTGATCTCGAATTTATAGCGATCCTCCTACCTCTGCCTCCCAAGTGCTGGGATTAAAGGCATGCGCCACCATGTCCGGCCCAACTTTTATTTATTTTTTTTTTAAGACTTTTTTTGTTTTTGTTTTTGTTTCTGTGTTTCGAGGTAGGGTCTCACTCTAGCCCAGGCTGACCTGGAATACTGGAATGTAGTCTCAGAGTGGTCTTGAACTCATGGTCATCATCCTTCCTTTGCCTCCTGAGTGCTGGGATTAAAGGCATGCGTCATCAAGCCTGGCTCCCGGATTTTTTTTTTTTTTGAGGAACTTCTCTACTGTTTACTGACTTACAGTCCCATCAATAGTGAATGCAAGTTTTTTCTCTGCGACCTCACCAGTAATTTTCAACATTTATTTATGAGAGACAGAATGAGAGAAAGAGGGAGAGAGGGAGAGAACTGGTGTACCAGGGCGTCCAGCCTCTGCAATGGAGCTCCAGACGTGTGCGACATCTTGTGCACTGCGTCAGCGCATGCGTCCGGCCGACGTGGGTTCCAGAGAGCTGCACCTGGGTCCTTAGGCTTCACAGGCGATCATCTTAACTGCTAAACCATCTCCCTCCCAGATGTTTTTTGCATTTTCCCATCCTCTTCATTTGAGAACCACCGTCCTGGGACAGATGAATGAGACATCCTTGCAGGAAGACAGGCATCCAAGACAGGCAGGGTGCCCCGTACAGGAAATGAATCTCACCAGAGGGAGGTATTCCAGGTACCAGGTGCTGATGTTGGGAAAGAGGTGGAAGGGAGGGGCCTTAAGCTTCATGTCAGTGGTAGTAGTGCTATGAATAGGAGACCTATGGAGAAGACTGTCACCTGGTCCCCTAATGCCCCAAATCCTGCAATAGTATTTTCTACTGGGCTTGGTCTCTGCTAATGGATACTAAAGGGCTAGGGTGTTATTTTTTGGGTGACACGACCATTTTCCAACAGGGTTTCTGGAAATGTAGTGTCTTTGCCCATGGAATTAGTCGAGTGGGAATATACGACTATTGTATACTGGTTTTTGGTTTGACTGGTCTTTGTGACGTCCCTTGAATTACATCAGCTAGCCATTGTGTCCTTGTTTATGGACGAGGTGCCCAACCTGCTGTACTGTGTTATGAACGCTTTGCTGTTGTTTGGAAGTCACTTGCTTTTATTTATTTATAAGGAGAGAGAGAGAGAGAGAGAGAGAGAGAGAGAGAGAGAAGTGAACTCCAGATGCGTGAGCCAATTTGCGCATCTGGCTTTACATGTGTACTGGGGACTTGAACCCCAGGCTGACAGGCTTTGCAAGCAACAACTTTTAACCACTGAGCCATCTCTCCAGCTCTGGAAGTCACTTGTAATCCACATAGACTGCATTTCAAAATACATCAGGAGCTGCATGCCTTTAATCCCAGCACACAGGTAGAAGTGAGAGGATTCCTGCGAGTTCAAGGCCAGCCTGGGAGTACAGGATCAGTGTCAGGTCAGCCTGGATTAGAGTGAGAGCCTACCTTGAAACAAAACAAAACAAAAAACCCCAAAGAAACAAACAAACAAAACACCAATACAAGAAACCCTAAAAAACAAAAACTAGCAGGGAAATGGACACATATTTAGGGTTCTTCATATTACCTGTGCATTTCTGATCTCTTCTAAATTTGTAACACCTTGATTTTGATTTATTTATTCATCTTAGTTTGCATGTGTGTGTGTGTACATGGGTGTATATATGCATGTGTGTTTGTGAGTGTGGGCATCCACATGCCACCTTGTGCGTGGAAGATGAAACAACTTTTGGTTTGGTCCTTGCTATCCCACCTCGTTTGAGGTGGACTTTCTCTCAGTTGTGCCCTGTTGCTGCTGTTTTTTTGCCCCGCTCTTGTCTCTACCTCTTGTCAGAGGGCTGGGATTGCTGTAGCCAGCCATGGAAGATGGCTTCCAGGTTCTTGCGTTTTTACATGAGGCCTGAGGATTGAATTGGGCACTGGGGTTTGAGAGGAGAATGCTTTGTACACTGAGACATCTTCCTAGCCCCCTTCCTAACTTCTTTTTTGGAACATTTTTAAAAACTTTTATAAATATTATTTATTTATTTATTTGAGAGAGAATGGGCTGCCATTGCAAATGAACTCCAGATGCATGTGCCCTCTTGTGCATCTGGCTTACATGGGTACTGGGGAATTGAACCTGGGTCCTTAAGCCTCGCAGGCAAATGCCTTAACTGCTAAACCATCTCTCTAGCCCCTAAAGCTATTTTTAATATTTTACTTATTAGAGAGAGAGAGAGAGAGAGAGAGAGAGGCAGATAGAGAGAGATATAGAGAATAGGTACACCAGGACCTCCAGCCACTGCAAATGAACACAATACCAATGCGCCACCTTGTGCATCTGGCTTATGTGGGTACTAGAGAATCAAACCTAGTTCCATAGGCTTCACAGGCAAGCACCTTAACCAGTAAGCCATCTCCCCAGCCATCTTTTTTAAAAAACAGTCTTATTTACTAAATATTTATTTATTTATTTATTTTGAGATAGGGTCTTGCTGTAGCCCAGGCTGACCTGGAATTCACTATATAGTCTCAGGGTGGCCTTGAACTCATGGCAATCCACCTACCTCTCCCATGTGAGTGCTGTGATTAAAGGCGTGTGCCACTATGCCCAGCATTATTTATTTGAGAGAGAGAGAGAAAATGGGTGCACCTGGGCCTCTACCACTGCAAACGAACTCCAGACGCATGCACCACCTTGTGCATCTGGTTTTACGATGGGTCCTGGGGAATCGAATCTGGGTCCTTAGGCTTTGCACGCCATGTCCCTTAACTGCTGAGCCACCTCTCTAGTGCCTGAATTCACTTTTCATTTGCTCATCGTTGAAGCAAACATTCTGGAACTGTTCTAGTATGAAATGTTTCATATGAGGGAGAACTTGTTCAAGGCAGGGTGGACATTAATGGGTGCAAAAGGAAAGTGCAGTCTGTCCTCAGCCCTGGGCAGAGCCTTAGGTAGGTGATGAGCTGGGGTCACAGGGAAGAGCCTATGCAGGCCACCCCAGCCCACAGCTGTGGCCTTCAGATTACATCTTCCTCTAATAGAGACAATTCTGAGTAAGCCACAAAATGCATCATTACACGTTGAGTTGATGGGGGTCCCTGTCCCCACCTGCCACCTGTTAGGCGATCTCCACACTGGGAAGGGGGAGGGCCTTAGTGAAACGCAGCACACGATGCGGGAAGGACTTGCACATCTTGACATCAGTAGGTCAGTGCTACCAAGGAAGCGGCAAAGTCGTCTGTGATCATTTTATTTACACAGCATCATATCAGTGCTGAACGACAGCGTGTGAAAAAAAAAATCGCCCACTTCAAATAAAAAAAAAAGAAGAAGAAGAAGCGGGGCTGGAGAAAAGATAGCTGAGCGGTTAAGGCGCTTGTCTGCAAAGCCAAAGGACCTAGGTCCGATTCCTGAGGACCCACCTAAGCCAGCTGCACAAGGGGGCGCGCGCATCTGGAGTTCGTTTGCAGCGGCTGGAGGCCCTGGCGCGCCCATTCTCTTCCTCTTTCTGCCTTTCTAATTAAAAAAAAAAAAAAAGGATAGAAGCGTACAATCATCTCCACGGTTTTGCCCGAAGAGCTGCGTCCGCCCCAAAGACAGCCTTGACAGCTGCCCGTCACGCTGCCACCCGGGCGGCGGCGGCGGCGGCGGCGGCGGCGCGCGCGTACGCGCAGGGGCGGGCGGGGGCGGAGGAGCGGCGTGCTCGCGTGCGCGCGCGCGCGGCGGGGGGAGGGGGGCGGAGCCCGGAGGGGCGGGCCTTGCGTTCGCGGGCTCCGGCGGCGTGCGGTCGGCAGGGGGCGCTGCGCACCCACGCCGCGCTCTGCCTGCCCCGCGGGTGCCGTCGGCCGCGGTTCGATTGGAGCAGCCGCCGAGGAGCGCTTGGCGCCATTTTGAAGCGGAGAGGAGGAGGAACGGCCGGGGCTGGCTGCGGAAGGGGAGGGGGGGGGAGGAGACGATTGGATGCGGCGGCGGCGGCGGCGGAGCCCCGAGAGCAGCGGAGTGCGAGGAGTAGCGAGACGGGCACCCGCAGGTAGGAGACGATTCCGTTCGCGGGGAGGAAAGCTCTCTCTCTCTCTCGTGTGTGTGTCTCTGTCTCTGCTCGCCGGTGGCCACGCTCCATTTTCCAGCGCCCGCCACCGCGGCGGCGTGTGGGGTGTGTGTGTGTTTGGCGGGGTGGCGCCGCCGCCCCGGCCCGCCCGGCTCGGCTCCCGCGGCGGGGCTGCAGCGTGCGGCGGTGTCTGGCGGCGGCCGGGCTCCGGGGCTCCGGGGCTGCGCGGTGGGGGCGGGGAGGGCGGGCGGGCGCCGGGGCTCCGCTCCACGCCGCCGCCGCCGCCGCCGCCGCCGCCGCTGCAAATTAAACTTGCCGCCCTGCCCCGGGTCCCGGGCCGGCGGCGGGCGGTGACCTTGCGCCGCGGGGGGTCCCGCAGCCCCCCGCTCCGCGCGCCCCTCCCCCGCCCGCCCGGGCGCCGCTCCCGTCGGGTCCTCGGGCGGGTTCCACCCCCTCCCCAAGCCGGGCGCGGGGTTGGGGAGGGGGTCCTCCGGGGTCCCCGCGTCTCATCGCTCACCACCCCCCTCTCCGCTCCACCTCCCTTCGTGTCCCCGCGCGCCGCCGCCGCCGCCGCCGCCGCCGGGAAGGAGGGAGGGCCGGAGGGGGGGAGCTGGGCTCCGGGTCGGGGACACTGGCTGATCCAGTGACATTTTCATTCTGTGACTTGCCAATCACCCGAGATAAAAGCGCTCCAAGCCGCGCCCGGGAGCCGGGGTCGGGGGAGGCGCGGGGTGGGGCGGGGGTGACCCCGAGCCCCGAGCGCAGGGGAGGAAGAGCACCCCCGGAGCCGGCGTGCGCCTGGGGACCCGGCCGAGGTGTCCTCCCGGACCGGGCGCGCGGCGGCAGCGAACGTGGTGCGATCGTGGCCCGTTCGCCTTGCCTGCACCGTTATTTCATTGACATCAGGAAAAAAAAAAAAAGTTTGCGGTCCGGAGGAAAGCCTTGGTTGGCTGGGCTGCAGCTGCTGGGTGGTGTCGTGTACCTTGAAGGCCACTACGAGCACGACAGGTGTTGGAGGGGGTGAGTCCGAACCCCCGAGATTCAGCACCCTGGTCTGCAGGCACTGACCGTGAGCGCCGGAAGCGTTCGAAAGTGGACTTAAGTCACTCACTCGTTCAAGACGTGTCCCAACCATCCCCAGTCACCCGACCAAGAGCGGACCTTTGTTTTCATTTATTTTATTTTTTATTGCAAAGAACGCTGCTCCCATACCTGCATGGTGAGCTGATGGATGGCCCGTAGCGTCTCTGCCCTCTAGTAAAATACTCGTGGAAACCTTAAACATAGCCTTTAATTGTGAAGATTGATCTGCGGTTTTGGGAGAGTTGGAGGATCCCGCGTGTCTTCCAAATGCACCTTTAGAAACGCAAATGTGTTTTCTCTATAGGAGGGAGATGTATAAATCACAGTTATTTTAAGTCCTGAATGGCAGCATAGTCATTGTTCTCATTGTTAACACGTCTAGATAAAAGTTCCTCCAAGAGAGAACATTTTCCGTGCTAACTTTGGTAGAAGTTAAGTAAAATAGCTTAACACAAACATGGGCTTCAGAGGCTCTTATCTGTGCTACAGTATTCAGTCAAGCGTTCGCGTCTTTAGGGATAATACACAGAGCATGTGTGTGGTGTACAAAGGCGCTGGGCCGCTGGAACGATTAACCTTGCAACTCTTGAAATCCACAGCGGTGAATTTGTAGTACAAGTTAGAGGTATATGTTATGTCAGCATTAATTCTCAAAAACCTCAAAGGTAAGCCGGAGGTGGTGGCACACGCCTTTATTCCCAGCCCTTGGGAAGCAGAGGTAGGTGGATTGCCAGGAGTTTGAGGCCACTCTGAGAATACAGAGTGAATTGTGAATTCCAGGTCAGCCTAGACTAGATTGAAACCCTACCTCAAAAAACCAATAAATAAATAAAAATTTTAAAAAATCCCTCAAATTTTGAAAGTACATTTTCAAAATTTTTATTTACTTGAGGGAGACGGAGAGAAAGAGGCAGATACAGAAAGAGTGAGAGGGAGGGTGGGAGGGATTGGACACTCCAGGACTCGCAGCCACTGCACTGCACATGTGCCACCTTGTGCGTCTGTCTTATGTGGGTACTGGGGAATTGAACCTGGGTCCTTAGACTTCACAGGCAAACACCTTAACTGCTAACCCATCTCTCCAGCCCAAAGTATGTATATATGTATGTATGTATGTATGTATGTGTATGTATGTATGTATATATGTATGTGTGTATATATATGTATGTATATGAAGTAGAGTTTCATTCTAGCCCAGGCTGACCTGGAACTTACTCTGTAGTCCCAGGCTGGCCTTGACCTCACAGTGATCCTCCTATCTCTGCCTTCTAAGTGCTGGGATTAAAGGCATGCACTATTATGCCTGGTTGAAAGCACATCATGTTTAAAAATAGCAGTACCTCCCTATAGTAGCCCAGGTTAGTCTCGGTCTCACAGTGTTCCCAGTCCTTAGTGGTGGGGTCACAGGTGGTGCCACCACGCCCAGTTTATTTATAAAACCCTATATGTCAGAACATTATTTGAAATAATATTTGCATATACCACAAGCTTACAAATATAGAAAAGGTGTGCTTTAAATTTTATTATTTTCTGGGGAGTTTTTTTTTTATTTTATATTTTTCAAGGTAAGGTCTCACTGTAGCCCAGGCTGACATGGATTCACTTGGTAGTCTCAGGCTGGCCTCAAATTCAGCCATCCTCCTTCCTTTGTCTCCTGAGTGTTGGGATTAAAGGCATGCACCCTCATGCCTGGCTATTTTTTTCTTTTTTCTTTTTTATTATTTATTTATTTATTTGAGAGCGACAGACACAGAGAGAAAGACAGATAGTGGGGGAGAGAGAGAATGGGCGCGCCAGGGCTTCCAGCCTCTGCAAACGAACTCCAGACGCGTGCGCCCCCTTGTGCATCTGGCTAACGTGGGACCTGGGGAACCGAGCCTCGAACCGGGGTCCTTAGGCTTCACAGGCAAGCGCTTAACCACTAAGCCATCTCTCCAGCCCCTGGCTATTTTTTTAAATTTTATTTTATCTATTATAGGGAGAGGGAGAAGGGAGGGGGGAGAAAGAGAGAATGAGCACACCAAGGGCCTTTAGCCAGTGTAAATGAACTTCAGATGATTGCACCACCTTGTGCATCTGGCTTAAGTGGGTCCTGGGGAATGGAACCTGGGTCCTTTGGCCTTTCAGGCAAACACCTTAACTGCTAAGCCATCCCTCCTTATTATTATTATTATTATTATTATTTTTGATGTAGGGTTTCACTCTAGCACAGGCTGTCCTGGAACTCATGGTGATCCTCTTACCTCAGCCTTCCAAGTGTTGTGATTAAAGGTATGTGCCATCATACCTGGCCGGATTTAAACTTCAATCTGAAGTACTAAGTTTTTCTTTTTTTCATAGCTTAACATCTTTTCCTCTTAGCTGGGTTTTAGTTGAAATTTTGTGTTATTCCTCTGAGTGTGTTCCCTCCTCCTCCCTTTCTCCTTAAGACTGTGACAGAGTGATTCTTGACATGATGGTTTGTGCACAGGTTATTTGTACCAAAGGTCTGCTTCGTTAGATATTTGATAAAAGCTGGATTCCATCTTTTTTTTTTTCCGAGGTAGGGTCTCACTCTGGTCCAAGCTGACCTGGAATTAACTCTGTCATCTCAGGGTGGCCTTGAACTCATGGCAATCCTCCTACCTCTGCCTCCCGAGTGCTGGGATTAAAGGCGTGTGCCACTACGCCCGGCTCTTGTTTTGTTTTTTGAGGTAGTGTCTCACTGTAGCTCAGGCTGACCTGGAATTCACTACGTAGTCTCAGAGTGGCCACAAACTCATGGCAATCCTCCTACCTCTGCCTCCCGAGTGCTGGGATTAAAGGCGTGTGCCACTACGCCTCTGGCTCCTATATTACTTTTTTTTTTTTTTGAGGTAGTGTCTCACTGTAGCTCAGGCTGACCTGGAATTCACTACGTAGTCTCAGAGTGGCCACAAACTCATGGCAATCCTCCTACCTCTCCCTCCCGAGTGCTGGGATTAAAGGCGTGCACCACCACACCTGGCCTGTATTACATTTTTGAAAGGTTATCTAAAATTGCTGTGTAACTTTATTTAACAACTATAACATTTTGAAAAGTAGGCTTTATCAGTAATTTGTTAAGCCTAAAATAAAGTGACAACCCTGCATTGGATAAGTAAGAAAAAAAAATAGTAGGGTATGCCTAAACTGTGTGAAGGGAAGAGTATTTTGGGAGGCCGAGTTTCTTTTTCTTGCTCCCTTGGCAAATTTAGAGATTGTCCTTTAGCCTCTCACCAGATACTTTTTCTCGGCTCATGTTTGCTTAGTTTATGTCGTTTACCGATTTTTAGGTGACATATACTGTGCATGATAATCTAGGAGTACATTTGTCTGTCTTTCCTTAGTGTTTTAGAGTACTACAAAGGACTTTAAGGGTGTTCCCAACTCCTATTTTATAAATGGGGGATTTGGTCCAAATGATAATTTACCTGATGTAAACAAGTTCACGGACCCTAGGAAGTGTCCTGGTGGCCTTGTGTTGACTCACCTGTACTCTCATTGTAGTGCATCCATTCTACTCCAGTCCGTTCTCACTTGCTCGCCGTGGAAATCAATAATGAAGATTAACCATTTCTCTTAGACTGTGGTCGGAACAGTTCTCATGTGGGATTCAGCGCAGCCAGTCCGAGTCTGTCCCTCCTGGAGCTGTGTGCTCTCTCAGTGTTGAGCAGCTTGACACGGCACTTGCCTGTTCTCTGGCGAGCCAGAGTCATTAGGAAGAGCTGGCATTAAACCCGTCTTGTTACAAGATAGATGGTATATGAGCGCTTTATTTTACTTTTAAACTCAGTTTACGACACAAGTCGTTTGTCACTGTCATTTACAATAGCTATTTTATTTGCTTTGTGTATTCCTGTTTGGCAATGTTAAAAATTCCAAGGATATTTAGTTTAAAAATAAAACCAGAAATTTCTGTGAGAATGTATGAGTTAAGCTTTTATTTTTTCTTTCTCATGTGTATGTGTGTGAGAGAGAGATGGGGGGGGTAGGGAGAGGGAGAGGGAGAAGGGAAATATCTCATTCTGTAGCCCTGGGGCTGGCCTGTAACTCACTTACGTGGCCCAGGTTAAGCTCCAACTTGGAGCAATCCTCCTGCCTCAACATTGTGAGTGCTAATTTTACAGATGTCAGCCAGCAAACTGCTGCTTTTTTTTTTTTTTAAAACGAGGGAGGGTCTCACTCTAGCCCAAGCTCACCTGGAACTCATCACTCTGCAGTCCCAGGCTGGCCTCAGAGTCACTGTGCTCCTGCTTCTCCTCCCACGTGCTGGAATTAAAGGTGTGTGCCACCACACCTAGCCCTGTACTGCTGTTTTAAGCTTGCTCAAAAGCTGCCAAGTTGACACCTTGGAGAGTAGAAGTCAGCTGTTTTCCTCAACCTACTCTTTTTTTTTTTCCTTTTTTCAAGGTAGGGTCTCACTAAAACTCAGGCTGACCTGGATGGAATTCATTATGTAGTCTCAGGGTGGCCTCGAACTCACGACAATCCCCCCACCTTTGTCTCCCCAGTGCTGGGATTAAAGGCGTGCACCACCACGCCTGGCTTTATGCAGCAATGTTGTATAAAACTTAAGAAGTCAGCTTGGGGCTGTGGAAGAAAGACTGAAGCAGGCTATTTTGAGGTATCTTTTGGGTCTAAAAGTACTCTGTTCTTAGAAGACTGAGTTGACTCAGTGAACGTGAGCAAGCGTTAAGTCACACACACAACGTGTGGACGATGACGTAGCAAGCGGTGCCGACGCATCCTGATGTGTAGAAAGTGCTTGGAGAGCCATACCCAAGTGACCATAGCTGGCAGAGTGGCATCTGTGTTGCTGATTAGAGGAGTGGGCCATGCTTGTCTTCCCTTTTCCTGGCTAGTTGTCCAGAGGGAGAGTGACATCAGCCAAAACTAAGAAGACAGTGAATGAGGAGATGCCATGACCACATCTCACTCGTTCTTGGAGAGGATGGTCGGGGTCCTGCAAGGAAAGCAGAGGGGTAGTCAGTAGAGTTAATGACCCCCCCACCTTCTTTCTTTGTAGAGGTGATTTTTGGAAATCAAATGAAGAGATTTTAAAGGAAAGCTCCTCCTTATCCTGAAATAACATCCCTTACCACCGAGATCTTACTAGGGAATTTCAGTCATTAGCCTTCAGATAGGGACAGGCTGGGATGGACTGGTGCTGAGGGTGGTGGTTGAGGTTAGGAGAAATAGAATACTTAAAGAACTGGATACTTTAAGCTAAAAACTCGTACGTGTATACTTAAAACATAAAAACTAAAATAACCTTTTAATAGTACAGAAAACTGAAAATAAAAATTACAGTTCTCCTTCCTCGAAAAAGATTAACCTACTGTCAACAAGTTCCAGAATGTTTACTTGAAAATGTATAGAAATAGTATTGTATTAAGCTGTCTTATTATACTACATTCTTTTATCCTTAATGTTCCAGAGCCTTTTTCATATTGCCACACAGAGATCAACATAATTAGAAAAGGAAGAATATTTTATTAACGGATGTAGCACAGTTGAGTGATACTATGTTGGGCAGTACAAGCAAATGATACACATTTGAGCTGACCAGCAGTAGACTGGCCACCTTTTGTCTTTATTAATTTCTTTATTTTTGCGGATTTGATGTGCTAAGTTTGTCTTGTCTTAAGGTCACAGTTCCTAACCACTAACCACCAAGCCATCTCTCCAGCCCCATCAGTTTCTTTCTGAGTGTGGCAGGCATTTGTTCATAGGCTTATCAGGCCAGGCATGGTGGCACATGCCTTTAATCCCAGCACTCAGGAGGCAGAGGTAGGGGGACTGCCATGAGTTTGAGGATAGCCTGAAACTACATAGTGAATTCCAGGTCAGCCGGGGCTAGAGCGAGACCTTACTTCAAAAAACCAAGAACAACAAAAAGCTCATAAGCTTATTGTGGGGAAGTAACTTGCAGCAGCACATACTGTTTTTTTTTTTTTTTTAAAGTTTTGTAATTTATTCATTTCATTTATTTGAGAGAGAAAGAAGCAGAGAGAGGAAGAGAATGAGAATGAATGAGTGGGCATGCCAGGGCATTCATGAAGCCACTGTAAATGAACTCCAAACGCATGTGCCGACTTGTGCATCTGGCTTACTTGGGCCCTGGGGAATTTAACCTGTGTCCTTAGACTTTTTAAGCAAACACCTTAATTGCTAACCCATCTCTCCAACCCACATTTTTTTTTTTGAGGTAGGGTCTCACTGTAGCTCGAGCTGACCTGGAATTCACTATGTAGTCTTAGGGTGGCCTTGAACTCATGGCGATCTCCCTACCTCTGCTCTGCTGGGATTAAAGTCGTGCGCCACCACACCTGGTACTTTTGCTTGTTTTGAACAACGGGAGGTCAGCATGAGAGAATTGAAAACCCTTGACTTGGTGTTCATATAAGTAGAGGAAGGCAGAATCAAGTGGAAAGGAGATTTGGCAGCAGGAGTAAATACATTTTGTATAAGACCAGCTCTGTCTTGTATTACCTGTTTGTACTGTCCCATTGCTTCCTCTGCCCACCTTTACATGCTCCCTAATTTGTGTATATGTGTGTGTATATATATATGTGTATTTTATGTATATATACACACATCCACACACATATATACATATACATGTATATATATATACATATATATATATGTATATATATATATATATATATTTTTTTTTTTTTTTTCCTTTCCACTAGGTATGGGCTTACTTCAGCCCTGGCTGATCTGGAACGTACTCTAGTCTCAGGCTGGCCTTGAACTCCCAGTGATCTTCATAGCTCTGCTTTCTAAGTGCTGGGATCAAAAGTGTGTACCACCACACCTGGATCAAGAATATTATTTATTTGCAAGGGAGAGATGGAGAAAGTACTCCAGGGCCTCCAGCCACTGCAAATGAACTTCAGGTGCATGCGCCACTTTGTGCATCTCACCTTACATGGGTCCTAAGGAGTTGAACCCAGGCCATTTGGCCTTGCAAGCAAGTGTCTTTCACCACTGAGCTGTCGCTCCAGCCCCTCTCCTTCATCTTTGTTCACACTGACATTGGCTAGCTTGTCCTCCCTGGCAGTGGTGGCATGGCAGTCTGGATTTTGTTATTTCAATTTCTCAGATTTGATTTGAGGCCTTAGTTTCTTTTTTTTAATTTTAATTTTTCTTTATTTATTTGAGAGAGAGAGAGAGAGAGAGAAATAGGCAGGGGAAGGGAGGGAATTGAGAGAGAGGGAGAGAGAATGGGCATGCCAGGGCCTCCAGCCGCTGCAAACAAAGTCCAGATGCATGTGCTCCCTTGTGCATCTGGTTTACATGGGTCCTGGGGAATCGAACCTGGGTCCTTTGGCTTTGTAGTCAAGAGCCTTTACCACTAAGCCATTTCTTGAGCCTTTTTTTAAAAAATATTTTTAAAAGATTTATTGTTATTTATTTATTAGAGACAGAGAGGGAGAGAGAAAGAGAAGGGGGGAGAGAGAGAGTGAGATTGAGGGTGCCAGGGCCTCTAGCCATTGCAAATGGACTCCAGATGCATGTGCACCATGTACATCTGGCTTACATGGGACCTGGAGAATCAAACTTGGGTCCTTAGGCTTTGCAGGCAAGTGCCTTGACTGCTAGTACATCTCACCAGCCCAGTTTTTTTAAATTAAAAAAGTATTTTTATTTTGAGAGAGAGAGAATGGGCACAGTCTCTAGCCACTGCAAAGGAACTCCAGACACAAGTGCTGCCTTGTACATCTGGCTAACGTGGGTATTGAGGAATCGAACTTGGGTCCTTAGGCTTCTCAAGCAAGCACCTTTATTGCCAAGCCCTCTCTCCAACCCAAGGCCTTACCTTTTCTTAAAAGGGAAACCTTAGCCAGGCGTGGTGGCGCACGCCTTTAATCCCAGCACTTGGGAGGCAGAGGTAGGAGGATCACCGTGAGTTCGAGGCCACCCTGAGACTACATAGTGAATTCCAGGTCAGCCTGGGCTAGAGACCCTACCTTGAAAACCAAAAAAAAAAAAAAAAAAAAAAAAAATAAAAGAAAGAAACTTTTTTCTTTTTTTGGTTTTTCGAGGTAAGGGCTCACTAGCTCAGGCTGACCTGGAATTCACTATGTAGTCTCAGGGTGGCTTCAAACTCATGGTGATCCTCCTAACTGCCTCCCGATTGCTGGGATTAAAGGCATGCACCACCACGCCGGCATATTTTCTAATTCTTTTGTTTTTTTCAAAAAAGATTTTATTTGGGCTGGAGAGATGGCTTAGCGGTTAAGCGCTTGCCTGTGAAGCCTAAGGACCCCGGTTCGAGGCTCAGTTCCCCAGGTCCCACGTTAGCCAGATGCACAAGGGGGCGCACGCGTCTGGAGTTCGTTTGCAGAGGCTGGAAGCCCTGGTGCGCCCATTCTCTCTCTCTCCCTCTATCTGTCTTTCTCTCTGTGTCTGTCGCTCTCAAATAAATAAATAAATAAAAATTAAAAAAAAAAAGATTTTATTTTAATTTATTTATTAGAGACAGACAGAGGGGAGAGAGAGAGAGTGAGAAGAATGGGTGTGCCAGGGCCTTTAGCCACTGCAAACGAACTCCATATGCATGCACCACCATGTGCATCTGGCTTATATGGGACCTGGAGAATTGAACCAGGGTCCTTAGCCTTCGCAGGCATATGCCTTAACAGGTAAGCCATCTCTCCAGCCCAATAGTTCCTAATTCTTAGCAGCACCTCTGGTGGATACTCTGGGAACCAGAGGTCTTCCATGACGATGTGTACCAAAGTCTTGTGGTGTTGCTAGGACTGAAAGAACTTTATTTCTGTCTAATCCTATCTGCTGTATTTTTTTCACCTGAGTTTCAGTTTCTGAAAAAAATGGAATAAGGTTTTCCTTAGGCTTAAGAGGTAATTTTTTTTTTGTTTTTGTTTTTTGAGGTAGGGTCTCACTCTCATTCTAACCCAGGCTGACCTGGAACTTACTATGTAGTCTCAGGGTGGCCTCGAACTCATGGCATTCCACCTTCCTGTGCCTCCCAAGTGCTGGGATTAAAGTCATGCGCCACCACGCCCTGCCTTAAGAGGTAATTGTTTTACGTGCTCTCGTTTACCAGTTGGCTGGCCCTTTTGCCATATTTACGCTTAGTCTAGGGCATTGGTTCTCAAAGAGGTCATTTTAGAGGCCCCCAGCTCCTCCTTCCTTCAAGAAGCTTGGCACTGTTGTTATTACAGGTGAGGGTAGCCTTGCCATTGGCATCTGCTTGTTAGAGGCCACACAGAGCGCGCTAACAGTCCCATGCATTTGTAGCACATCCCTTCACAGAAAAGTGATGGGGCCTCAAAATGTCCATTATGCCAAGGTTGAGAAATCTACGCAGAGTTGGTTCCGGGGCTTGCACTCATCCTCAGGTCATTTAGTCACCGTGGCCATGGCTGTTGAGAAGCTCGGTTAGGCATGCCCACCACTGTGGTCATAGCTGTCGAGCAGTCTGCGGTACTGTGGGACCGTAGCTTTAGCTCTGAAGCACTTTCTTCCTGTTCCTTTAGTATTTTTCTTTTCAAAAAAGGGTTTTATAGTCTTAGATGGAATTTGGAAGTTCTGACATTTAAGACTTGAACACCCATACCTTATTTAAGTGTTTGTTAAGATGCATAGTGAGCAAGGTCCTTCTTAAGGAAGGCACAGAAGAGTATGACTGTAACTCATAGAAACTTGCAAGTCAAGACCGCTTAAATTTCTATCCTGTTTCCATTATGAACTAGACATATCACTGGGCAAATTGCCCAATTTTGCCAAGCCTCAATTTCTCAATCTATAAAGTGAGGGCAACAGCAGATAACTTACTTTTAAAACATATTTATTTATATGAGGGGGTGTGGGAAGGAATGAGAATATGAGAATGAGCACACCAGGGTCTCTTGTTGCTGCAAGCAAAATCCAGATGCATGGGCCACTTACACTTGGTGCATCTGACTTTACATGTGTACTGGGGAACCAAACTTGGGTTGTTAGGCTTTGCAGGCAAATGCCTTAACTGCTGAGCCATCTCTCCAGCCCTGTCTGGTTTGTTTTGAGACAATGTCACTACATAGCCCAGACTAGCTTCAAACATCTGCTTTTGCCTGTGTTGGGATGACAGGCATGCACCCCTACACCTAGTTCCCTGCAAAAAGTTGTTTTTTAATGAGTATTTACCTACTTGGCCCCAAACTGACCTAGCATTTGTCCTGGCTCATACCAAAACCAGTGAGGTAAGGAGTAATGACAAGCCGCACCTAGCGGCTCTGAGGCTTCTCTCCAGCAGGAGACAGAAATGTTCCACAGTCAGACTGCATTGAAGGTTGCACAAATTGGTGAATATATACTCCCCCCTCCCCTCTCTTATCTCTCTCTCTCTCTCTCTCTCTCTCTCTCTTTTCAAGGTAGGGTCTCACTGTAGCTTATGTTGACCTGAAATTCACTATGTAGTCTCAGGGTGGCCCCAAACTCATGGCAATCTTCCTACCTTAGCCTCTAGAGTGCTGGAATTAACCCACACCCAGCTTTTCTTTCTCTTTCTGCTTGCAAATAAATAAAAATACATTTTTTTTTTTTGTTTTTCTTTTGTTTTTCGAGGTAGGGTCTCACTCTGGCTCAGGCTGACCTGGAATTCACTATGTAGTCTCAGGGTGGCCTCGAACACACGGCGATCCTCCTACCTCTGCCTCCCGAGTGCTGGGATTAAAGGCGTGCGCCACCACGCCCGGCACAAATAAATAAAAATATTTTAAAAAAAATTTAAAAAAGCAAATGAGACAAAATTTGCAGGGAGTCTATTTGTGGCATATTTCAGCTATATTACTTTAAAAGCAAAAAATGTGATAACTGTTGAATGGATGGTTTACATGTTATATCATTCAAGGAAATTTTTCTTAGTGCTGGATAAAGTTATAAAGATGGAGATATTCCTGTAATCAAGCGATGAATATTCAAATTTGAAGATAGAAGCTGGTAAGAAAATCCTAACACCAAGCGGAATACAGTTAATGCTTCAGGAAGAAGGCATAAACAGAATTTTGACAACTATGACTCTGATAGAAGGTACACATTGTGGGAGCCATGAGAAACTTCTTGAAGGAGGACACCATTTTGGCCAAATTTTAGCTTTTACAAAGCTAGACCTTAATCCCAGCACTTGGGAAGCAGAGGTAGGAGGATTTTGAGTTGGAGGCCACCCTGAGACTACATAGTGAATTCCAGGTCTGCCTGGGCTAGATAAAGAGTGAAACCCTACCTCAAAAAAAGAAAAAAAACAAAAAAACAAAAACAAACCCAAACAAACCAACAACAAACAAACAACTAGACCTTTGGCTCCAGGGAAGAGTGATTGCAGACAGGCTGTGGTCTTATTTTTTCCCTTTATGTTGCTGTGATGTGATTGCCTCTGTAGCCACTCCCACGCTCCATTAGCGGTTCTAATCTGTTGTTGAGGTGGCTTAATTCAGATAGGTGTTCTGACTGTTAGGTCTCCAGCTGACAGCAATTTAAAGCCTCCTGGAGGGAGTGTATTGTTGGGGGCGGGCTTATGGGTATTATAACCAGCTTCCTCTTGCCAGTGTTTGGCACACTCGCCTGTTGCTGTTGTTCATCTGATGTTGACCAGGAGGTGATGTCTACCCTTTGCTTATGCCATCATTTTTCCCTGCCATCATGGAGCTTCCCCTTGAGTCTGTAAGCCAAAATAACCCCCCAGCCCAATCTGCTCTTGGTCAGGTGTTTTCTGCTAGCATTGCAAACCTGACTGCAACAGTTGTGAACTTGGGAAAGGAAATGTTTCAAATAAGCTTTTAATGTCTGCAAGAAGAGGATAGCAACATGTGGTCTCATGGTATTACTTCGAGTTACTTGCAGTTTTAATTTATTCTCAATTTTGGTTTTATCTCAGGCTAATTGGCTTTATAAGTAATTCCTAGATAAATTGATGCCTGCCTGTGTTATATATGTTTGCTGTTTCTATTGACTGTATCCCATGACTTCTTTCAAATTTCTCTGTCTTTTGGACAGGTCCTTACTTTAGACAAGGCTGACCTGGAACTCTCCCTTGTAGCCTAGGTTTGCCCCAAACTCATGGCAATCCTCTTACCTCAGCCACTGGGATTCAAGGAGTGAGCCACCACACCTGGCAGATTTCCTTTTTTTCTAGTGCATTCTTGGATATGATGCCCCTGTTGTGTCAGAACCAATGCTGAGCTGTCTTCCCCACTCTATTATGATTCCAGTGCTTGTCTTGGTTAATAACACAGCCCCCTCCTTGTAAGGGACAGCTGCATTTATCATGACCTCAGAAACCTGATGGTCATCTTGATCCTTCTTTCCTCTGCATCTTTCCTCTCACATCAAATAAGTACCAAAGCTTGTTATTCTAATTCCAGGTTAGTTTTTTAAACATTATACATACATATATACATACATACCTGTATGTATATTTATTTATTTATTTAATTTTGGTTTTTCAAGGCCTTGGGTCTCACTCTAGCTCAGGCTGACCTGGAATTCACTATGTAGTCTCAGGGTAGCCTTGAACTCACAGTGACCCTCCTACCTCTGCCTCCTGAGTGCCAGGATTAAAGGCATGTGCCACCGTGCCTGGCTCCTAGTTAATCAATTTTTAATGTATTGTGCTTTTTTTTTTTTTTTTTTAAATTCAAGGCAGGAGCTTATCCTAGTCCAGGCAAGTCTCAAGCTCCAGATGATCCTAGTACCTCAGCCTCACATTATTTTATTTTATTTTTTTAGTTATTAAAGAGAGAGTGTTGCAGTCACGTTCACACTGTTGGTAGAAATCATCCAACCAAGAGCAACTTGTGGGAAAAAGAGGTTGATTTTGGCTTATAGGCTCGAGGGAAAGCTCCATGATGGCAGGGGAAAATGATGGCATGAGCAGAGGGTGGACATCACCTCCTGACCAACGTAAGGTGGACAACAGCAACAGGGCAGTGTGCCAAACACTGGCATGGGGAAACTGGCTATCACACCCACAAGCCCGCCCTCAACAATACACTACCTTCTGGAGGCGTTAATTCCCAGACCTCCATCAGCTGGGAACCTAGCATTTAGAACACTTAAGTTTATGGGGGACACCTGAATCAAACCCCCGCAGAGAGAGAAAGAGACAGACAGATGGGGTGGGGGTAGGGGTAGGTAGAGAATGGGTACCCCAGGGCCTCTGGTCACTGCAAATGAACTCCAGACACATGCACCACCTTGTATATCTGGCTTTATGTTTATATCTGGGGAATTGAACCTGGGTCATTAGGTTTAGCAGGCAAGTGCCTTAGCCACTAAACCATCTCTGTAGCCCATAGAACCAACTTTTTATTGTTTGTTGTTTTTTTTGTTTCTATTTTTTTTATTTTCTTCAGTTTGTTTTTTGTTTTTTTTTTTTTTAATTTTTAAATTTTTATTAACATTTTCCAAGATTATAAAAAAATATCCCATGGTAATTCCCTCCCTTCCCCCCCGACACTTTCCCCTTTGAAATTCCATTCTCCATCATATTACCTCCCCATCTCAATCATTGTAGTTACATATATACAATACCAACCTATTAAGTACCCTCCTCCCTTCCTTTCTCTTCCCTTTGTATCTCCTTTTTAAATTACTGGCCTCTGCTATTAAGTATTTTCTATTTTTATTTAAAAATGATTTATTTGCAAGCAGAGAGGGAGGGAGGGAGGGGAGGGAGGGGGAGAGAGAGAGAGGGAGAATGGGCACACCAGGGCCTGCAACAAACTCCAGATACATGCACCAATGTGCATCTTTGGCTGTATGTGGGTACTGGAATTGAACCCAGATCATTAGGCTTTGCAGCCAAGTGCCTTAATTGCTGAGCCATCTCTCAAGCCCACCTACTTTTTAAAATAATATTTATTTGAGTGGGAGAAAGGCAGGTAGAGAGAGAGAGAATGGGTGCACCAGGGCCTCCAGCCACTGTAAACGAACACCAGATGTATGTGCCACCCTGTGCATGTGGCTTTATGTGCGTATTGGGGAATCAAATCTGGTCCTTTGGCTTTGCCAGCAGGTGCCTTAACCACTAAGCCATCTTCCCAGCTATTTTTAAAAATTATGCTTTGATCTTAATTATTTCTTTCCACCTGCAGCTTTTGGGTTTGGATCTTTTTTTTCCCTAAGGTTTAAAGATGTGTTATTAAATTATTTATTTGAGGTCTGTCTGATTTTGAAATCTGTTAGGGTTGCTTTCATTGTATCCTGTAGATTTTGGTCAATCTGCCCCCGACTTCCCAGGCAGGGTCTCATTCTAGCTCAGACTGACTTGGAATTCATTATGTATTCTCAGGGTAGCCTCGAACTGATGGCAGTCCTGCATATGTGTGTCAGTTTGTACATCTGGCTTTATGTGGATACTGGGGAATTGAATCCACGCTGTCAGGTTTTATAGGCTTTAACGCTAAGCTGTCTCCCTAGCTCAGTAAGATTATTTTTGTTGGATTTAGAATTGAGGATCAACAGTCATAAAAATGTCATTTTATATTCTTTTGGTTTTCACTATTTTTTAGTTAAAAAATATATATTTGGTTTTTTGAGGTAGGGTCTCACTGTAGCTCAGGCTGACCTGGAATTCACTATGTAATCCTAGAGTAGCCTTGAACTCATGAGAATCCTCCTACCTCTGCCTCTTTTTTTTTTTTTTTTTTTTTTTGGTTTTTCAAGGTAGGGTCTTGCTCTGGTTCAGGCTGACCTGGAATTAACTCTGTACTCTCAGGGTGGCCTTGAACTCATAGTGATCCTCCTACCTCTGCCTCCCAAGTGCTGGGATTAAAGGCATGCGCCACCACTTTCCGGCTCTACCTCTGCATCTTAAGTGTGCCACCACGTCTGGCAAAATGTATGTGTCTCTCTCTCTCTCTCTCTCTCTCTCTCTGTGTGTGTGTGTGTGTGTATATGTATATATATATGTGTGTGTGTATGTGTATGTATGTCTATGTATATGTGTGTGTGTGTGTGTGTGTGTGTGTGTGTGTGTGTGTATATATATATATATACTTTTAATTATTAGAGACAGAGAGAGAAAAAATGAGCACTCCAGAGCCTCTAGCCACTGCAAATGAACTCCAGATGCATGTACCACCTTGTGCATCTGGCTTATGTGGGACCTGGAGAATCGGACCTGGATCCTTCAGCTTTGTAGGCAAATGTCTTAACCACTAAACCATGTCTCCAGCCTGTTTTTTAAAATTTTGATAAGTTTTTCTTTTATTTTTCCCAGCAGCTTCTCACTCAAGCTCAAGCTGACCTAGGACTAACTCTGTAGCCCAAGCTGGCCTAGAACCCAAAGCTGCCCTCCTCACAGCCTCATTTCTGGGTTCAAAGGCATATGCCACCATGCTCAGCTAATTTTCAACAATTTGATGAGTACTTAAAAAAATATATATATATGTATATATATATTTGGTTTTTCAAGGTAGGGTCTCACTCTGGTCCAGGCTGACCTGGAATTAACTCTGTAGTCTCAGGGTGGCCTCGAACTCATGGCGATCCTCCTACCTCTGCCTTCCGAGTGCTGGGATTAAAGGCGTGCGCCACCACGCCCGGCTTAAAAATATTTTATTTATTTGTGCGAGATTGAGAGAGAGAGTCTGGGTGTTCCAGGGCTTCTTGCCATTGCAAATGAATACCAGGCACATGCACCACTTTGTGCATCTGGCTTATGTGGGTACTCCAGGCCCACAGGCTTTGCAAGAAAGTGCCTTTAACAAATTCTGAGCCATTTCCCCAGGCCAGTTTGATGTGGACTTTAAAAATATTCTACTTGGAGTTTGTTGAGCTTCTTTGATTTGAAAGTTGATATGATCCACAAAATTTAGGATATTTTAACTGTTACTTCAAGTTTTTTCCCTGCCCCATTCACTTTTTTCCCTCCGAGATTTCATGTTAAATGTTATTTTGTTTAAAATTGCACTACAAGTCTGTGTTTTTTGGTTTTTCAAGGTAGGGTTCCACTCTAGCCAGGGCTGACCTGGAATTCACTATGGAGACGTCTCAGGGTGACCTCAAACTCACAACAATCCTCCTATTTCTGCCTCTCGAGTGCTGGGATTAAAGGTGTGTGTCATCATGCCCAGCCTAAATCTGTGAGGTTTTTTTTTTCTCCCAAGTTTTTTCATTTCTCAGTTTTTCTGATTAGTAACTTTTACTGATGTGTCCTTAAAGTAACTTAAGTCTATTTACTCTTACTTCTTTCTGCTGTTAAGCCCGTTTTCAAGTAATATGTCCTTTAATTCTAGAATTGAATAATTTTTTTTTTTTTTCAAGGTAAGGTCTCACTCTAGCCCAGGCTGACCTGGAATTTACTATGTAGTCTCGGGGTGGCCTCAGACAGTCCTCCTGCCTCTGTCTCCTGAGTCTGGGATTAAAGGTGTGTGCCACCACGCCCAGTTTAGAATTGAATACATTTTATTTCATTAAAAATCCCCTTTAAAGCCTGGTGTGATGGTGCATGGCTTTGATTCCACCACTCATGAGGCAGAGGTAGGAGGATTGCCTTGAGTTCCAGGCCAGCCTGACACTAATAGTGAATTCCAGGTCAGCCTGGACTAGAGCAACACTCCATCTCAAAAAAAACAGACAAAAAAAAAAAATCCCCTTTATTGGCTTAGGGGGAGATGGCTCAGTGGGTACATGCTTTCCATGCAAACATGAGGATCTTAGTGTGGATTTCAGGCACCCATAAAATACTGGTCTTGGTGGTGTGCACCTAAAATCCCTCACTGGGGAGGCAGAGACAGGAAGATCCCTGGGACTTACTGGTTCGCTTGTCTAGCTGAATTGGTGCATTCCAGTTCAGAGAGCCTGGTGATTTGAATGAAATGTCTTTCAAACGTTCATGTGTTTTGAATATTTGGTTGTCAGCTGGTAGTAATTTGGGAATCTTGTGGGGCCTTTGAGAGGTTTTATTGCTGGGATTGGCTTTTGGGAGTAATATAGGCCAGCTCTAAGCATAGTAGTTGGACAGTTTCCTTCCTGCCCTTGGGGAAATGCGACCTAGGCTTTCTCCTCAGCCCTGCTATGGTTTTCATGCCATGATGACACGTCCCCTTGAGACTGTAAGCTGAGTCAAAACCTTTCTCCCATAAGCTGCTTGTGGTTGTTCATTTTCCCAGCAGTGGTAAGGTAACTGCTACAGAAAATTGGTACCAAGAAGAGGATCTGTTGATGTGAGAAGCCTGAATGTTTGGTTTTTAGTTTTTTGGAACTGATTTGTGGGAGGAATATGGAAAGATATGGAACTTTGAACTTTGGAGGCTTAGCCTATGAGGGTTCATGTAAACACCACATGCTGATTGCTAACTGGAGCTGTAGAGAGAGGGAAGAAAGCACTTCGGTGGGACTGGGCTAGATAGCTCGTGTGCTGTTCTGGCAGAGGCTGCCTGTGCTCTTCCCTGTCTGCCTCTGCGCTGGGACAAGAGGAGGAGGGCTGGTTCTTCTCAGGAAGAAGCCTGAATGAAGATGCTGCAGGAGTGTCCTTACTCTTCATGGCTTTGTCCCCTGTGGGCTCACAAGTTTGGTGATGCTACCCACCTTTGGAAGCACTAAGATGCTGGAAAAAGAGTAATGAAGTGCATACAGACAGGAGATGCTGATGGGAGACAGGGTTGAGGCTTCTGCAAGGAGGTCCTCATGTGGCCCAGATGGAGCTGTGAGCATGAACTGTGGGCTGCGGCGGGGACCCCAGGACTTTGGAGATTGTGGAGACTGCCGCCAAGGAAAGCTGCTGGCTCAGGATGGATTTTCCCTGGCCTGTAAGCAGCAAAGCTGGAGGGTGGATTGGAGCCTAGAGATTGCATCACACATTCCAGATGCTAAACATGGAGTAGCAGGAACTGATATTTGCCATGCTGGTTTTCCATCATACGTCGTCCAGTTCTTCCCTTGCTGTGTTCCCATTCCTCCTCCTCCTCTTTCTCCTTCTCCTCCTCCACCTTTTTTTTTTTTTTTTTCTCTGAGGTAGGGTCTCATTGTAGCTCAGGCTGACCTGGAATTCCCTCTGTAGTCTCAGGGTGGCCTTGAACTCATGGTGATCTTCCTACCTCTGCCTCCCGAGTGCTGGGATTAAAGATGTGCACCACCACGCCTGACTTCCCATACCTTCTTTTTGTTCTATTTTTTTTTTTTAAATTTTTTTTCGAGGTAGGGTCTCACTCTAGCTCAGGCTAACCTGGAATTCACTTTGTAGTCTCAGGGTGGCCTGGAACTCATGGCGATCCTCCTACCTCTGCCTCCCAAGTGCTGGGATTAAAGGCGTGTGCTACCATGCCCGACTCCATTCCTAATTTTTGAATGGGAATGTTTACTCTGCGACATTATGAGTTGAAAGTATGTAACTTGTGTTTTGATACAGGGCTCACAGCAGCTGCTTAGATGAGACTCTGGACCTTTGAAGATTGAATTTTTTGTTTTTTGTTTTTTTGAGGTAGGGTTTCAATTTTTAGCTCAGGTCTCAGGGTGGCCTCGAACTCACGGTGATCCTCCTACCTGTGCCTCCTGAGTGCTGGTACTAACGGCGTGCACAACCACACCCAGCTGCATTTTTTGTTTTTTTTTTTGAGGTAGGGTCTCACTCTAGCCCAGGCTGACCTAGATGTCACCCTATAGTCCTAGGCTGGCCTTGACCTCACAGCAGTCCTCTTACCTCTGCCCTCTGATTGCTGGGATTAAGGGTGTGTGCCACCATGTCCGACATGACTGGGGACTTTTAAGATTTGAGTGAAAAAAAAAATTAAATACATTTAAAAAATTTATTTGACAGAGAAAGAGAGAGAGAATGGGCACATCAGGGCCTTCAGCCACTGCAAATGAATTCCAGACACTTGCACCCCCTTGTTCATCTGGATAACGTGGGTCCTGGGGAATTGAACCTGGGTCCTTTGGCTTTGCAGGCAGATGCCTTAACCACTATGCCATCCCTCCATCCCATTGACTGAATATATTTTACATCATGAGATGGTCATGAGTCTGTGGGGTCCACTGCTAGAATGTGGTGGTTTGAATGAAATGTTTCCCTTAGGCTCATGTGTTTTGAATATTTGGTCCTCAGCTGGTGGCAGTTTGGGAGAGTTTTGGAGCCTTTGCAAGGTAGACCCTTGCTTGGAGGAGGTGTGTTCTGGGGCTGACCTTGAGGTTAGTCCAGCCCTACTGAATGTTCATAGCCTGGCTTCCAGCCCAGTGGACAGACCACTTCCTTCTGATGCTGTGGAGATGGGATGCCAGGCCTGCTTCCTGTTCTGCCATGCTTTCCCACCAGGATAAAACTTTTCCTTGAGACTCAAGACAAATTTTTTAACACATAGAACAATGAACAACTTTGTTCTAGGGCTAAGGATGATGTATTAGTCTTTCTGGGCTTTGATCTTCTTCCTCAATAGAACTCCAGCTCTTGCCCTCTAGCATGGAGCCGTTGGCTCTCCGCATTGGCCAGGTCTCTGGTGGGCCAGGCAAGGAGCAGGCCCTGCTGGAACGGCTCCTCCAGAAGCCTGCTGATCTTGGCATTCTTTATCCGTTCATAGCATTTCTTTTGAATTTTCTTTGATTTATTTTTATTAAAAATCTCTTCCTCTTCAGGAGTTAGCTTGCCCCTTGTAATTATTTATTTGAGAGACAGAAAAGAGGCAGACATAGAAAGAAAGTGAGTATGGCCATACCTGGGCCTCCTGCCACTGCAGATCTATGCAACACTTTGGGCATCTGACTCTACATGGGTACTGGGAATCAGAACCTGGGCTGGCAGGCTTTGTAAGCAAGTGCGCTTAACATGGAGCAATCTCACAGCCCCCGGAGAGTTGTTTTTGCCACACGTAGCAGTTGGTTATAGTCTTCGGCTGAGGCAGGCAGTAGCACCGGGCAGCTGGGACGGGAAGATAGACGTGAAGTGGAGGAGAGCATGCGAGGAGGATTTGGAAGTCTTGGGACTGAACTGACCCGTAATCCTAAATCTGCAACTTTGAGATGATGAGGGTGACCTACAAAATAGGTATGGCACACCTTTCTTTGGAGCTGAGCACAGACTACTTGATGAGTCAAAGGAGATTTGATAGGAGACAGAGTAGCTGTGGCCCAGTGGTGATGCCCTGTCAGTGAAAGTGAGCCAGAGGCCCACGTGCTGACAGCTCCGGCCGGTTCTGATGAGTGTAACAGCAGCATGGCTTGCTCCTTCCCCTGCTTGTCTCATGGGATTTTATTCCGCTAAGCCATCCCTCCACCTTGGAATTTTCTCTTCTTGAGACCAACTCTAATTCATAGCCATGCACAGAGAAAAGGGTTGAGTAAAATGTAGTTGCAATCTAAATATGTTGATAGGATATATAGCTGTTAAAATCTATTTCTTACTATGAATATTCACTACTTTAATCATTTTTAACTTACCACATAAAAGATAGCTATGAAATTAGACTTTTGCTGTGCATAACGAAATGCCGGTTCAAATAGCACAAAACTTTTAGAAGAGCAAAGTGCCTTTGTACATTTTTAGAATAGTTTTTTGAGCTGTCACATTTTATACTCATATCTTATAATTTAAGTAGTATGACATGAGGTTAAGCTATTAACAGGTAGATATTGAAAGGGAGATAAAAAAGCAATTTGGTTAATATGTATACAATTTTATATTAAAATAAAGGCAAAATTCTCAATAGTTCTTATTTCTACAGCTAGTTATGTGGTTGTAGTTATCTATAATTACCTTTTCCACTGTCATTCCAGAATCCCTCTGTTCTTGGCAAGTACTGCAGCTGTTTGTGGTTTCCTGCCTGGTGAAATGACCTAGACTTTCATTCTTTAATGATCTGGGAAATTAGCAGTTCTGCCTGGATTACTTCCGGTGACTTTAGCTGTAATACATGGAAATCGCAAATGGCATCCTAGAGGAACTCCTGCATTCCAGTCATACTTCTTGTTAGCCTCTTTGTGTAGTGACTAGCCAGTTTCTCTTGGTGCTAAGATCAGCCACACTAGTCACTTCTGTAGCCTCTTTGGATTCAGTGGCATGAAGACACACAGAGTGCTTGCTTGGCATGTGTTAAGTCCTGGGTTTGGTTCCCAGCACCTCATAAATTGGGTGTGGGGCTTATGCCTGGGATCTCAGCACTGGGGGTGGATGGAGGCAGGAAGCTCAGCAGCAGTTCAGGGTTATCCTTGGCTTTCCATAGGCAGCAGTTTTGAGGCTGGTTCAGCAGGTAAAGCTGCTTACCATGCAAACACAAAGACCCGAGTTTGAACCTGTGGCACTCACGTAAAGCCAGAGGGAGAAGCGCACGCCTGCCGTCTCTGCGCACCTCTGGCAAGATGGCCGGGGGAGGGGGGCGCGTAGAACCCCGTGGCTTATAGGCCAGCTAGCCTAGCATGTGCGGTTACGACAGCTGAGTGTCCTCTCCTTTGGGGGACTGACTCCTGAGGTTGCTCTCTGAGCTGTGTCACATGCAGTCCTGCCCTGACACACAGACACACAACAATTCAGAGTGAGAATGAACAATTAATACAGGTATAGTTCATTATTCTTGTAAGTTCAATATTTACTTGCCTTGAAAGAGTTGTTGGTTCCCAGGTGGTGTAGTCAGCCTCAGCTTGGTGGGATGAGCCTGCAAACCAGACAGTTTCTGGGGTCCTGGGGAACCAACTGGGGTCCTTAGTGAAGGCAAGCATCTTAACCGCTAAGCCATCTCGCTGGCCCTGCCCTCTCCTTTTATTGCATTATGTTTCCTTCATCTAAATTTTCAAAAACCGCTCTTTTTGTTAAAAGTTTAATGAATCTGAAATAATTACTCTTTCCTTTTAGAACCTTCTAAACTTAAAGAAAGTCTTTGTGTGTATGTTCCAGTGTGTATGGCGGTGCCACAGTGCAATCTTAAATGTTGGTCCTTGCTGTCTGCCTTGTTTGAGGCAGGGTCACTTGTACATTGGCCTCATATGCCAGGATAGCTGGCCCCTGAACTCAAGGATTCTTCTGTCTCTGCCCTTCTTCCCACATCTTGCCATATGAGTACTGGGATTACCCATGTGCACTACTGTGTCTGATTTTACATAGCTTCTGGAAATCTAAATTTTTATTAAGTACTTTAAAAAAGTGGGGGTGAAATGATAAAAAATGTGATTAAATTCTCTTAATGTAGTAACTGGATTTTACTGAGGTAAGCTATTACATCAGGACATTGCTGTGTGGAGAAAAATTATTTTACAATATTCTCTCTCTCAAAAAAAAAAAAATCCCCTGGGCTGGAGGAATTGCTTAGTGGTTAAGGCATTTGCCTGCAAAGCCAAAGGACCCAGGTTCGATTCCCCAGGACCCACGTTAGCCAGATGCACAGGAGGTCACATGCGTCTGGAATTCATCTGCAGTGGCTGGAGGCCCTGGTGTGCCCATTCTCTCTCTCATCATCCCTCTTTTTCTGTCAAGTAGATTAATAAAAATAAAATATTTTTAAAAAAATCCCCTTTCTAAGCCTTTCATGTATAATGTCAGTCATTTTCATTGCATTAGTCTTGTTTACTCTGGAAATCTAGTTAATCTGGAAATTGGAATACTGATTTTATTCATTTTTCTTCTCTTCAGCTAATATTGAGTTTACTTTTTCTTGGCTCAAACCCTTCTTCTGCTTGTTGCTTTTCAAGTCTTTATCTTGTTTTCTTAAGTTAGTTTACTAGCCTCTTAACTAATCTCTCAATTCTAATTTTATTGTTTTCTCTCTATCCTCTAGGAACTGTCAAACCTGTTTCTGGGAAAGATATTTGGTTATTTGACAATTCCCACCCTTAAAAAAAAATTTTATTTGAGAGAGAAAGAAACAGACAGACAGAGTGAGTTTGAGCATGCACCAGGGCCCCTTGCCACTGTGGATGAGCTCCAGATGCCTGCATCACTTTGTACATCTGCTTTTATTTGGGTACTGGGGACTTGAACCCTGAGTGTCAGGCTCTGCAAGCAAGTTCTTTTTACCACCGAGCTGAGACCCTCTTTGTCTTTATAAGTTAGTTGCCTCAGTAGTCTCCCCCCCACCCCCCCCCACCCCGCCTCCAGGCAGGGTTTTTCTCTAGTCCAGGCTGACATAAGAACTCCGTAGTTCTAGGCTAACTTCAAACTTACAGTGATCCTGTTTTTACTTTTAGTTTTTCAAGGCATTGTCTCATTGTAGTCCAGGCTGATCTGCAATTCACTGTTTAGTTTCACACTGGCCTCGAACTCACAGAGATCCTCCTACCCCAGCCTTCCAAGTACTGGGATTAAAGGTGTGCACCACCATGTCTGGCTACTTTGTATTTGTTATAATGACAGAAAGCTGAATAATACATTTCCTTTGTGTCCCAGCTGTAGGTAATTAATACTTGATGTCCTGTTACAGATTTGCCTATCCAGACATTTAATAAAACTGGGATGATAATATGTTTGGCCTTTGGTAGCTAGTGTCCTTCATTTGGCATGCTTTTTTAATCAGTTTAAGCATGTATCAGTATTCTTTTGTATTGCCAAATAATATTTTATAGCATGGCCATGTTCCATTTTTTCTTTTTTTAAAATATTTTTTGTTCATTTTTTATTTATTTATTTGAGAGCGACAGACACAGAGAGAAAGACAGAGGGAGAGGGAGAGAGAATGGGCGCGCCAGGGCTTCCAGCCCCTGCAAACGAACTCCAGACGTGTGCGCCCCCTTGTGCATCTGGCTAACGTGGGACCTGGGGAACCGAGCCTCGAACCGGGGTCCTTAGGCTTCACAGGCAAGCGCTTAACCGCTAAGCCATCTCTCCAGCCCCCATTTTTCTCTTTTTCTTTTTCTTTCTCTTTTTTTTTTTGAGGTAGGGTCTCACTCTAGCTCAGGCTGACCTGGAGCTCACTGTGTAGTCTCAGGGTGGCCTTGACCTCTTAGTGATTCTTTTACTTGCCTCCTGAGTGCTGGGATTAAAGGCATGCACCACCAAACCCAGCCTAGATTTTTTCTTTTCCTTTCCTTTCCTTTCCTTTCCTTTCCTTTCCTTTCCTTTCCTTTCCTTTCCTTTCCTTTCCTTTCCTTTCCTTTCCTTTCCTTCCCCTTCCCCTTCCCCTTCCCCTTCCCCTTCCCCTTCCCCTTCCCCTTCCCCTTCCCCTTCCCCTTCCCCTTCCCCTTCCCCTTCCCCTTCCCCTTCCCCTTCCCCTTCCCCTTCCCCTTCCCCTTCCCCTTCCCCTTCCCCTTCCCCTTCCCCTTCCCTTCCCCTTCCCTTCCCCTTCCCTTCCCCTTCCCTTCCCCTTCCCTTCCCCTTCCCTTCCCCTTCCCTTCCCCTTCCCTTTCCTTTCCTTTTTTGGTTTTCAAGGTAGGATTTTGCTCTAGCCCAGACTGACTTGGAATTCACTATGTAATCTCAGGGTGACCTCGAACTCAGTGATCCTCCTAACTCTGCTCACTTCCTTAGTGCTAGGATTAAAGGCGTGGGCCACCACGCCCGGCTACATTTTCTTGTTACATTTATTGGCTCGTTGACATTTGGATAATTTTTCCTTTTTGGTTGCCATATATAGTTGTGTACACTTTCACGTGTGGACTTAGGGTTTTTTCTTGGGTTTGTATCTAGGAGTGGACTTGCTGGATGGTATGCTAGCGTTATGCTTAGCTGTCCAAGGACATGGCAGACTACTAAGCTATTGCAGCATGTGCATTCCCATCAGCACCGTGTGGATGTTCAGCGTCTGCCCATGTGTGCCTGCATGTTTTACTGGCTGTCTTTTGATTATAGGTGGTTGTGGTGCCATGATATCGTCCCTACGCCTGTACTAGGGTTTGAGACAGACGAGCACTGTACTGAACTGTAGCGTTCACTGTGGTTCTGATCGTCTTGCCTGATGGATAATGGTGCTATTGCACCTGTACCTGTGTGTGCCTCCTCTTTGGAAAATGATTTGGATTGTCTATTTTAAAATGGGGTTGTCTTTTTTTTTTTTAAATTGAGTGAGAAATGTGGTGGGGGAGGGGAGAAAGAATGGGCAGGGTAGAGTCCTTTGCCACTACCAATGAACTCAAGATACATGCACTACTTGGTGTGTTTGGCTTTGCATGGATACTGGGGAATCAAACCCAGGCAGTCAGGCATTACATGCAAGTTCCTTTAACCAGTGACCATCTCTCCAGCCCTGGGTTGTCTTTTTGTTGTAGAGTTGGAACAGTTCTTTATATATTCTAAGCTCAAGTCCCTTGACAATTATTACATGGTTTGCATAGATTTTCCTCCAGTCAGGAGAAAAGCGTTTTCTCCTTTTTGTTGGTATCCTTTGATATATGAGCTTTAAGAAATGATTGAAAAACATTTTATTTACTTCTTGGGTGGGGGGAGAAAAAGCAGCAGATAGAGAAGGAGAGAATGGGCACGCCAGGTCCTCCAGCCACTGGACATGGACTCCAGATGTTTGTGCCACCTTGTACATCTGACTTTATGAAGGTACAGGAGAATTCAACCTGGGTCCTTTGCAGGCAAGTGCCTTAACTGCGAGGCCACCTTTCCAATCCTTAAAAAAATTATTTTTGACAAGTCTTACAAATGTCAATAATGTACTTTTTTTTTTTTTTTTTTTGTGGTTTTTCGAAGTAGGGTCTCACTCTAGGCCAGGCTGACCTGGAATTCACTATGGAGTCTCAGGGTGGCCTCGAACTCACAGCGATCCTCCTACCTCTGCCTCCCAAGTACTGGGATTAAAGGCGTGCACCACCACACCTGGCTAATAATGTACTTTGAACAGAATCATTTCTCGTTAACCTTTTGCTTTCCTCCCTGACATACGAGTTTTAGTCACACTTAATCAGTTTGTTTTTGTATATATGTGTGCCACCATGCCCGGCTTTTTTAAAATTAACTTTTTGTTGATGTGTGTACCAAGTAAACAGACAAAGTTGTAAGTTGATAGGTTCATGAGTTTTTCCATATTCTGTGTAGCCAACATTTAGATCAAGAAACATATTACCATACATTTCCTCAAATCTTTCAGTTACTGCTGCCCAAGGGGTAACCATTATTCTGATTCAGTTTTGAACTTCATATAAATTAACTAAATGTAGTCTTTTGCGCTTGATTTACTATGTTCAACATATTTATGAGATAATCTGTATTGTTCTATGTGGAAAAAGTATTTTTTTGTATTTAAAAACTGTTTCTTTAAAGTTTTATTTATTTATTCATTTGAGAGACAGGGAAAAAGGCCTCTAGCCACTGCAAATGGACTCCAGACACATGTACCACCTTATGCATCTGGCTTATGTCGGTACTAGGGAATTGAACCTGGGTCCTTAGGCTTCATAGGCAAACACCTTAACCGCTAAGGCATCGCTTCAGCCCATAACATTTTTTTGTTTGCTTATATGAGAGAGAGAGAGAGAGAGAGAGAGAGAGAGAGAGAGAGAGGGGCACAGACAGACAGAATGCACGGGCACACCTTGGCCTGCTGCCGCTTCAAAGAAACAGCAGATGCATGTGCTGCTTTGTACATCTGGCTTTGCGTGAGTACTGGGGAATCGAACCTGGACCTGTAGGCTTTGCAAACAAATGCTGCTAACCTCTGAGCCATCTCTTCAGCCTATGACACTTTTATTATTACTGGATATTTCCATTTAGTTGTTAGGTAATCTAAACAGCTAAGTTACATTGTCTGAAGATGATTTGTAGTCTATGGGCATGAGAATTTTGGGATGATTAGGGAGATTGTTAGTATACAAAAGTAAACACAGCTGCCAGACTTTATTAGAGAAAATAAGTGTAGATAGATTACTGCTAGGAATCACTGCCCTTTATTTTCTGTTTTATTTGTTTGAGAGCTAGAGAGAGGGAGGAGAAGAGGGAAAGAGGCAGAGAGAATGGGCGCCTGGCCTCTAGGCACTGCAAATGAACTCCAGATGCATGCACCACCTTGTGCATTTGGGTCTTGAGGAATTGAACCTGGGTCCTTAGGCTTCACAGGCAAGTGCCTTAACTGCTAAGCCATCTCTCTAGCCCATTTTTTTTCTTTTTAATCTAATACTGTTTTTGTACTTGGATGGTATTAGTATACAGAATACCTTATCAACTTTAGTTTTGTATGGCTATGTCAAAATTTACTTTTCTTTTGGAATACATGTAATTTTCAATATTATCTTTGTCTGTAAAAACAGGAAAACACCCCACATTACTGTTGCTTGTTATTTCGGGCAGTTGGACAGAATCAGCCAGGAACATTGATGGAACCGCATTGAAGTCTTCCCAACTCTGATTTACTTACTTACCTGCTGTTAGGTGCCCTTTCTTTGTGAAAGATAGCTGGAGTGAGAAACTGTTACTTAAACGTATAGGAATTCTACAGCTGGGAGATGCTCGGTCGTTAAAGTGCTTGCTTGCAAAGCCTGTCAGTCCAGGTTCGATTCCCCAGTTTTCATGCAAAGCCAGAAGTCATGCATGTGTTTGGAGAGGTCCTTGCACTCCCATACTCCCTTTTATCCGTTTTGCAAATAAAGTATTTAAAAAAATTTTAGGCTGGGAGTGGTGGCATGCACCTTTAATCCCAGCACTTGGGAGGCAAAGGTAGGAGAATTGTTGGAAGTTTGAGACCAGCCTGGGTAAGTTCCAGGTCCGCTTGAGCTAGAGTGAGCCTCTAGAAAAAGCAAAACAACAACAAAAGTTCAAGAATTCTGACAGATAGTGGGAGCTCCTATGGCTTGTGCTTGTCTGCATGGAGGTGCTGTGGTGGTTGTAAGATTACTCTTTGCTCTGCACTTCTGAGAAGTACTGTTTATCATAGTAAGGAATTTCTCTTTCGGATTTGCTCCAAGGGATTTAAATTAGTCAGGAATATTGGACAGTTTAATTTACATGATCTGGTACTTTCCCTTTTTGGCCCATTAATACAGCCCATTCATTAATAGATTCTCTGATGCTGTCTGCAGAGAGAATACCTACAAAGGAGAGTACCACATTAGTTGAGCAGTGAAGTCATATAACATATTTGAATCACCCAAAATAAATTCTGAGCAGTGCTCAAAACACCTCTGGGTTAATACTGTTGGCTAGAAAAATTACTGTATCTCATCCAGTTCAAATACATTTTATCGTATGCCATTTACTTACTGTCGGGATGGAATTAACATGACTGGACTGTCTTGCCCCGCTGTGGCCTACTTGTGGGGCTGCTTCTTAGCACTTCCAGAAATTCTTGGCAGCTGCTTTATCAGAGGGGCTTGTAATGGTTGTGGCGGAAACAACTACACATCTACAGTCCAGACACATTGCTTTGGATATTTTGGAAGTACAAAAAATACGACAGAAATACTAAGCATTATATACTAGAAAGAAAGAGACCATTATGGCAAATCCTTTTGTTGTCTTATTTAGTAGCCATTGTCTATCTTTTTTGTAGATAGAACTCAAGTTTGTTATGATTTCAGAGGTTATATAACTAAGTTAGTTCCCACGAACCTTAAGGAGTAACTTAAGTAATTAATTATGTGGCTTAATAATGGCATTATTACTTGCTTCAATTTTGCTAGTTAGTGTGTGTTGCAGTCAGGTTCACTGTGGTGCTAAAAAAAACACCTGACCAAGAGCAGCTTGAGGGAAAAGGGTTTATTTTGGCTTAAAGACTTGAGGGGAAGCTCCACGATGGCAGGAGAAAGTGATGGCATGAGCAGAGGGTGGACATCACCTCCTGGCCAGCGTAAGATGGACAACAGCAACAGGAGAGTGTGCCAAATACTGGCACGAGGAAGCTGTCTATAACACTCATAAGCCCGCCCCCAACAGTACACTGTTTCCAGGGGGCTTTAATCCCAAATTGCCATCTGCTGTGGGGAACCTAGTATTCAGAACACCTGTTGGGGGGGGCACCAAATCAAACCACCACATTCTGCCCCTGACTCCCATAAGTAGATAAATATAAATGGTGTAAAATGCAGTGCATTCAGTCCAATTTTAAAAGTCCTCATAGTTTTTGTCAATCCTAATGTTTAATTATCCTCATAATCCAAGGTCTTTTTTTTTTTCTTTTTTTTTTGAGGTAGGGGCTCATTCTAGTTCAGGCTGACCTGGAATTCACTGTGTATTCTCAGGGTGGCCTTGAACTCACGGCGATCCTCCTACCTCTGCCTCCCAAGTGCTGGGATTAAAGACATGTGCCACCATGCCTGGCTTGATCCAATGTCTTTTAACTGAGCCATTATACCAAAAAAATCCACCCCCCTAACCCATAATGGCATAGAATAAACATTCACACTGCAAAAGATGGCATAGGGTATAGCAAATAAATATTTATCCAATTCAGGATTTAAAACAACCAGGGCAACCATCAAACTCTGTAGCTCCAAGTCGGCAACTCTAGCCAGTGACAAGTCTTCAAGTCTGATAATTCTAACCAATGACACATCTCTGGCATTGCAATTTCACCCCCTCCAGCTAGGCTACTCACAATCCTGGAAAACTTCATCTGGGTTGGCAGCTCTCCTTAGCAGATGTCTCGTGGTCCTGGCATCTCTACTGAGTCTCCACTGCAACCCATGGTTCATCCTTATGGCTCCATCGGTTCTCCATGCAGGTAATCTAACAAGCCTCCTTCATACTGCCCATGGTTGTTTCCAAAACACAAGACTGCATTTCAAACTCAATGACCTTCTCTTTCCTGCATTTCTTATACTCCACAATACCAGGTGGGGTGCCAGTTTATTAATCCAGGAGGAAATAAAGCAGACTGAAGAACAGAATGCTCCTTCAGTATTTAGACCCCTTCAAAAGACTTCAAAAGACTCTTCCTGTTGTCCCAGTCAGGTCAGCTGTCCCAATCTCAATGGTTGTAATCTCTCATACAATTGCAGCTGAATGGGCAGTAGTTTTGGCCCAAAGATTTCTTTCTGTGCTATATCCCTCTGCACATGTCAGTCTATTTCTACACAGTGAAACCTCATACAAGTTTTCAGGACACCAACATAATAGCAAGCCTCTCATACAAACTGTGTTTCTCACAGTCCAGGCAAAGCTCTTTCTCACCTTCATAAGCCAAACCTTACAGTCCGTAGTTCTTCCTGCATTCAGGTCTTTCAACTCTAACCAGAATAGTTTATCAAGCTGTACTTAACAGCACGGCAAGGTGTCTCATAGGCCAGGGTTTCAAATCCTTCCACATTGCGCTTGCAAAGCAGCTCCAAAAGGCCAAAGCCACACAGTCAGGTTTCATGTAGTAGTGACACCACTTCTCGGTACCAACTTTACTGTTGTAGTCAGGTTCACATTGCTGGTAGACAACAGCCAACCAAAGAGCAGCTTGGTTAAAGAGCTGTGGTTAAAGGCCCTTGTTTTCAAAGCCTGCCAACCTCGGTTTTGGTTCCCTAGTACCTCCCTAAAGGCAGATGCACAAAGTGACCCATGTATGTGGACTTTATTTACAGTAACAGGAGGTTCTGGCACCTCAGTTCTTATTCTCTGTGTCTGTTATGTGGGAGTGTGTGTGTGTATGTATTGGTTTTTTATTTTATTTTATTTTTTTTTTTGGTTTTTCGAGGTAGGGTCTCACTCTGGCTCAGGCTGACCTGGAATTCACTATGGAGTCTCAGGGTGGCTTCGAACTCTTGGTGATCCTCCTACCTCTGCCTCCCGAGTGCTGGGATTAAAGGCGTGCGCCACCACGCCCGGCTTATGTATTGGTTTTTGAGAGGTAAAGTCTCACTCTAACCCAGGCTGACCTGGCACTCACTCTGTACTTCCAGGCTGGCCTTGAACTCATAGTGATCCTCCTGCCTCTCCCACCTTAGTCCTGGGATTGAAGGCATGAGTTGCCATACCTGGTAAATAAATACATTTTTTTAAAAGAATTTTTGTTTATTATTTATTTATTTGAGAGTGACAGACAGAGAGAAGAAGAGGCAGATAGAGAGAGAGAATGGGGTGCCAGGGCCTCCAGCCACTGCAAATGAACTCCAGATGTGTGCGCTCCCTTGTGCATCTGGCTAACGTGGATCCTGGGGAATTGAGCCTCAAACCAGGGTCCCTAGGCTTCACAGGCAAGCACTTAACCACTAAGCCATCTCTCTCCAGCCCAAGAATTTATTTAATATACTTAAAGCTGTACCATTTAGTAAAGTGGAAAGCTCATTTACATGCTAATAAAATGGATGTGCTTGTTCATTTTTATTTGAAGAATGAAATCTTGTCTAAGAAGTTGATCTTGCCGCTACAGAGCATCATTGTGCTTGTCAGGGTTATGGTCATCAGTGCTGATCGTGCTGATTTGCACAAACACATAAATATATTATGGAAGAAGGATGTCGAGGGCCGTTTAGAAATTGTTGGGAGATTCTGTCCTTATCCCCCACCAAAGTATATTTAATGTTTGTTTATTTATTTATTTCCATTTTTTTGAGGTACAGTCTCACTGTAGCACAGGCTGACCTAGAATTCACTATGTATTGTCAGGATGGCCTTGAACTCACAGTGATTCTTCTACCTCTCCCTCCTGAGTGCTGAGATTAAAGGCATGCACCATCTGGCTCATTTTGGCTGTTTTTTTTTTTTTTTTTTTTTGCTTTTCAAGGTAGGGTCTCACTGTAGCTCAGGCTGACCTGGAATTCTCAGGGTGGCCTCGAATTCATGGTGATCCTCCTAACTCTGCCTTCCGAGTGCTGGGATTAAAGGTGTGCACCACCACACCTGGCTTGTTTTGAGTTTTTGAGACACGGTCCCAGTGTATAGCCCAAGCAGTCCTGGAAAGTATATGGAACCCAGACTAGCCTTGAGCCTGCCATCTTCTGTTTTCAGCCTTCACAATGCTGACTTCTGTCTTCTGTTTGCCTTTGTTACCCTTGTCTTCTTGGTTGTTTTTATAAAGGCTATTTGTGCCCAACCAATATACATACATACGTATATATACATATATATGTATATGTATATGTACATGTATGTGTGTGTGTGTGTGTGTGTGTGTGTAATTGTGTGTGTGTGTGTAATTTTTGGTAGGAAAGTTATTATTCCAAAGCCTCCCTACTTTCCCCCTCCTTTAAATCATTACCTTGAAATTCTAGCTTTTTAAAAATTTGATACAAAGTCGCCTTCACTGTGATAAGCATTCTCTTCCCAACTTCCCTGTTGATGTTGCTCACTGTTTTAATTTAGTTCTCACTTTTGATTCCCAAATTAGACTTGTTACTATGTGCATTGATTGCTTATATTTTATTTTCATGTTTATATTTTTAGTTTTTGCTTACTAGCCTTTCTGTACTCTCTCTCTGTCATTGAGTATCTCTTCATTCATTTGTTAGCACACAAACTAATGGATTTCGTTGTGCCATTTTCCTACTTCTGTGTCATTATACATGGTTCTAATTTGTCCCGCACTGCCTTCCCTGTGCATATTGCCTATTGTCTCCTTCCTTTCCTCAGATAGTCTCTCCTTACCGTCCTTGTCATGTGCTTCTGTCACCCTCTCTTTTCTCAGTGCTGCCTCCTCAGACCTCTGCTTTCTAGCATGGCTCCCTTTACAGTTTCATGATCTCCTAGACACATAGGTATGAACACATGCATATATCATCTTAAATACGTGTTCTGCCTATGAGAGGAATCATGCAGCATTGTTTTCTGATGTGGCCTATTCTTGATTCTTGATTGCTTGTGGCTTACTTACATAACGATTTCCAGTTCCACCCGTTTTCCTGCAAATGTCAGGAAATAATTTTCCTTTGTGGATAAGTAAAGTTCTGTTGTTGCATATGTATCATAGATTTTTTTTATCTGTTTGTGGATACCTAGGTTGGTTCCACTGTCTAATTATTGTGAATAACGCAGCAGTAAATGTGATATATAAGTCTCTTGGTGGTATGTGGTTTTAAGAATCCTTTTGGTGTTTATCCAGGTGTGGTATAGCTGAGTCATGTGGTAGTTCTGTTTTTAATGTTTTGAGAGACCCCCACTCTGATTTCCTCTATTAGTGCAAAACTAATAACAGATCCACAAAACCAAACCAAACAAACACCGGCAAACCATAACTCTTGCCTCAAATGGGGTATGTGGTAACAGTTTCATGAGGTTTCTTTTCTTTTTTGTTGTTTGATTTTTTTCATGGTAGGGTCTTACTCTAGCCCAGGCTGACCTGGAATTCACTATGTAGTCCCAGGATGTCCTTGAGCTCAAGGCGATCCTCCTACCTCTGCCTCCTTTGTGCTGGGATTAAGGACATGTACCACTATGCCTGGCTTCATGAAGTTTTTATAGTAACAGAGCAAAGAGAGCCATAAACCAAAACCCTTTTGTGTGTGTGTGTGTGTGGGGGGGGTGGCTTATTGAGGTAGGGTCTCGCTCTATTCCAGGCTGACCTGGCATTCACTACATAGTCTCAGGGTGGCCTCAAACTCATGGCTATCATCCTACCTCTGCCTCCTGAGTGCTGAAATTAAAGGTTTGTGCCACCATGCCAGGGTCCAAAACCCTTTTGAGATGTATTGGTGTAAAAAGTAGGTAGCTAGTTACAGGAAAGTAAGGGCATCTTTACTCAAGTTTTAGAATGATGGAAGCTAGAGGAGGTCTGCCCATACATTCCAAAAGGTTAATAGTCACAAGGTCACACATATGGGTGGCCAATAAATGGCTGTTTAAGGGGCTAACATACTTTGCCTGAGATAATTGGACCTGAAACATTCTAGTCTCTCCACAATCACTGAAGTTTAAGTCACTTAATCAGCCTTGTAGAAGGTTCATTGTAGGTCCTACTGCTTTTTAGGAGTTTGAGTTAACACCATAGCAGATGAATACCTTTTTACTGCAGTGTGTAAGTATTCTTTCCTCACAGCCTCACCAGCATTTGCTATTTATTTATTTTTAAAATTTTAAATAGTTTTGAGAATTTCATAAATATACAGAATGTATTTTGATTATATTCACCCCCATTGCACATTTTTCTTTAAGATAGCTGCGTTATCCTTTTTTGTGTGTGTGTTGCTGCTGCTGCAACAAATACCTGATAAAAGCAACTTATGGAAGGAAGGGTGGATTTAGTTGAGTGTATACTTTGAGTGGGTGTAGTCTGTCAGGGTGGGGAAGGGTGTGATGGCAGGGCATGAAGCAGCCTCTTTCTTGATGTTTGGGTAGCAGTCTCCTTTTTCTTTTTTCTGAGGTAGCATCTCACTGTAGCCCAGTCTGACCTGGAATTCACTACATAGGCATAGGATGGCCTCAAATTCACAACCATCCTCCTGCCTCTGCTTCCCGAGTGCTGGGATGTGTGTGCTCCCATGCCCAGCTAGCATTCTCCTTTTTATGGATGGTGCCAACCCATATGTGGGGGTGGGTCTTCCCACCTCAATCTAACCTAACCTAACCTGACTTGATAGGATAGGATCTAATCTAAACTCAAGGATCCCGAACATGTTAGAGATTTGTTTACACGGTGATTCTAAAGTCTGTCAAGTTGACAACTGTGATTAACCATCACAATAGCCATTAAAAAATACTTTTATTTATTTATTTGACAGAGAAAGAGGGGGAGAAAGGGAGAGAATGGGTGTACCAGGGCCTCTAGTCACTGCAGATGAACTCCAGATGCATAAGCCCCCTTGTGCATGTGGCTTACATGGGACCTGGAGAATCGGACCTGTGTCCTTTGGCTTTGCAGGCAAATGCCTTAACTGCTAAACCATCCCTCCAGCCCCACAGTAGCCATTTGACTAGGGTAAGATGCAATCTCAAAACAATTTTACTATTTTTATTATGTGCTATATTTGTCTGTCTCTTTGTGTGTGTGTGATGTGGCATGTGGATGTATAGTGTATGCGTGTGTATGTGTGTGATGTGGCATGTGGATGTATAGTGTATGCGTGTGTATGTGTGTGATGTGGCATGTGGATGTATAGTGTATGTGTGTGTGTATGTGTACTTTTAGTAAGCTTGTAAGTGTATGTGGATGTGGAGGTCAGTGCAGAAGATGAGGGTCCTTCCCTGTTACTCTTTCCCCGTTTCTTTGAGAGTCTCTTACTCAACTTGGAGCTGCCATTTTTCAGTCAGTGTGGCTCACCAGCAAGTCACAATGACTGTCCTTTCTCTCCCTCTAGGACTGGCTTTACAGGTGTGACCCTGCCCAGCTTTTTTTATATGGGTGATAAAGACTGAACTCAGGTTCTCTCATTTGTGTGAGAAGTGCTCTTACCTGTTGAGCCATCTCCCCATCCCCTATTTATCTTTTTAAAAAAATATTATTTATTTATTTATTTGAAAGAGGGAGGGAGGGAGAAAGGCAGAGAGAATGGGCGCTCTAGGGCCTCTAGCCACTGCAAACGAACTCCAGACACATGTGCCACCTAGTGCATCTGGCTTATGTGGGTCCTGGGGAATTGAGCCTCCAACCAGAGTCCTTAGGCTTCACAGGCAAGCACTTATCTGCTAGGCCATTTCTCCAACCCAGAGCTGATTACTTTTGTAAGTTGGTTTTGTATTGTATCTTGCTGCTTTGCTGAGTGTGTTTATATGGGTCCTGGGGAATCAAACCTAGGTCCTTAGGCTTCACAGGCAAGTGCCTTAACCCCTAAGCAATCTCTCCAGTCACCCCCCATTTATCTTTTTTAAAAAAGAAATGATTTGTATATTTGTGTGTGCATGTGTGACTGTGTGTGTGAGCATGGGTGCCCATGTGCTGTGGTACATGTGGAGTCAGAGGCTAGCTTTTGGTTAGGTCTTCACCTTCAGCCCCATTTGAGGCAGTCCCATTGCTCTTACTACTTCGTTTGCAGGTCTCTGGGGAATGCTCCTTTCTCTACCTGCTTCTTGCTTGAAGCATACTGTGTTACAGAAAGAAGCCTTCCCCAGCACCTAGGTTTTCACGTGCGGCCCTGGGGATCCAAACGGGTACTCAGAGTTGTCTAGCAAGCACTTTATCCACTGAACCATTCCCCAGCTCCTATCTTTGTAATACAAGGTAGGGTTTCATTTTAGCTCAGGCTGACCTGGAATTCACTATGTAGTCTTAGGGTGCCCTTGAACTCTTGGTAGACAAAAATAGGGAGTTTTGCCAGGTGTGGTGGCACATGCCTTTAATCCCAGCACTTGGGAGGCAGAGGTAGGAGGATCACTGTGAGTTTGAGGCTACTCTGAGACTGCATAGTGAATTCTAGGTCAGCCTGGGCTAGAGTGAAATCCTACCTTGAAACCCCCTCACCCCCCCAAAAATCATAGTCTAAGAGTTACTCATATATTCACATAAAATATTCTCCTTCTAGGCTTACTGATATGCTGTGAAAGTCTCTTAGGGCATATGTAAGTTCTCATGTCTTAGAATCAGATTTTACATCACCTCTCTCATGCCCTACTTCACAGGGAGTTCTAGATTTTGTGAATGCTTCTTCTGTGTATTTCTTGAGAATTATAATATCCAAAATGTCTGTAGTGTGTAGAGGATTCCAAGATGTCTTGCTACCCAGTTTTGTAATTGCAAGTATAGTTTATGCAATGATAAACAAATAAGTGGAGAAGTGGAGCAATTTTGTAGAATAAACTCTAAGTATTTGTACAAAGTTGCTCTATTGAGCTATTTATATATCAGAAGACGGTTTTCATTTTAAAGCTGATTTTTAAATTATACTCTCCTGTGTGTTTTAAAAGAAAGGCTTCTTTTCTGTCTGTAAGAGGAGGTGAAAAAAAACTTTTATTCTTTTTTTGTTGTTTATTTGAGAGCAACAGACAGAGAGAGAAAGAGGCAGAGAGAGAGAGAGAGAGAGGGGGGGGGGGAATATGAATGAGCGTGCCAGGGCCTCCAGCCACTGCAAATGAACTCCAGATGCATGTGCCCCCTTGTGCATCTGGCTAACATGGATCCTGGAGAATCAAGCCTCAAACCTGGGTCCTTAGGCTTCACAGGCAAGCGCTTAACCGCAAAGCCACCTCTCCAGCCCATATTTTATTCTTAAGAATAAAATAAGAGTTCAAAGATTAATTTGCAGATTAGTAGTTGTGTCACGACATTAATAAATCTGTAAAGAACAAATCATGTAGGTTGGAGGGATGGCTTAGCAGTTAAGGCACTTGCCTGCAAAGCCAAAGGACCCAGGTTTAATTCCCCAGGACCCACATTAGCCAGATGCACAAGGTGGTGCATGCATCTGGAGTTTGTTCATAGTGACTAGAGACCCTGACACGCCCTCCCTCTCCTCGTCCCCCTCTTTCTCTGTCAAATAAATAAAATATTAAAAAAGAACAAGTCATATTTAACTGATGTTGTTGGAGAGGGAATTATCAAGAATTATCAAGAGGTAATTATCAGAAACCAGCTGGAAGTATAGTCTGATTATGGAATTGTGGAGTTTTAGACTTGGAACAAACTTGTGTTGGGAAAAGAATGGAGAGATGGCTGGGTCATTCAGCTACATTCTTGTGTACATTTTAGGGTCTTTCAGTGAAAGGTGTAAGGGGATAGGAAGACAGGAAGAAGAGAAGAGGAGGGAAGAAAAGTGAGTGCAGTCTCATGTAGGGTGATAAAATAGAAAATTACCTACAGAACTAAAATTAAGAATACAAATAAGCTCTTCCTGTCAGTGACTTATGAAAATGGTTCGCTAGTCTCTTGATCAAGAAAACTTCACAAAATCATGCAAAACAAGGGGTTCAAATCTTCATGTTCATTTTAAGAACACCCATGAAACTGCCCAGGACATCATATCTGAAAAGCCACCAAGCATCTGAAAGGTGTCAATTTAAAGAAGCAGCATGTGCCATTCTGGTGGTACAGTGGTGGAGTTGGTAGGTGTGCCCAGGCTAAACAGAGGATCTAGACACAGGGTCGGTGCCCCCAAAAGAGTGCTGAATGTCTGCTGTACGTGCTTAAGAATACAGAGAGTAATGCTGAACATAAGGCCTTAGGTGTGGACTCCCTGGTCATTGAGCACATCCAGGTGAACAGGATGCCCTCCCATGCGCTCTCCCTGCCACACTGAGATGATCCTCACTGAAAAGGAACAGGTTGTTCCTAAAGCAGAAGAGGTCGTTGCACAGAAGCAAAAGGTATCCCAGAAAAACTGAAGGCAAAAAACAAAAGTCACCTGTGTCACAGGAGTAAATTCAACATGAAAATAGATGGAAGTAAAAGTAAAAACAAAAAAAGAATACAGAACAGGGCTGGAGAGATGGCTTAGTGGTTAAGGCTCTTGTCTGCAAAGCTAAAGGACCTCGGTTCAGTGCCCCAGGAGCCACATAAGCCAGATGCATAAGGTGGCGCATGTGTCTGGAGTTTGATTGCAGTGGCTGGAAGCCCTGGTGCGCCTATTCTCTCTCTCGCTCTGCCTCTTTCCCTCTCTCAAACAAATAAATAAATAATAAAATTAAAAAGAAAGAATACAGCTTAAGCACTATATGTATATGTATGTGTATATATATGTATATACATTTATATTTGCAAGGAGAGAGAGAATGGGAATGGGCGTGCCAGGGTGTTTAGCCACAGCAAATGAACTCCAGATATGCACCACTTTTATCCACCTGGCTTTATGTAGGTATTGAACTCTGGTCGTTAAGCTTTGCAGGCAAGTGCCTTAACAGCTGAGCCATCTCTCCACCCTGCCTACCCCAAATTTTGTTTGTTTTGTGGCAAGCCCAACAGACTGGCCTTTTTTTTTTTTTTCCTTTCAAGGTAGGGTCTCTCTCTAGCGGAGGCTGACCTGGAATTCACTATGTAGTCTCAGGGTAGCCTCGAACTCATGGTGATCCTCCTACCTCGGTCTCCCAAGTGCTGGGATTAAAGGCATGTGCCACCATGACCCGCTGGCCTTGTTTTTTTTTTAATGATAGGGAGGGAGGGAGAGGAGAGATTGGCACTCCAGGGCCTCCAGCCACTGTAATTGAACTGCAGACACGTGCGCCACCTTGTGTGCATGCGTGACCTTGTGCACTTGCATCACCTTGTGCATCTGGCTTACATGGGACCTGGAGGTAGAACATGGAAACTCAGGCTTTCAAGGCAAGTGCCTTAACTGCTAAGCCATCTCTCCAGCCCTGATTTATTTATTCATTTATTTATTATTTGATGGGAGGGGGAGGGAGAGACAGGGAGAAGGAAAGAGAGAAAAAGAGAGAGAGAGAGAGAGAGAGAAAGAAAGAAAGAGGTGCCATCTTGTACATCTGGCTTACATGCATCATGTGGCATTGAAGCTAGGTCCTTTGGCTTTGCAGGTAAGTGCCTTAACCACTAAGCCATCTCTCCATCCCCTCCCCATTTTTTAGGTAGGGTCTCGTTATAGCCCAGGTTGACCTGGAATTCACTCTGTAGACACAGGGTGGCCTTGAACTCATGGTGATCTTCCTACTTCTGCCTCCCGAGTACTGGCATTAAAGGCATGCGCCACCATGCCCAGCTGAATGTTTTTTAACCTTGTCACACCACTGATTGAAGTAAATAGCATATGCTGCCATTTCACCCAAAAGTGGTGTTTTTACTCTGTCCCTTCTTGATGGCTCAATGGGTCATGAGCAGAAGGCACATTGAATGCTTGCCTTTAAAGGGAGACCTTCCCCCCCACCCCTGGGAGGTAGGGTCTCTCTCTAGCCTAGGCTGAGCTGGAATTCACTAGTCTCTGGCTGACCTTGAGTTTATGGTGATCCTCTCACCTCTGTCTCCTGAGGGCTGGGATTAGAGGTGTGTGCTACCACGCTCAGCCAAATTTTTTATTATTGTAAACATGCAAAAACAATATAGGTACAATTAGAGCTTGATATGAATGTATATACTGTGTTACAAATGTGTTCTCAAAAGATTTGTAATAAGGCAGTTTAAAAAAGTCCTGGCTGGAGAGATGGCTTAGCAGTTAAGCGCTTGCCTGTGAAGCCTAAGGACCCCAGTTCGAGGCTCGGTTCCCCAGGTCCCACGTTAGCCACATGCACAAGGGGGCGCACGCGTCTGGAGTTCGTTTGCAGAGGCTGGAAGCCCTGGCGCGCCCATTCTCTCTCTCCCCCTCTATCTGTCTTTCTCTCTGTGTCTGTTGCTCTCAAATAAATAAATAAATAAATAATTCTAAAATAAAATAAAAAGTAGTCCTCCTGAATGTGGTGGCGCATGCCTTTAGTCTGAGGTAGGAGGGTGGATGGGGGTTTGAGGCCAGTGGAGAACTACAGAGTGAGTTCCAGGTCACTGTATGCTAGAGTGATAACTGCCCCCACACTAAAAAAAAGAAAGAAAGAAAAGGAAAGATAACAAAAACACAAATACTACCACAGTACAACTTGTCTTTATTCATGTGCGTCTAGAAGTGAGGAATTTTTGCTCTGTTGGAGTTAATGTGTTTATTAATTTTCATAGACATTACATACCAGGAATGCTATTGTAACTACTCACGTTTTTATTTATTTATTTACTTGAGTTAAAGAGAGAGAGCAAGAGCATGATGTGTGTGCCAGGCCCTCTAGCTGCTGCAAAGCCCAGTCACTTGTGCCACCATGTGCATGTGGCTCACATGGGATCTGGGGATTTGAACCTGGGTCCTTATGCTTCATAGGCAAACGCTTTAACTGCTAAGCCATTTCTCCAGCCCAACTACTCTGATTTGAACATCAAATTTCTCCCTTGGGGATCTTCTTGACAATGAGGAGTGTGGTTATGGAGGGTGACTGTCACTCAATTTGCCAAAGCAGCACTCCTTTAATCTAAGTATGTTGAACATTTTTACAAGATTTTTGTTGGAAGAATGAGCTTCATGAGTAAAGTCAGCTTGAGGAATCGGTTCTTTGCATAGATTCTTCTTATAGGTCAAACTAGATACAACGATATTGGTTTTTTGCATGTCTTGTGTTGGCTCCCCATTCCTGTACAGTTGTTTTTGCTGAGATTCATGCTGAATAGCTTGAATTGTAATTTATTTTGTAGTGAAAGATTAAAAAGAGTAAATAAAATTCACCTCATGCTTAATTCTAAGTACATTAAAGGGTTTTTCTTTTCTTGTTTTTAAAGATTTTTATCTTTATTTATTTATTTATTGGAGATGACAGAGAGAGGGAGAGGGAGGGAGAGAGAGAGAGAGAGAGAGAATAGGTATGCCAGGGCCTCTAGCCACTGCAAAGAAACTCCAGATGCATGTGCCACCATGTGTATCTGGCTTACACGGGACCTGGAAAATCGAACCTGGGTCCTTAGGCTTCTCAGATCTGCAACTTAATTGCTAAGCCATCTCTGAAGCCCTAGGTTTTTTCTTTATATCACTCAGTAACACATTAGAGTTCAGTGAATACTCAGTTGTCAGACAAAAGCTTCATTTTTCTGAGTGACTCTTGTCTGTGCCTCTTAGACCATATTAATTTTATTGCTGATATTTCTGTTTGCAACTTTATGTTCTTTAAAGATTGCTTGTGCCGTAACTATGGTGCTTTATATTTTTCTTTTGAAATATATTAAGCCAGTGAGTTGGTTGTTTGTGGCCATACACACTAGAAGCATGTATGAGGCAGTTTTAATTGTACCATTCATGATTTTTTCATTTTTTTATTATTTAAAATTTAGCTTTTAGCCTCTTAACTTTTTAAGTTTTTATTTATTCATTTTCCCTTCAAGGTAGTGTCTCACCTGTAGCCCATGCTGACCTATAATTCACTATGTAATATCAGGGTGGCCTCGAACTCATGGCAGTCCTCCTACCCTTGCCTCCTGAGGGCTGGGACTAAACGGCATGTGCCACCATGCCCAGCATTTTTTTTTTTTTTTTTTAATGTACAGGGTTACTCTGGTCCAGGCTGACCTGGAATTAACTATGTAGTCTCAGGGTGGCCTTGAACTCACCATGGTCCTCTGACCTCTCCTTCCTGAGTGCTGGGATTAAAGGCGTGTGCCACCACACCTGGCTATGCCTAGCTTTTTAAATAAAATATTTTATTTATTTGAGAGGGAGAGAGAATGGGTGCGCCAGGGCCTGTAGCTACTGCAAATGAACTCCAGATGCATGTGCCACCTTTTGCATCTGGTTTATGTGGGTACTAGGGAATTGAACCTGGGTCCTTGGGCTTCACAGGCAAGCAAGTGCCTTAACTGCTAAGCCATCTCTCCAGCCTTCTTTTATTTATTAAGTAGAAGCCTTGTATGGACACATCACGTGTTGGTACCCTTCCTGTCCTCCCTACCCCCATTGCACTGAGGCCCCTCCTCCGTGGGTGCTTCTTATTCACTGGGGGCATGTAGTTACGAGCTGTGAGAGTAGCAGTCATTTGTGGGGGGGGGGTGCCTCTGGATATTCCCTCCCATCCTGTGCCTCTTACAGTCTTTCCACCCCCTCTTCCACAGCGTTCCCTGAGCCCTGGTGAGCATGTTACAAGTCTCCTTTAGTGTTGAGCTCTCAGCAATGTCTGGAATTCTGCTTTGATACGTTTTTAATGTGTCCTCGGTCTCTGTTGTCATTACCCTGGTGCAGGTTGTTAGGCTTGCCTTGAGAGCTGGCCTCTTGGTCATTTTGCCAGTTCCTCTCTGGTTTCACCTGGGTCCTGACTGATGTGGGATGGGTGGTTCACCGCATGCTAGGGAAAGATTTTGATTGTTTTTGCTGCCTTCTTATTGCACCCCTGGAGTTCTAGCATGGTTTTGATTGGAAATCCTGTCAAGGAGCTTCTTGGTGCTGGATGAGTCAGTGAAATTTTATTGACTTCAGCTTACTCATTTGTTAAATAGAAATGATAATAAAGAGGAGAGAATTGATGATTTTCCCCAAACAACTCTCAACAAGTTCAGTGACTAGATTTTCAGACATTTTCTCTGGGATTCTTTTTGTTTTTTTTTGAGTTAGGGTCTCACTCTAGCTCAGGCTGACCTGGAATTCACTATGGAGTCTCAGGGTAGCCTCGAACTCATGGCTACCTCTGCCTCCCGAGTGCTGGGATTAAAGGCGTGCGCCACCACGCCTGGCTTAGAATTTTTTTTTTTTTTTTTTTTTGGCACTCCATTTCTTTTTGGAGCCATGAACTTTCTAGAGAATATATCATAAGCTCTGAATCTTTTCCTTGGAAAAACATAATTTTCCCATGTGTACAGGATTTCATATAATAATCTAAGTGGTTTATAGACTTCTGTAGACCATGTGTGGATTTCCCACGTGGAAGTTTAAGAGGTGACCTGGAATATTAGTCTTCAGTCTGGTTGATTTTGCCCGGGGGATGACACTTGGGGGTGGTGGCGTGAAGGCGCTGCTGGGGCTTAGTGGACAGAAGCCAGGACACTGCTGAACATCTTACCAATGTATGTAGAACATCCTGATCCCGATGATAGCAGGGAATTTTGGGGAAAACAATCTCTAAACGAGATGAGTTAGATTTCTTTGAACAAAGTACCATTATTTACTGAGCTGTGTGATACTTGAGTAGTAATCACGGCCGTCCATCCCTCTGCTTGTTCTTCATATAATTCTGTATGAGTTCTCTTTCATTCTTTGTTGCTTCTCAAATGTCTTTGCAGGTGTAGTCACTTTGCCTCTCTGACGGTGAAGTGAGTTTCTTTATTTTTATTTATCTGAGAGCGACAGACACAGAAAGAGGCAGAGCGAGAAAGAGCGCGTGTGCATCAGGGCTTCCAGCCACTGCAGATGAACTCCAGATGCATGCGCCCCTTGTGCATCTGGCCTTACAGGCGAGCTCTCACCTGCTAAGCCATCTCTCCAGCTCCTGACATGAATTTCTTGAAGACAACAAGTAGTTGTCTAGCCCATTCAGCTAAGATAGCTTTTAGTCCATTCAGCCAGTATTTCTTTTAACTAAAGAGCTCAGACCATTTATAATTCAGGGTGTTCTTGAAAGACACGTACTAATTTTCCCCTTCATCTTAGAGGCTTGCTGGGTCATTGAGTTAGTGCTGTTTGATACTTTCCAATTCTGACTTGCTTTTCCTGTAGTGAGCCTTATTCTTTCCTGAGCTTTCATATTTGCATGCATCTCCTTTTCTGTGTGTGACATTCCTGGAGCATCTGCTGCAGTGGTGTCCCGATTGTATGGAAGGTCTTTGTTTCTTCTCAGATTCAGGAGCTGACATTACTGGTGCAGTGATCTTGGTTTGCAGCTGTTTTGTCTTGGGGATTGAGGGACAGCAGCACTCTGGCAAGAGTGCCGTGGCTCAGACCTGGTGGTCCTCATCTGCAGGCTCCTGCCTTCCTGCCTGCCTTGGTCATGCCTGTTTGGGGTTCTGAATTCCTCTTGTACTCTCGGATGCTCATTTCTTTTTTTCTTTTTCTTTTTTTTTTGTATATATTCAGAGGTAACTATTTGGCTTTTATTTCAGTTAGCACACACAAATGGAGACAGTCTAGAAAGAGAAAAAGCTGTTTAAATTGTTTTCATTATAACTCTACAAAAGTCTGAATTAAATGCACATCTTATAAAATGATAGCCTATGACCACAAAGGAAAACTAATCAAACCAACAGTATTTGGTATTTTTGAAGTTTCCATTAACTTCATTTTAACAATTCTCTTCCCAAATAGAGGCTGAAAAGGAGCAAGCCATCTTCTAAACTCTGTGGTTGTACTAATTAGGTTGAAATTGTGAATATCTTTCTTTCCAGTTCAGCTGTTTCCTCATGCATCCTCATATGATGCTCCTCCAGTTACTTTGTTTAATTGTGATTACGTGAGCATAGGTAGCATCTTTTTTTCTTGAACTTTATTCCAGTCTTCAGTTACTTCTTAAACATTGATTTATTTATTTGAGAGATTGAGAAGCAGAAGCAGATATATAGAGAGAATGGGCACACCAGGGCCTCTAGCCACCACAAACAAACTCCAGACACGTGTGCCGCCTTGTGCATCTGCCTTTACATAGGTATTGGGGAATTGAACCTGGGTCCTTAGGTTTTGTGAGCAAGTGCCTTAACCACTGGGCAATCTCTCCAGTCCTTTACTTACTTTAAAAAATTTATTGGGACTGGAGAGATGGCTTAGTGGAGAGATGGCTTAGTGGTTAAGGTGCTTGCCCGCGAAGCCCAAGGATCAAAGTTTGATTTCTCTGGACCCATGTAAACCAGATGCCCAAAGTGTTGCATGCATCTGGAGTTTGTTTGCAGTGGCTAGAGGCCCTGGTGTGCCCATTCTCTCTATCTGCCTCCTCCTCTCAAATAAATAAGATATTTAAAAATATTTCATTTACTTACTTGAGAGTGTGTGAGAGAGAAAAAGGTGTGCGCACACATGTGTACACACACACACACACACACACACACACACACACAATGAATATGGGCGTGCCAGGGCCTCCAACCAGTGTAAATGAATTCTAGACTCATGAACCTCCTTGTGCATCTGCCTTTATGTACATACTGAGGAATCAGATGTGGTCCTAAGGCTTTGCAGGCAAGTGCCTTAACTCTGCTAAGCCATATCTCCACCCCTCAATTACTTTAAAAAATTTTTAAATATTTTTATTCATTTATTTATTAGAGAGGCGCGCATTGGGGGGAAAGAATGGGTGCACCAGGGCCACCTCTAGCCACTGCAAATGAGCTCCAGACGCATTTGCCACCATGTGCATCTGGCTTATGTGGGACCTGGAGAATCACAAACTGGGGTCCTATCTCTCCAGCCCTTAAAAATCTTTTAAGAAATTTTTATTTATTTGAGAGAGAGATGAGGGGAGAGAGGGAGAGAATGGGTGTACCAGGGCCGCCAGCCACAGCAAAGGAACTCCAGATGCATGCACCAATTTAGGGGTACATCTGGCTTAGGCGGGTCTAGGGAAATTGAATCTGGGTCCTTTGGCTTTATAGGCAAGTGCCTTAACTGCTAAGCCATCTCTCCAGCCCTCAGTTACTTTTTATTTGTACTGCTTTAACATCCTCGTTTTTCTGCATTATTTTGAATTGTGCTGTGGCACATTTTTCCTTTATAATCATTCTTCTTTTCAGTGAGGTTTCTTCAATCTCCAGTTTCTTTAGTTCTCCCTCATCACTTTCAGTTTGTCCTTTAAGTTAGGCTTGGTTTTACAATACTGGTTAATTTTCTCGTCTTACTCAAGTCCCTTTATTTTGATATAACTACATGTCCAGCTGACATGAAGGCAGGAGCATATGAGAGCCTGTGTGGATGTCATAATTCTCCATCACTTCCAGGAAATTATAATCTTCTGGATTGTGTCTTTAAATTTTTGTATTCTGGAAAATCCATGGTTTTTGTTTGAATTCTATTATACTTCTTTCAATAGATCTGTTAATGTCTCAGCTCATTCAGTGCTTGGTTTTCTCTGAAATATGTATTTTCTTTTGGGAATTTCTCTCTTGTAGCAACAAACAAATGTTTTATGGGCAGGTTGGTTATCAATAGTCCAAGAGGTCTCTTTAGCCTGTGCACCTAGGAGTAGTGCACATCCAAGTTGTGGGGTTTCACGTTAGTGAGAGAGGAGGAGAAGAAAACAGCCCTGAGGCCCCCCCCCCCCCCATGTGTATGAAGAAATCTTTAGATTTCCTTTAGACTCGGTAGATTTTGGGAAAGTTTCCTTCACTGACAGATGAGCCTGGGTGTTCGCCAAGCCTCTTCAGAGAGTACAGAAGGTTTTCTCAGTAGTATATTCTGAGACAGAAGGATCTTGGTTAGAAACCTTTAAGGAGTAAAGACGGGACTGGAGTGCAACGAGAGAGTAGAGTAGTCCGACTGTTATATATATAGCAGCGAGAATTTGTTTAAGAATTTTCAGTAAGGAGGTGACCTGGAAACACCAGCATGGTAACTTTCTGGCTCCCCTACGAAGCATGAGCTTTTGAGGATGTGCTCCAAAGGGTGGACGTCATTGTTTTGCAGGTCCCACGAACAGGACTTGATGACTGACTTTAAATGTTGAAAGGGAATTACCAAGCATCCTTCTCAGTTTTCTGGGAAGATTAAGAGAGAGGAGTGAAGAATAATGGAGTGGGCAAAAATTCAGAGACTGTTCATGGTTTAGTTTTAGATCTCTTAAATTTTGATGCCTTTCATAATACTCATGTGTGAATTTTAAGTAGACCATTGTATATATGGACTGTATTCTGAAGAACTTATTCTGGGTGTGGTTTTTTTTTAAAAAAAATATTTTCTTTATTTATTTGAGAGAGGGGAAGAGAGAGGAAGAGGCAGATAGAGAGAATAGGCATGCCAGGGCCTCCAGCCACTGCAAACAAACTCCAGATACATGTACCACCTTGTGCATCTGGCTTACATGAGTCTTGGGGAACTGAACTTAAGTCCTTAGCTTCTTGGGAAAGTGCCCTCCCTCTTGAATAATCCAGCCCTGGGTGTTGTTTTTTTAAAAATATTTTATTTATCTATTTGGAGGGATGGAGGGAGGAAACACCAGAGTGCATGCCAGGGCTTCCAGCCCCTGCAAATGAACTCTGGATTCTTGTACCTTGGGGGAGTCAACCCGGGTCATTGGGCATTGCAGGCAAATTCATTAATTGCTGAGACAGCTCTGTGTTTTTATTGTTTGGAAGTCTTTAAAGCTTTGAGCATTGGGAGAGAACTATATAGAATTTAAAAAAGAGAAATTAAGCTGGACTGGTGGTGCACGCCTTTAATCCCAGCATTTGGAGGCAGAGATAAGAGTTGGAGGCCACCCTGAGACTACATAGTGAATTCCAGGTCAGCCTGGGCTAGAGCAAGACCTTACCTGGAGGGGCGGGGAGGAGGTCCAGACCTGAGCTCTGCTATTTAGAGGTTGGATAGAGAAGGAAACAAAGTAGACAGGTGTGACCAGTAAGATAAGATTTTAAAAGAAATTGGTACAAAAGAACTGAAAGAAAATAATATCTATTATAAATATTTTTTTTCTTAAATTTTTAAAGGTGTATGCCACCATGCCTGACTGTTTTTTTTTTTTTTGTTTGAGGTAAAGTTGACCTGCAATTCATTATGTAGTACCAGGTTGGCTTTCAACTCACCACTATCCTCCTACCTCTCCCTCAGGAGTGCTGGGATTAAAGGTTCGCTCCACCACACATGGCTGGCTCCATGCTTGCGTTTTGATGGGAAGAGCTACCAAGTTACTTAGCGCAGATACAGGGATGGGAGAAGAAGTTTTTGCTCTATTTGCAGTGTTGCCATACTGATCACGGCAAGAGCTAGATTTGTCTGGTATGAAAAATGAACTGCAGGTAGAAAATTAAAATTACTCTCCGAGAAGCCTGAGTTTACTTTTAATCACTCTTTGATTACCTTGAAGGTAATTTGATGGCTGCTGGGGTATTTGCAGTCTAAGCGGTTGTGATTTTCTTTTGTTGTTGTTGTCTCCCTTTCCTTCCATCCAAGATCAGTATTTGAGTGTTGAAAGGATTTTGTTGATGCAGAATGATGGATGGTGCGGTGGAAAAAAGACATGACTCATGAAGTGAAAGTCAGAAACAGAGGGTGGAGTTTTGTGTGCCTGCAGAGGGTCAGGCTTTGAGAAGAGGCCTCTTCCTGGCAGCAGGCAGGAGAGAGCGGGCGGTAATGTGTATAGGCATGTGAATTTGGTCATTCAAGGCTTCCATTTTCTCACTGTAGGCAGTCTTCTAAGAGAAGGATGTATGTTTCGTAGGACTGTCTGTGAGAGATTTGACATGGATAGAGAAGTATATGATTTTATCTTCCCAACAATGGGACACTGAGCTGGCTACTAACCAGAGAAAAAGTCTTCACTATATGGGAGCTGTTACCACTGTGTGGTGGCACACACCTTCAGTCCCACAGTGAGATAGGAGGATGGCTGTGAGTTTGAGGCCAGCCTGAGACTACATAGTAAATTCCAGGTCAGCCTGTGCTAGAGTGAGATCCTTCCATGAATCCACGCCCCCCACCAAAAAAAAAAAAAAAAAAAAAAATTAAAGAGATTTACCAACACAGTGTGTGTTGTTAGAAAGTTAGAAAATGACACTTGGAAGATGGCTTAGTGGTTAAGGTGCTTGCCAGCAAAGCCAAAGGACCCAGGTTTGAGTAAGCCAGATGCACAAGGTGGAGTTTGCAGTGGCTGGAGGCCCTGGGGTACCCATTCTTTTTCTCTCAAATAAATAAAAAGAATATTAAAAAAAGAAAGTTAGAAAGTGATGCTAATTGAGATGTTCTGGAGGCTGCCGCTCTCACTGTACTGGAGCCAGTTAAACATTGTTTTTCCCATGAAATTGGTGGTTAAAAAGGTTGTACACAAGAGAGTTACCATATGACCTTCTTATAACAACCGTAACAAAAACATGAACTCACAAATTGGTCTGCTTTATACAAGAACTTACCGAAGTGCTGGACATTGCAGTCATTCCTCAGCGTCTGTGAGAGACTGGTTCCAGGAGCCGCTGTGGACACCACACTCTGCAGAGGTTGGAGTCTCCACATAAAATGGCTTAGTGTATGCACGTCTAACTCCAACATGCTCTGGCTTATTTCATAGCATCTCTAGATGCTATGTATATGCCATATACCTAGTCCTTGAGCTATTGGTTAGGGAATAATGATTTTTAAAAGTCTGTGCATATGTAGTACAGAAGCAAAAACTAAATAAATTGTTGCTCCTTATTTGGTTGAACCTACAGATGTGGAGCCAGTATACAGGGATGACTGACCATACTCTGTTTTAGCAGAATGCATAAAGAATAACAATTAACTGCATTTAATTTAAACTAATAAAGATCAAGCCATACAAAATGGTGGATTAATAATAATTTTATCTTCTCCCAAACAAAATACTAAGTTTACCACTGACCAGAGACTTACTGATCATTCAGTGAAGGAGAAATGTTAACATTTACTAAAAAGCGTGAATGGGTTTTGAGAACACCGTGCTGTTAGGAACTGATGCTGTTGAGATATCTATCCCACATAGTATAAAAACAGCCTTCCGCTTGGACAGTTAAACATAAATAAATACAGCAGCAAGGTTAGATGGTTAAAGGTTTATTGCATTGTTTATTTTACCTCTTTTGTTTTTTTGTTAGAAACTCCTTTTAGAGTTTTTTCATTGTCCTAACTTGTCCTGTTTAATTACTATGTGGTAGGATTGTGTTTATGGAGGGCACCACCTGCTGGTTGTCAGAGGTACCAGTCATGGGCAGGCTGCTTGCTGCAGTTTCCAGACTTCATAACTTTCCAAGTTTTTCCTAATGCTGCTTCAAATGTGAAGTCCCAGGAGGAAAAAAAAAAAAAAGGAGCTTTAAATAAACATGGCTAATTATGGATTCTAGTAGTGGCTAGATTTGATTTCTGTGACTGTGAACTTAATGTCACATTGTGACTCTTTAAGGAAAATGATGAAGATAAGATGTGTGGTTCTTGTTTCCAACTAGGTCATTTGAAAAAACTATTGCTGAAGCTTTTCTTGCTCTTTCTCCTGGTTCCCTCCAGTGCTCTGTTGTTTCATCCAGTGAAATGATTGTAGATACCTTTTGAGCAAAGAATGATGAGTTAATTGACTTTTGTTTTTCTTCCTTGCACTGTTAGTGTGATTTAAAATACATGTTTCCTTTAAATAACCTTTTTTTAAAGAAAGTTTTTTAAAAAAAGTTTGTTTTTAATTTACTTATTAGAGACAGAGAAAGAGGGAGGGAGGGCCTCTAGCCACTGCAAACAAACTCCAGATGCATGTGCCCTCATGTGCATCTGACTTACTTGGGACTTGGAGAATCGACTCTGGGTCCTTAGGCTTCGCAAACATATGCCTTTACTGCTAAGCCATCTCTCCAGTCCTTAAATAATTTTTTGAACTTATACAAAGAAATGCTTAAGAGCATTTATTGTTCATACTGGACATAAACTAAATTACATACGTGTACTTTTTGAATGTAATAATTTTCTGAAAGTTTTTTTAAAAAAATTTTCATTTATTTATTTGCAAGGAAAGAGAGAAAGAGATTGAGTGAGTAAGCAAGAGAGAATGGGTGCGCCAGGGCTTCTTGCCATTAAAGATGAACTCCAGGTGCATGTACCACTTTGTGCACCTGGCTTTATGTAGGTACTGGAGGATCGAGCCCTTTTGCAAGCAAGTTCCTTTAACTGGCAAGCCACCTATCTCCCCAGACCTGAAAGTTTCTTCTCATGTTTTGTATTTTCAAGGTAGGGGTCTCTGTAGACCAGGCTGACCTGGAACTCGCTGGTCTTGAACTCACATTGATCCTCTGTACCTCTGCCTCTGGCCAGAGTGATAGGATTAAAGGTGTGGGGCACGTGGTCCACCTTCTTTTTATTTTCTTGTAATTTGAAGTTTATTCCCATCATTCTCCAGAACCTTTTTTTTCCCTTGAATATCATCCAACCATATTCAAGGAAATATTTGCTGAAGTTATTTTGTATGTTTTCAGCAAAGTAATGTCACTCCTCCATCTTCAAACATAACAAATCCCCCTTATGTTTTTATAAGCTTACCTCATTGACTTTTCCTTTGTGGTTTTCCCAGACCATCTATCCCTCTTCCTCTTCAATATAATTAACTCCTCAAGGCTTAGTCTTGATATCTCAGCTTATCCTATACATTTTTTTTTTCTTTTTAAAACTCCCCCCCACCGTGTGTGTGTGTGTGTGTGTGTGTGTGTGTGTGTGTGTGTGTGTATCTTTCTTCCTTTGCCTCCTGAGTATTGGTAATAGAGGTGTGTGCCAATATTCTTGAGCTTTACATTTTCTTTACTAATCTTTTTTTAAAAATAGGATTTTTTTTTTTTTTTTTTTTTTTTGCAAGCAGAGAGAGAAGAGATAGAGAGAATGGGCATGCCAGGGCCTCTAGCCACTGCACTTTAACTCCAGATGCATGTGCCATCTTGTGCATCTGGCTTTACATGGGCACTGGGGAATCAAACTTAGGTCGTTAAGTTTTGCAGGCAAGTGCCTTAACTACTAAGCCTTTTTATTAACCTTTAAATTTTTTTTTTTTTTTTTTTTGAGGTAGAATCTTACTCTAGTCCAGGCTGACCTGGAATTCACTGTGTAGTTCCAGGCTGGCCTCAAACACTCAGTGATCCTCCTACCTCTGCGTCCTGAGTGCTGGGCTTAAAGGAATGCGCCACCATGCTCAGTGGATCTGTTTCTTATATTGTAGTCACTGATTGTGTTAACTCCTCATTATTATTATTATTTTTTTTGGTTTTTCGAGGTAGGGTCTCACTCTAGCTCAGGCTGACCTGGAATTCACTATGTAGTCTCAGGGTGGCTTGGAACTCACAGTGATCCTCCTACCTCTGCCTCCCAAGTGCTGGAATTAAAGGCGTGCGCCACCACGCCCGGCTTTCTCATTACTTCTTACCTACGGTTTTAGAGCAGTTTCCTAGCTGGTTATACTGTATTTGGTTTCTCCCGCTGTCTAGTCTGCATTGCTTGTTATAACCACACTGTTTTTTTAAAATTTTTTTTGTTTGTGTTTTTGAGGAAGGGTCTCACACTGATCCAGGCTGACCTGGAATTCACTATGTTGCCTCAGGGTGGCCTTGAATTCTTGGTGATCCTCTTACCTCTGCCTTCCAAGTGCTGGGATTAAATGTGTGCGCCACCATGCCTGGCTTATAACTACACTTTTAAAACATAGTTCTGGCCATTCATTCAGCAAGTATTTCTGGAGTACCTACTATTGTGGTAGCATTAAGTGACACATCATCCCTGTCATAAGATGTTTACAGTCTAGTGGAAGAAACAGACATGGACATATTTGTGGTAGGCTCAGAGTGTGACTAGCTACTAGGGGAAGGAGCCCTCTGCCACACTGAGGTCAGGAAAAGTGAAAATGTACACTTGAGACTTTGGAGTCCATGGAATTTGTTTAGTAGGCAGGAGTCAGTAAATATGGCTTGCTCTGTGGAGGGAGCTTATGTGTATTTGCGGAAGTGTTTCAAACCTTAACTTGGGCAGGTAAGATGCAGGTGCAAGCTGAGTACCTGCCCTTTGTTGGCTTTCTTGTCTTTTCTGCGTTAGCCCCCCGACCTCGGTCCACCTTTTCTTTCAGTGACAGATTCTGAGCTGTTTCATCTTGTTCTGTATATCCCTACCCCTCGTCCCCACCCATCTGTGGAAATGCACTTTCTTCAGATCTTATTTGTTCCAGAGTCCTTGTTTCTATGAGATGATTTCAGAGTGACTATCACTTAATTATTTATGGAAAATTCTGTTTCTCTTGGTAGATTTTGCGATCCATCTTTCTTATTTCTCCGAAGTTATCAGTAAAGTTTGAATATATGGATGAATACATTCCACAGTGTCTGTGTCTGTTAGAATAGCATTTGTCTCTTGAGGCAAGGTGGAGACTTTCTCTCACTCCATGCTTTTGTGGAAATTGGGAAGCTTGTTATATTTATGTATGTAACCCTAGAATCATGTGTCCTAGGCCTTTTGTGAAAATGTTTGCTTGAAGAAATGCAGTTAGGAGCTTTTGGTTTTTAGGCAATAGTACTTTTCTTAACCTGATATGATGAAATTATTGTCTCCTATCCTAAAGGCTTTTACATTTTGCTTCAGTAGTTGGATTATTATAATCTACCTGAAATTCATTTTGTGTATATATGAGACATAGATACATTTTTTCTTTCCTGTCACTGTTGTCATGTAGTTTCATGTTTGTATTAGTCTGTTTCTGGGCTATTTCTTGGGTTCCTTTGGATCTTTATTCTGTGCCAGTACTGCACTAGATAACTTCAGCTTTGCTTTATATTGTTTTAATATCTGACAGAACCAAGTCCAGTCATTATTATTGTTTTCATATTAAACTTGTAGTTTTATTCAGGTTTGATTTAACAAATGTGTCGGGGAGAACCCGCAGGAGAAGATGAAGTCCATGGGGGCAGGGCCCTCCCAGGTGCCTGAGGAGGGAGCAGGTCCCTTCTCCTCTCCTCCTCTTGCTTCCCCTAAAAGGGTTTGGGAACAGACACAGTACAGGCAGGGAAGGGCACTGGTCCCCAGTCTGTACAAGCGGTGCCTGGAGGTGAGTGATGGAGAACAGAGACTAGACTAGGGACAAGTGGGAGAAAGGGGACAAGGTCCATTTGCCAGAATCCACAGCTTTCTGATTCCAAATTGAATAAAAACAAAACACAACAACACCCCAAACCACAAGCAGCACCCACCCTCTTCCCCCACCTGGGCTGTAGTGCAAGGGAAGAGGAGGGCAGCTCCACCAAGGCCATGGCTCCCTCTCTCCTGGCCAAGGGAGCTAGTTGAAGGGCTGGAGCTCCTCGACAGTTTTCGGGAGGGGTGTATGGAAAACCAAAATAAAACTTAAATTGTATAGAGCCCAGCCAAGGGCCATCCAGAGCAAAACCAGGCTGGGGGAGGGACCTCTGCAGGCCCAGATCACTGCTGCCTCCGCCACCACTGCCACCACCCTGGGAGCCAGTTATTTTGCCATTGCCTTGACTGCAACAGCTGCCTCCTCTGTCATGGCAGACAGCACGGTGATCAGAGTCTCTTCTGCACAGTCACACTCTGCTCGGTCTCCTTGCCGAGGTGGCCCTCAGCCAGACGAAGGTCCTCTCGCACTTCCCCACTGTCCTGAAGCAGTGACAGGTACCCGTCCTGGATGGCAGTCAGCTGGAAGTCAGTCCTTTTGATGTTGGGGACATCCATATTATGAGCTGATGGGCAGATATCCTCATATTTCTTCCCTGTAAAGATGTCAATACCAACCACGTGAACCTTGGTGTGGCCGTGCTTGCCAGTCTTCGAAGTAGACATTTCGATGATCGTACATGGCCAGCCTTTGACCACCACAAAGCCGCTCTTCCGTAATGCTGAGCACTGTGTTGGGAAGGTGGCCGAGGCCCCTGCAACTCCTGTCTCGAAGTCCCAGTCATCTGCCATTTTAAGAGGCTTCGATTCCAACTTGCGCGAACACACTGACTCGACTGTCTGCTCGCCGTGAGCTCATCCGCTGCCCCCGGACCTGCTGCCACACTGCCTCTACCCCAGTCATTTTTTCTGCTTTAATATCTTGCAATTTTGGCCTTTTATATTAACTTCTATTAATATATGTGATTACCCCTCTGCTGACTTGATATTGTCTGATTTATTTCTTATACATAACAAGCATAAAATTATATAATGTCCTCTCTCACATTCTTTAAAAATTTTTTTTTGTTAATTTTAATTTATTTATTTGACACAGAGTGAGAAAAAGAGAGAGAAAGAGAGAGAGAAAATGGGTGCACCAGGGCCTCTAGCCACTGCAAATGAACTCCAGATGCATGTGCTACCTTGCGCTTTTGGCTTTACATGGGTACTGGGGAATCAAACCTGGGATGAAAGCTGTGTATCACCGTGCCTGGCTTATTCTGTCTTTTAATTGAGCTATTACTCTTCTCTGGGTCATCTTAAAGTACTGTGTGCCAAACAGTGTTTTCGATGCTCTATGCATATGTACATACATATGGTTGGCAATTTTTGTTTGACTAATTTGTGCTTATGTTACCCATTCATTTTCCTTTTGGTTTTCCCAAGGTAGGCTTTCACTGTAGTCTGGACTGACCAGGAGAGTTCACTATGTAGTCTCAGGGTGGCCTTGAACTCAGAGCAATCCTCCTACCTCAGCCTCCTGAGTGCTGGGATTAAAGATGTGTGCCACCATGCCCAGCTAGTTTATTTATTTTTTTCGAGGTAGAGTCTCATTCTGGCCCAGGCTGACCTGGCACTCACTCTGTAGTCCCAGGCTGGCCTCAAACTCATGGTATTCTTCCTATCTGTGCTGCCCAAGTGCTGAGATGAAAAGCAAATGCTACCATGCCCGGCCTCATGATCTTTTTTTAATAAATAATTTTATTTATTTATTTGTAAACAGAGAGACAAAGAAAGAAGGAAAGAAAGAAAAAAAGGTAGGTAGGTCACACCAGGGCCTATTGCCACTGCAAAAGAACCCCAAATGTGTGTGCCACTTTGTGCATCTGGCTTTATATGTCTAGTGGGGAATTGAACCCCGGCCAGTTGACTTTGTAAGCAAGGGCCTTCACTGCTGAGCCATTTCTCCAGCCCCATCATCTCTTTGATTGCTATAATATCTGAAGAACTCCGGTGTTGTTTCTGATGTCTGGAATTTCTCTTGGGTCTAACTCATAATGTTGTGCTCCATCAGGTGCTTGGTTCTGTTCATAGAAACTTCATACCTAGATGTCTTTGCCTCAGATGAAGATGCTCTTGTCTAGGCTGTGCTTGGGTTTATGTACATCAGGGGCTTGGGATGACTAACAATTGTGTTACTAGTTTTTTTTCTTTTTTCACAATTTTTATTAACATTTTCCATAATTATAAAAAATATCCCTTGGTAATACCTCCCCCCCCCGCACTTTCCCCTTTGTGTGTTACTAGTTTTATATTTTCAAGTTCGTAGGATTGTGGAAGTCGTGGGAATCCCAGCAAATGTACAGCCATGGCCAAAGCTCATTAGCTGTCCCTGCTCTGTAACCATTATTACTTTGTTGGTTGTAGGTTCTTTGGTCTCAGTAGGGGTCCGGTTGGGAGAAAAGGGTACTCTGGTTGTATCTTTTTCTTTTGGGGATGGGATAGAGTTCCATTTTAATCTCAGGAGAGATGTTTGACTCTTAGCTTCACAGGTTCATATACTCTGTCACATTTGTCTTATGAGTCCCCCAGAATGGAATCCTATTTTTGTCAGGATTGGCAAAAAACTTTCAGAGCCCAAGTAGATATGGTGCTCTAGTATGTCATTTACTTTTCTGGGTTCTTACTCTTCTTAAGTTTTTGTTTGAGTAATTTATGGTACTTTAAAAATGTTTGTTTTAGTTATTTGTTTTAGTTATTTTTTTCTGTGTGTGTGTGTGCGTGCGTGTGTGTGTGTGTTGTTGGAGTGCTAGTGTAAATAACACACCTTGCTGCTAATGGAAATGAAAAAGTAAGTTTGTTTTTCTGAAAAATAATTTTGGGAAATGTTCAGTAGAGTGATTTTTTTTTTTTTTTTTTTTTTTTGATTTTTTGAATTTTTTTTTGAGGTAGGGTCTCGCTCTAGCCCAGGCTGACCTGGAATTCACTATGGAGTCTCAGGGTGGCCTCGAACTCTCGGCGATCCTCCTACCTCTGCCTCCCAAGTGCTGGGATTAAAGGCGTGCGCCACCACGCCCAGCTAGAGTGATTTTTGTTAAAGTGAATTACTGTAAATTAGGAGGCTGTTACAAATTGTTGGGGGAGCAGGTTATTATTATACATTTTGCTTAATAATTTTAATTATTTTAATAATTTTCTTGCCTTAGGGGTAACAATATTTCCATCATGGCTCATTCAAAGACAAGGACCAATGATGGGAAGATTACTTACCCTCCTGGTGTCAAGGAAATCTCAGATAAAATATCTAAAGAGGAGATGGTGAGACGATTAAAGGTGAGTAAAACTTTCTTTGGACATCTGATTAGTGTGGGGATTTCCTGTGGAAATCAGGTAGGGCTGGGTGTCTTGTGGGGGTGGGGGAGCCCTAAATGGCCGAGAAAAGGCCTAAGGGAATTGGGTAAGTGAGGACCACTAGGGATCCCTTTGCTATTGCTGCTGGGAGAGAAACTGGAGAGGCGAGGCTTCCTTTTCCAGGCCCCGTTCTCGAGTGGAGAGCAGAAGCCCGCATGCTCCCACTCGGGTGTGTGCACGTCGATGTGCCACTCTGCACCGCGCCCTCCGTCCCATCAAAGGACTTGCCTGCTCTTTCTCCCTGGGCTCTGACAGTGCAGTGACCAAACAAGATTGATGGTGAACTGCCGTAGATGAGGCAGTCACTGTATGACAAGGTCTCTTTAAATGGGCTTGAATGGTGTTTCACCTGGTCCTTCCAGGCAGCAGTGGTCCTGAGATGTTTAAACTAGCATCGTGGGCAAGGCGCATATTAAGCTGATTATCAGTTGGCGTTTTTTCATGTATGACTTTTCTATTTAGACATTTATCTTGCTTGATATTTTGTTATATTGTTCATTTCTTTAATCTGATTTATAGATACATTCATTATATTAATAATATTATATTATATTAATACATCCTATAATACGTTAACATGTATACATTGTACAATATTTAATATGCTATTCTTTAAAGAATTGATGCTGAAGAACTTTTTCTAGTCATTTCAGACTCCAGAGCTTTAAAACAAATGCTATTTTATATTGCTGTGTGGTATATTTTTTATGAAGTTTAAAGGATGCTAATTATTATTGTAAACTTATTTAGGATCTGGATATTATTAGAATGTTAGATGTCAAATGTTTATTTATTTGAGAGAGAGGTGGGGAGAGACAGAGGGAAAGAGGCAGATAGAATAAGAGAATGGGTGCACCAGGGCCTTCAGCTACTGTAAACAAACTCCAGACTCATGTGCGACTTTGTGCATCTGTCTTACATTGGGCAATAGGCAGTTGAACCTGGGTCCTTTTTTTGTTTGTTTATTTATTTGAGACAGAGAGAGGTAGTGTGTGAGAATGGGCATGCCAAGGCCTCTAGCCAATGCAAATGAACTCCAGACACATATGCCACCATGTATATCTGGCTTACATGGGACTTGGACAATCGAACCTGGGTCTTTAGGGCTTCACAGGCATGCACCTTAACCTCTTAAGCCATTTCTCCAGCCCTTCAAACGTTTATTATGAAAGTAAAGTATCTTTGAACAGATAAAATATTCACATATTGTCAAATGTTATTATTTAAGAACTTGTATATATTTTATTAAAAATATTCACGGGCTGCAGAGAGATGGCTAGGGGTTAAAAGGCATTTGCTCGCGAAGCATGAGAGCATGAGGTCAGTTCTCTAGTGCCCACTTTCAGCCAGATGCACACAGTGGCTCATGTGTCTGGAGTTCATTTGCTGTGTGAGAAGGCCTGGCCTTGCTCGTACTCCCTGTCTTCCTCTTTCTCTCTCTCTGTCTCTCAAATAAATAGATAAATATTTAAAAAAGATTCAAGCTAAATTACTTAGGCACAATGCTTCATTTTCTGTGTATTGACATTTTCTCACCTACTGTATTTTTGAGAAATCAGTGCATTCATCTCATCAGCAAACGGATCTGTTTATTTTAGGAATGCGTGGTAAATATCATTTTGATCTTGAAAAACGTCAGAGCCTACATTTAGAGAGGTTATTCTCTCAGATGCCTTTAAGTTTATAGGACTAATCTGAGTTACTAATGAGTTTTTGTTTTCTGGTAGGTTTTAAGACCAAGTTGGGCTGTGTATTTTTTTTTTTTTTTTTGTTTTTTGAGGTAGGGTCTCACTCTAGCCCAGGCTGACCTGGAATTCACTGTGGAGTCTCAGGGTGGCCTCGAACTCACGGCAATCCTCCTACCTCTGCTTTCTGAGTGCTGGGATTAAAGGAGTGTGCCACCACGCCTGGCTGTTGTTATTCTTGGTATAAGGATTTCTATAGTACCCACATTTAGTGTTTGGTAACATGCTTTCACTATTTTGCAGATATTTATGTCCAGCAGGCATCTAGTTAATATACTTTTGCATCATTTTCCTAATTTATACCATCCACTGTTTTTAATATCCTTTTAGAGAAATGTAAAATGAATTTTATATGGTATAATTATACTTTTTGATATATACAAGTACTTACCCATTTAAGTTTTTTAAATTATAACAATTTGTTAACACATAGCATGACATTGTTTATAATTTCTGGTTTTTCCTATATCATTTTATTTGAAATGTACTTTTCTCATTCTTATTAAAAGATGCTAAGCAAAAATATTTCTGTATGCCTAGCTATTTTTTTCTGTTCGTGTCTCTTCATAAACACCTAGGTCCTGAAAGCAAACACCTTGAAAATAACCAGAAAGGAGGATAGCCCCAGATATCATGTCCTTAAATTAACTGTAGTGCGTGGTTGGAAAGATAGCTGGCTGTGGATTACTGTTGGCTCTGGAATATGACCAAGTGGAATTGAGAGGTTGCTGTATGAGGAACAGTGTTTTCTATGGCTGCTTTGAGAATTATGTATAAAATTGAACATTTTTTTAAACTCACAAATACAGCTCTTCAGCAAGTGGACATCATAGACATTAATGCTTGGTGGCCTTATTTGTTACTTGGTATTTGCAGCACCACCTAGTGGATGCTGAATGGTCACCTTGTCATTGGAGTTAGATGTAAATGTCACCTCTTGTCAAGCTAGGCAATTTTCTTGAGTTTCACTTGAAGTAAGAACAGTACAGATTGAGATCATCATTTCTACTACTATAGAAATTGGAGAAAGCTCCTCATGGAATATCAACTATAGAATTCCCCATTCTCATTTTCATCCTACTTCTTTCATAAAAATATTTTTGAAGATGAATCAATTCCTTACAGCTTCCTTCTGCTCAACCCAGACATGCACTTGACTCAATGACATAGCCGTAGCATGCTGTCTTTAACTGAGACACACGAAGTGTCTTGTTGGATGCTGTAATACGCACTTTGTGGTTACTGAGGGTGTGTCTTTGTTTAAGGATGCATCTTTGATACCCCTTTTTTTTTTTTTTTTTTTGAGGTAGGGTTTTACTCTAGCCCAGGCTGACTTGGAATTCACTGTGGAGTCTCAGGGTGGCCTCGAATTTACAGTGATCCTCCTACCTCTGCCTCCCAGTGCTGGGATTAAAGGCGTGTGCCACCATGCCTTTGATATCCTTTTTTGGACATATATATTTTGTTTTTTAGCTGCATATAGAAAACAACATGTCTGTAATAGTTATTGGCTAAAATGGTGTGTTAGTTACTCTTTTTGTTGACATTCTTGAGGGAACTTGAGAAAGGAAAGTTACATTGTGGCTCACACTTTGAGGAGGTCCAGTCCATTGTGGCAGGGAAGGCCAGGCAACAGGCCCATGAAGCAGCTGGGGCATTTGTCAGCAGTCCGGCGGCAGAGAGAAAATGCTGAAGCACCATTTGTTTTTTTCCCTTTTGTGTGATTTTATTAAAAATGTTTTTATAGCTGGGCGTGGTGGTACATGCATTTATTCCCAGCACTCGGGAGGCAGAGGTAGGAGGATCACTGTGAGTTCAAGGCCACCCTGAGAATACAGAGTGAATTCCAGGTCAGCCTGGCCTAGAGTGAGACCCTACCTTGATAAAAACAAAAAAAGTTTTTCTAGAGCTGGATGTGGTGGCATACACCTTTAATCCCAGTACTGGGGAGGTAGAGGTAGGAGGATTGCCGTGAGTTTGAAGCCACCCTGAGACTGCATAGTGAATTCCAAGTCAGCCTGGGCTGGAGCGAGATCCTACCTTGAAAAACCAAAAATAAAATAAAATAAATTGCCCTCTCCCACATAGATTGACTGAGACCTCATACCCTACACTGAATACTAATCACCCCACTGAGGAGAACCCTCAGGGAAAGTGGGTCTGAGGGAGATGGAGTATAAGACTATAACTTTTGCAAAATAAATAATAATAAAAATAAATAAAATATTTAAAAGATTTAAAAAAACAGCTAACACATGGTATCAATACATAAATTGTCACCAAATATATCAAGAAGGTCAAGTGATTTATATGGTTTTTATGCATTTTTGGGACTATTTATATAGAAGAAACAATAAAAGCTTAGGAAATGTGGCTGACGGCAATATAGCCCACATGTTCTTTATTTCTTTGTGCTCTTGTTTTGTATGATCTTCTCCTCTTCAGTGTGTTAGTCTTTTTTTTTTTTTTCTTCTTTCCTTGGTAGGGTCTCGCTCTAGCCCAGGCTGACCTGGAATTCACTGTGTAGTCTCAGGTTAGCCTTGAACTCATGGCTATCCTCCTACCTCTGCCTCCCGAGTGCTGGGATTAGAGGTATGCACCACCATTCCTGGCCCAGTGTGTTATTTTTTAAAAAGTTGTTTATATTATATGCATGGAAGGATCTCGTTCTGTCACTTTCTTTGTTGAAAAAGGAAAGTACTTATATTTCAACTGAACCATTACCATTAATATAGCCTTTATTTCTGGTGAGTTTAAAGTATGGATTTCACTATTTAGCTATTTTTTTTTAATGTAGATGGTTGTAAAAACGTTCATGGACATGGACCAGGATTCTGAAGAAGAAAAGGAGCTTTACCTAAACCTAGCTTTACACCTTGCTTCAGATTTTTTCCTCAAGCATCCTGATAAAGATGTTCGTTTACTTGTGGCTTGCTGCCTTGCTGACATTTTCAGGATTTATGCTCCCGAGGCGCCATACACATCTCCTGATAAACTGAAGGTGAGTGCTAGCTTAAAGAACTGCCAAGTTTGCTGACATGGGGTCAAACATTTAAGTTTCTTTGTTCTTTTTCATGTGAGGTAGAATAGTCTTTTTTTGTTGTTGTTGTTTGTTTGTTTTTTTTGTTTTTCCGAGGTAGTGTCTCACTCTGGTCCAGGAATTAACTCTGTAGTCTCAGGGTGGCCTTGAACTGATGGCAATCCTCCTACCTCTGCCTCCCGAGCGCTGGGATTAAAGGTGTGCGCCACCACGCCAGGCTAGAATAGTCTTTTTGAAAAACCTTTATCTCTTTATTTATCTATCTATCTGTTTGCAAGGTTGGGTTCTCATTCTAGTCCAGGCTCACCTGGAACTCACTCTGCAGTCCCAGGCTGGCCTTGAACTCACCGTGATCTTCCTGTTTCTGCCTCCCAAGTGCTGGGATTAAAGGAATATGCTACCACACCCAGCTAACTTTTGTTTTTAAGGGGGTGATAGCTCACTTGGTAAATGATTGTGTTGTAAGAATGAGGACTTTAACTCAATTCCTAGATCTAAAGCCAGGCTGGGCATCTGGTGCTTATAATTGCAGGGCTGGTGAGGCAGAGACAGGTGGAGCTCTGGTTGGAGGGGGTTCACTGGTCAGGCAGTCTAACCTAGACTGTAAGAGACCCTGTCTTTAAAAAGGTGAATGATGGGATGGAGAGATGGCTTAGTAGTTAAAGCACTTGTCTGCAAAGCCAAAGGACCTCAGTTTGGTTCCCCAGGACCCATGTAAGCCAGATGCACAAGGTGGTGCATGCATCTGGAGTTCATTTGCAGTGGATAGAAGCTCTGGTGCACCCATTTTCTCTCTCTCTCTCTCTCTCTCTCTCTCTCTCTCTCTCAAAAGAAAAAGGTGAGTTAGATGTCTCAGTGGTTAAAGATGATTGTTTGTAAAGTTGCTGTCATGGATTCAGTTCCTTAATACTCAACAGCAAGAGGTCCTGCTCACTTGCTCAAGTCAGCCAAAATGCAAGAATGGAGCGTTCCTGACGTGGTTTGATCATGCTTGCTTTATGCTTTATGTTCTGATGAGGGAAAGTCTGAAGGCAAGGGGAGTAGAAGGGCAGAATTGGTCATTTTAAGATTCATGAATGGCTAGAGACTTAACAGAGGTCCTGGCATGCCAATTCTCTTTCTATCTGCCCCCCCCCCAATAAATAAAAAATGTTTTTATAAAGTAGATAATATGAACTGGTTGTATACTTATGTTTTCCACTGAATCTCTTGATTTCTCTTTGTGAACATTTTTGGAGATATTGAAGTGGCATGAAGAACAATTGTCTTTGCTTGCTATAGACTGTGGCTTTTACTTACAGGTGTTTGCTTGACAGTCTAATGAAAAGGAAGCATGAAGACTGCTGCTCTATTTACCTGTCTGTGGCTTTCTCAGTTTGTATGATCAGTGACCAAAGTCCTGAAAAGTCATCCTAACCGAAGCATTTAAAAATTATCTTGACCAATCTTTTAAGTAATACATTTATTTATTTGCAAGGAGAGAAAGGTGGGGGTAGTAGGTGGTGAATGAGAATATTGGTACACCAGGGTCTCTTGCTGCTACAATCTCACTCAGATGCATGTGCCACTTTGTGCATTTGGCTTCATGTGGGCACTGGGGAGTTTAACCCAGGCCATTAGGATTTGCAGGTAAGCACCATTAACTGCTGAGCCATCTTTCCAATCCTAATCAATCTTCTTATTTTATATTTTTATTTATGAGAGAGAATGAATAAATATGAATATGAGCATATCAGGGCCTCCAGCTGCTGGAAATGAACTCCAGACTCGTGCACCACCTTGTGCATCTGTATTACCTGGGTCCTGGGGAACTCACTGGGGTTCTTTCAGTTTTACAGGCAAGCACCTTAACTGCTAAGCCATCTCTCCAGTCCTTGTTTTTTTAAAATGTCCTTTTAATGTTTTGCAGATAGTACATAAAAGTTACTTTTTTTGTGTGTTTTTTTTTTTGTTTGAGGTAGGGTTTCACTCTAGTTGAGGCTGACCTGGAATTCACTATGCAGTCTCAAGGTGGCCTGGAACTCATAGTGATCCTCCTACCTCTGCCTCCTGAGTGCTGGGATTAAAGGCCTGTGCCACCACTCCTGGCTTTTTTTTTTTTTTTTTGAGGTAGGGTCTTGCTCTAGTTCAGACTGACCTGGAATTCACTGTGCAATCTCAGAGTGGCCTTGAAATTACAGCAATCCTCCTACCTCTGCTTCCCTAGTGCTGGGGTTAAAGGCATGCATTCCATGCCCAGGTAAAAGTCACCTTTAAAAAAATTTTTTTATTTTTATTCATATTTATTTATTCAAGAGAAAGAGATACAGAAATAGGCACGTAGACAGAGTATCTGTGAGAGTGAGAAAATGGGCTTGCAGTGTCTACTGTTGAGTATCTCCACTGGTGATTTCTCTCTCTTCTGTTTAGCTGCATGCAACATAGTTTTTTTCCAGCTTTCTGTCAGTAGTCTACATGGAGGATGTTTTCAGCTCAGCTCCAGTGGGATTTCTCAGTGACCTTGCAGCCCAAGTATGTGGAGTCTTTAGCAATAGGGTCTTGCCATCTATTTCCTGGTGGGAAACTAAGGGCCTTGGCAATGGCTTGTAAATGTTTTAGGGGCATCAGCGACCTCCCCGGCCAACACCTCACCGGAACATATCCCATTCCTGGCACTGAAAATTTTCTAGTAACAATCTATGGCTTCTGAGTGTTCTATTGTACAAAAAAGTAGATTTCCATGTGACTTATTTATTTCCTCTTAGATTTTGATTAGCCCTCCCTCCACCTTTCCTTTACTGAATCTCTTCCCCTGACCTCACGTAGGCCTTTTCACCCCTATTAATTTGTTCTTCTACTTACATATATATATAATACCGTCCTATTAAGTCCTCCCTCTCTCCTTTTCTATTCCCTTTATATCCACTTTCTAGATTACTGGCCTTTGCTACTGAGTTTTATTCCTACTCACATAGAAGTCCAATCATTCTTAGCTAGGATCCACATATGAGAGAGAACATGTGATGTTTGGCTTTCTGGGCTTGGGTTACCTCATTAAGTACAATCCTTTCCAGATCCATCCATTTTCCTGCAAATTTATCAGCTCTAATAATTTGCTGGTAGAGTCTTTAGGGTCCTTTATGTATAGAATCATATCATTTGCAAATAATGATAACTTGATCTCTTCATTTCCGATTTATATCACTTTTACATGTATCTCTTGCCTTATTGTTATGGCTAAGACTTCCATTATTATATTAAATAAAAGTGGGCACAGTGGACACCCTTGACTTGTTTCTGATTTTAGTGGAAAAGCTTCATGTTTTTCTCCATTTAGTATTATGTTGGCTATAGGTTTGTCATAAGTAGCCTTTATTTGTTGAGATATGTTCTTTCTATTCCCAGTCTCTGTAGGACTTTTATCATGAAGGGATTTGGGATTTTGTTAAATGCTTTTTCTGCATCTAATGAGATGATCATGTGATTTTTTTCCCTTCAGTCCATTTATATAATGTATTACATTTATCGATTTGCATATGTTGAATCATGCCTGCATCTCTGGGATAAAGCCTACTTGGTCAGGATGAATCTTTCTGATATATTTTTGTATTTTGTTTGCCAGTATTTTGTTGAGAATTTTTGCATCTATGTTCATGGGGGAGATTGTCTGTAATTTTCTGGTTTTGTTCTCTCATTGTCTGGTTTTGGTATCTGGGTGACTCTGGAGGCTCCTTAGGAGGAGTTTGGGAGGATTCCTTCCTTTTCTATTTTATGGAGAAGTTGGAGAAGCACTGGTGTTAGTTCTTTCCTGAAGGTCTGGTAAAATTTGCCAGTAAATCTATCTGAGCCTGGAATGATTCCCCCCCCCCCCCCCCCGAGGTAGGGTTTCACTATGGCCGAGGCTGACCTACAATTCACTACGTAGTCTCAGGGTGGCCTCGAACTCATGGCGATGCTCCTACTTCTGCCGCCCATGTGCTGGGATTAAAGGTGTGTGCCACCACGTCTATCTCTGGATGTATTTTATTTTATTTATTTTTGTCCTGCTTGGGTGGGCTTGAATGGACTTTTTTTAAATTGGAAGTTTTTTTTTTTAATAACTGTTAGGATCTCCATACTTGTTATAGGTCTATTTAAGTGGTTAATTTTATCTTGATTTAATTTTGGTAGTCCTATGAATTAAGGAAATCATCCATTTCTTTCAGATTTTCAAACTTAGTAGAGTATATGTTCTTATAGTATGTCCCTGTCATTTATCTGTTATGATGGTATTTTTTTTCACCTCTAATTTTATTAATTTGTGTCAGTTCTCTCTTTCTTTTGGTCAGATTTGCTAAGGGCTTATCAATCAATGAAACTCTGTTTCATTGATTCTTTGGATTTTTTTTTTTTTTTGGTTTCTATTTCATTAATTTCTGCCCTAATTTTATGATTTCTTCCCATTTACTGATGTTTGGTTTACCTTGTTCTTATTTTTCTAAGGCCTTAAGGTGAAGCATTAATTTGTTTACTTGAGACCTTTCTAATTTGTTAATATAGGCACTTAAAGCTATAAATTTCCCTCTTAGGAAAATTCATTGTGTCTCACAAGGTTTGGTGTGTTGTATCCTCATTTATGTTTGAATCTGTGAAATTTTGGTTTCCTTCTTGATTTCTTCATTGACCTATTCATCATTTAGTAGTATATTGTTTAGTTTCCATAATTTTGTGTATATGCTATAGCTTTTCCTGCTATTGATTTGTAGTTTGATCCCATTGTGATCAGATAGAGTGCAAGGAATTATTTCAATTTTCCTGTATTTGTTAAGATTTGCTTTGTGTCCTACTGTATGGTCTATTTTAGAGAATGTTCCATGTGCTGCTGTAAAGAATGTGTATTCTGCAGCATTTGTATAAAATGTCCTATATATGTCTGTAGGGTCCATTTGTTCTATGACCTCATTTAATCCAGATGCCTCTCTATTCCCCCCCCCCCAATGACCTGTCAATTGATGAGAGTGGGGTTTTGAAGTCACCCACTACAACTGTGTTTGGTGTTACCTGTGACCTTAGTTGTAATAGCGTTTGTTTGATGAAATTAGGTGCCCCCATGTTAGGTGCATGTATATTTAGGATTGTAATGTTGTCCTATTGGAATGTTCCTTTAATCAATATAAAATGACTTTCCTTATCTTTCCTAATGTTTGCTTGAAGTCTACCCTGTTAATTATTAGGATAGTGAACCCTGCTTATTTTCTAGGCCCATTTGCTTCAAACACCGTTTTCCAGCCCTTCACCCTAAGATAGTGTCCTTCCTTTGTAGAAAGGCGATTTTCTTGGTGGCAACAAATTGAAAGATCCTGCTTTTTAACCCTGTCTGTAAACCTGTCTTTTGGTTAGGGCATTGAGGACATTGATATTATGAGTAACTATTGAAAGGCATGTATTTATTTTTGCCATTTGTCTTGTTTTGTAGTTCTTCTGGTTTTACCTTTGCTCTCTTATATTAACTAGTATTTGAGTATGGTTTGTTTTTTCCAGGTTCCTTATATGAGTGCTTTTCTTTTCAGCATGGAGGATCCTTTCAAGTATTTTCTGTAGAGCTGGTTTTGTCTTCAAATATTCCTTTAGCCTGCTTTTGTTGTGAACTGCCCTTATTTTTCTGTCTGTTTGAATGTTTGCAGGATAAAGTAACCTTGGTTGACAGTTGTTATCTTTCAGAACTTGATTTGTAAAGTTTGTGTTGAGTAATCTGCTGTTATCCTGATGGGCTTAACTTTGTATGTGACTTGATTTTTCTGTTTAACTGCTTTCAATTTATTTTCTTTGGCTTATGTGTTGGTAGTTTAATTACAATATGGTGAGGAGAGGTTCTTTCCAGGTTTTTTTTTTTCTGTTTGGTGTTCTGAAGGCTTCCTTTATCTGCATTGGCATCTCTGTCCCAATTTGGGGGAAGTTTTCTTCTGTAATTTTGTTGAAAATGCCCATATGCCTTTGGAGTGAAATTCTTCTCCTTCTACTATACCCTGAATTCTTTTTTATTTTTTTAAAGATTTTTTAAAAAAAATTTATTTATTTATTTGAGAGCGACAGACACAGAGAGAAAGACAGATAGAAGGAGAGAGAGAGAATGGGCGTGCCAGGGCTTCCAGCCTCTGCAAACGAACTCCAGATGCGTGCGCCCCCTTGTGCATCTGGCTAACGTGGGACCTGGGGAACCGAGCTTCGAACCGGGGTCCTTAGGCTTCACAGGCAAGCGCTTAACCACTAAGCCATCTCTCCAGCCCTTATTTTTTTATTTTTTTAATTTTTATCTTTTCACAATTTTTATTTACCCTGAATTCATATGTTTGATCTTTTCATAGTGTCCAGAATATCTTTAAATTCCCATTCATACTTTCCTATTAGTTTGTCCTTCTCTTTGTTGGACTATATTATATCTGCTACCTTGTCCTCTAGTTTAGATAGTCTGTTCTCTCCATTCATTCTACTGGTGAGATTTTCTATGGAGTTTTTATTTGACTTGCTGTGTTTTATATTACTAGTAATTCTAACAGGTTTTTCTTTCTCATTTCTATATCCTTATTTATGTCTTGTATTGACTTTCTTATTTCATTAAATTGGTTTCCTGTGTCTTCTTTTATTTCTTTGATTCTGTTGATTGCTTTGAGCATATTTATAATCATTCTTTTGAAATCTTAATCAGGCATTTTCTGTAAATCAGTCTCACTGGAGGTCATTCCTGATTCATTTATAGTTTTTGGTGGATTTATATTGTCTTCATTATTTTTGTGTTTCTTGTATTATAATGTAGAGATTTTTGCATCTTGGATTAATTTAATGCTCGGGTTTTCTAGTTATCTACAGTATTATTAGCTGTCTCAATCAAACTGACATTATATATCTCCAGGGTAGGAGCTTAAAGGCGCTAGGAGTGGCTCTTAGATTCTCAGTAACCACAAAAGTGACTTTAGGTATTGGGTTCGCCTGCTATGAGCGTATCTAGAAGGCTAGGTGGAACAAAATACAGGCAAATTCTAAAATTTAACTAATTATACACATTCAATGAAAACCAGCACAGAGTATTTATGCAAGAGTAGTTATTGCAATAAACCCATCCTCTACCAAAGTCACAGTCCCTAAGGATGTGTATTTTGCTCCCCCCTTCCCCAGGCTGATTTGCCAATGCTCTTATGCTGCCATCTTAACTGGAAGCTTTTTTTTTGTTTTGTTTTTTGAGGTAGGGTCTCACTCTAGCCCAGGCTGACCTGGAATTCACTATGTAGTCTCAGGGTGGCCTCGAACTCACGGTGATCCTTCTCCCTCTGCCTCCCAAGTGCTGGAAGCTTTCTTTTTAAGCTAGGGTCTCATTCTGGCTCAGGCTGACCTGGAAATCACTCTGTAGTCTCAGGGTGGCCTCAAACTCATGGCAATTCTCCTACCTTTGCCTCCTGAGTGCTGGGATTAAAGGCGTGCACCACCACATCTGGCTTGTGTCATTTTTTAGACCTCTTTGTTTAACTTGCTGTGAGGTGAAGATTTTCTTTCTCTATTTCTTTTTTGAGTTTTAACAAAATTTATTGGTATTTTAGTAAAGATAATCATTTTCTCTATTTTTTTAATAGAGTGTGGTGGCTCTCACCTTTATTATTTTTTATTTTATTTACTAGAGAGAGAGGGCAGGGGACATAGGGAGAGAAGCTGATAAAGAGGGAGGATGGGCATACCAGGGCGTTCAAACACTGAGAATGAAGTACAGATGCATGCTCCACCTTGTGCATCTGGCTTACATGTGTCCTGGAGAATTGAACCTGAGTCTTTAGCTTTGCAGGCAAGTGCCTTATCTGCTAAGCCATTTCTCCAGCCCTCTTTCTCTGTTTTCAGGTCATATAATCACATAAATGCTGATTTAGCTAGTTAAAGTAGTTTATTTATTTATATTTTCATTTAACATTCATAATCTAAACAAGATTTTGTTTTTTTTTAAAGGATATATTTATGTTTATTACAAGGCAATTGAAGGGACTAGAAGACACAAAGAGCCCACAATTCAATAGGTATTTTTATTTACTTGAGGTAAGCTGTATATTTATAACTTTAGATGACATTTATGTATTATTTTTGTGCTTATATATATTTTTAAAAATTGAATTATTTGTCTTTGTCCTTTTTAACCCCTTCTTTTAGAACATTGCGTGGGTCAAGTCATATAACATATGCTTTGAGTTAGAAGATAGCAATGAAATCTTTACCCAACTATACAGAACATTATTTTCAGTTATAAAGTAAGTTTATTTTCAAAATTAAGCATGTAGCATTTTTTAATTGTAAGAATTTTCAGTTTACAGGTGAATCCACATAAATTGTTGGTTATGATGCTAAGTGCTATAAATTCAATATATTCCTTAGATATTTCTAAAATGCATAGAAATTAATTTTGTATTAAGGAATTACTGGTTACAGGAGTAAATTACTGATATTTTCAGATTACTATTTTTTTTTGGTTTCGGTCAAAGTAGGGTTTCTCTGTAGCCCAGACTAATTAGAATTCATAGTGTAGTCTCAGGGTGGCCTTGAACTCATTCATGGCAGTCCTCCTACCTCTGCCTCCTAAGTGCTGGGATTAAAGGCGTGCACCACCATGTTGGCTTAGTGACTCTTTAATACATGTGGTTATTGGAGGTTTTTTGGTATCTCTTTAAAATTACTTACTAGAATTTCAAAACAGCTTTACTTTCTGCATTTAAAGCAAGACTGAAATTGCATTTGCTTTGATCCCTTTGATTGTAAGAATGGCTAAAGTTAGGGGAAGTACTTTTTTTTTTGAGGTAAGGTCCCGCTCTAGCCCAGGCTGCCCTGGAATTCGCTATTAGTTGCAGGTTTAACTCTAAAGTCACAGTGATCCTCCTACCTCAACCTCGGTGGAGTAAAGGCATGTACTGCCATGCGTGGGAGGGGAAAGTAATTTTCAGGATGTAGTTTAAACATGTATTGTGGAGGAGCTGGGCATGGTGGCACACATCTTTAATCCCAGCACTTGGGAGGCTGAGGTAGGAGGATTGCTATGAGTTCAAGGCCACCCCGAGACTACATAGTGAATTCCAGGTCAGTCTGAGTTAGAGTAGGACCCTCCTTCAAACAAATAAACAAAAAAAGAACAAACACACATACTAAAAACGTATTTTAGATGCTAATGTAAGATGCAGGGGTGTGTGTTTGGGGAGGGGACAGATGCTTTTAATGAGTAATGTGTTTTGTCTTCTTTTTTTAAATATATAAAGTAGAATGTTTCCTAGGATCTTATTACATCCTTTACATCATAGATATATTTTCAATAAAATAAACTATTTTGAATTTCAGCAACGGCCACAATCAGAAAGTTCATATGCATATGGTAGACCTCATGAGCTCTATTATTTGCGAAGGGGATACAGTGTCTCAGGAGCTTTTGGATACAGTTTTAGTAAATCTGGTTCCTGCACATAAGGTAAGTAGAAACATAAACTGGAATGTGTTTGTAGCCTATTTATATTAAAATTCGGAATGTTTTCTTATGTTCTAACTAGAACTTATCCTGCCTTAATCTTAGTTTTATAGACTCTGTTGGCAAACACTAGTCTTAGTACACTTACTGTCTCATGTGTAAACAGAACTCAGAACATTGATTAGCTGGGAACTAAAGGAAAAGAAATAATGGGTCTAGGTTATATAATAAATTACATTAGGTTAACTAGTTTTATATAAGGTGCATTTCACATAGGGAGTCAATAGCTGCTTAGGTGGTATTATATAACTCACTAAGTTGGTACTTGGAAAGAGTTGGGATCTTAGCTAACACATCTGGATAATGTAGCAATAGAAAGGAGTGTATTGAGTTAGAAGGGCCTGTCGACTAATTGAGAAACAAAGGGTAACACAGTTACTTTCCTGAGTGATGTTAATCAAGGTATGTGTGCATGTGTGTTTTTGTGTATGTATTTGTATTTTGACTTTTCAAAGAAAATGTCAAACTCTGTGATAAACAGTTTTAAATAACAGTTCCATGAATTAGAAGGGGTCTTGTTTCAAGAGAAGGGCACAGGAGTCACCAATATAAACATTGCTTAAAAATTTTTCCCTTTGTTAATTGTTTTTGAGATAGGGTCTCACTGAAGCTCAAGCTGACCTGGAATTCACTATGTTGTCACAGGCTGGCCTTGAACTCACAGCAGTCCTCCTACCTCTGCCTCCTGAGTGCTGGGATTAAAAGTGTGTGCTGCCATACCAGGCTCCTTTGTTAAATTTCTGACCTCTGTGGCAAGATATGTCTTAGTCAGTAGCTGTGTAGCATTAATACAAGTAATCCTCCATTGAAAATGAACTTTTAATCTAAAATTTAAGACCTAAAAGAAAATAATCCACAAATGCTGAAAGTAAGCAGTCTTGACAATAGTAAGATAGACCTCAAAAATTCAGATAGTGTATTATTAAATGAAAAACCATATGTGCAAATGTGCTTTGGGCAGGACTACTACCATCTTCTCCCTCTGTTGTCTGCCCAGCTGGCTTCACCTGTGTCCCTTTGGACCCTTAAGTGAATGTTGGAACTAAAGAGCATATCCATCTTCCTGAGGCACATTTGGTCCAACCGCCTTCTTTGTCTTTAGTGGCCACATTGTTAGGACCCTTGATATTGTTCTCTTTGAAAGAACTGTAAAATCTCAGCTGGGTCCTGGCTGCTTTCTTTGAGGAAAGCAGCCAGTAGAGCCTGGCATGGTGCATCAAGCTCTCTGCTGTCTGCTTAAGTAGGAGGGTCAGGATCATGCATTCTACCACAGGGGATTAGGGAGAATGGCTGAGCTTCCATGAAGAGATATAGTAGGTTCCCCAAAGGGGCTTCACCTCACCAGATCCCTAGCTCAATCCCTCTGGAGCCCATGCCAGCACCTGTGAGAAAAGCCTTCCCAGGCACAGATTAAGGGTCCAGTTTCAGTTTCCGCACTCTGCAGCTGACTATCAGAGACGTCCCAGACCTTCTCTATCCAGTCATTCTATGAGAAACCACATTTGCTGGGAGGTGTTGCTCTGTGGGAGCTCATGTTTACCTAGCATATGTGAGGTTGTAAGTTTGATGCCCAGACTGCCAAAACCAACTAGCATTATATACTAATGGTATTTCCTGAGCATGCATTTTCTTCTTGGTCCACTGCACAGCGACAGTGTTACCTGTGAGCAGAGGCGTGGACTCTTCCCACAAGCTCCTTACAGTTTCATTCTCTACCTAATCTGAAGCTTGACAGTTTTCAAGGCCAGTTATATTCTTTCGAGAAGTTCCAGTTATGTAAACAGTATCTTTGTTGTTAGTGAATGCTCTTGTTACTGAGTAAAACATTCTATCAAGGCTAAAACATCATAAATATTAAATAAATTAAAGATAGGATATATTTAAAGAAATTAAGGACATAGCTATGTTATCACTTAAAAACCCATAATAGCTAGACATTGAAAAGGGAGTATTTAGGAGAAATGAAAAATGGTCACTGAAGTTAAAATCCTTACTGGGTTATATGTAAAAGGTAGTTGAGGAACTGGGAGATAGATTTGAGGAAATTATAATTAATGATAGAGAAAACATAAAACAATGAAAGGTAGGATCCTTATGTTCATTAGTGATTTGAAAATATCCACTTGAGAATAAGAAGTGGCAATGCTTGAATGGATATTAGATTAAAATATTCCAGAATTACTAGAAAGCATTTACTTATATATCAGGTAGTAAACTGTCTTGAGCAGAATAAACAAAAATGTACATCCCTGACTAGGCGTATGCTGGACAAAACAGGTTAAACTTAAACAATTTGTAAAGCCCTCAGAACTAACACCTGGAGGCCTCCCAATAAGCACAGGTTGAACTAATGGCTCGCTTCTCATTTGTAAGGATAGATGCCAGGAGATAATGGAAGCACATTTTAAGTGTTCATAAAATAATTCTTGGGCTGGAAAGATGGCTCAGTGAGTGAGAGTGTTGGCCACAAGCATGAAGACCTGGGAAAGCTTGAGTTGATTCCCTAGGACCTGTGCAAACAGCTGGGTGTGGTCACGCATTCCCAGTAATCCCAGTCCTGTGGGAAACGGAGACTAGAGTGTCACTGGGGCTCAGGAACATTGCAGCTGTGTGTTCAGAGACTGCATTGAGGGAAGAGGAGGGTGAGCCACAGAGGAGGGACACCTCTTGTTATCTCTGCCACCTACACGTACATCTGTGCATACTTGTTCATATTCCACACATGGGTACTGCACGTGCAAAAGCAACCTCCAACCTAGAGGTGCATATCCAGTTTAAGTCAAATGAAGACATAGTTGCTTAAATTAGATCATGAAATAACAATTATATGAGTCATTCATAATAAACTAAATTGAATTTAGCAGTGAGCCATAATAGATAGTGGTGAACAAATAATATTATAAATAACTGATACACTATACAAAAACAATAACAATAATTGCAGTAATTAACTAAAGGGGCATTTACAAAATAGTATACCAATGTGTACAAATACTGTGTAAGATTGAATTGTTCAGTGAGTGATATGATCCTGCTGACTAGTCATATTAGAACTCTTGATTAGCAGAACTTTAAATGAAGTCTGTTGATCTTACAATTTAAGAATTTCAAGAAAAGGAAGATTTATTATAGATGTAAGTGGTGTGTGTTTACCACATAACACAGATTGTCACATGGGTTGAAGATGAACCCAACTTGTTAATGTGAATATCAGAAACAGCTAAAATAGTCTGGAAAGGTTAGTTTGTAAAAGGATGGGGAAGGAGTTAACAGGCAGAGGCAGTTTATATTAATATGACATAATAGATTTTTGAGACAGGGTCTCATGCATTCTAGGTTGACCTCAAATGTGCTGTGTAGCTGAGGGTGACTTTGAGTTTCTGATTCTCGTGCCTCCATCTTCTGGAAGTTGGGGTTACAGGCTCATGTCACTGTGCCTGGTTTGTTGTGCAGTGCTGGGTTTCAAGCCAGGCCTTCGTGCTCTCTACCAACTGAGCTTCACTCCTGGCAATTTTTTTCTGGGCATAGAAAATCTTTATTCAGTAAATTTGTCAAGCCTAAACTGAAAGAATTATGAATGGAAACATTTACAATTTAGTGGGTCATTTATTTATTTAGGAGAGAATTTATGGCTTAAAACACAACATTGAGCAGACCATGATATATTATGTATATAGTTAACATTTATGTTCATAGGATTTAAAGAGAAACCTTACAAACAAAAATAAGACCACCAAATAGCCTTTTTTAAAAATGTGAGAAAACCTTCCAGATCATTTTTCACATATTTCTAATGTTTAATGTGCATAAAATGGGAGGATGAGTAAAACAGTAATAGCATACTCTATAGTAATATACTAAACAGTAGCTAAGAATGAGTGAAGTAGGGCCCGGAAGAAGACTTGATGTTTAAAGCCCAATGGCCCAGGTTCAGTTCTCAAGCTGCCCATGTAAGCTGGATGCAAAAATTGGCATAGGTGTCTGCTGTTTGTTTGCAGAGGCAGGATGCCTTGGTGTGAGTGTGCATGTACACACACACACACACACACACACACACACACACGCACACGGAACTTTACAAACATCAAGGCAGTAAATCCAAATCTATGTTAAGTAAAGAACATGAGTTTAAGGATATGTATGCTATTTATTCTCTGGAATATCCTTAATCCCAAATAGTGACTTCATTTCAGCTTCTAGATGATCAATATCTCTTAGCAACACATTTTTTCTTGGTGCACGTGTGTGTGTCTCTGTGTGTGTGTATTTGCATGCACATGTATGGGTGTAGAGACTAGAGGCTGATGTTGGATGTCCTCCTCAATTGCTCTCCACCTCCTCAGTGGCTCAGGGCCCCCTGGCCCGGTCACGTGCAGGCCTGGTGCAGGTCACCAGAGTTGCTGTGAGTTTATGAATGCGATGGCCTTCTCACGTCTGGACAGCAGAGTCCCATGGCTGTCCTCCAGCTCTTACATTCTTTCTATCCCCACTTCCACAAGGTTCCCTGAATACTCGTCAGTCACTTATTTTCATTATTTGACCACTTGAGAGTCTACATTGACTGCCTGCTACTGCCAGAAAGAGGGTGGGGGTGGGGGAGGAAAGACAGACAGACTGAAAGAGGAAAGAAAGAAGAGAAAGAAAATAAATCCTTTTCTAACCAGGGCCGAGAGCAGAACTAACTTGGGGGTTAGGGCAATACACCCTAAAGAGAAGCAGTAGTAGCAGCTCCTCTAGTATATACTGTCTCCCCAGCTTCGGGCGTTTGGCTTTGTTTTCAGTACCAGACCCAAATTCCCTCCTGAGCGAGCCTGAACTCCAGAGGGCAATTGGTTACCCTCATACCACTATTGTACCAGAAGGCACATCTTCCCTGGTTGGTCCAACTTGAGATGGCAGATTCCCTACTGGGTGATACTGTTGATATTTTTTCTGTCAGCAACCTACTTAGTTATACATATCAGCCAAGAAGGAAGCTGGGGACATGGCTCAGCAGTTAAGGGTACTTGCTTGCAAAGCTTGCCAACCCAGATTCAATTCCTCAGTACCCACAAAAGTCACACATGTGTCTGGAGTTGGTTTGTGATAGCAAGAGGCCTGGTGTGCGCGTATTTACTCTTCCTCTCTCTCTGTCTCTCTCTGCCTCAAATAGATAAATAAAAATATTTTTTAAAAAGGAAGATTCAGTCTCTATTTTATCTTAATTTCTCTCTGCACTGCAAACAACATTGTTTTTTTTTTTTTTAATAGTTGCAAAGGAGGGAGGGAGGAGTGTAGTTAGGGGGACAAAGAAAAGAGACTGAACATGTCAGGGCTTCTGGCTGCTGCAAATGAACTTCAGATGCACGGACCACATAGTACATCTGGCTTTATATGGGTACTGGGAAATCGAACCTGGGTCATTAGGCTTTTCAGGCAAATGCCTTAACTGCTGAGCAATCATCTCTCCAGCCCCTGGTTTCGTTTCCTTTCCTTTCCTTCCTTCCTTATTTCCTCCCCCCCCTCTTTCTCCCCCCCCCCTTCTCTCTTTCTTATTGTTTTGCAGAGGGGAAATGGGTGGGCCAGAGCATCCTGCCACTGCAGATGATCTCCAGACCCATGTATCATCATATAGGTACTGGGGACCTGAACTTGGGCCATCAGGGTTTGCAAATGAGTGCCTTTTAACTGCTGAGCCATCTCACCAGCCCCAAGTGTGGTTTCTTTAGCAGTGAAGTCTTACCATTCAGGGCTGGTGGCCATGTAAGAGCCATGGCAATAGCTTGTATTGGGGGGGGGAGGGGCTGGGGACTTTGGGACTTATTTTAACAACAACTCACAAGGAAGTATTTCATATCTGACACTGATTATTGTTTGATAGCCCATGGCAACATTGTATTATCAGTGTAGGATATCTCTGTTCATTCTAATAGATATATAGTAGGTTTTCTTAGGGCTTTTTCATGTGTCTCCCCCATTTTCTCACCTCAACCATCCATGTGCCCACATCCTTTTTTAAAAAACAGGTAATTACAATTTTTATTTATTTATTTGAGAGAGGATGAGTGAATGAATGAATATTGGTGTGGCAGGGCCTCTAGCCACTGCAAATGAGCTCCCAGTAACCCCTTTCAAATTGTTTTCATATTATTTTTGTTATACTATATTATCCACTTAAGGCCTCCCACCCCCTGTTCCTTTTCAAATGTTTTTATTTATTTATTTATTTATTTATTTGAGGGGGTGGAAGGAGGGAGGGAGGGAGGGAGAAAACGGGCATGTCAGGGCCTCTTGCCACTGCAAATGAACTCCAGACACATATGCTACTTTGTGCATTTGGACTTTCGTTGGTAGCAAGTGCGTTTAACCCCACTAAGTCATCTCTGTAGCCTCCCTTCCCCTGCTAGTTTATAAATTTCTGGTCTGTGCAGAAACTCTAAGTTGAACTCACAGGTTTGGATATGACTGCATGGATATCTAGGCTCTGCATTTGACAGACAGCATACACCATATTTTTTTAATTTTTATTTATTTATTTATTTGAGAGAGACAGACACAGAGAGAAAGACAGATAGAGGGAGAGAGAGAGAATGGGCGTGCCAGGGCTTCCAGCCTCTGCAGACGAACTCCAGACGCGTGCGCCCCCTAGTGCATCTGGCTAACGTGGGACCTGGGGAACCGAGCCTCGAACTGGGGTCCTTAGGCTTCACAGGCAAGCGCTTAACCGCTAAGCCATCTCTCCAGCCCACCATTTTCTTTTTGAGCCTGAGTTACCTATCATATTTTGCTACAAATTTCATTTTTACCTTACAGCTAAATAAAATCCCATGTTGTGTATGTATAACATTTTCATTATCCAGTCACAGTTAATGGACATGTAGGCCACTTTCACTTCCTTGCTGTTGTGAATAGAGCAGCAGTGAACGTGGGTGTGTAAATACCTCTGTAGCAGGTGGGAGTGCTCTTGGGCATAACCCTAAGAATGGCATATAGCTGGCATGTAAGGGAGTTCAGTTTCCATTGTTTTTGAGGAGTTTCCATAGGTGCTGTACCAATTTAACCTTTTTTTTTTTTTTCCTGAGGTCGGGTCTCACTCTAGCTCAGGCTGGCCTGGAATTCACTATGTCTCACTATGAGTCTCCTACTCACTGAGACCCTCCTACCTCTGCCTCCTGAGTGCTGGGCCAATGTAAACTTCTTATAGTAGTGAGAAAGGTTCTCTTTTTCCTTAAGATCTTGCCAGTGTTTTTAAAATTTCTTTTGTTTTATTTTTAATATGTATGTATTTATTAGAGACAGGGCGGGTGAGTGAGAATGGGAGAGCGAGGGCCTGCAGCCTCTGCAGACAGACTCCAGACACGTGCGCCGCCATGTGAACCTGGGGAATTGAGCCTGGATCCTTAGGCTTCACAGGCAAGCGCCTTAACCACTAAGCCATCTTTCTAGCCCCTCAGCATTTGTTTCCTTGATGATGACATTCTAATTGGGATGAGATGGAATATCAAAGTTGTTTTAGTTAGCATTTCCCTGATAGCTAAGGAGCACGTTCTAAGTTTTTTTTTTTTTTTAATTTTTTTGTTCATTTTTATTTATTTAGTTGAGAGAGACAGAGGGAGAAAGGCAGAGAGAGAGAGGGAGGGAGAGAGAGAGAGAATGGGCATGCTAGGGCCTCCAGCCACTGCACACAAACTCCAGATGCGTGCGCCCCTTCCGCATCTGGCTAATGTGGGTCCTGGGGAATCGAGCCTTGAACCGGGGTCCTTAGGCTTCACAGGCAAGTACTTAACCACTAAGCCATCTCTCACTTTCTAAATATTTATTAGCCATTTGTGTTTTTGTTTTTTTGAGAAATCTCTGTTCAGTTCCATGGCCCATTCTTTGGTTATGTTTCTTTTTTCCCTTGGTGTTTAGTTTTTTAGATGTTCTTTGTATATTCTAGATGTTAATCCTTCATTACATGTATAGCTGGCAAAGATTTTCTTTGCTTCTGTAGGCTGCTTCTGCACTCACTTGACTGTTTCCTTTCCCGTATAGAACTTTTTAGTTTCATGAGACCTCATGTTGAATGGTTGCCTGTTTTCTGGACAACGAGAGCCTATTCTGATAGATCTTCTGTATGCTTAAATCTTGAAGTATACTCCCTGCTTTTTCTTTCAGATGTTTTAGAGTTTCAGGTCTTAACTTGATGGCCTTGATTCATTTGGAGTTGATTTTTTTTATACAGGGTGAGAGATGAAAGATCTAGAAGTAAACTGTTTCCCAGCTCCCTTTGTTAAAGATGCTGTCTTCAGTGTGTAATTTGGGGCGTTGTCATAAAAAATAAGGTGGCTGTAGTTACATGGATCCTCTGTTCTGTTCCATTGATCTCCATATCTGTTTTTGTGCCAGAAACATGCTATTTTTATTACCATGGCTCTTATATAATTTGTAATCAGTTATGTTGATACCTCAAGCAATATTCCTTTTTTTTTGTTTTTGTTTTTGTTTTTGTTTTTTGAGGTAGGGTCTCACTGTAGCCCAGGCTGACCTGGAATTCACTATGTAGTCTCAGGGTGGCCTTGAGCACACTACGATCCTCCTATCTCTGCCTCCCGAGTGCTGGGATTAAAGGCGTGTGCCACCACGCCCAGCTTCAAGCAATATTCTTAATGCTCAGGATATTTCTGGCTATCTGAGGTCTTTAGTGCTTCTCTGTGAATATCAAGCTTTTTGTCTATTTCTCTTTGGAATGATACTGGAATTTTATTTGGGATTGCATTGAATTTGTAGGTGCTTTTGGTAGGACAGCCATTTTGCAATATTTATTTTTCCAATCCATGAGCATGGAAGGACTTTTAATCTTCCAGTGTCTTAAGGTTTTCATTATGGAGGTGTTTTAGTTCTTTTTTTTTTTAATTTAGAGGTTTTTCCATTTCCTTTAACTGTTTTGAGGCTTTTGTGATTAGGAATTTTTTCTCTGGCTTAATTTTCCAATATGTTTGTTATGGAATATAAGAAGGCTACTGACTTCTGTTTTTTGTTTGTTTTGTTTTTCAAGGTAGCCTCTTAGTCTAGCCCAAGCTGACTTATGTAGTCACTGACTATGTAGTCACAGTCTGCCCTCAAATTCATGGTGATCTGCCTACCTTTGCCTCCCAAGTGTTGGGATCCTGCCACTTTGCTGAAAGTGTTTTTATAAGCTTTATTTTTGATGTTGTTTTTTATTAGTATCTGACTATAGCACAGGCCAACTTCTAAATCATTCTGTGGTACCAGGCTGGCCTCGAACTCATAGTGATCTTCTTACCTTTGCCTCCTGAGTGCTGGGATTAAAGGTATGTGTCACCATGCCTACCCAGTTGTAGAATGTTTTTAGTGGTTGAGTATTTTAGGGTATCTTATGTGTAGAATCATATCATCTATAAATAAGGATACTTTGTTTTTCCTGTTTGTATCCCTTTTATTTCTTCATTTTGCCTATTGCTTTAGCTGACTTTATGCACTGTATTGAATTGGAATGGGGAAATTAGACAGCCTTGTCTTCTTCCTGATCTTAATAGGAATGCTTCCACATTTTTCTCCATTAAGTGTGGTGTTAGCCATAGCTTTGGATTATGTAGCTTTTATTATTTTATTTTGAGATATGTTACTTCTATCCCTAGGTCCTGTAGAAAGGATGTTGGATTTTGATAAAGACTTTCTGCAACTTTTGAGATGATCATGTGATTTTTGTCCTGGACTCAGTTACCTGATTAATTTTATTTATTGGAATGGTGAAGTGTCTGCATCTTGTTTATGGTGAATTTTTTTTTAACGTGAGAGAGAGAGGAAGGAGAGAGAGAATTGGCATGCCAGGGCCTCCAACCACTGCAGTGGAACTCCAGTGTGTGCGCCGTGTGACCTTGGGCGCTTGTGTCGCTTTGTGCCTGTGGCTTATGTTGAACCTGGAGAGTCGAATGTGAGTCCTTATGCTTCACAGGCAAACACCCTCAGCCATCTCTCCAGCCTGCGAAACGAACTTTTCGATGCACTTTTCAAGTCAGCTCTGTTTTTGCATGTTGTTCAAGGAGACGGGGCTATAGATTTTTCCATTGTTGAGAAACAAAAATTTTTTTTGCATCCCCTTCATTGTTTTTGCTTTGTTACTTATTGCTTTTGTTGTTGTTTCTTTTTTAAGGTAGGGTCTCACTCTGGCTCAGGATGACCTGGAATTCACTTTATAGTCTCAGGGTGGGCTTGAATGTTTGGCGATCCTTGCTAGGATTAAAGACGTGTGCCACCACACCTGACTTTTTTTTTTTTTTTTAAGTCTTCATGCTGTGGTGTCCTTCAGTAAATTTCTTTCTCTACAACTTTCCTGTAGAGTTCCTTTTTCCGCTGAGAGCTCCAGTTGCTATCTCTACTACAACCCAATTGATCTTTGGTGTTTGCTGCTTTTGCAACGAGCATGTAACATCTGCCTGCAGTTTTAGTCAGCTGAACTGATCGGAATTTGAAATGAGATTTTGAATAACTTAAGATCTCCTCCTTTTAGCTGTAAACAGTATTTACCGTTTCTTTGTGGTTAATCTGTTATGAATGAGATGTGTGGAGACTATATTTATTTTTGCTTGAAAGAGTCCTATGATCCAGTAGGCCAGATTGTCCTAAGAAAAGTGATTTTTTTTTTCCTCCTCCTCTTCTTCTTCTTCTTTTTTTTTTTTTTTGAGGTAGGGTCTAACTCTAGACCAGGCTGACCTGGAATTCACTATGTAGTCTCAGGTGGCCTCGAACTCATGGCGATCCTCCTACTTCTGCCTCTCGAGTGCTGAGATTGAAGGTGTATGCCACCACACCTGGCTCTTTTTTCTTTTTATTAAGTATTAAACATAGATCTGTCACTCACTTATTCTGTAGTAGCTTTAGAAATACAAATATTTTGCTTTTCATAGTTGGAGATAGAAAGCTGTGGTGTAGCTTCAGTGACAGAGCTCTATAGGCCTAGTAAACGTGAGGGTCTGAGTTTGATCCCACCACTGCAAAATATAAACAAAAACAAAAAAACAACAACAACCAAGAACGTGGGCTGGAGAGGTGGCTTAGTGGTTAAGACACTTGCCTGCCAAGCCAAAAGACCTAGGTTTGATTCCAGATGCACAGGTGGCACATGCACCTTGAGTTTGTTTGCATAGACTGAAGGCCCTAGTGCACCCATTCTTTCTCTTTCTCCCTCTCCCTCCCCCAGTCTCTCTCTCTCTCTCTCAAATAAATAAAGTATACTAAATAAGAAACAACAACCAGGGCTGGTGGGATGACTTAGTGGTTAATGCCTTTGCCTGCAAAGCAAAGGACGCAGGTTTGATTCCCCAGGATCCACGTTAGCCAGATGCACAAGGGGATGCATACGTCTGAAGTTCATTTGCAGTGGCTGGAAGCCCTGGCGTGCCCATTCTGCCTCTGCCCCTCTGTCTTTCCCTCCCTCTTTCTCCGTCAAATAAATAAATAAATAAAAATAAAATATTTTAAAAAACAACCAAAAATGTATAGCTCTATATACATTTATATAATACAGATGTTGTTTATGTTTTTCAGAATTTAAATAAGCAAGCATATGATTTGGCCAAGGCTTTACTGAAGAGGACAGCACAAGCTATTGAACCATATATTACTAATGTAAGTGTTAAAATTGGTTTCTAGAAAGAATATGCTAAAAATTTAAAGCCTCTTATATGAAAATTTTCAGCAAATACTACACAATTTTTACTCTTTTTTTCTTGTTGTTGTTGTTAAACCAGTAAGTAATGTATTTTATTTTTCTCTTTTCTTTTTTCTGAGGTAGGATCTTAATTTGGTCCAGGCTGACCTGAAACTCACTTTATAGTCTCAGGGTGGCCTCAAACTCTTGGTGATCCTCCTACCTCTACCTCCAAGTGCTGGGATTAAAGGCGTGTGCCACCACGCCCAGCTTTGTCTTTTCTTGATATTATTTTATATTATTTTCTGGTAAGCTAATGCTCATCTTGTTCGCTTCTTTCCAGTTTCCTGGAAGCTTTGACAGCTTTCATTTTGGTCCACAGGAGAGAGAACTGTATCTTTCTGATGTTAGAGATAAAGTTAAAGGCAAATAGATTAAAAAAAAAAAATTTAGAACTTTCTATTATTCAGAGAAGTTGCTTACACATTTTTATATAAGAAAAAGAAATGAACTGATACCAAAATCTAGAACCTGAAAGGGAGTGTGACTGGCAGCTACAGTGTGGTTAGAGTTGCTTATGCATTGCGTCCCCCAGAGAGATGCCCTGTAGCAGTCCTGTTTCTGAGTTAGGGGACATTTGCAATGAATAGTAACCCTTTTAAATGGTACCTCAGCTTGGGTTGCTTATGGTGACCATTTTAGATTTAATTTTAGAAGCAATAGTTTTTAGCCATTTGGTTCACTGATATAAGCTTATAGTCTGTTTTGTTTTCTCTCTATGACTATTGGGTTTTATCACTGCAGGTGGCACCATTTGTATCCTATTGTAGGTGAATGATGCCTTGAGAAACACACGTAGAATACAGTATTCATGGCAGCCTATGACACTGTTTAAAGCTGCTTGTCTTTCTGCCTGCCTCTGCTTTCACTCATCATTAAATAAGTAAAGGATGTAAGTCTACCTGACTGAGAAACAGGATACTGTCTTTTCTAAATTTGTATTTAAGTCTTCTGAAATTTATTGGACTTTTTTTTTGTAGTTTATGAAAACTTCAAGTCAGGATTTGAAAGATACCTTGAAAAGATAGACTGTGAGAAGTAGCATTCATTATAAAACAGTCGTTTGCTAAGTACCTGCTTTTGTTTTTGTCCCATGGTTTCAAAGGATTCTAAGCATGTGATGATTTAGACAAATACAGTTTATTTTCAATGACATTATTTTGAAGGGTGACCTTTCAGAACCTGTGTAATTAAATTCTGTAACCCATCTTAATAGCCCTAGGGTTGGCAGGGAACTTCGTATTGTTCAATATTAATTAGTTGAATTGAGTTTTTTATTTTTGGCTTATTGTATAGACCAGGACTTAAGCATTCTGACTACTCCTTGCTTCAAGTGTTTCTAAATGAAGATTGCCATGGCCCAGTAGAGCTACTAAGTGAGCTCCTCCTGCTGGACATTTATTTAAGCTGGTACTGCCTAACCAATGTGTTTTTGGGGGAACACTATTTTGATACGTTTTTCTGGCATAACAATAAGGAAAAGGTAAAACAAAACAAAACAAAACAAAAATCCCACAACAGTAGTAACAACAAAAGAACAATAAAAACAACACTGTACCATGCTGATATCTCTTTTAAGATTGAGGAAAGTAGATATTTGCTTGGTGTAATTAAATAGAGAAGAGTGAATGATAACTTTTAGAACTGAATGATTTAGGTTCATTATACTATTGTTATAATTTGGGGCTATGTTTGAAAATGCAGTGAAACATAAGGAACAAAAGAAAGACCCAAGGAATACTTTGAGAAATCCCAGATAAATCAGTATAAAACCTTTTTCCTGTTACTAATATTTTCTCCGCCTGTCTTCCTGTCTGTGTCTGTGGACACAGATGATGTCCCTTTACCCTCATAGTCTTGCTGTGCTCTAGCCTTTGAGGTGGCAGAGGACAGGGGACGTGCACAATGATTGTAGCACACTTTTGGCTACAAGGTATGTCTAATAGTGTGTCAATTATTTTCTTATGTCTTCCTTTCTTCTTTTCCCTTTCTTTGATGGTGAGTAAAGAAGTCATTGGCAATTGTTTCCCCCCACTAAATCCCTTGTAAGCCATCTTACTTTGCTGTTTCAATTCTTGTGTTTTTTTTAAAATAATTTTCTAAAGAGAGAGTGAGAAATAGATGGGGAAGGAAGAACTGATTTGTCAGGGCCTCCAGCCACTGTACTTGAACTCCAGATGCCACCTTGTGAGCGTGTGCAACCTTGTGCATCTGGCTTATGTGGGATCTGGAGAGTTGAAAATGGGTCCATAGGCGTTGCAGGCAAGCACCTTGGCTGCTAAGTCATCTCTCTAGCCCTCAGTTCTTTATAATTACATGTAACATCACTTTCTAATGAACTTACTTTTCTTATAGAATAAAAGTAATGCAGTAGTAGAAGTCAATGTTATTTCTTTTTTACTTACTAGATGAAGTAGCCATTGCTAATTTATCTTCCTAGGACCGTATTAGCAAATCAAAGTAAGGTATAAGATAATAATAATCCTACACTCTTTTAAAAAATATTTTAGGGCTGGAGAGATGGCTTAACAGTTAAGGTACTTGTCTACAAAGCCAAAGGACCCAGGTTTGATTCCCATGTAAGGCAGATGCACAAGGTGGTGCATGTGTCTGGGGTTTGTTTACAGTGGCTGAAGGCCCTGGCACACTCATTCTCTCTCTATCTGCCTTTTGTATTTCTCAAATAAATAAATAATTTAAAAAATATTTTATTTATTTGCAAGCAGAGAGAGAAAGAGAATGGGTATTATAGGGCCTTTGGCCACTGCAAAGAAATTCCCAATGTATGTGCCACTTTGTGCATTTGGCTTTACATGGGCACTGGGAGATTGAACCCATAGTGGCAGGCTTTGCAAACAAGGGCCTTTATTGTGGTGTCATCTCTCCGGCCCTCCACCATTTTTTAAAATTAGATATTTTTTATTTAACTAATTAATTTATTTTTGTTTTTCAAGGTGGGGTCTCACTCTGGTCCAGGCTGACCTGGAATTCACTACGTAGTCTCAGGGTGACCTCAAAGTCACAGCGATCCTCCTACCTCTGCCTCCCTAGTGCTGGGATTAAAGGCATACACCACCATGCCTGGCTTTATTTTTTGCAAGCAAAGAGAGAATGGGCACCTCTAGCCACTGCAGATGAACTCTAGATGCATGTGCCACTTTGTGTATGTGGCTCCATGTGGGTGCTAGGGAATCAAACCCAGGTTGTTAGGCTTTGCAGGCAAGTGCCTTAATTGCTGAGCCATCGCTTCAGCACACCCGCCATTTAACAACTTGTTTTTACTGTTGTATGTATTAGCACATTCAAATTTGTTCTTTATAAATAATGATTTAGGCATATAGAAAGACTGTAAATGAGCGTTATAATAGAGTTTTGTTTGTTTTTATATTGAAATCAGTTATCATTATATTACTCAGGCTGACTAGAAATTACTTGGCTTAAGTAGTTTTGCCGCAGCCTCCTGAGTAGTTGAGAGTACAGACATGTGTCACAGTGCCCTGTGGTTAATATTTTCAAATAGAATTAATTATGACATGGCAATCTAAGAAATAGTAAAATACATACTTTTTTTTAAAGGCAAAACCAGAGTATCAAAAAGAAAACATACATAGTAACAATTCAGAAAAGTTCTACATGGATCACATTTTAGTGATACTTACTATTTTCAGATCTTTTTATTTACAAATTTTAGGATACAGATAAAATTATTTTGTTTTGATGAAAAAGTATTTGAAGGACTGAGGAGATGGCTAAGGGATTAAAGGCGCTAGCTTAAAAGTGTGTCAGGTCCTTGTTGCTATAGGTAAAATTTGTTTAGTGTTTAATCTCAGTGATTTTTGGTTTTTGCCTTTATACATCGAGGTTAATGCTTGGAACAGTGGTAGAAAACATGTTCTTTAATATGAAAGTACTTTTATAATTAAATTTAGCCATGTAAATGTAAGGTAGAATTCATTGTTGACTTCTTTCATTAGGAGACAAGTATTTCTAAAATTTTTATATTTATAGAAAGTAACTTCTTTACCCATTTTCAAATAAATTTTTGTTAATGATTTTTGGAAGTAAATAATCAAATCTATATGTAACTCCATTGAATTTTTTCCAGTGAATTTTTAATTAGAATGGAGGGCTTGGGTTGTTTCATATTTGGATTAGAATGGCTATTTCATATTTATTCATTTTAGGAACTCTGCTAAAACTTTGTTATGCTGTGGAGAATAATAACAGGCTGGTCACTGTCCCTCTGAAGACCATAACTTTCTTTTCTCTTTACCATTTTTCTCTTCTCTGTTCTAATTGTTGTTGTTATTTTTAAAGTTTAGAGAGACCTTATTAAATTAAGGGAAGGAAGTATAGAGAGCTCTTGCTATATGGAAGGAGGCAAGGGGTTAAAGCCCCCTAATTATTTTTAGTATACAAAATAATGATTTTCATCATGACATTATAATATTATAACACATACACCATTGTATGTTCAAATCCCACCTCACTCCACTCCCCAGTCCCTCTTCTTCCTGCACTCTATTCCTCCCCCAAATACCTTTTGTGTTGTATATGAGTGTGTGCATTTATATAGTTAAATCTGAATTCCACATATGAGAGAAAATGTGCTGTATTTCTAGATTAAACACATATATGATCTAAAGCTAGACGAGGGACTATAAGGATACAGGAAGAAGTCTATAGGGATTACAGGGAAATTGGGAGGGTACTGGTTAGGGAAAATATGGGCTGACCTAGAATTCACTAAGTCTCAGGCTGGCCTTGAACTCACAGCGATTTCCCTACTTCTCTGTGCCTCCTGAATGCTAGGCTTAAAAGGCATGAGCCACCACATCTGGCTGAGTGTGTATTTTTGATGGAATTAGTACATGAAGAATAATATTTGCCACCATTTTTTTTTTTTACTCTAGTTCAGGCTGACCTGGAATTCACTGTGTACGCTCAGGGTGGCCTTCCGCTCTAGGTGATCCTCCTACCTCTGCTTACTGAGTGCTGGGATTAGTGTGTGCCACCACGCCTGGCTTGCTCCCTTTTTCCAAGGAAGTATTTTTAAACTGGTAGAAGGTAGTGATGAATTGACCACTGTGGTGGCCAGAGTAAGAAAAGATTATTGTTCTTTATTAAGAAAAGTTAGATTGAGGGATTTTATTCTGCTGTTTTTTTTTTTTAAATAAAAACAGGGTAAAATTGGAGAGTGGAAACTAAAAAAGACACTAAATTAAAAAAAAAATTTTTTGTTTATTTTTATTTATTTATTTGATAGTGATGGAGAAAGAGGCAGATAGGGAGAGAAGAGAGAGAATGGGCGTGCCAGGGCCTCTAGCCACTGCAAACGAACTCCAGACGCGTGCGCCCCTTGTGCATCTGGCTAACATGGGTGCTGGGGAATTGAGCCTCGAACCGGGATCCTTAGGCTTCACAGGCAAGCGCTTAACCGCTAAGCCATCTCTCCAGCCCCAGACACTAAATTTTTAACCTGAACAAGAATTTAACTTCTTGACATTTTATTTTTTTCCACAGAATTGATGGTTAGGAAACCAATAGGGGAAATGGCTCTGTGGGCCTGACTTGGATCCCCACCACCCAATGTCCAAGCCTGGGTATGGCTGTGCATGCCTGTAGCCCCAGAGCAGAGAATAGCTAGTTCTCACAGATCATGGCGTCTAGCTGTAAAACAGAGAGCTCCAAGTTCCGTGAGAGACCTTTCTCAAGAAACAAAGGGAGAAGAGTGATAGAGGTGTCCTGTTCATGTATATGCAAAGGGGCTTGTGTATCTGTATACACACATGCATATACCACACAGGCACACAGAAACTAATGAATAAAGGAAGGAATAAAATTTGTTCTCCTTTTCTGGGCTAGATATCTCTCCTGAATCATAGAGCTAAAAGTCTTCACTTAATAACAAATCAAGAACATAGAAAGATACATAAAATATTTGAATCTGTCCTTTGAACATGGATGGCAAAACCCAGTCAAGCCAAGTTACGTGTTTGATGGTCAAGACAAATGAACAGGGCAGTTTGTATGGTGTACAGTATGCTTAGCTCTCTATCTGTGAAGATATTGGCAGCTGTGATTTTTGTTTTGAGTTAATTTTATATATTTTTGGAAGAGTTTTAGAAAGAAAGCAACTTGGTTATTATGCCCATATCTGCCTATTTCAGTAGTTATATGCTGATTGATCTGACTGAAACTTGCTGCCTTTATTTTAGTATTCTTTTAACTGAGTTTTGATTGGTATTGCAAACTTTGTACACATGTATACATCCTTCATCATGTTAAAGGAGCAAAGCCTTCAAAAGAGGTTGTTTTATGGTAAAAACACAGAGTGATAGCCTTCCTCTGACCTTGGACAGTGCTTCCTTACCGTTAGGGTGGCGCTCTGTGCTGCTCTAAAAACAGTTTTGGGGCTGGAGAGATGGCTTAGCGGCTAAGCGCTTGCCTGTGAAGCCTAAGGACCCCGGTTCGAGGCTCGGTTCCCCAGGTCCCACGTTAGCCAGATGCACAAGGGGGCGCACGCGTCTGGAGTTCCTTTGCAGAGGCTGGAAGCCCTGGCGCGCCCATTCTCTCTCTCTCTCTCTCCCTCTATCTGTCTTTCTCTCTGTGTCTGTCGCTTTCAAATAAATAAAAATTTTAAAAAAATCTGATTAGTTTAAAAACAGTTTTGAAGACAACCCAGAAATAATGTCTTAGAAGCAGTTGAAGTAATTTTTGATATTTTATTTTCCATGTATGTATTTATTAGAAAGTGGTGTGTGTGTGTGTGGGGGGGGGTAATGAATGGGAATGTCAAGGCCTGTAGCCACTGCAAAATGACTCCAGACGTATGCACCACCATGTGCGTCTGGCTTACATGGGTTCTGGGGAATTGAACCTGGGTCCTTAGGCTTTGCAGGAAAGTGCTGTATTTCCAGTCCTAATTGAAATATTTTTAAACCCAATTAAGTTGGCACCAAGATATGATTGACCTCATTTTGTAGGCATAAGAAAGCTTTGTTTTAGATCCTGTAGTCTCCCATACACTAAAATAAACAAGATGTGATTGCTTGTTTATGGAATTTATCTAGTGAGGTGATTAAGTCATTGTAGGTTATTCAGAGAAATGGAATTATTAGAAGTGTAGAAAGTAATGTGTTTGTGAGGAGACTGCCTAGAATTGGTTTATTCTGTTATGAAGTCTGACAGTCCCCCATAATGTGCTGTCTGCAAATTGGAGAACTAAAGAAACTGATGTTTAGCTCTGAGTCCAAGTCCAAAGGCTGGAGAACCCAGATTAGGGCTTCTGGTGCAAGTCTTGGCATATAAAGGCTGGAGAACCTACAGTTCTGACGTTGAAGGGCAGGAAAAGGAAGGTGCTTTAGTGCAGAGGGGAGAAAGTAAATTTCTTTGCCCACATTGAGGCCAATGTTTCCCACTAAGCCCATGGATTTATAGTCTTCCAGTCCAGGGATTAAACAGATATTTTATTTATTTTTTTATGAATGAGAGAATGAGAGAATGGTTGTGCCAGGGCCTCTAGCCACTGCAAACGAACTCCAGATGCATGCGCCCCCTCCCTTGTGCATCTGGCTTACATGGGTACTGGGGAGTCAAACCTGGGTCTGTAGGCCTAACTGTGAAGTCATCTCTCCAGCCCCCGGGGATATTTTTATTCCATCAGGTTGACAACAAAAGTATCACAGACCAAATATGGTATCATAGTGTAACAAAATGTACTTTGTAAGGTAAGGGCATTTATTGATGTATTAATTGATGAATCAGTACAAATTACTTACATCATTATGAGCAAGATGATTTAAAAAATGTATAGACTTGCCAGGGCCTCCAGCCACTGCAAATGAGCTGCAGATACATGTGCTAATTTGTGTATCTGGCTTATGTGGATCCTGGGGAATCAAGCCTTGAACTGAGGTCTTTAAGCTTCACAGTCAAGCACCTTAACCGCTAAGTCATTTCTCTGACCCATGCAAGATGATTTTCATGTTTTATGATATCACCTGTAGTGAGTTCTCACATTGTATTTTGATTACCTGGATTCACTTTGTATAAAATAATAATGAATTTAAATGAATAATAAGAGTTTAGAAAATTTATTTATAATGTTTTTATTAATGACAGGTTTTCTTCTCAAAAGTTTTTTAATCAGGTCCTGATGCTTGGGAAAACATCAATCAGTGACTTGTCAGAACATGTCTTTGACTTAATTTTGGAACTCTACAATATTGATAGTCATTTGCTGCTCTCTGTTTTACCCCAGCTTGAGTTTAAATTAAAGGTAACTAATATAAAAATAATATAATTGTGTCAACTAGATTAGCAGAAAACATTATTTGTGGTATCAGTTCTTTTGTCATTTTAATTGAATGTAAGAGATGAGGGGGGAATGTTATCATTTTAGTGTCTTTTCGGCTTTTCTGTGTATTTCCAGTGCTTGGTGTGAGGCCTAGGAGTAGTACTTCCCTCGTAAAGGATTAGCAGGACACCATTTTACTACACGGGTTTGCTAGGTCATTTGTGAGATATGAGTTTATATTTCCAAAGCACAAAGCATTACCATGACCTCTTGATTAGCACATAAAAATATCTTAGAATTCATAATCCATACTGTAGTTTGTTTTATAGTGAAAAATCTGAGATTTTTTTTATATTCTCCCCTTTCTTTTTAAAAGAATATTTATTTTCAAGCAGAGAGAGGCAGAGGCAGAGTGGATGGATGGATGGAGAGAATGGGTGCGTCAGGGCCTCTAGCCACTGCACACAGGCTACATATGCATTTGACACTTTGTGCATCTGGCTTTATGTGGGTACTGGGGAATTGAACCCAGATTGTTAGGCTTTGCAAGCAAGTGCCTTAACTGCTAAGCCATCTCTCCAGCCCTGAAATCTTTTGGTAGCATGTTTCTATTACCTTGGTATTAAATTATTCAGTAATTCTGAAAAATTGGGGAATATAGTTTTCTCTTTCAATTCATTATGGTAAATTAAATAAAATACATTATAATTATAAATATTTACAATATTTTAGTATATCACTCAGAAAAGTTGTTAACATGATTTCTGTGTGTGTGTGTGTGTGTAAAATTTAGTGAGAATTTAATGTAATTTACCATTTGGGGTCCTAGAAGGGCTCTGTGATTTAGACAGTATGGGAAATCAGCACAGATCATGTTCTGCAGCTCTACCTCGTAGTTTGAAAGGTGCTTGTGCTTTGTTTCAGAGCAATGATAATGAGGAACGCCTCCAAGTTGTTAAACTATTGGCAAAAATGTTTGGGGCAAAGGATTCAGAGTTGGCTTCTCAGAACAAACCACTCTGGCAGTGCTACTTGGGCAGGTACATGACTGTGATTTTCTGTTTGAAAGTAATACGTGTTTATATGTGTGTGCTGTTTATGAAACCATGCTGCATTTTCTGAAATCTTAAAAACAAAAGTCAGAGCTTATATTGAGCATCTGGACGCTGAGGAATGGCCGTGTTAAACATTTGCATTAGGCTGCCACTTTATTTTGTCTTCAGTGATGGGTTTATCTTGTGATGGTTTTTTTTTTCCAAGGTGGCACATTCTAAAAGCTATTTCATAACTTTACAACCACAAGATTAAAATGTATTGCTTCAAGGCCAGGTGGTGTTGTGGCACATGCCTTTTTTAATCCCAGCACTTGGGAGGTAGAGGTAGGAGGATTGCTGTGAGTCCAATGTTAGCCTGAGTGAATTCCAGGTGAGCCCGGGCTGTGAAGTAAGACCCTACTCCAAAAAAAAAAAATTTAATTATTTCCAACTGAAGATAACTCTGAAAATGTAAGCCCCCCCCCTTCAAAAAAACCTCTTGTACTTAATTAGATTATTTGGAGATAAGAAAGAATAAAGATGTTAACAAAATAAATGAGTAAATGACTAGTTTTCTCTCCCTTTCTGCCCCTCCTTCCTCTTCTACCTTCTTCCACCCTCTCCTATTCCCTCCTCTTGATCCCCTCCCTCTGCTCCTTTCTGAGGGTCTCTGTTCTGCTGCCTAAGCCTGTCGAGTGCAGGGGTTATAGGCGTGCACTGTGTACTGCCAAAGCCCAGCTTCTGTGTTTCTCAAAGGAAGTGAGCTGGGTTTCTTACATACTTTAGCGGTCCACAGAACTCCTCAAATTGGTTGTAAATATTCAGTGTGTCATTTTTTTATGGCAAAGGTTCATTTCATTACTTCTTCTAAAGAAACCCTTGACCTTGAAAATAGTAAAAACACCACAGATCCTCTGGCTGAAATCTACTTTGACCCAGATAAAGGAAATTTTTATTCACTGGGTTTGCTCTCATAACCAAGAAAGCAGTTAAGTCATTAACAAACAAATAGGATTTAAAACTAAATCTATTTTGTTTGTATGTTGAAGATAGTTTCACTGGTATTACTACTTTTCTTCTTGGTCCTACCCCTTACCCCTCAGTAGGGTCTCACTCTAACCCAGGTTGACCTGAAACTCACTCTGGTTGTCCCAGGCTGAGCTCAAACTCATAACAATCCCCCATCTTTGCCTCACAAGTGCCGGGCTTAAAGGTGTGGATGACCACGCCTGGCTTCTTTCTCGTTTGATTACTATCAGTGATTATAATAAATCTCATCTTTGGTATAGCTTTTCTAATTTGGTAAGGATATGTGTCTTTATACTTACTTCTATTTCCAATCTGATACCTTATTTTCCTCAATGATGATATTAAATTAGGAAGATAGACTAATTTATTAGTTCATTACTAATTTTGAATTTGATTTCAAGACTTTTCTGGAGATAATTTTGAATGTGATTTTAAGACTTTTTCTGGAGAGTATTTTATTAGTTTAAGTTATGCAATTCAATCCCATTTTTTATTTTAAAGATACCCTTTTGATAAAGAATTATGTATCACTGAATGATAGAAACATTTTGAAAAATGCATCATTTGGTGATTATATTGTTGTACAAATGCCAGAGAGTAAACTTAACACAAAATAAGATGGCCATAGTATCACTAATGGATTGAATCAAAATGAACCATTGTTGTAGATATCATCCGACACTGAACTGTTATGAGGTACATAGCTGTGTAGATACTGGTTTGTTTTTAAATAAAGACTTGAATTAGCGTGGGTATATAGGTTTCTGGTGGAAAAAATCCCAGTTGAAACATGTCAACTTTCTATTAGATTGTTACTTTTCTTTCTAATGGCATAAACTCACATAGTATTAAATGTTAATTGATGGAAGATTTTGGGTCCAGGGGAAGATTAAATTTTGTAAAGATGAAAGAGATCCCATTCCTGTGTACCCCAACTTTTGGGTCCTTCTCTGAGTTAGCAAAGAATTGAGGACACAGACTCCAAGAAGGGTGAGTTATGATTTATGAGGGTTATTTTGGGGAGAATGAGGATCCAGAAGGAAGGCTAGCAGGGAAGCTCAAGCCAAAAAGAGACTGCCCCTTCCCAGCCCAGCTTGGAAAGGGAAGGAGACGTGGAGAAAACCCCTTTCACATCCCTGGGGAAGAAGCCCTGGAGAAGGTACTGACTTGTGGCAAAAGCAGAAAGACCTTCTCTTAGGGAGAAGGGGCAGAGAGGGTTAAGAGACAGTAAAGGACTTGGAGCATAGCAGAGACCATATGTGGAAAAGCAGGAAAGCATCCAGAAGACAGCAGGTGCACATGGAAAGCAAACCATGAGAGCCCCCATGCCACAAGGACCCCTTGCGTGAGAGCTCAGAGGTCAGGACATGCTAAAGGCTGAGAAATTAAAGATCAAACGTGTGACCAAGCAAGAAGGCACCAGAAACACGGCAGGGAGTGCTCTCCAAAAAGAAGCCATGCTGGAAGAGGGAGGCTCACCAAAACAGGGACCCCAGAGTCAGGGTCCAGGAGAATGAAGAGATGGCCAAGAGAGCTTTTACACATGATTAGGCAGGAAAGCACCCACAGCAAAGCCTGTGAGAAAAACATGCAGGGAAGTGCCCAGGTAAGAAGAGACCCTCCCCTTCCCAGCTTGGCTTACCAAGGGGTCTCGGAAGCAAAGATCAAGGAGAGTGGAGCGTTACACACGTGCCAGGCCCATCTATGGATGGTTTCAGTTACTTTCTGTTGCCGGGTCAAACACCTGACTAGAAGCAGCTTATGGGAGGAAAAAGTTTATTTTAGGCTTACAGAATTAAAGGGAAATACCATCAGTGGAGGAAGAAGTTGGCTCACTTCAGCATCCACAGCAGTGGGAGAAAAACCAACACCAGCACCAGCCAGGAAACACGAACACTCAGGGACGAAGCTGCTCTGAACGCTCCTAGGGCTTAAGAGACCTGCCCCAGTGATGTCACTTGGGACTGAGGAGGAAGCTTAGCCTTGTACTCAAAGATCCCTTAGCCTTGGGAGACATGCACTTGCATTCAAACCACGGCATGGATTAAACATCCAATTAAGATGGGCCTTATCATCAGACCAGGTGTGTAAGCAAGAGATCTGACTGACTGGTAGACTCAAGAGGGCGACCCAGAGCCTGGCATGGTGGCGCATGCCTTTAATCGCAGCACTCGGGAGGCAGAGGTAGGAGGATTGCTATGAGTTTGAGGCCAGTCTGAGACTACATAGTGAATTGCAGGTCGGCCTGGGCTAGAGCGAGACCCTACCTCAAAAAACAAAAAACAACAAACAAACAATAAAAACGACTCCGGAGGGGCCAGTTCACCCAGCTGTGCTAAGTGTGAAGAAGCAGGAGGCTGCTGGGGAGTGGCGCTTGCAGCCGCCTGGTTCACACACAAGTGCTGCCCTGCCAAGGCAGCAGAGTGACGTCCATGTTCTCCTGCAGCGCTGTCTGTGGCTGACTGCCTTAAAAAAGTTATCTTGTGCTGGGTATGGAACCAGTGGTCAATACTAGCCTAGCATGTTGAAGGCCCTTGGTTTTACTCCTAGCACCACAAATCTAATAACTAAAACAACAAAAGCCTTCCAAGAAATTGAACAACAGCAAACAGACAAACAAAAACTCCATTAAATTTAAGGAGGGTGTGTGTGTGTGGGGTTGTGTGTGTGTGTATGTGGGTTTTTTGAGGTAGGGTCTCGCTCTAGCCTAGGCTGATCTAGAAGTCACTATGTACTCTCAAACTCACGGCAATCCTTCTGCCTCTGCCTCCTGAGCTCTTGGATTGAAGGTGTGCACCATCACACCTGGGTCTAAAGTATTTTTAAAATATTTATAATTTATTTATAAAATATTTGTATAAATATTTATTTGTAATGCTTACTCGAAATACTAATGTGTGTAGGGTTGAATAGTTTACTGGAGAAATGTTAAAGTGTGTAGGGTCGAATGCCTGAAGACTTTTTTTCTTCTTTATATAAATGATGAATTTTCTTATAGTATTGAGTAATATACTTAGAAGGCTTTTGATTTTAGAGTTAAGGCATACAAATTTGCTGAATGGAAAACTACTTTAATGTGGAAATGTAAGCAGTTTCTAGAACATAACTATTTTGTACTCTGAGATGAGGCAGCACACATAGATGTGAACATCAGTGACTGAGAGTGTGCGGTACCACTGACGGAGGAGCGCAGTGCTGTCTATGAAGCAGTTGTGCTGAGAAAGTTGAGTCCCACCGTGATCAAGACTCCAGCCCTCCCTATCACTTTGCAAGGTGCAGGAGTGCAGGGAGCCTCTTAATTGACAGTCGAATAATAAAATTAGGAAAAATGCAAATAGTTGTAAAGCATTATTTGCATGCATATCCATATGCACCCCATACCCCCTACACACCAGTGCCAACAGGTTACAAGACAATGGAGAATGTAAGGGAGACTTAAGAAGCATATCGACCAGAGTTGTAACTTACAAGATATGTCAACTTTAGATACAATATAAAATTTCACTTTTCTATTAGTGGAAATGTAATAATGATAGTATTTAACTGGACAGGAGTAACTGGTTTTTTTTTTTTTTTACAATTTAGGATCATGTGATATAAACCAATATAGGATTTAGTATGAGATTTGGAATTAATAAATATACTGCATTTAAGTAAAAAGTACTTTATGAAAAGTTTTCCCTCAGACATGGTATAAGACGTATATTAATTTCTCTGAACTATATGTATATACACACAAGTACTTAGGAACAGCTGTATTTGAAAGTACAATATTTATGGGAAAAATTTTTTGCATTCCACTTCTTGCATTCAGCCAAATGTGTATTTAAACATGCCCCACAACAGTTCATATTAATGGAGATTGCTTTTACTTGCACACAATTAAAATAGTCTGGCTTCACTTTGGATGTTGATACAAATGGTTTCTTCTTTAACAAGATGAATGTGGATTAAACTTATATGTGTTTTGTTGCTTTAAAGGTCATCCTTTTATATATCTTATCAGGTTTAATGACATTCATGTACCAATCCGCCTGGAATGTGTGAAATTTGCTAGCCATTGTCTCATGAACCATCCTGATTTAGCAAAGGATTTAACAGGTATTATATATACTTCATAGCAAATATTGCTAGTGTTCTTTAGTGAAAAAGTAATTAGTTTTATAAGCAATATCTTTTCTTAGAGGTGGTTATGAGAGATGTTATATTGTTTTATTCATTATCATGGAACTTACTCGGTAGCTAGAATTCTGACAGCATAGTTCTTGTGTGTAGACTAGAAGTGTTTATAAGGAAAATGTCAGCTGGGGGTGGTGTTGCACGCCTTTAATCCTAGCACATTAAAGTTTAAATACTTACTCATCTTTCACAGTTTCAGGTATTTGTCTAATTTTCTTTCTCTCTCTTTTTCTCTTTGTCCTCTCCCCCTTTTCCTTCTTTCACTCCTTCTCCTCCTCCTCCCTCTCCTTCCTTTCTCCTCTGTCTTCCTCCCCTCTCCCCTTCCTCCTTCTGTTTCTCTCCTTCCCCTCCTTCCTCCTTTCTCTTCTTTCTTTTTCTTTTCCTCTCTTTCCCTTCCTTTTTCTTCTCTTCCTTCTCTTTTTGCCCCCTGCTCCTTTCTCTTCTTTCCTGTTCTGTTCCCTTCTCTTTTTTCTCTTCTTTTTATTGCTTTCTTTGCAGCTGGGTCTCATTTTAGCACAGGCTGACCTGGAATTAACTCCTGTAGTCCAGGCTATTTTTTCTTTCTTAAACCTTCCAAATTTGGAGAGCATTTCACACTGCTTTTGCTTACCATTGCTTCTTAAATCGTACTACTGTTTCCTGAGTTATTTTGGTAGAGAAAGTCACAAAATATATCCATTTGTAATATTTTAAACAGCAGCCTGTCATAGTGGTGTTTTTAGGTGTGCTAGAATGTTCAGCTTTAGTCGGGATGAGACTCCAGACCAGACACAGTTACGTTGGAAGGGATTTATTGACGCCTACAGATGGAGGAGAAGTTGGCCCCTTTCACAGGTCCACACAGAGAGGGAGAACAACTACTGCCCAAAGCCAGCCAGCACACTTCAGGAGCCCAGGCAAAACTCAGGCATTTTCCTTATCTTTAGCCGAAAATTCCAAATCTACTCCCACTTCTTAGAGCTGGACCCTAGTATCTGCTCACAGTGATACCTCCTCCAGCCGCCTAGTTTGAGGTCTAAATTACAGACTTTATGTATGGCCGCGCACGCCTTTAATCCCTGCACTCAGGAGACAGATGTAGGATGATCACCATGAGTTCAGCGTCACCTTGAGACTACAGAGTGAGTTCCAGATCAGCCTGGGTTGGAGTGAGACCCTACCTCAAAAAACAAAACAAAACAAAACACAAAAACAAGCTTTAATAAACTCCTGATTGTATTGGGGGATGTCCATTCAAACTACCTCATTCCACCTCTGGTCCCCAGTAGATTCATAACCATCTGTATTGTAAATTGTACTCAGTCCAACTTCAAAGGTCCCCATAGTCTTATCTGAGAGATTTGAAGATTGTTAACTGTGAGCCCTGTAAAATCAAAACAAATTATATACTTTCCATACAAAGGCACAGAGTACCATTTTCAACTGCTATAAGGCATAGCAAGGAGAGACTGTACGAATACAAACTCAGTAACCATCAAGCAACATCAGACTTAAAGATTTCATTGTAACTAAAGAAAATCTTATCTTTCAGAGTATCTTAAAGTGAGGTCACATGACCCGGAGGAAGCCATTAGACATGATGTGATTGTGTCTATAGTTACAGCTGCCAGAAAGGACATTCTTCTAGTCAATGACCACTTACTTAATTTTGTGAGAGAGCGCACACTGGATAAAAGGGTAAGAAGGAATAAGTAATTATTGCTAGAGTTCTACTTTTAGTACTTGAAGCCTAATATAATTTCATTTGAAAATAGCTTTTTGTAAATATAATTATTATAAAATGATACTCAATACCTGAGGCTTGAGCAACATACATTGTGTAACATGCAGGGAAATAAAAGTTTAGAAAACCATACTTGACTGAACTTACATGTAGAACCATTTTTACATTATAACAGAAACTGCTAGTGTAGTTCTTGTAGTTGGGACAAAAGACTAACTGAAAGCAGCTTATGAGAGGAAGGGCTCATTGCAGCCTTCAGTCTTGGGGGGAAGTTTCATCATGGCAGGGAACCATGACAGGCATCACCTGGTGGAAGTATCTTATCTCCTGGGCTTGGAGCTGGGCTGTACCATCCCAAAGCCTGCTCCTAGCTAAGTTCCACCTCCCAGTTGCCACCAACTGGGGACCAGGTATTCAAAACCCATGATGCTCTGGGGGCACTTTACATTCAATCATAATCATGTAAGGGAAATATAAATAAAAAAACCCAGAAAAGTAGATGTATTAGTAGTATTTATCTTTGCTGAGACAAAATACCTGACAAAAGCAACCTGGGGCCTGGAGGGATGGTACAGTGGTTAAGACACTTGCCTGCAAAGGCAAAGGACCTAGGATTGAGTCTCCAGTGGCCATGTAAAGCCAGATGCACAAGGTGGCACATGCATCTGGAGTTCGATTGCAGTGGCTGGAGGCCCTGATGTGACCATCTTCCTGCCCTCTCTCCCTCCCAAATAAATAAAAATAAACAAAATTGAAAATATTTAAAAATAAAAGCAATTTGGGGGAGGAGGGTTTATTTCTGGCTCACAGCTCTGGAAGATGCTATATCGTAGTAGGAAAACCGTGGCAGCAGGAGGGTATGGTGGCTGGCCACCTTTCATTCGTATTCAGGACATAGGAAGAGATGAGTGCTGGTGTTCAGTGTGCTTTCTCCTTTCCCAAGTGAGACTAGAGCCAGTCCTCTTGACGCTGAAGATTTACACTAGACTAGACTTTACTGAATTGATGTAATAGAGCATTCTTATATTGAGAAGTTTCTTTTTTCTAACTTTTAAGTGGCGAGTGCGTAAGGAAGCCATGATGGGACTTGCTCAGATTTATAAGAAATACTCTTTACAGTCAGCAGCTGGAAAAGATGCTGCCAAACAGATATCGTGGATCAAGGACAAATTACTACACATATATTATCAGAATAGCATTGATGATCGGTGAGTTGTGATCATGTATGTTGTTTGTTTTTGTAAGGTATTTGATGATTTTGAGTATGATATAACTTCTTGATTTGTTGTCTCATGCAGAATAGTTTCTTTTTTTTATTTTTATTTTTTAATTTTTATTAACATTTGCCATGATTATAAAAAAAATCCCATGGTAATACCCTCCCTCCCCCCCAGAATAGTTTCTTTATAGCTTTAAATTCCTTCCTTAGCTTTTACAGGGTAAATGGATCGAATGATTTCCTTCCTACCAGAGTCACAAATGCAGTGGTAATGCATATATAACTTTAGGGATGAGTGCAACTTTGACATTTATTTTCATACTCTGATTTTGAACAGAGTAATAGCTAAGTGTAGAACTATGAGGCTATCATTTAAATTTTGTCTAGAGAAATACTTTAAAGAGATCTTTGTTAATATTTTCTAAATAAAATTCAAATGAAAATAAATCTTTTGTGTTATAGACGTTTTTAAATTAAAAAAAAAATCTCTCCAAGTTAAAAGCAGCTTATAAACATCTGTTGAAAAGACATTGTCAGGCTGGAGAGAGGGCTTAGAGTTTAAGGCAAAGCCAAGGGACCCAGGTTTGATTCCCTAGGACCCATGTAAGCTAGATGCACAAAGTGGTACATGCCCCTGGAGTTCATTTGCAGTGGCTGGAGGCCCTGATGTGCCCATTCTGTATCTCTTTCTCTTTCTTTCTCTCAAGTAAATAAACAGAAATAAAATATTTACACACAAAAAAGGCATTATCAACCTAAAGGTAAATAGATCTTGTATAGGTAGGTAGCAGCCATTTCGTACTTAATAGAGCTGAAGTACTAACCCAAGATACTATACCTCTTCACAGTTTAATATGGTGTGCTGCCCCTCCCCCCCATGATTGGTACAGGCATAACCATCTGGATAATTAACAGTTGATCAAACCCAGAATTTGTGGCTGTTAAGGGGACCAAAGCTGTGCGCTTTAATCATTGAGCCACCTCCTCATCCTTGTAAGAAAGTTATTTTTATATAGTTGTAGTTTTTGGACCTTTTAGTACATAGTATTGCACATCAGTGCATAAAAACTTATATTGTTCGCCCTTTCTTCCCTTGGTAGTGCCCTTCCCTCTGCCCCTGTGAGTGTGTGACAGTGACATGCTGCCCTCGGTGCGGTAGGGAGCAGGTTTCAGCAGAAGCAGAGCAGCTGCTCCTGGTCTTGTTCTCAGTGCATTTTATCAGATCCTCTTCCCTGAGCGCTAGGAGACGTCAAAAGAATCTTAAAACTTCCTGTGTAGCTTCAACTTCAGATAACTAAGTCTTTTCTTGTATCATCTTGGATGTTCAGAAGGACATCTCATTTCCATTCAAGAGACCAAGGACTTCTTTGTGTCTTTTTGTTTGTTTGTTTTTAAAGATGCTTTAGAATTTTACATACTCATGGAGTACTTTTTTGAGGTAGGGTTTCACTCTAGTCCAAGCTGACCTGGAATTCACCATGTAGTCTCAGGGTGGCCTCAAACTCATGACAATCCTATCTCTGCCTCCCAAGTGCTGGGTTTAAAGGCATGTGCCACCATACCTGGCTTCATGTAGTACATTTTTAAAAAGTCAACAGGGGACTAAGGGAGATGGTTCAGATATTAAAGATGCTTGCTTGCAAAGCCTGCCAGTCTTGGTTTCAGTTCCTCAGTACAGATAATGCCAGATAAACAAATTGGTGCATGAGTCTGGAGTTCTTTGTCAGCAGCAAGAAGCCTTGGAATGCCCATACTGCCGGCCTGTTTGTGTGTGTCTCTCTCTCACTTTCCCTCTCTCAGATTAATAAATAAATAATACGTACACATTTTTAAAATATCACCCTAGTACCTTGTCTTTTCTTTTCTAGGTTACTTGTTGAGCGGATTTTTGCTCAGTACATGGTTCCCCACAATTTGGAAACTACAGAACGGATGAAGTGCTTATATTACTTGTATGCCACACTGGATTTAAATGCTGTAAAGTATGTCTCAATCTCAAATGTCAGGCTGTTCTTTTCATCTTTTGCAGTATTTTGGATTATTTTGAGAAGATACCACAACTATTTTAAATATAATTCATGTCATAATGTACAAATTGTTTCAAGGTTTAAGACACAATAAAGTACTTGATTACTTTTTCCCCTCTACTAGAAAGTTCTTTGATAATATTTGACTAAGCAATTAAAAAGCATCTAAAGGGGTGGAGAGATGGCTTAGTGGTTAAGGTGCCTGCCTGCGAAGCCTAAGGACCCATGTTCTACTCTTCAGATCCCATGTAAGCCAGATGCACAAAGGTGATGCAAGTGCAAGGTCACTCATGCCCACGAGGTGGCACAAGCATCTGGAGTGCGATTGCAGTGGCTGAAGCCCTGGTGCCCCAATTCATTCTTCCTTCCTTCCTTCCTTCCTTCCTTCCTTCCTTCCTTCCTTCCTTCCTTCCTTCCTTCCTTCCTTCCTTCCTTCCTTCCTTCCTTCCTTCCTTCCCTCTCTCTCTCTTTCTTTTGTCTGTCTGTCTGTTTGTCTCTCTGTCTCTATCTCTGTCTGCCTCTCTGTCTCTAAAAATAGTTGGGGGGAATCCTGGAGAGGTGGCTTAGCAGTTAAGGTGTTTGCTTGGAAAGCCTAAGGACCTTGGTTCAATTTGTCAGGACCCACGTAAGCCAGATGCACAAGGGGGCGCATGCGTCTGGAGTTTGTTTGCAGTGGCTGCAAGTCCTGGCTCACTCATTCTCTCCCTGTCTCTCCATTTTTCTCTCAAATAAATAAATAAAATACATAAAAAAAACACCAAAAGTACTTAAAAAGTACATAGAGAATTGGCATGAAATCTTTATTAAGGTTTTGATTTTCATGTTGATATCATTTCAGGAATGTGATATCCCTGCTCCCTCAAGTTGTTGGGAAAATTATGAAATTTTTATATTTCACATTTCATATTCGGAAAATATAACGTTTCTACTGTATCATTGTTCTGATTTAGATGATGGTGTAGAACAGTTGAGTATAAATTTTTGTGCTGCACAGTCTCAATACAGTGTTGTAGTTTAGCATTAGGTCAAATCACCAATACATTTTTGTTACTAAGTTTTATTCAAAAAGTACCTTTGGATATTTGGGCAGGGAAATGACAATTTAGATATGATGAAGACACTGATGCACTGCTAACATACATGAATCATATTGTGAGTTAGGAAACTGGGGCCTAGGGATTTCCTGTAGGCGTGGGAAATGGAGACTAATAATAATCCTGTAGACATCGCTTAGAACTTTTGAGGATTAAATGCTTAGAAACTGGAAGTCTAAAAAGCTATATACTTAGTTTTCATTTGAACTTTTTAATGAGCTTCTGGCTTCATCTCCTCCATGGAAATAATGCTGTGAGCTATTGATATTTTATACAGATTGTTCTTCCTTGTTTCAAGCACTGGAATATGTATTATCTGTGAATAAATTTTTATACTACAGATGCAAAAGAGACCATATGGCCCACCTATCTTAAAATATTTCTTGTCTGACCTATTACAGGAAAAAAAAAACCCTGCCAAATTAAGTGATTTTTTTTGTATTCAACCAAAATGAACTGTATCATACAGAGATTAAAGACCTTGCATAGTTTCGCAGTAGTAAGAGAGCTAGGATTTGAAGTCAGTTCTAATTGGTTAGGAACCCCCCCCCCCCATTACATGCAATCAAACATATTGCTATTATATTTATTTATTTTTTCTCTGCAATTAGAATGTTGGTTTGTCTCGGAATTGGTTTCTCTTTTCCTCATTAGTGCAGTTGATATCCTCTTAAATTGACAATATATGATATTTATGTCCAGTTTCAAACACATTAATTGCAAAGCATAATAAATGTGGTCATGACTCAAATACCATTTAAGAATTAACTTGAAAAGTAGTATTCAGATCTTTTGTGAAAGAAATTACTAAGGATTTTTCTTTAAGTGGTGGAAACAGATATTTTATTAAGGGAGTAAAGCACAATTGAGAATAAAAATGACCCATAGTTGGAGCATTGTTAGAAGCTCAATGGCCCATATATATATATATTTAATGAGAAGGTAAATGTAGAAGGAAGGAGTGGCATGCAAGAAACAACAAATATTTGAAATGTTTCTGCAAGTATGACCAACCAGAGATTATATAAACAGCAATAAAGTTTTCTTTGCCAAGGATGGAGCAGTGTGGATTTAAAAGTAGGAAGCAAATGGGCTGATTCTTAACCAGCATTCTGCCACGCTGTCTGTGAGCTCTTGCAAGTGTCCCTGGAACTCTGTCTTCCATAGCACTCTCCCTTGGTGGAAACAGCAGCAAGGGCTCCAGGACCTGTCCTCCACTCTTAGTGCCACGCCCTTGCGACAAAGTTTGAATACTCTCAGATATAATTTAAGAGACTATGTAAGAAAACACACATTAAAGTGTTCTGATGTTCTTTTATCATATACCTGGTTGGGAAGAAAAATTGACTAGCCCATATATCAAGTGTGCATGTAAAAATTTAAGTCATCCCTGTAAGGATAGAGTTTGACTGTGGAGCCTCTAAGTCCATGCAATGGAAAGAAATGGAATGTTTAATACCAGAAACAAATGCAAATAAGAAAAATAGTTGTAAGTAGAAAGATGAGTTATAAATTGTGGCTATAACACTTCACAGATACTACTTTACATCTAAATCATAAGTCTTATTTATTGAATTAGTAAAGCACTCACAACAGATGCCATGAAAAAGTTGAAAGTAAACTCCTATTTGGAGCAGTTCAAAGCGGCTTTATTTGGGCTGGAGAGATGGCTTAGCAGGTGCTTGCCTGTGCAGTATAAGGAACCAGGTTTGATTCCCCAGGACCCATGTAAGCCAGATGAACAAGGTGACCCATGTGTCTGGAGTTTGTTTGCAGCAGCTGGAGGCATGGCATGCCCATTTTCTCTTTCTCTATCTGCCTTTTTATCTATCCCTCTCATAAATAAACATATTTTTGCTTTTAAAGGCTTTGCTTGGGCACAGTGGCACACATCTTTAATCCCAACACTTGGGAGGCAGAGGTAGGAGGATTGCCATGAGTTCAAGGCCACCCTGAGACTACAGAGTGAATTTCAGGTCAGCCTGAGCTAGAGTGAGACTCTACCCCCCAAAAAACCAACAACAACAACAATAATAAAATAAATAGAATAAATAAAGAAAGAAGGCTTTTTTTTTTTTTTTTTTTAGTTCTGGTGTGGGGTACACGACTTTAGTCTCAACACTTGGGTAACAGAAGTAAGAGGATTGCTGTGAGTTTGAAGCCAGTTTGGGACTACAGAATGAGAAGATGTGTATTTATTTTTTAAAATACAATTCGTTGGGCTTGGAGAGATGGTTTAGCAGTTAAAGAGCTTACCTGCAAAGCCAAAGGATCCAGACAAGCCAGATGCACAAGGTGGCACATGTGGCTGGTGCTCGTTTGCAGCGCCTAGAGGCCCTGGCACACCCATATTCTGTCTCTCTCAAATAAATAATTTTTTAAACATAAAGTACAGTTAATTGATTATATTACCTAAAAATTTTGAACTTACTTTATATATATATTTTCCCTCAAAGCCTTACATATATTTCTAAAATTTTTATTTATTTATTTATTTATGAGAGAAAATTGGTGCACTAGGGCCTCTTGCCACTGCAAATGAGCTCCAGATACATCCACAACTGTGTGTCTCTGACTTTACTTGGGGACTGGGGGATAGAACCCAGGTCATTAGGCTTTGTAGGCATGTGCCCTGACTTCAGCTGTGCCATCTTTGTCAGCCACCCTAAGAATATGTACTTGATAGATGTGTGTCTGTGTTACTATGTAGTAAACCATGAATGTGTTAAGGGATAAAACATATTAAGAAAATTAATGAGTGTGCCATCCATCTTGCGAACCCTGCCCTTTTATCCTTCTGTCTTTATCCTAGAGGTAGGCTCTAGGCTGCTTTCCTCATCTATTAAAAATAGCTTTTGCTGGGTGTGGTGGCGCACACATTTAATCCCCGCACTCAGGAGGCAGAGGTAGGAGGATTGCCATGAGTTCAAGGCCACCCTGAGACTACAAAGTGGATTTCAGGTCAGTCTGGGCTAGAGTGAGACCCTACCTCAACAAACAAACAAAAAAAGCTTTGACCTATGTATGTGTATATGCATATGTATTCCTTTAATATATTTTTGAACTTTAGTCTTTTAATATTTAGTCTTATGTGGTATTTTTTACTCCTATTTCTAAGATTCATTCATAATATCAGATAGAATCCACGTAACGGCAGTTTTATTCTCTTATTTTGGTGTTGGTAATGTGCATCAATGGATAGCATAGGCATTTGTGTTATTTCTATTTTTATCTTAGTTTTTACCATTTTAAATAGTGCTACTGTAAATACTTAAAAATATATCCAAGGGTTTCTCTAAAATGTGGTTACAAATGATGTTAAGAACCACCTTGAGAGTGTTAAACAAGACTTGAACATAAATCTCTTTAAGAGATTCAATTTGTCTATAATGCAATCCATTTTGGGGGAGTTTTGCAAAAGCACTTCATAAGATTCTGATGGTACCAGGGTTTGCAATCATTATAGTAGTTGCTAGATTTGTTCAATGTGCATGTCTTCATCATTATAAACTAGTTTTGAATCTTTTCCCAATGTAATTATGCCAGTTTATACTTAGTGGTTTATGATTTTCTATATCTTCCTGTATATTATCAGCTATTTTACTATTTTTTAATTTTTTATTGACAACTTCCATAATTATAGACAATAAACCATAATAATTCCCTCCCCCACTTTCCTCTTTGTACCTCTACTCTCTATCATACCCTTTCCCCTCTCAATTAGTCTCTCTTTTATTTTGATGTCATCTTCTTTTCCTCTTATTATGAGGGTCCTGTGAAGGTAGTGCCAGACACTGTGAGGTCATGGATATCCAGGCCTTTTTGTGTCTGGGTGAGGAGACTTACCTTTCATTTGGCTCTTACATTTTTTCTGCCACCTCTTCCTCAATGGATCCTGAGCCTTGGAAGGTGTGACAGAGATATTTCAGTGCTGAGCACTCCTCTGTCACTTCTTCTCAGCACCATTGGTGCCTTCTGAGTCATCCCAAGGTCACTTCCATCTGAAAAGAGAAGGTTCTTTAACCACAAGTGAGAGTAGCATTAATATATGGGTATGAACATTAAGAGAAGTGCTTACTGGGCAGTTTGATGAGCATAGTATATACATTTAGCCAGACAACAGCAGACATTACACCCATCACAGATTTTCAGTATCAGAGATGTATTCCCTTCCATGGAGCAGGCCTTCCAGTCCAATTAGTGAGCAGTTGGTTTTTCCCCATAACAGACATGCCACTATTGTACCTGTAGACTCATTGGGCTGCATGCATCATAGTTTTTCCCCAGCTTTCTGTCAGCTGGTCTATATAGAGGAGGTTTTCAGCTCAGCTCCACCAAAATTTCTCAGCGACTTTGCAGCCTAAGCATGTGGAGTCTTCAGCAGTAGGGTCTTACCATCTATTCCTGTTGGGATACCAAGTGCCCTGCCATTGCCTGTAATGTGTTGGGGGCATTAGGAACCTCTTTGGCCAACAACTCACTGGAAGGTATCCCATCCCTGGCACTGATTTTTTTCTAGTAACAGTCTGTGGTTTCTCGGTGCATCTAAAAACGTAGGTTTCCATACGGCTTATTCATTCCCTCTTAGATTTTTTTGGTTAACCCTCCCCCACCCTTCCTTTCGTCAATCTCTTTCCCTGACTCCACTTAGGCCTTTCCACCCCCATATGTACATTGCCATCACCTTAAGGCCTCCCACCTCCTCCCTCCCTTATAGCCCCTTTTTAGCTTACAGGCCTCTGCTACTGATTGTTATTGCAACTCATATACAAGTGCAAACATTTGTAGCTAGGATTCACTTATGAGAGAACATGTGGTGCTTGGCTTTCTGGGTCTGAGTTACTTCACTAACTATAATCCTTTCCAGGTCTATCTGTTTCCCTGCATATTTCATTTTTCTTTACTACTGAATAGAACTCCGTTGTGTAAGTGTACCACATCTTCATTATTCACTCATCAGTTGAGGGACATCTAGGCTGTTTCTGGTTCTCAGCTATTTGTGACTAGAGAGGCAGTAAACACAGATATGCAAGCATCTCCAAGGTAGTGTAATGAGTCCTTAGGAGTGATATAGCTGGGTCATAATCGTAAGTCTTTTTTTAGCTGTCTGAGGAACCTCTACACTGATTTCCACAATGGCTGTACTAGCTCACATTTCCACCAAAGGTATCAAAGAGTTCCTTTTATATTCCACCAGATTTTATTTTCACCAGAATTTATTATCATTTGTTCTCTTGATGGTGGCCATTCTGAGGGGAGTGAGTGAGATGGAATCTCAAAGTAGTTTTAAGTTGCATTTCCCTGAGGCTAAGGATATAGAACATCTTTTAGATGTTTATAGGCCATCTATCTTTCTTCTTTTGAGAACTCTCTAATTCCATAGTCCATGTTTTAAATATTTTATTTTCTGTAGCCCATTTTTTAATTGGATTGACTTTTTTTTTTTTAGTTCTTTGTATATCCTGCATATGAATGCCCTGTCAGATGTATAGCTGGCAAAGATTTTTGCCCATTCTGTAGGTTGCCTCTTTGCTCTATTCACAGTGTCCTTTGCCATACAGAAGCTTTGTAACTTCATGAGGTCTCGGTGGTTGACTAATAGTTTTATTTCCTTAGCAACTGGGGTTATATTCTGAAAGTTGTTGTCTATGTCATTATGCTGAAGGGTTTCCCTTACATTTTCCTCTAGCACTTTCAGAGTTTCAGGTATGATATCAGGTCTTTGATCCATTTGTACTTAATTCTTGTGCATGGAGAAATATAAGGATCTATTTTCATCCTTCTACATATCGATATCCAGTTTTCCAGCACCATTTATTGAAGAGGCTGTCTTTTCTTTTCTTTTTTTTTTTTTTTTTTTTTTTGGTTTTTCAAGGTAGGGTCTCTCTCTGGTCCAGGCTGACCTGGAATTAACTCTGTAGTCTCAGGGTGGCCTTGAACTCACGGCGATCCTCCTACCTCTGCCTCCCGAGTGCTGGGATTAAAGGCGTGCGCCACCACGCCCGGCTAGAGGCTGTCTTTTCTGCAATGAATATTTTTGGCATTTTTGTCGAAGATCAGGTGGCTGTAGCTGCCTGGACGTTTATCTGGGTCTCCTATTCTGTTACATTGATCTACATACATGTCTGTTTTTGTGCCAATACCATGCTGTTTTTGTTTTTTGTTTTTTGCTCTACAGTATAGCTTAAAATCAGGTTAGTTGGGCGTGGTGGTGTGCACCTTTAATCCCAGCACTTGGTACTCCTGAGAGTACATACTGAATTCCAGGTCAGCCTGGGCTAGAGTGAAACCCTACCTCGAAAAAAAACTAGCAACAACAAAAATAATCAGGTAATGTGATACCACTAACCTCATTTTTTTTTAAAAAAAAATTTATTTATTTATTTATTTGAGAGCGACAGACACAGAGAGAAAGACAGATAGAGGGAGAGAGAGAATGGGCGCACCAGGGCTTCCAGCCTCTACAAACGAACTCCAGACGCGTGCGCCCCCTTGTGCATCTGGCTAACGTGGGACCTGGGGAACCGAGCCTCGAACTGGGGTCCTTAGGCTTCACAGGCAAGCGCTTAACCGCTAAGCCATCTCTCCAGCCCTAACCTCATTTTTGTTGCTAAAAATTGTTTTGGATATTTGAGGGTTTTTTGTAGTCCAAATGAATTTTAGGATTTTTTTTTTCTGTTTCTATAAAGAATGCAATTGGAATTTTGATGAGGATTGCATTAAATGTATAGATTGTTTTTGGTAAGATTGGACTTTTTTTTTTTTTTTTGGTTTTTTCGAGGTAGGGTCTCACTCTAGCCCAGGCTGACCTGGAATTCACTGTGGAGTCTCAGGGTGGCCTCAAACTCACAGCAATCCTCCTCCTGCCTCCCGAGTGCTGGGATTAAAGGCGTGCCCCACCATGCCCAGCTAGACATTTTCACAATATTAATTCTTCCAAACCCGGAACATGGAATGTCTTTCCATTTCCTAGTGTCTTCTGCAATTAATTAATTTCTTTATTTCCTTTTTTTTGTTTTTGTTTTTCTAGGTAGGGTCTCACTCTAGCTCAGGCTGACCTGGAATTCACTATGTAGTCTCAGGTTGGCCTCGAACTCATGATGATCATCCCACCTTTGCCTCTTGCATGCTGGGATTAAAGGTGTGTTCCACCATGCCTGTCTTAAGTGTTTTAAAGTTTTCAGTGTAGAGATCCTTCACTTCCTTGGTTAGGTTTATTCCAAGACACTTTATTTACTTTTTATTAACAACATCCATGATTATAAACAATATCCCATGGAAATACCCTCCCTTCCCCCACTTTCCCCTTTGAAACTCCATTCTACATCATATCCCCCCCCCCTTCTCTCAATCAGTCTGTTTTTATTTTGATGTCATGATCTTTTCTTCCTCTTATGATGGTCTTCTTTAGGTAGTGCCAGGCACTGTGAAGTCATGGATATCCAGGCCATTTTGTGTCTGGAGGAGCACGTTGTAAGAAGTCCTACCCTTCCTTTGGCTCTTACATTGTTTCTGCTACCTGTTCTGCAATGGACCCTGAGCTTGGAAGGTGTGATAGAGATATTGCAGTGCTGATTACTCCTCATCACTTCTCAGCACCAAGGTGCCTTCTGAGTCATCTCAAGGTCACTGCCATATGAAAAGAGAAGCTTCTCTAACCAAAAGTGAGAGTAGCATTAATATGTGGTTATGAACACTAAGAGAAGTGCTTATTGGGAAGTTTGGTGAGCATAGTATATATGTTTAGCCAGACAGCAGCAGACGTTACACCCTAGGACTCATGACTACCCCTGTTGAAGGTTTTCAGTATCAGGGATTTATTCCCTCCCATGGAGTGGGCCTTTAGTCAATTAGAGGGCAGTTGGTTTCCACCATGACAGACATGCTACTGTTGCACCCATTGGCTCCTTTGGCTTGGCTGCCCAAATATAAGGCTTGCAGTGTCCACTGTTGTGTATCTTCACTGGTGATTTCTCTCTCTCCCATTGAACTACATGCAGAATGGCTTCTTCCAGCTTTCTGTCAGCTGGTCCACATGGAGGAGATTATCAGCTCAGTTCCAGCAGGATTTCTCAGTGGCCTTGCAGCCCAAGTATGTGGAGTCTTCAGCAATAGGGTCTTAACCATCTATTCCTCGTGGGAAACCAAGGGCTTCAGCAATGGCTGAGGCACTTTATTTATTTAATTTTTTTGGGGGAGGCAATTGTGAAAGGGAATGAATCCCTGATTTCATCTTGTGCTACTGATTTCTGTGTGTTTATTTTGCATCCTGATCTGTTGCTGAAGTTGTTTATCAGCTCTAACAGTTTGCTGGTAGAGTCTTTAGGTTCCTTTTTGTATAGAATTGTATCTTTTACAAATAATGGTAATTTGATCTCTTCCTTTCCAATTTATGTCCCTTTTGTGTGTGTCTCTTGCCTAATTGCTATAGCTAAGATGTCCAGTACTACATTAAATAAAAGTGGGGACAGTGGACAGCCTTGTCTTGTTTCTGATTTTAGTGGAAAAGCTTCAAGTTTTTCCCCGTTTAGTATTATGTTGGCTGCAGGTTTGTCATAGTAGCCTTTGTTATGTTGAGATATGTTTCTTCTAGTCCAAGTTCTTGTAGGACTTTTATGAAAGGGATGTTGGATTTTATCAAATGTCTTTTTTTTTGGTATCTATTGAAAAGAACATGTGGTTTTTGTTCCTCAGTCCATTTATATATTACATTTATCGATTTGTATATGTTGAGGGATAAAGCCTACTTGGTTGGGCTGAATGTTCCTTTTGATATATTTTTGTATTCTGTTTGCCAGTATTCTTGTATCTATGTTCATGAGGTAGGTTGGTCTGTAATTTTTTTTTTTTTTTGGTTTTGTCTTTGTCCGATTTTGGTGTCAGCATGATACAGACTTCATAGAAGGAGTTTGGTAGAAATTCTTCCTTCCTTTCCTATTTTATGGAAAAGTTTGAGAAGCTCTGATATTAATTCTTTTGTGAAGCTCTGGTAAAATTCACCAGTGAATCTGTTGTGGCCTGGACATCTTTATAACTAAACAATTATTATAAATTATGGCTATAGCCAACATCAAAAACTGATCACCTTTGGGCTAGAGTTATAACTTAGTGGTTAAGGTGCTTATCTGCGAAACTTAATGACCCAGGCTTGATTCCCCGGGACCCACATAAGCCATATATACAAGGTGGCGCATGTGTCTGGAGTTCATTTTTTTAAAAGGATCACTTTTTTTTTTTTTTTTTTTTGGTTTTTCGAGGTAGGGTCTCACTCTGGTCCAGGCTGACCTGGAATTAACTCTGTAGTCTCAGGGTGGCCTTGAACTCATGGCAATCCTCCTACCTCTGCCTCCCGAGTGCTGGGATTAAAGGCGTGCGCCACCACGCCCAGCTAAAAGGATCACTTTTAACAAGGAATGTAATTAATAATAACTTGAATAGATGACAAGTTTTTTTGTTTTACCTAAGGCAAGTTTCAAAATTCAGATTTTTCAGTTATAAGTAATGATTATATAGTAGACAGGACAATGCACTGACTTCAGAGTTCAGCAGTAATTTCACAAATACTGTTTCCTTGAAATTCCAATTTTATTCATGTAATTGTTGGTGTTTAGGTTTTTATCCTTCTGCAAAATAGTTACTTCGGTGTTAACAGTAGTTACATGAATAAAGCTAGAACTTAGGGAATATGATAAAGAGCAGAATTGTGAAGGGGACGTGGGGGAGGGAAATAATCATGGTTTATTGTCTGTAAGTATAGAAATTGTCAATAAAAAATAAAAACTAGGGCTGGAGAAATGGCTTAGCAGTTAAGGCATTTGCCTGCAAAGCCTAAGGACCTCGGTTCGATTCCCTAGGACCCGCATAAGCCAGATGCACAAGGGGGAGCATGCTTCTGGAAGTTCATTTGCAGTGGCTGGAGACCCTGGTGTGCTCATTCTCTCTCTCTGCCTCTTCCTCTTCCTCTCTCCCTCAAATAAATAAAATATTAAAAAAATTAAATAATTTTTTTTTTAAAAAAGCTAGAACTTAAGCTCAACTTGATAGTAATCATGTGTGACTACATAAAATTCAAGTTGTGAGTTGAAAATTCCCTAATATTGCCTTTCTGGTACCATGTGTGAATGACTGCTCTAAAAGTATTTGAGTTTCCAAGTTAAAGTAAATTATATCCTTTAAGAAAAAAGATCCAAAGGCAGCCACACATGGTGGTATACCCATTTAGTCCCAGTACTCAGGAGGCTGAGGTAGTAGGATTGCCATGAGTTAGAGGCCAGCCTGAGACTATGGAGTGAGTTACATGTCAGTCTGGGCGAGAGTGAAACTCTGACTCGAAAACAAACAAACAAACCACATCCAGAGGCATTTTACAAATATTAAATAGGGGAATGGGAATTGTAAACACTTTTCTGACAAAGGAAAAAGATTTTATGTTTATATATTACTGTTACCTATCAATGATCTATCAGTGTGACAGTGTGTATAAATCTATGTGTGAGTGTGTGTATATATGAGGTTAATGATATTGATTGAAAGTACACTGATAAAAAATTCTGTAAGAAAATTAACTTTAAAATGTATTATTCTATTGTTCTATGACGTTATATATCATTAGCATTAATTTCTGGTTTATGTCTTTTCTTATATACCTATTTGCCTTTTTAGATTCAAATTTCTGCCTGAGAACAGAGCGCTTACTAGGAAGACTTAATTTACTCAGAGCATAAATAATTTCAGTTTAATGTTTATATGTACCATGATATGTGTTTTAGGAAAAGTATACACAGTCTTTCTCTCATGGCTATCTCTTTTTATGTCTTAGATTTCATTTTATTCTGTCTACTATGAGATCTTGCTTAGTCATTTCTTCCTTTATTTCTCAAGTTCGTAGTTTATATTGTTAATTCCTACCCCTTACCTTACAAATATACTCCAGTCAATCTGTTTTTATACAAAGTAAAAAGCGGCCACCACAAATTCCTACCTCATGATTTTAATGTTTGTTATTATTTTTTATGCTTGGTTATTCTTTCCCCCTATACATCACTGGCTGTTTGTTCTTGTGAATTTTACCTCATCTCTCTCATCTTTTGCTTTAAACCTTTTTAGTTGGAATATTCAGGAAGGAGTTTTAGCCTGTTTTTTATGTTGTTTTTCAGAGCACTGAATGAAATGTGGAAATGCCAAAATCTCCTCCGACATCAAGTAAAGGATTTGCTTGACTTAATTAAGCAACCAAAAGTAAGTTAACATTTAAAGAAAAAAATTACTTTTGGTGTTAAGTTTTCTAAAACACATGTATTTTAGATGCTCTTTACCATTGCGGCTGCTGCTATCACATAACTAATTGCTAAGAAACTTGTTACTTTTTTGGCACAGGGTTAAGGGGAGTGCAACAACAAAATAATAGCATTATTGAAAGCTTGAAAATACAATAAAGTTAAACTTTATTTTGCTATGCTGTTCCAATATTTTTTATACAATCTTATGGCTTTAGAACACTTGTATAATTATATAAATCATACTTTGCATAATTTAGATATGATTTTAACATTATGGTTATTTGAAAACATCTGGTTGTAATTCATTGAATAGTGGTATTCTTTCAGTAAATATAAGTTCACTGTTTGCATGGAGGAAGCACCCTTTCTCCACTTTGAGAATACTGCTTGGCTGGCTGGCATCAAAAAGCAGTGCACCTGGTCACTTTAAAGTGCACTCAGGAAATAATGCAGGCTTGTCTTTATGTTATTACTAGTCTAAAGTTACCCCTTCACCTCCATCTCCCTGTTTCCTTTTGTTGCATAGATCTTGAGTTTATAGGACATGGTCATTACAACAGCGTTGTTTTATCCAAAGAGATATATTTTCCTATTTTTCTAGGCTTGAAATGGCCAGTTGCCTTAAAGATCCAGTAGTTAACTGCAGGTGTTTTAGTGATTTATAGTGTACCTCTTACCAATTTATTTATGAGAGAGAGAAAGAGAGAGAGAGAGAGGGAGGGAGAGAGAGAGAGGGAGAGAGATAGATATGCAGATAGAGAATGGGTACACCAGGGCCTCCAGCCACACTGTAAATGAGCTTCAGACACATGAGCCACTTCATGCATCTGGTTTACATGGGTACTGGAGAATCAAACCTAAGTCTATAGGCTTTGCAGGCAAGCACCTTAACTATAAACCATCTCTCCATGGCATCTCGCTAATTTTTTAAATTTTTTTTGTTCATTATTTATTTATTTATTTGAGAGTGACAGACATAGGGAGAAAGACAGATAGAGGGAGAGAGAGAGGATGGGCGCACCAGGGCTTCCAGGCACTGCAAACGAACTCCAGACGCGTGCGCCCCCTTGTGCATCTGGCTAATGTGGGACCTGGGGAACCGAGCCTTGAACCGGGGTCCTTAGGCTTCACAGGCAAGTGCTTAACCGCTAAGCCATCTCTCCAGCCCTCGCTAATTTTTTAAACCTGTGTGATGTGACGGCTTTAAGAACCAGGGCATTTTGTACGTCTTGTGTGTGTAACTAATGCTTATGTTTCAAAGTATTTTTATCTTACAGGCTAACGGTAACGTTTTTTAATGCTTTATTGAATATAACTTGACCTTTTGTCCCTGTGATCTTTGAGTATATTGACCCTTTTGGAATATATTTGCCTCAGCAATAAGGAATTTAAAAGTAATTTAGTGATTTCTTGCTGTTTTCTTTCTCTTGGTTTCCATTTCAGTGAGTAGGCATGGGTTCCAGTGAGTGTGAGAGCAGCGAGCCAGCGTACTTCAGTCAGCACTCCAGGAAAGGGGCCTCTCTTAGTCACCCAGAGCTGTATAATTTTACATTTCTTCTAGCGTAATATGCAAAAGTCATCCTTACCGATAGGAGATGTTCTGGTATGCGTATGTGGTCTTGATTCTAGACATCACTGAAGGCGTAAGGTCAGGTTGTATGAAGCAGCAGTAGGTCACGTGGGTCAAGCACGATGTAGAAGACTGTAAACGTTTGTACTGAGAGTCTTGCTGTTCCTTCCACATGTGTTTAATTGATAGGAGCTTCTTTATCTGGTCTGCTGATTAAAAACTTGGCAGGATCCCATGGATTTGCACTTGTAACTCCACCCAGTTTAAATAGGTTCAAAATAAAATAGCTAAGGAAAGTTGCAGCAGTGCTGAGGATATAGGTCTGGAGTACCTTTCGGAAGGGTGTCATGTGGATTCTTTTTTTTTTTTTTTTTTAATATTTTATTTATTTATTTATTTGAGAGCGACAGACACAGAGAGAAAGACAGATAGAGGGAGAGAGAGAGAATGGGCGCGCCAGGGCTTCCAGCCACTGCAAACGAACTCCAGACGTGTGCACCCCCCTGTGCATCTGGCTAACGTGGGACCTGGGGAACCGAGCCTCGAACCGGGGTCCTTAGGCTTCACAGGCAAGCGCTTAACCGCTAAGCCATCTCTCCAGCCCTAAATTTTTATTTATTTATTTATTTGAGAGTGACAGACACAGAGAGAAAGACAGATAGAGGGAGAGAGAGAGAATGGGCGCGCCAGGGCTTCCAGCCTCTGCAAACGAACTCCAGACGCGTGCGCCCCCTTGTGCATCTGGCTAACGTGGGACCTGGGGAACCGAGCCTCGAACCGGGGTCCTTAGGCTTCACAGGCGAGCGCTTAACCGCTAAGCCATCTCTCCAGCCCTGTCATGTGGATTCTTATCAGAGAATTTCAACTTTGTTTTCTTTTGTGTGTGTGATTTACAGACTGATGCCAGTGTGAAGGCCATATTTTCGAAAGTGATGGTTATTACAAGTAAGTTACTTCAAATTAAAGCATTTTTATAATAAATTTCATGGAATTTCATTTTAGGCTGAGCTAATGTACAAATGATGAAAGTGTTTTTGCATGATACACAACAAACAACTCGTTTTTCCTTTACCTGATTTTCATTTACTTTGTATACTACATAAAATTTTTAATTTTCGTCATGTCCTAAATGAGCAAGAGCTGAAGGATTTGTTATATGAATTTATTTTAGAGAATTAATTTAAACCCTTACACAAGCATACTATTTTGATGTTGTTGCTTTAATGTAAATTTAAATCTAGTTTTGTATTGAGTTGAAATTTAGAGTGAAAGACAATACCTAATTACATAATGACTTTAAAAAATATTTATTTGTTTATTTATTTGAGAGAAAGGGAGAGAGAGAATGGGCACCCCAGGGCCTCCAGCCACTGCAAATGAACTCCAGATGCATGCTCCATCTTGTACATCTGGCTTTTGTGGATACTGGGGAATCAAACCTTCGTCCTTAGGCTTCATTGGCAAGTGCCTTAATCACCAAGCCATCTCTCCAGCCCCATAATGGCTTCTTTGCAAAAATACCGTTTCCTTTATCAGATGTTGAATAAAATGTTACTGATTACATGTAACTGTGCGTGTAAGAGGATCACGTGGCACACTCCTTACTCAGTGTTCACTTCCGTCCCTGTGTAGCAGATGCACAGACTCTGAAGAGAACAGTCACCTCATTCACTGGCTTTAGGTCAGGTGACTGGACTGTTAGTGTGAGTAGGGACAGATCTTTTAGAACCAAAGTATCAAAGTATCTTTCTGATTTAGGTAGCTAAACAGTATTCAGTTTTTGTTTTTTTTTTTCTGATAACTTGCTAAAGCAAGTGGTTTTATGTTAATGCGTTTCAAAGATTATGTCCTCAGTAGTTTGTTTGTGGATTCTGTCTCTTGAAGAGATTGTCCACTGCATTCTTTTTTTTTTTCAATATATTTTCTCCTAGCAATTATTTTCTGGATACTGTTTCTAGGAATACTTAGTATTTAGCAGATGTTAATAGTATTATGAGGAAAATGAAGGTTTCCATGGTCATGTATTTTATATATATATATATATATATATATATATATATATATATATATATATATATTAAATTTAATTACCCATTTATGAGAGAGGGAGAGAGAGAAAGAGAGAGGGAGAGAGAGAGAAATGGGTACATTAGGGCTTCAGACACATGTGCCACCTTGTGCATATGGCTAATGTGGGTCCTGAGGAATCGAATCTAGGTCCTTTGGCTTTGCAGACAAGTGCCTTAACTGCTAAGCCATCTCTCCAGCCCCAGGTGTATTTATAAAATGCAAACGTATATGTTTTTCTCCTCCTTCTCTCTCTCCTCTTTTGCTTTGTTTTATTAAACAGTAGGCCTTAATATGATGGCTGTCTTATAAAGGGGCTATAAAGTGGCATTTTCCAAAATTATTTTAAAACATTGTTAAGTCCTCAGTACTATTAGACTCCAGTGAATTGCTAGTGATCTTTGGAACACAGTGCCCAGGTGCTAGCTTACTGCTTTAGAGTGTTTATGTAAATACTGACCTTCTGTAGGGGATCATGTTTGTCTCTTACAGTGTGGTTCTCTGGCAGTGGTCTTTTTCTTAGATACACAAGAATGAATTTTGATGATTAAGATAGTCTTACTACGTTCCATGGTAAATAATTCTTGCTAGGACTTATGAAGGATTTTCAGAGTTGCATGCGAATTTGAGGACTTAATTCATTATAGCTACATTTTTAGATATAGTTGGATTCTAGTTTGGGGCAGTCTGAATTTTACAGTTTCTGTTACTTTCTGTTAGAGTTATCCTAGCCTAGTTCAAGGAGCAATTAAGTAGCCAGAGGGGGAAGAATACTAAGATGAGCATGACGTTAGCTTTTGTAAAAGTTCTGGTAGCAGACACATGAGGAGTATGATTTAGGGTCTCGCTCTAGCCCAGGCTGATCTGGAATTCACTAGGTAGTCTCAGGATGGCCTCGAACTCACGGTGATCCTCCTACCTCTGCCGCCCCAATGCTGGGATTAAAGGTGTGCGCCACCATGTCCAGCTAGTATGTTTTTTTTTTTTTTTTTTTTTTTTTCCTACAAAGAGGTATCCTTTGTTACCAATAGTGACAGACCCCGCAGGAGCAGCTTCCTCGCTGTATGTCATTGTTACATAGTATGCATATGAATATGAGTTTTCTATGGATTGGTTTAACTTAAGTAAGGAAATTAGGAAAAGTTTGTTTGTTTGTTCTCCTCCCTGTTTGGTTTCATGAGGTAGGGTCTCATTCTAGCTCAGGCTGACCTGGAATTCACTATGTACTTTCAGGATGGCTTCGAACTCATGGTGATCCTCCTACTTCTGCCTCCTGACTACTGGGATTAAAGGCATGCGCCACCATGCCTGGCTTTTCCTTTTTCTTTTTGTTTTTTGTTTTTCAAGGTAGCTTCTCAATCTAGCCCATGCTGACCCATAACCTACTCTTTAGTCCCAGGCTAGCCTCAAACTCACAGTGATCCTCCTTCTGCCTCTGCCTCCCAAGTACTAGGATTAAAGGCACATGTCACCATACCTAGCAAGAAAAGTTTCTTAAAGGTAAAACTTACAAATTAATGTATAGCTGTGAATTATGGAGAGAGAATGTAAGCAACAAACTCAAAGGAGCAATAAATAATACTGGCACCACTCAACTTGACACTTCCTTGAAGGAGTTACCAAGAATAGTCTTTCCCATGAAAATATCTCTTCATAGTGATCCTTGTTTTTATTCCAGAAAGCAGATTTGTGTTTGTGAAGGTTGACTGGCGGGGCTTCACAATTTATTAAACAATTTATAGATGAAGATTGTTACCCAGAAAAATAAATAACTGAAAGTTTTCGTCTCTACCATTTAAAAAATTCAAAACATTTTATTTTAATTTACTTTAAGGAAACTTGCCAGATCCTGGTAAGGCTCAGGATTTCATGAAGAAATTCACACAAGTCTTAGAAGATGATGAGAAAATAAGGAAACAGCTAGAAGTACTTGTTAGTCCAACGTGTTCCTGTAAACAGGCTGAAGGTTGTGTGGTAAGAAAATTAAAAGAGCTAATGAGAAAAAAAACAAACACCTCCAAATAGTTTTTTAAAATCTACCTCCTTTGTATTAAAGTAACATATGCTTATCATATGAAATTTAGAAAAAGTCATAACAGCACAGATAGTTAGAACTCCTCGATATGATCCTTTCTAAATGAAATGAAGTTAAGTAGAATTTTACACATTTTAATTTTTGTTGGTTTTTAATAGTACTTAATAGTACACAGCCTACCACTCATTATGTGCACTGTAATTTACTGAACATCCCATTATTAAACATTAGATATTTTTGTCTATTTTTTTCTGCTTTTCATTTTTTATTTTTAGTTTAATTTTTTGAGATTAGGATCTTCTTGTCTAGTGTGGTTTTGAACTCACACCTGCCTTAGTTTTCTGAATAGTAGGGTTTATAATTACATCCTACTGCTTCTAGCTCCACTGTGTAATACCGTAACTAGTAATTTTAGTCTTTATTCTTTAATATAAATTGTTAGAAGTATAATTGCTGGGGTTAAAGGCCCATTTGTTAAAGCCTTTAATATTTATTAATAAATTGCTCTCTAGAAATAAATTAGTGTTAGGCTTATCTTGAGTGAAATTATCCTTATTTATAATATTGGCTGCTATTGTCACTAGAAATGAGTAAAATGAGACAAAAGATTGTTACTTTGGTAGGATTTGTGTTTGTTAGTTTCTTGGTTTGTGCCCATCTTTCCTCCTTAGGTTTCTTTTTTTTTTTCTTTTTATTTATTTATTTATTTATTTTTAATTTTTATTAACATTTTCCATGATTATAAAATATATCCCATGGTAATTCCCTCCCTCCCCAAGGTTTCTTAATCATCTGTATTTCGTTTGCGAATTGTATGTTTACAATCCTTCCTCTTTTTATAGAATAGTATTTGTGTATCTTCCTAATTGGTTAGTCATATGTCATTGTTAAGTTGCAAATGATTTCCTATTGGCTACTGTTTACCCTTGGATTTTGTTTAGGATGTCTTTTATATATCATGCACTTGCTTTTACTTTAGCTGTGCATTAACCATATGCCTCTTCATTTTTGCCTTTGGTGTCTTGGTTATGAAATTCTGTTGTGAGTCAATGAAAGTAATTATTTTTGTTAGCATTTCCTAATCTGCTACTTGTGTATCTCCTAAGTTGCTTTTCAGGAAAAGACGATTCTTGGCTCCATCCCAGGTTGACTAATGAGAATCCTCAAAGTGAGATTAAAAAAACAAAAGCATGTTTACAAAGCAAGGTCCAGGAATCTAGTTTTAACAGTTTTGCCTGTTGAAGTTTGTCCATCCTTGGTTTTATCATTTTGGTTTCTGATAAGTGACATGAGCTCGAGACCTAACATTGTTCTGTGCCAAATGTCTGTCCAGTTCTTTCATTGTTGCGCTGGGTGACGCGCTTCTTTCTTACTGAAATGTTTGTTACCTCCCAGACACTCACTTCTTAAGCTAGGTGTTTTAACTTGTCTTACTTCCTGTAAATTTGTACTTTCTAGCTTCCAGAGTACAGAGTTTTAATTCTTATAGGTTTTCACCCTCTTAATATAATGATTTATCTAACCATATTTTTGTAATTTTTAAAAAAATTTTACATTACAGCGTGAAATAACCAAGAAGTTGGGAAACCCTAAGCAGCCTACCAACCCCTTCCTGGAAATGATCAAGTTTCTCTTGGAGAGGATAGCACCTGTGCACATAGATACGGAGTCTATCAGGTACTTGTGCCTCATCGTACGAATGCTTCCTCCTGTTCGCGCAGCCATGTTGTTAGTGAAGTGAGGCCCTGGTGAGACCCTGCAAGTCACCATAGTAGTTGTTTAGCGCTGCATGCTTAAATATGTGATCATCTTTGTACATGTACATTTGTGTATACATACATGCTCATCTTTGTTTAGCTTGTCTGACATTTTATTTTACTGTACTTTTTGTTAGCATATATTAGCTATATGTAATAATGAGATTTAGTATGACATCATCACACTGTGTTTAATGTATTTGGGTCATATTTTGCATCCTTCCTCTGAGCCCCATCCACTCCTGCTCATCCCTTTCTTCCCAACTAGACCACCTTACCTCCTTCCTCTCTTCCCCCTTCTGCTTTTTTTTTCCCCTCAAGGTGGAGGCTCATTCTAGTCTAGGCTGACCTAGACTCACTCTGTAGTTCCAGACCAGCCTCACACTCATAGCAGTCTTCCTACCTCTGCTGGGATTAAATGCATGCACCACTATGCCCACTCCCTTCTACTTTTATGTCTTCTTTTTTTTTTTTCTTTAAATTTTTATTAGCATTTTCCATGATCTTTTTTTTTTTTTTTTAAACTGACCCACTGAGTTTACTTAGGGTCACTTACAGGAGCTCCTTACCAGTAGCTATACCACTGAAGAGAATGTCCTTCCCTCCCTAGTGACTGCTAACTGCCTACAGATACTTAGGGACGATGGGGTACTCTCGAGCTTCCCCTTCCCACTAGCCAGCTATTAACTGCCTGTAAACACTCAGGGAGGGCTACTTAACTTTCTGTGTTGGTTCAGATAGTCCACATCCAGCTTTTGATACATTATCAATAGACTAGAAGCTCCTCTTTTTGTTACCTTGCCTAGGTGAAATAATATAAATTTTATATGAACTCAGGAAAAGAAAACTGGGTAAATCTGTTACAGAGAACAATTGATGCATTTCTGTAAGGATTTTTGTTTGTTTGTTTGTTTCTTTGTTTTGTTTTGTTTTTTCCTAGGTTGGGTCTTATTCTAGCCCAGGCTGACCTAGAACTCACTGTGTAGTCTAAAGGTGGCCTTGAACTCATAGTGATCCTCCTACCTCTGCCTCCCGAGTGCTGGGATCAAAGACATGTGCCACCATGCCTGGCTTTTCTCTAGGTTTTTGAGAACTAAAAATACTATTGTTTTTGAAAATCTTTTTTATTGTTAATACTTTCTTCTTGTTTGTTGTTTTCAAAGTAGGGTCTCTAGCTTAGGCTGACCTAGAACTTACTCTGTAGCCCCTGGCTGGCTTCAACTAACAGTGATCCTCCTACCTCGTCCTCCCTAGTGTTGGGCCTAAAGGCAGGCCTGCCCTGGCTCCTGCCATTCTTCTTCTTTCTTCCTCCTTCCTCTTCCTCTTCCTTTTTTTAAAATCTTGTATTTAAAATTTCAGCTTTGGTATCACCTAACTGTGACATTTTGGACAACTATTTGTTTGTGTGGTTGCATTTATTTGTGTGAAGTGCTGGAAAACATTTTCATTTATTTTAAGATTCTCTCTAAATTTTTTCAATTAGTTGAAACAGAGAGCGCTTATCTTTAGTTACTTTGGGCTCTTCTTATGTCAGTTTTTTTTAAACTAAAAATATTTATTTATTTATTTTAGGAAAGAGAGAGATTGAGAGAGAGAGAGGAAGAGAAAGAGAATATGGTCACACCAAGGCCTCTAGCCACTGTAAAAAACTGTAGACACACATGTCACCTTGTGCATCTGGCTCACATGGGTACTGGGGAATCAAACCTGGGTCCTTCACAGGCAAGCGTCTTAACTGCTAAGCTATTCTGTAGCTCCCTTATGTCAGTTTTATTTGAAAAGGTGGTTCTGAGATTTAAGAATATAAAACAACAAAAAAAAGGAACATTAGTTAGTAGTAGAATGTGAATAAAAACCAACATTCATTATTTAAATAACCTTAGTGCCATCTCAGTTCAAAGAAGTACTAGTTAACTGTTGGCAAAACATTTTCTCTGATGTACATTTGTTTCTGGTTGGTAGTAGAGTTTACTTCGGTGACTCTATTTTACTCCGTAAGATAATAAAAGTAGAATTCAGAGAACTCACAAGGCAGTCTGTAAGAGGAATGTTTTTCTTGTGAGGGAAGAATGGATAATGTTTTGTGCTTGCAGACATGGGAGGAAGTGTGGTCGGCATTAAGGGGAGCATCAACCAAGCTCACTGGAAGGAAAAGGAGAGAGTATGTAGAGAGGGGTTGACGTGTGTTGACACTGCAAGGTGGAGAGGTGTGGGGGTGCGGGTGTTGGACACTGGAATCAGGTGTCCAAAGCCTTTGTGGTGGAGCTTCGGTGCTTTTACTTCATCCTGAGATCGTCTGTGAATCACAGGTTGAGGGGAAGGATAAGGAGGGGGAAGAGAGAGACTACGCACGGGTGTTCTGCTTGTTTGTAGTTGGTGGTGTGATGGAAAGAAAACAACATATTTGAGGAAGCTCTAAAAACAGCAATCTAGGGCTGGAGAGATGGCTTAGCAGTTAAGGAACAAAGGACCCAGGTTTGATTTCCCAGTCCCCATGTAAAGCCAGATACACAAGGAGTTCATTTGCAGCGGCTCGAGGCCCTAGCATTCCCATTCCCATTCTCGTTCATATTCTCTCTCTTTCCCCTCTCCCAGTCTCTCCCCCCAAATAAATAAAATTATAAAAAATAATCTAAAATACTACACTCTTACTATGTATAATATAAGGGTAAAAAATACAAGGGATTATGTTCAAATAATGAAGAGAACACCTTAAAAATAGCTTTTTTTTTCTTTTGAAGAAAATGAGAATATACCCTTTATTTGGATATGACAGTCAATTATTACTTTTTTTTTTTTTTGAGACACATTTCATGTAGTTAAATGGCATTGAACTCATGTAGCTGAGGATGACCTTGAACTTTTGATCTTCCTGCTTTGAACTCCCAAGTTTGGGACTACATGCATGTGCCACATTTCCCAGCTAAATTTTTTCTTCAGCTAGTTAGCGTTGAATTGAATATGAAGGGCTGAAGAGATGGTTTAGCGGTTAAGCGCTTGCCTGTGAAACCTAAGGACCCCGGTTCGAGGCTTGATTCCCCAGGACCCACGTTAGCCAGATGCACAAGAGGGGGCATGTGTCTGGAGTTCGTTTGCAGTGGCCGGAGGATCTGCCATGCCCATTCTCTTTCTCTCTCCCTCTCTCTCTCTCTCTCTCCGTCTGTCACTCTCAAATAAATAAGAATAAACGAAAAAATATTTTTTAAAAAGAATTGAATATGAAACCATGAAAACTGACTCGAATACTGAGATTGAGTAGAAAAAGTAAAAAGATAATGGGATGCAGCCTGGGGATGGTTTTTATAGTAGAGAAATGATAGAGCTTAAAGAAGACAAAGGGATTTCAGAATTTTAAACTTAAAAATGGAGAAAATTTTCGGAAGTAAGGTAAATATTATGAGCAGAGAGATTGAGGACTCAGAGCAGCCCTCTTTGGCTTCAGTTGGCAGGGAGTATGTGCTGGTGACCCAGAGGTATGTGAGAGTGGAACGGTGACAAGAAGCAGTTAGTGCTCACTGATTTTAAAGTTTCTCAGGTGGTAACTTATTTACTTAAATTTATGGCACAGGAACTGTTTGCAGATAAGGAACAATGAGATACAAAGATAGTAAACTCAGGAAGCGGCTGCAGAGCCACAGCACATTCTATTCTAGCCTCCTGAAGCTTAGTTCACTGTGGTCCTTCCATGCAGTGCCTTTTCAGGTCACTGCACTTTATAGGTTACTGGATGATGATAGCCTTTTACATTTGTTTAATTATATAAAGAATTGAGGGCTGGAGAGATGGCTTAGCGGTTAAGCACTTGCCTGTGAAGCCTAAGGACCTCGGTTCGAGGCTCGATTCTCCAGGACCCACGTTAGCCAGATGCACAAGGGGGCGCACGCATCTGGAGTTTGTTTGCAGTGATTGGAAGCCCTGGTGCACCCATTCTCTCTCTTTCTCTCTCTCTCCCTCTTTCTCTTGTCTGTCTGTTGCTCTCAAATAAATAAATAAAAATTTTTAATAAAAAAAAGAATTGAATGCTTGTTAATAAAGTGGATTTTCCCCCTCCAAATATCTTTGAGGTATGTCTGCTGTTTTCCTGTGACAACCTCAGGGAACTGCTTTCTCTTGTTGATCATGAGCATGCTTCGCAAATAAGACTCTTATCCGCTTTGTTTGCTCTTTGACTCTGAGCTCAATATTGATCAGTATTTAGTTATATAATTGGCTCAGTGTTTCCTTTTGGATTCCTTTGGACTTTGATCTATTAGGTTGTCTTTTTTCTTTTAATGCTTAAATACATAGTTGGTCTTGAATTTAATTCAGTGTAAGTTGTATGGAGATCCTGCCTTTTTATTGTATGTCATGATAGGTAATTGTATCAACATTAATTAATCAAAATTAATCCCCATTTGGTTTGACATTTTTCCTTACTGTAACATAAATTCTTATGTGTTATAGACCCTTGTTGGTTTTTCTTTTTGTTCCTTTGTTTTCTGAACCATTTTTAATCTCATAGAGCCCATGCTGACCTGGAATTCACTATGTAGTCCCAGGCTGGCCTTGAACTCATAGCGATTCTCCTACCTCTGCCTCCCAAGTGCTGAGTGAGATAAAAGGCGTGCACTACCATGTACGACTTCCACTACTTACTTTTTTGAGGAAGTTCTTTTGCTTTTCCTCCCCCTGAAGTTAGCTCTTCCAGATGAGCAGTAGCATGCATGTATTGACTCTTTTCTTTCACTGAGTGACCGAAAGATTTAGTGCATTAAAACTTTTTATTTCTAGTCATTTTATGCATTTTGGTTTCTCACGTTAAGTAGATCTGTCCTCTGTGCTTTTGGCTTTTGCCAGTACAGAAAAGCACTATTAATTCTTGATTGCTTTGTGTTAACTTACTGACTTCTCCCCCCCCCCCCACCTCTTAATGTTTTATGTTGGTATACAAAGTATCATGGGTTTCATCAAGGCATCTTCATACATATACATCATTTTATTTTATTCTCACTCCTCATGGAATGCTTAAGAGTGTTTTTCCCCCTTTTAGTTTTCAGGTATTCTTTTATTTTTCACGTTGATGGCTTTGTGTGTGTGTGTGTGTGTGTGTGTGTGTGTGTGTGTGTGTACATGCACATGTGTCTGATTAGCTCTTGTTATTTGATTAATTGCTCAGTTGTACTTCTTCAGAACTTTTTTCTGAGCTACCCTGGCTAAGGAACTTCACTTACTGTCATAATTATGACTTTCCTGATGGTCCTTGTTTTTAATGTGTGTTCACTTGTGGCCTTCCTTCTCTAGACCAAGAGTTTTAAACCATTAGTTGTGGGAGAGAATAAAAAGTTTACTTTTTTAATTTCTTAATTTTTTTTCTGTCATTACCATGACCTTTATTTTCTTAATTTCTTTTTAAGAGAGAGTGACAGGCAGAGAGTGGCGGGGAGAGTGAAAGAGAGAGAGAGAGAATTGACGCACCAGGGCCTCAGCCCTTGCAGTAGAAGTCCAGATGCTTGCACCACCTAGTGGGCATTCATGACCTTGTGCTTGCCTCATCTGACTTATGTGGTATGTGGAGAGAGTCAAACATGGGTCCTTAGGCTTTACAGGCAAGAGCCTTGACTATTAAGCTATCTCTCTAGCCCTAAAATCTAATTTTGATATGTGATCTTCTTTTATTATTACTTTTTTTTTTTTCGAGGTAGATTCTCACTCTAGTCCAGGCTGACCTGGAATTTACTATGGAGTCTCAGGGTGGCCTCAAACTCACAGCAATCCTCCTGTCTCTCCCTCCCAAGTGCTGGGATTAAAAGTGTGTACCACCATGCCTGTCTTTCTTTTATTGTTCCAGAAAATCTTGGGAGGGCCTTTGTGAGTAAGACTTAGGCTGAAGATTTTATTTGGGATAGTTGGATTTATAAAATAAGGAAAGTTCATTTTTTAAAAAAAATTATTTATTATTTGGGTGTGGTGGTGAGTGTGCCAGGGCCTCCAGCCACTGCAAATGAACTCCAGACTCAGACTCATGTACCATCTTTTGTATCTGGCTTACATGGGTTCTGGAGAATCAAACGTGGGTCCTTAGGCAAGTGCCTTAACTGCTAAGCAGTATCTCCAGCCTGAAAGTTCATTTTCTGACAATGATCCCAACAAAAGAGAAAAGGAGAAACTTTCAGAAATAAACTCCTGAAGTCAGATAAGTCCTTGTAATGGAGACTGATACACTTGAATCCTAGCTTGATAGGCAGTCTGTGTACGTAATTTTAGTTAACTTAAAAAAAATATTTATTTAATTGACAGAGGGAGAGAAAGAAAAAGAGTGAGAGAGAGAGAATGAGAATGGGCGCACCAGGGCCTCTGGCCATTGCAAACAAACTCCAGACATGTGTACCCCCTTGTGCATCTGGCTAACGTGTGTCCTGGGGAATCCAACCTGGGTCCTTTGGTTTTGCAGGTAAATGCCTTAACTGCTAAGCCATCCCTCCAGCCCTGTGTACATATTTTTAAGGAAATATCTGTACTCAGTATTTTAAAGAATCTTATATGAATTTTTTATTTATCTTTTATGTCAATATTGTTACTTAGTAACTTAATTTTTATAAAAAGAACAACTACTCATCAGTGTGAATGATTTTATTAGTATATTACAAATTATTTAGAAAATATATTTATTTGGGGATTGGAGAGATGGCTTAGTGGTTAAGGTACTTGCCTGCAAATCCTAAGGACCCAGGTTCACTTCCCCAGAACTCACGTAAGCCAGATTCTCCTGGTAGTGCAAGTGTCTGGGGTTTGTTTGCAGTGGCCAGAGGCCGTGTACCCATTCTTTCTCCCTCTCTCTCATATATATAAGTAAAATAAAATAAAAATAAATAATATTTATTTATTTGGGGTTGGGGAGAGGAAGGGAGGGACATGGCCAGGGTCTCCTGATACTGCAGACAAAATTGAACTTCAGGGTTGGAGAGATGGCTTAGCAGTTAAGGTGCGTGCCTGTGATGGCGAAGGACCCAGGTTCGATTCCCCAGTACCCATGTAAGCCAGACACATAAGGTAACACATGTGTCTGGAGTTCGTTTACAGTGGCTAGAGGCCCTGGCATACCCAATATGCCCTCCCCCAAGATAAATAAATAACTTGAACTCCAAATACATCTGGCTTTACATAGATACTTAGGAATCAAAGTTAGGCTGTTAGGCCTACAAGCAAGTGCATATTAACCATTGAGCCATCTCTCCAGCCCATCATCATTTTGTTTTTTAAAGTAAGATAAGTCTTGTTTTCACAGAAAGCTTGTAAACATTGAATTCTTTTTTTCCCCTAAGGTTCCTGTTCTTTTTTTTGTTGTTGTTGTTTGTTTGTTTGTTTGTTTTTCGAGGTAGGGTCTCACTCTGGTCCAGGCTGACCTGGAATTAACTCTGTCATCTCAGGGTGGCCTTGAACTCATGGCAATCCTCCTACCTCTGCCTCCCGAGTGCTGGGATCAAAGGCGTGTGCCACCACGCCCGGCTTGTCTCCTGTTCTTGTGAGGGTGTTTCTTGTGTCTGGTGTGTGCATGTGGGTGTGCCCTTGTGGCTCCGAAGCACTGCGGTGTGCTCTGTGGTGCTGGAGCGGAGTGTTGGGTGTTCTGCGTCACCACTCTTCCCCCTGTTCTCATGTGTACTGGATCTGCATTCTCTCACTGATCAGGGCCTTGCCATTTTGTGGTTTTCTTTTTCTCCACAAGCTCCAGATTCCTGGGTCTCTGTCCCTTGCAGAATTGGAGCTACAGGCACATGCCGCCAAGTGCCCAGCTATTTACATAGGTTCTGGAGATTCAGACTCAGAAGGTGGTCTCAAGTTCTCCCCTCAGGACCTCATGCTTGCACAGGAAGTACACTTTAACCTTTAGGCCTTCCAACTCTCTTGTGAGTTTGTGTTTTTGCCAGTTGGGTATTTATTTTGTGAACCTTCAAGTAGAAGGCATCTGGTTTCTGGCTCTTAAGAGCTTTGCCTGGCACCGTCATTAGTAAATGGCTTTAAATGGCTTGATTTGGATGGCTCAGTCAATGAAAGGCTTGCCTTGCAAGCCTGAGGACCTGAGTGTGATCCTCACTTCCCACATGAAATCCTGGTGATCATACACACTTGTAGTCCCAGCACTGGAAAGGTTGAAATAGGTAGATCACTGGCCAGCTAATGTCGCCTAATTAGTGAGCTCCAGGCCAATGGGAGTCTGTCACAAAAAGAAATGTACGACGAATTTGCAGAGTAACACCCAAAGTTGTCTTCTGGCTTCCATATCCATTATTTGTATATCTGAACACACATGCATGCTCCTGTGCATATATGAACATACACACACACGCATGCAAAAAATCACATGCTTGGAATTGGCTTTCTTTAGAATAGACACTCTTAGAGTCTGGCATGGTGGTGCAAGCCTTTAATCCCAGTATTCAGGAGGCAGAGGTAGGAGGATTGCCATGAGTTCAAGGTCAGCCTGGGCTAGAGCAAGCGAGACCCTACCTCGAAAAATCAAAACAAACAAACAAACAAAAGGATACATTGATAGAATCAAGTAGAATTTTGGGTAATAGTAATTTATGTTTTCTTTCTAGTGAATTTGAGTGTTCAAACTTACTACTAAGCTAGAATACCCCTTTTCATTGAGTGGATAAAGAAAAGGAACTTTTTTTCTTTTTCTTTCTTTTTTTTTTTGCTTCTTTATTTGCTTATTTGTTTATGTGTGTGTGTGTGTGTGTGTGAGAGAGAGAGAGAGAGAGAGTGTGTGTGTGTGTGTGTGTGTACATGTACCAGGGCCTCTTGCCACTGCAAATGAACTCCAGATGCATGCACCTCTTTGAGTGTCTGGTTTTACCTGGATACCTAGAGAATTGAACCCTAGCAGTTAGGCTTTATAAACAAGCGCCTATAACCACTGGGCCATCTCTCCAGCCCCAGAACTGTTTTTGGAAAGAACGGGCTCAAAAGTATCTTACTGTAGTTTGTTTTACAATAATACTCTGGGAAACAACTCTATCAAACTTGTATGCACTTTAGAAACTTTTCTTAGAAACTGTAAATAAATGAGTTTTTTTTTTTTGTCATACTTTAGTGCTCTTATTAAGCAAGTGAACAAATCAATAGATGGAACAGCAGATGATGAAGATGAGGGTGTTCCAACTGACCAAGCTATAAGGGCAGGCCTTGAACTGCTTAAGGTAAATACCTAAGTGTTCAATTGGGTAATTATTAGATGTGTATAGCTTAGAATTTGTTCTTTAAGGTTTACTTCTGATGTTTGTGTCACCATCTAAAATCTTCTCAGGTTTTAAAATAGGATAATTCAGAAATTACTCATTTATTGTGACTTATAAATTCTGTATTTTCAATTTTAAAGTCTGTCAGCTAACTTAATATTTGTTTAGATGAGGATAAGCTGTCTTTAGTGGGGAAGCAGATGCTAATCCTAGTATAGAATGGTGAATTTTTCTCTTAATTCTTTCCTTTGATAAAATATGCTGCTGCCTTTTAATGACTATAAAAAAATCAGATCATTGTTGACAACTTCAGAAATATTAAGGTTTTCAGGCGTACATACATCAACATTGATTTTTTTGTTTTGTTTTGTCTTGTTTCTTTTAGTCTTTAAGAAATTCAAGGTCAGCCTGAGACTACTTAGTGAATCAACCTGGGATAGAGCGAGACCCTACCTCAAGAAAATAGCAAAGAAAGAAAGAAAAAGAAATGCAGCTTAGTTGAGAAATTCATACTGAATATTATTTTATTGTTTTTATTCAGATATAAGCATGTTTCTGGCATTAATTTCATGACTTTTTAATAAGATCACAAAATCTGATTTTATTGTTTTTCGAAGTAGGGTCTCACTCTAGCCAAGGTTGACCTGGAATTCACTGTGTGGTCTCAGGGTGGCCTTGAACCCACGGTGATGCTCCTGTCTTTGCCTCCCAAGTGTTGGGATTAAAGGTGTGTGCCAGCACACTCAGCTTGAATTTTATTTTTATCTTTGTTCGTATGTCTACTGATACCTCCAGTTTTTCTTAATAAAACTGATTTGGTCTTAGAGAGATGGCTTAGTAGATGCCTGCAAAGCCAAGGGACCCAGGTTTGATTTCCGTAGGATCCGTGTAAGCCAGATGCACAAAGTGGCACATGTTTGGAGCTGCTGGAGGCCGTGGTATTTTTCTCTCATAAACAAACAAATAGCTTTGAGCTTTTATTTTTTTCTTTATGGGAAATATTTGACCAATAAAAACTTTATTGTAGTTAGGTTATAAAGTGTAATCATAGAGTGAATAGAATAGAATAGAATAGAATAGAAGAGAAGAGAAGAGAAGAGAAGAGAAGAGAAGAGAAGAGAAGAGAAGAGAGTAGAGTAGAGTAGAGTAGAGTAGAGTAGAGTAGAGTAGAGTAGAGTAGAGTAGAGTACATGTGTTCATTTTATATCCATGAGTCCTCAAAGGTTCAACAGTTCCAGGATTTCGTACAAGTTCAACTTGAAAGTCCCCTCTGAGGTTTAAGACACATGTCAGCTATGAATACCTGTTAAAAAGAAGCAATAAATTGCATACTTCCAGCATACAGTGGCATAAAGTAAAAAAACAAACAGGGAGAAGGGCACACAGATAGGATAAGTAAGGCCAAATCCTTAGTTGTTGTTGTTTGTTTTTATTTATTATTTGAGAGTGACAGAAAGCAGATAGAGAAAGAGGGAGAGAGAGAATGGGCGCGCCAGGGCCTCCAGCCACTGCAAAGGAACTCCAGACGCGTGCGCCCCCTTGTGCATCTGGCTAACGTGGGTCCTGGGGAATTGAGCCTCGAACTGGGACTTCACAGGCAAGTGTTTAACCCACTAAGCCATCTCTCGAGCCCCAAGCCCTCGTTTTTTAACCCCATTAAATCCTGGAGCTCCATATGTGGCATCTGCATCACATGACATGAGCTAAGAGGCATTAGGCAGTCTGGCCCTATGCTGTTTTTGATTGCAAGCTGCATGCTGGCTCTGTGTCCTGAGTGGAACTTGTCTCAGTAGATGTTCCAAGTTCTTGGCATCTCTCACTTCCTATGGTTTTCATTATGGCTCTGAGTTCAGTTTTATGCCACATACCTCACCCTTGGAGAGGCCACCCACAGGGAATCTTGATCTATTGCATATTGCCCGACCCCCAGGATTTCCTTTAAAATCTGGGTGTAAGTCTCCATGGCTCCATAGCTCTTGTATTCTACACACCTTAAAAACCAGCATTACATGGGAAACGCAGATGTCTGTCATCAGCTTGAGCAGTGTGGACACACTTTACACTGTGGCCACAGCAGCCTTTCAGTGTCTGCCTGTAAATCAGGGAAGTGAGTCATGGACAACTTTCTGGGTGAAAAGTCTTCTCCAAGTATTCATATCACATGAACCTACACTCTAATATCCTTGAGTTTGTGTTATATGGAATCTGGCCATCCCTCAAGACATCTTTCCTTTTTAACATTTTATTTATTTATTTGAGAGAGAGAACGGGCATACCTGGGCCTCTAGCCACTGCAGATGAACTCCAGATGCATGTACCACCTTGTGCATCTGGCTTTACTTGGGTACTGGGGAATCAAACTCAGGCCATGAGGCTTTGCAGGCAAGTGCCTTAACCGCTGAGCCATCTCTCCAGCAAGCACCCCCCACCTTTTCTATTAACTTGATGCAAAGTACTTGGCTTCTTTTTGCTGATTGTCTCCATAACTATACCTCTCTTAGCCCAACATTAAACATGCTTCTTTTCAGGTAAACTGCAAGTTTACAAAATCCTTTTGTTCTGCCTTTTTACTCCTTATTCTAATGACATTAAATCTGGCTAAAAGTAGCCAATAGCAAATGTACTACATCCCAAATACTTTCCTGCCTTTTTCTCCCCCAGATTATTCTACAATTTTTTTAAACTATTTTTTATTTTTTACAAGGTAGGGTCTCACTCTAGCCCAGGTTGACCTAGAATTCACTATGTAGTCTCAGGGTGGCCTCAAACTCATGGTGATCCTATTTCTGCCTCCCGAGTGCTGGGATTAAAGGCGTGTGCCACTGCAACTGGCTTTCATCATCTTTTTAAAAATATTTATTTATTTATTTATTTGCAAGCAGAAAGAGACAGAGAAAGAATGGGAGCACCAGGGCCTCTAGCCGTGCAATCAAACTCCAGATGCATGGGCCACTTTGCATCTGACTGTGGGTACTGGGGAATTTAACTCGGCTCATTAGGCTTTGCAAGCAAGAATCTTAACCACTGAACCATCTCTCCAGCTCTTATTCCATCCTGTTCAAATATGGCTGCATTGTATGGTTCAGGACACAGGTAAAACAGATAAGTTGCCTGTCGGAATTTATCATGAATTGCCACTAGTCTAATTCCCATTAGAATCCTTGTGCAAATCTAGTCTTATGAGTGTAGTTTTTTTCCCCCCTAGTTTTTTAAGGTAGGGTCTCACTCTAGCCCAGGCTGACCTGGAATTCACTGTGTAGTCTCAGGGTGGCCTCAAACTCACAATGATCCTCTTATCTCTGCCTCCTGAGTGCTGGGATAAAAGGTGTGCACCACCACCCCTGCTCAAGTGAAGTCTTTTCTGTATTCCCACCAGCACATTTTATTTATTTAGAGACAGGACTTTATATAGGCTAGGCTGGCCTGCAATTTGCTGTGTAGCCAAGGGTGACCTTCAGCTTCTTAACCTCCCATCTCTAGCTCCTCCACGCTGACCTTACACACATGCACCACCAAACCTAGTTTCATGTGGTGCTGTGGATTGAATCCAGCGATTTGTGCATGCTAGGTGAGCAGTCTGCCAACTGAGCTAAATCCCCATTCACATCTTTAAAGTCAGTTGTAGCCAGGTGTGGTGGTACATGCCTCTAATCCCAGCACTCGGGAGGCAGAGGTAAGGGGATCACTGTGAGTTCAAAGCCAGCCTGGGACCATAGAGTGGAACCCTTCCTTGAAAAATAAAACCAAAACAAAGTTCCATTACAGTCTTTATGCTCTAGGTTCTTAACAAATGCCAGAGTCTATTTGTGCCATATCTTTTTGTTTTATGGTTCATCCACTCTTTTTATCATTTTGATTTTGCTATTGTAACTTACATCTTTTAGTGTTTGGAAAGTATGTTGCACCTTCCTTCCTTACTTTACTTTTTGTGTATTTATGTGTGGTGCATGTGTTTATGTATGTGTGTTTGTATGCATGTGGGTATACATGTGTACAGGTGCATGTGTTGTGGGCCTCTTGAGGCTAGAAGTGAGCATCAGGTGTCTTTGTTAATCATTCTCTCCCTTATTTTCTGAGACAGGCTCTCTGATTGAGCCTGGAACTCATTGATTTGGCTAGACTAGCAAGCCAGCAAGTCCTGGCTTCTCTTGTCTCTGTCTCCCCAGCACGGTGATTCTAGGCGCGTCCTACCACATCTCACATTTGTATGTCAGTTCTGGGGATCTGAACTCAGGCCCTCATATTTGCACAGCAAGCACTTCAATGGCTGAGCCATCTTTATCACCCTTCCCCTCCCTTGACCTTATTGACATTAAAACAAATATTCTTAGCTAGTCTCTTATGACTTATGTAGAAAAATGGAGTGATGTCTCGTTAAGTTCTTTTGTTTCCCCTTTTCTCCTAACCTCATCCCTCTCCCCTGGGAGAAAACATAAGCATCAATTAAAATGCAAATTGTTTTAACTAGAATTACAGTGCTATATTTTATAGGACATAGCATAATTAAACTTGTATTGATACAGAGTTGTAATAGTTGTAATAAATAATATTTTGGATTTAAATTGTAAACATGGAGCATTTTCACAAGTAACTGCTCTGATTCCTTCTGCAGGTCCTCTCATTTACACACCCCATCTCATTTCATTCTGCTGAAACGTTTGAGTCACTGCTGGCTTGTCTGAAAATGGATGATGAAAAAGTAGCAGAAGCTGCACTACAAATTTTCAAAAACACAGGAGGCAAAATTGAAGAGGATTTCCCACATATCAGATCGTGAGTTGGGTTTTTTTCTGATAAATATTTTGGATATACTGTTTCTTGAGTTATATGATAATTAGAATCTATCCAGTTCTTTTTTGGCCTGTGTCTGGTTTGTATGCATGTGAACACACATGTGTACAGGAATTCATGCACATGTGTGGAGGCCTGAGGTTGACATCAGGTGTCTTGTTTAGCTGCCTTATTTCAGACTCCCACTGAACCTGGAGCTCACCAATCAGCTAGACTGGCTAGCTAGCCAACAGTGTTCTCCTGTCTCATTTCCTACATTTCTTACTTTTTTTTATTGTTGTTGTTTGTTTGTTTTCAAGGTAGTGTTTCACTCTGGCTCAGGCTGACCTGGAATTCACTGTGTAGTCTCAGAGTAGCCTTGAATTCATGGCAATCCTCCTATCTCTGCCTCCCGAGTGCTGGGATTAAAGGCGTGCGCCACCACGTCTGGCATTTCTTACTTTAAAAAAAAAAAATTTAAATTTATTTACTTGAGAGACCTGGAGAGGGAGAGAATGGGCGTGCCAGGGCCTCCAGCCACTGCAAACAAACTCCAGATGCGTGTGCCCCCTTGTGCATCCAGCTTACTTGGGTCCCGGGGAATCGAATCGAGGCCCTTTGGCTTTGCAGGCAAATGCCTTAACCGCTGAGCCATCTCTCCAGCCCCCATTTCTTACTTTTTCCCCTAAGTCTTGGACTCCTCACTGAATGTCTGCTCCATGTCGCTGCCCAGCCCTCTGGGCTGTGGCTTGCTTTTGCTGACCCTGTAGTTTCCATCGCTTCCTTCGCCTGCTTGCGCGTTCTCTGTGAAGCCGCCCATCCCTTCTATAAGCAAACTTCGCGTCTTCATCCAGCCTTTTACCCATTTCAGCCTCTTTGATAGCAGTAGTTGAGTTAGCTACCTTGTCTGTTGTGTGTGTGTTTCTTGTTACAATTTGCTTATTATTATTCTCATTCACATATCTTTTCTAGTTTTATTTGGGACCAATTAGCAGCATATTTTGAGGCTCTCATTCCCCAGACCTCAGAGACTAGATTGAAGAAGCAATTGGAGAAGAGACCCAGCATGGACCCTGGCCTTCACATGCATGCTCGTGTAAATGCAACTGCTCACACACGTGTAAATGCATGAACTAACAGACATGCACATGCTCCCCTTCTCTCCTTGCCAAACCCCATTCTCTGGAGCTTCAGCATTCTTAGTCTCTGTAGGGGTCAGCTTCAGGGACCCTGGCAGTCATTCTTACATGGTTAGGTCAGCCCTTGCCTCGGAGAGCGAGGCTGCCTTCTGCGCCTCACTGAAGTGAGCATCCTGCCGCTGCCTACACTTCTTAGGTTGTTAGCGTCTGGTACTCCCCTCTCTAGGACTGTATCCGGCAGCCATCTTTCACCCTAGGACTGTGTAGGTTAACTCCAGACTCCCTGGGATTATTTCATGTCCCTGTTTTAAATGTCAGATATCTCACCCTGTCCTGAGTCCTAGGAAGTGACAGATGAGAGTGCTATTACGTCACTGGGGAACTGACTCTCTCACAAAACCCACGAGATTCTAGGCTTAGGGAACTCTTGGATCGTTCCTTGGTTATGACTGTCAGCCTCTCTTCACCAGGGCTACCACCTGGCTGGAGGCATGTGCCTAGTTCTTTTGATGGCCCTTCCCTTCTCTCTCCCCCGCCTCTCCTATAACTCCCTAGAGTGCTCTTTTTCCCTTTGGAATAAAGTTTTTTTTTATATCGGGGCTTCTCCTTCCTCATGTCACATGGAAACAGCTTGTTTTGTTTGTTTATTCAAGGTAGGGTTTTTCTGTAGCCCCAGGCTTACCTGGCACTCATTGTGTAGCCCTAGGCTGGCTTCAAAGTCATGGTGATCCTTCTACCTCTGCCTCCCAAGTGCTGGGATTAAAGAGGTGTGCCACGACTCCTGGCCCATGGAAACAACCTCCAATCCACCATCTTACCCGGAAGTATCATTGTTTTTATTGAATGGATAGTGGTAGGTTATGGAATAGCTATCGTGTGTGGACAAACTGTGGCTCTTACTTCTTGGGCTCTGCTTACTTGTCTTTGAACCTATCTTAAAGGTTACAGAGAGTCTGCTCTTTTGTTCCCCTCATGAACTTTGACTTTTTCCTTCCTATTGAACCTTCTTATGTAGTAAATGAGCTTAAACTTAGTCTTTGTCACTTCAGACATCACATTTTTTTGTATTCTTTAATTCCATTTGGGTCTTTGAGTCTTTTTAAGATTAATTTTTAATAGTATTTTTGTCTCATTTATGTTTTCCTTTATCTTCTTAAATATATGGAAAATACTTTTCTTAAAAATGTTTTTATTTATTTGTAGGCAGAGAGAGAGAACACTTTTTGGCTATACTTATAACAAATGCTTAATATTTTTGCTAATTCTCTTACTTCTACCATTTCTCAGTTTGTGTCTTTTTTTTTTTTTTCCTGGTCTTTCTGCTATGGGTGGTGGAAACAGGTGCTTTTTAAAAAACATATATTTATTTGGATTGGAGAGATGGCTTAGCTGTTAAGGCACTTGCTTGCCTTCGAAGCCAAAGAACCCATGTTCGACTCTCCAGATCCCATGTAAGCCAGATGTACAAAGGTGAGGCAAGCACAAGGCCACACATGCCATAAGGTCTGGAGTGTCTGGAGTTGAATTGTAGCGGCTGAGGCCCTGGTGTGCTAGTTCTCTCCTCTCTCTAATAAAAAATTTTAAAAAGTTAAAAAATATTTATTTGCAAGTAGAGAAAGAAAGAGAGATGGAGAGGATGGGTATGTCAGGACCTCTAGCTGCTGCAAAGGAACTCCAGATACATGGCTTTATGTGGGTACTGGGGAATCAAGCCAGGGTCTTCTGGCTTGGCAGCAAGTGCCTTAACTGCTGAGCCATCTCTCCAGCCCCCAGCACTGTATGTAACGAGGCGGTTTGTATCCTGTTGCACTCCAGCATCCATGGATGTGTTCTCGTCAGAGATCTCGCCAGTGCTTGCACTCTTTTGCTTGTGGTAACTCCTTTGATAATTAATCAGCCTGAGAAATTGGGCCTGCCTTGCCCTTTGTGAGCCCCAAATGCTCCCCATTCCATCTTAAGTTGGGTTATTCCTTGCTGCACATTGGAAACAACTACTGTGTGGCAAGCTGGGGCAGATCTAAGGCCTTTCTAACTTGTTCCCCACCTCTGTGAGATCATGGCATGCTGCTTGGTCTGCTATACATAAACCCTTTAATATATTTACCTTGTTATCTGGTTACACCATCATGTAAAGTAGAAGTCTTCTTTTAGTTTTAATTCACTTGTTTTTAGTGAATGAAGGTAGAAAAAAATTTTTGGCACATCCCAGGGTGTATCATTGACTTTCTCATTGTGGGAGTCTCAAGGGGAAGTCCATCGTGGGAAAACAGGTCAGGAGGAGACCAGCACCACATCAGCTCAGCAGGGCGGAAGTACACAGCTCACTGTCCACTTTGCAGAGCCCAGAAACCCATAGCTAGGGTGAGCCCTAATCTAGAAAATTCCCAAGACACACAAGATATTTATTATCATGGCGATTCTAAATCCTGTCAAGCTAACAACCAAAGATTAACATCACACAGGGTAATGTGTGTATTGTCTTTTGAAGAGCTTTCTCTCTGTTTTGTGTAGGCCAATTTTCTGTCATTATTGGTATTTTTCAGTTCTTCATATTTTAGGGATGAAAAGTTTCCTTTTAATGTGAAACAATTTATTTCTCCTTCAAGTTCTCATTTGTCTTTTTTCCACCCCCAAGGTTGGGTCTCAGTCTAGTTCAAGCTGACCTGGAATTCACTATGTGGTCTCAGGGTGGCCTTGAATTCACAGTAATCCTCCTACCTCTGCCTCCCAAGTATTGGGATTAAAGGTGTGCGCCACCATGCCCAGCTCTTATTTACCTTTTTATGGTAATTTCATTGGTTTCTTTTCAGACTCTTACTGTGATAAATTACTGAACCTCTCCATCCTTACTTTGGAGTACTGGGTTGGTACTAAGCAGCAAAAAGATTGCTCTTCCTACGTGGTGTTGACTAATCATTGAGCTAAGAGCCCAACTTTCCTTAGTGCTCGTTTTAGGCTTGTGACTGATAGAATGTTTTGATACTTGCATGTTCTTTCATGGGATATGTTAGTGTTCCTTACCTTTCTCAGAATTCATGGGTATTTCATCAGAGGACTTCTGCTGGAAACGGTAGCATTTTTTGGCACTCCCCTCCACTTTGCAGTCCCTTTCTGCTTTTTTTTTTTTTCTTTGAGGTAGGGTCTCACTCTAGCCCAGGCTGACCTGGAATTCACTATGTAGTCTCAGGGTGGCCTCGAACTCATGGTGATTCTCCTACCTCTGCCTCCCGAGTGCTGGGATTAAAGGCATGTGCCACCACGCCCAGCTCCACTTTTTGTTTTTTATCCAGAGCAGTTACCAAAATTAGTATAATACATATTTTGCTAATATATTTTGTGTTTTCTCTAAAATGCTAGCAGCACGAAGGCAAAGCTTTTCAGGCTTTACATATTATTGATTACAAGCACTGGTTAGTCTTGGGTGTTCTTGTGTAAAGTGAAAGATGACTTAGCAGAGGCAGAGACTCGAGGATGAAAGAACAGTGTACGGTTCAGTCCCGTCACAGTGATCTTTGAGTGATGTGGCAGAACCTAGGTGGAGTGGTAACAGAGAATAGAAAAAGGCTTAATGGCAGTGTCATTTAAGAGGAGTGGGAGTCACTAGCCCTATTAGTGTTTGTAATTGGTGAGTAACAAAATACGTGCATTTGGATTGTATTTTTAAAATATTTTTATTTATTTATTTGAGAAAGAGGCAGAGAGGGGGAGAGATAGAAGAGAGAGAGAGACTATGGGCATGCCAGGGCATCCAGTGACTGCAAACGATCTCCAGACACAGGTGCTACCTTATGCATCTGGTTTATGTGGGTCCTGGGGAATTGAACCTGGGTCCTTTGGCTTTGCAGGCAAGTGTCTTAACCACTAAGCCATCTCTCTAGCCCTGGGTTGTATTTTTAATAGATACTTAGCAACAATAATAAGAAGAAATGAAAATGAGTTTGAGTAACTTTTTGACAAACAATAATAAGAAGAAATGAAAATGAGTTTGAGTAACTTTTTGACATTGTTCTCACAATGCTTAAAAAAGCAAACATTAGCTAGGCGTGGTGGCATAAACCTTTAATCCCAGCACTCGGGAGGCAGAGGTAGGAGAATCACCATGAGTTTGAGGCCACCGCGAGACTACATAGTGAATTCCAGGTCAGCCTGGGCTAGAGTGAGACCCTACTTCAAAAAAAAAAAAAGCAAACATTAAAATGTTTAGCAAATCCGGGTGTGGTGGTGTACGTCTTTAATCCCAGCACTTTGCAGGCAGAGGTAGGAGGATTTTCATGAGTTCGAGGCCAGCCTGAGACTACATAGTGAATTCCAGGACTGCCTGGGTTCGAGTGAGACCCTTACCTCGAACAAACAAACAAACAAACAACAGTATTTAGTAAACATCATATTTTATTACTCATCATTTTCCCTTGATTTTTTTCTCAGAGCCTTACTTCCTGTTTTACATCACAAATCCAAAAAAGGACCACCTCGTCAAGCCAAATACGCCATTCATTGTATCCATGCAATATTTTCTAGTAAAGAAACCCAGTTTGCCCAGATATTTGAGGTAATGAAAATATTTTTAGAATTTTCATTTGTTGTTAAAAATTGAATATTGATTTTACAGAATATTCATAGTTGGAGATTTATCATTTTGCATACTCTCAAAATTTGAATCAGTAATACATTACAAAGTAGTTGAAATATAAAAATAGCTGATTTTTTTCAGATGTTTTAAGGCTAAGTTCTATTTTTGACATTGTTTTATATATTTGCTTTTGGAGACTTTCATTCAGTAATATATAATTATTGATAGTAGGTTACAGACTATTAACTTGTCAGTTTGTAGACTTAGACATTTAAATTCAGAGATTACCTCAATACTAACTAGTAGTGTGACTAAGTTTACATTTTCATTACTGAGCTAATAATGTGGCAGATATAAATGTCCTTTTACTATATAGTTTTTATATATTCGTCTACATGTTGAATAACTTTTACCTAGAATTAGTCTTATTCCAAGCAGCTATAAGGATGCTGTTTAGCATTGTTACTACCAATAAAAGTTAAACAGAAAAATCTGCAAAACATTGATAATTTGAAGCCAGAACAATTTGGAAGTTGTACTAAATCTACTTACCATAAATATTTCTGCTTGTTATTGATTTAGAAGTGTTATGAGGCAGTTTTGTATATTTTCATGCAAGATATTAGAAGTTTTGTTAAACAGTAAGAAAAGTAATTGAGTATTCTATCTTCCAAAAAAAAAAAACATATTTGCTTTAGATAACAAATAATTTACTTTTATGTATTTGGGGATGGGAGTGTTTTCTGTGGTCTGTTTTGTGTATGAGAGTGGCTTTCATCAATGAGTAGCAGCTTACAGGGAACATGTTGCCTTGACTCATCTGCAGTTTGTTTTAACGATAATGATGATGATACACTTTAAATTCATACTATTTTTATTTTCATTTTGGTACTATATCAGCCATATCCTCTTTATAAGAACCCCAACTATGCTTCTTGTAATGTGAAAAACTTGTTGGCTTTTTGAGAAAATATTTCCTAGGGCCTCTGGCCATTTTGAGTTTGCCATTATCTGGCAATTAATTTTGCCTTTTTCCCATTGATTTTATTAATATATTGTATAAAATTATTAACCTAGTGACAATAAAATAATTGGAAAGATAAGCTATTATATTGAACAAGATGGTGGGTTGGTGGGGTACAATAGAAGTATTGGGAAACTGTCTTCTTTTTCTTTGTAAGGTAGAGTCTCTCTGTAGCCCAGGCTGGTCTCATACTTAGCTTCCTAAGTGCTGGGATCAAAGGCATGCACTACACCTCCATGCCTGGCTTTATTTACTTATTTAAACCTCGTATTATCTTAATATGTTGGGACTGTACAAGGTACGTTGCTTCTCAAGGCTGATGCTCATTGTTAGAATATAAAATACCACATTTCATTAAAATGAGGCCTTAACATTTGTGATAGTTAATACATCCATTTGCTTTAAAGTTAGTTGATGAAAAAGATCTGTATAGTGAGCCCCCCCCCATCCCAGGCGCTTTCTTCCTGTTGTCAGTTAGCAATTGTTACCATTATAGATGAGTATGTTCTTTTGTCATGGCAGAAGACATTAATAGTTTGGTTTTAAATCAGATAACAAAAATATCATTTTAATATTTGCTGTAATTAAAAATCACACCCCAAATTCAATTAACCGACACATAGGAGAATCTTAGTTTTTTACTACTAAAAATTCCACTTGGGTATTTGAACAGCCTCCTGAATTGCAGCTTAGGGACACAGGCTGACTAGGGGCTTCTCTGTACATTCCACTCGACCCTTGGCATTAAGCCTGTGGAGAAGACACCCTGCTCTTGTCTGCCCAGTGCAGGTGTGGCACACTTCACTTGTCCTCCTGCTCCCTTGACCAGGATGTGCCAGACACATCCTCACCTTGCACAGCGGCAGAGCAAGCTGAGGTGGAGTCCTCTGTGCGTCTGCGTGGGGTGAACAGGTAGATCCTGGTGAGTCCTGGCAGTCTGTCCTAGTCACACGTAGGGTTCTAGGGTACATGCTGTGGAATAGTATGCACATGATTTTTTTTTTTTTTTACTTGTTTCTAAAGTGTGGGCTGAACAAAACTGAAAATATTTGAGTCTTTTTGACATAGGTGACCTATTGAAGCTTGAGTTGCTGGTTATACCATATATAAACTTTTATACTTTTTTTTTTTTTGGATTTTCGAGGTAGGGTCTCACTCTAGCTCAGGCTGACCTGGAATTCACTATGTAGTCTCAGGGCGGCCTCAAACTCATAGTGATCTTCCTACCTCTGCCTCCTGAGTGCTGGGATTAAAGGCATGTGCCACCATACCTGGTGCAAACTTTTATACTTTTTGTAATATAAAGATGAAATATGTGAGCAGTTTTTGGGTATATGTTTATGTGTATAAAGAGTGAACTGACTATATTTTTCTCCCCTCATGTTAGCCTTTGCATAAAAGCCTAGATCCAAGCAACCTGGAACATCTCATCACACCACTGGTGACTATTGGCCATATTGCTCTCCTTGCCCCCGACCAGTTTGCTGCTCCTTTGAAGTCACTAGTGGCCACGTTTATTGTGAAGGACCTTCTCATGAATGACCGGGTAATTTATAGTTTTCTTTGATTTTTGTTCTTTATAATGCTATGTTCTAAAATTTTGTATAAAAACACAAACATAAAATGACATTTATTACATATCCATTTAGTTACTTTTATTTTTTATATCCCCTCCCCTCCCTTTCCCTCCCTTGCTCACTTGTGCTTGCGCTCTCTCTCTCCCTCCCCTCCCCTCTCTCTCCCCCTGTCTCTTCTCTCTCTTTCTCTTTCTCTCTCTCTCCATCTCTCCCTAGTCCTACTTGTCTTTCCCAAGTACACATGCACACATCTGGCTGGAGTCCTTGCTAGCGATTGCCTTGAATGATAGGTGGAGATCGTTCTCCTCATTATACTAACAGTTTGTGTTCTATGAACATGTTTATTCATAGCTCTCCGAACTTCATGGGTGTGATGTACCTCTTAACTAGTCCTTGAGATCTCCTGATAACATTAAACAGCACTGTGTGGGTGCATGCCTGTCTGCCTGCTTCTGTGGGGGGGAGGTGGGGGGGGCACATACATGTGCAGATCAGCGTACAGCCTTGGGTTTTTCCTCATGAATGCCGTCTGCCTGTTTTTGAGAGATGGCATCTCCTTGGCCCAGCGCTCACTAATTAGACTAGACTGGCTAGCCAGCACGCATCACTGACTCTCCTCTCTGCTTCCCCAGCGCCAGGGTTATAGGTCCACACCACCATGCCCACATTTCACATGGCTACTGAGTATCAAATTCAAGGGCTCATGTTTACAAGACAAGCATTTTATCCATTGAGCTGTCCTCCCAGCCCAACAGTTCTTAAATCCTGTGTAAAGGTTTTATACAGCTTTTTTAAAAAAAATATATTTTATTTCGAGAGGGAGGGAGAGAGAGGAAGGAAAGGGCAAAGAGAGCCATTGCACCACTGCAGACAGACTCCCGATACCTTGTGCCTCAGGCTTTGCGAGTGTGCAGGGAGCCAGACCTGGGCCACCAGGCTTTGCCAGCACCCCCCCCCCCCACACACACACACGCTTTTGAGACAGGATCTTGGTCACATGGCCCAGGATGGCCTCACACTCTCGATTCTCTTATCTCTGCCTCAAGAGTCTACAAGCATGCAGCACCACGACTGGCTTTGTGATGCCTTTTGTTTTGTTTCCTTCGAGGTAGGGTTTCGCTCTAGCCCAGGCTGACCTGGAATCCACTATTATAGTCTCAGGTGGACCTCAAACTCATGGTGATCCTCCTACCTCTGCCTCCTGAGTGCTGGGATTAAAGGCGTGCACCACCATGCCTGGCCTGGTGATCAGTTCTTAATGAGTGATCAAGAGGACTTGTAAAGATGAAGTTAGACTGTTACATGACCATTTGAGTGTGAGGTGCCTGTAAATGAGCAGAGATAAAGTTAAAAAGGCAACTGAGTACACAAGGTCCAAAGATCAACAGAATAACTATGAAGATTATATAATAGGTATAATATTTTTCCACCATGAAAAACGTGTGATCCACTCTTAGAACTGTTCACCAGATGGCATGATAGTGTCTGACATGATCTGAAATTTCAAAATAGAACAAGAAATATCAGGATGTTAAGCTCTCTGCTCTGTCATTTGTCTATTTGTTTTTATCTAGGAAATTTAAAATAAGTGAGAATTTTATTCGTTTATAATACACAAAGTGACAGGTCTTGCCTGTGTCTAACCAGTGGTTAGACGTCTCTCCAGATATGTGAATTACATCTGTGTTTATGACATTGTGACACCCAGGACAGGATTCTACCTTTCTCTGATTTAAGCTGGGTTTAGAGTAAGTCTGTGCCCCTATATGAAAATATTAGAACATCTTTAAAAGTCTGTAGACAGATGAGAATTGTTAAATATAGGCATCTTCATTCAGCCTGACTTGTCCTTTTATTTCTTATAAAAAGAAGTTGATTTTCAGTAAAGTTAGTTTTTTTTTTTAAGATTTATCTTATAATCTTTCTGTTCAACATGCACATACCTTCTTACACATACTTTGTAACTTTTCTGATCTAAGGACTAGTCACAGAAAGTCTTTTTAGCAACATTCTTTGATTTTTTTTTAAGCTTTATTTATTTGAGAGAGAGAGAGAAAGAGGCAGAGAGAGGGAGAATGGGCACACCAGGGCCTCCAGCCACTGCAAATGAAGTCCAGTTTTATTTATTTATTTGAGGGAAAGAGGCAGAGAGAGAGAGAGAGAGAGAGAGGAGAGAATATGAATGGGCACACCAGCACTTCCAGCCACTGCAAATGAACTCCAGATACATGTGCCACCTTTGTACATCTGGCTTATGTGGGTAATGGGTAATCGAACTGAGGTCCTTTGGCTTTGCAGGCAAGTGCCTTAACTGCTACGCCATCTCTCCAGCACCCCCTTTTCTGTTTTTTTTTTTTTTTAAATTTTTTATTTATTTATTTGAGAGCAACAGACACAGAGAGAAAGACAGATAGAGGGGGAGAGAGAGAATGGGCACGCCAGGGCTTCCAGCCTCTGCAAACGAACTCCAAATGCGTGCGCCCCCTTGTGCATCTGGCTAACGTGGGACCTGGGGAACCAAGCCTCGAACCGTGGTCCTTAGGCTTCACAGGCAAGTGCTTAACCGCTAAGCCATCTCTCCAGCCCTGTTTTTTTTTTTTTTTTTGAGGTAGGGTCTCACTCTGAATTAACTATGTAGTCTCAGGGTAGCCTCAAACTCATAACAATCCTCCTGCCTCTGCCTCTCAGGTGCTGGGATTAAAGGCCCCCTTGTGCATCTGGCTTGCATGGGCAAACACCTTAATTGCTAAGCCATTTCTCCAACCCTCTTAGCAACAGTCTATATATCCATCACTGAAAATTTCCCTTTCAGTTTCTCTTCAACCATCATCTCATCTCATGTCATCATCTGATCTCATCATAACCCACAAAATCTTAACATCTTCTTATAGAACTATTAAGAGAAATCATACCTAATTGATTTATCTCATTACTAGTTGACAGAGAAGTAAGCTTATTGGTATAATGTAGTTATGAAAGTTTTAACCATCATTGGAAATCTACAGAAAAACATCCTTGGCAGAAAAATTTAGAAGTAAACATTTTTAGCATGAATATTTAAATTTTTTAGTTTCCCCTCTTATTATTAATGTCATCAAAACCTCTCTATAAATTTAGGAAAAGTGACAACCAGATTTGTCTTATATTTATCAGTATATACCTATAGATTTTATATAACCCATTGAATAGAGACATTTCTTCTTATTAAATCCTGTGAAAGATATTTTTAAAAATATAGGCCTATGGTAACTGCCCTGGAGATAATCCTTGCCAATAAACTTAACACACCTGGAAATGATTTTTAAAGTAGCTAAAGCAGATTTTTATTGTCTTTGCCTTGAGGCAGGTTGGCCTGGAACTCCTGGTCCAGTTGCCTCTTCCTTCCAAGTGACAGGACCATCACAGCTAGCAGGATCCTGTCATTTCCATAATCCTCTAAGACACCGTACACAGTATGAGCCACCACACACAGGAGAATTCTGTTGTTCCCAATAATTCTGTAAGCAACTTGAAGCATTTAAACCTGGAATATAATCTCAGTAATGTTGTAATAATTTATCTTGATTTAATTTTTCTTTGATATTACAGTACATTATGTCTTTGGTTAATCATTTCAAAATATATTATAATTTTTAAACAGTCTTGAATTTTAGTCATGAGCTTAGATTATTAGAATTGTGTGTTTCAAGTTACTTGATTGCAGAAAATTCCGAGCACTGTTTTTTGGGATCTAGGTTTGCAGTTGAGAAATCTGAAATTGATTTGATTTTTGTTCCTTTCTTTGGTGTTTTCCTTCATGAAGCTTTTGTTTTTGATCTTGGTTCAGAAATTTCATCAGAATGTATCTAATATGATTACTTTCTATTATTTTTGGGGGGTTTTCAAAGTAGGGTCTTGCTCTAGCCCAGGCTGATTCAGGCTGGCATCGAATTCACAGTGATCCTCCTACCTCAGCCTCTTGAGTGCTGGGAATAAAAGCACAGGCTAGCATGCCCAGCTTAATTTTATGCTTTGAAAGGACCTCTTAGCTGACTAAATAGGTTTGAGATGGCATGGGACTGTTTGTCTTCATGGTGAAAGAATTATCTGTCATATTGTCAGGGGGTTACCTGAGGTGATAATATTAGCTGACTTGTGGATCAAAATTGGGATAAGCTTTTTCTGTCTTTTTTTTTTTTTTAAAGTTTTTTAAAGTTTTTTGAGGTAGGGTCTTGTTCTAGTGCATGCTGACCTGAAATTTACTGTGCTCAAACAGTGATCCTTCTGCTCTGCCTCTTGAGTGCTGGGATTAAAGGCATGTGCCAGTTAAGCTTGTTTGCCGTTTTAATTTTCTGACTGCACTGGAAAGTTAAGTCTCCTAGTATATGCAGTTTACTTCAGGATTCTTTTCTGCTTATACTGGGAAGAACTAACTTTTGAGGACTGTGTTCTCATCTGTCCTTCTGGAAGTATGAGCCTTTCAGTTCTATTAATATTTCACTGTACCTTTTCTGTTTTCCAAAATTGGCTAAGGTATTCCCCCTACTCCCCACCCAAGGTAGGGTCTCACTGTAGCCCAGGCTGTCCTGGAATTTACTATGTAGTCTGAGGGTGGCCTTGAACTCATAGTAATCCTCCCAAGTGCTGGGATTAAAGCTGTATGCCACTATGCATAGCTGGCTAAGACTTTTTTGTTGTTGCTTTTTTCAGTTTTTTTTTGTTTGTTTGTTTGTTTGTTTTTCGAGGTAGGGTCTCACTCTGGTCCAGGCTGACCTGGAATTAATTCTGTCATCTCAGGGTGGCCTTGAACTCATGGCGATCCTCCTACCTCTGCCTCCCGAGTGCTGGGATTACAGGCGTGCGCCACCATGCCCGGCTGTTGTTGCTTTTTTGAGGTAGGGCCCCACTCTTGCTCAGGCTGACCTGAAATTCACTCTGTAGTCTCAGGCTGGCCTTGAACTCACAGTGATTCCCCTACCTCTGCCTCCCGAGTGCTGGGATTAAAGGTGTGAGCCACCACGCCCGGCTCTTAGACTTTTTAAAGTATCTTTCCTCTTGTTTAAAACTCTTATAGGCTCACAGCTTTAAAAAAAAGTCCTATTTATTTATGAGAGAAAGAGAGGAAGATACAGAGAATGGATGTGTCAGGGCCTCTATAGCCACTGCAAATGAACTCCAGGTGCATGTGCCATCTTGTGCATCTGGCTTTACATAGGTACTGGGGATCAAACCTGGGTCCCTTGGCTTTGCAGGCCAGCACCTTAACCACTAAGCCATCTCTCCAGCCCTTGGCTCACATCTTTGATCCTAGTGCTCTTAAGGTTGAATGTGGAAGGAGGACCACTGGGCCGCAGGGTTGAGTTCAGGTTAGACTAGGGCTAGAGGGACACCCTGCCTCAAAAACACAACCAGCCAACAGCCTTACAGCCCTACACTTCTTGATCCTAGGATGCCACCCTTGCCCTTGTTTGCTGCCTTAAGTAAGTCTTGAGGTCACAATATAGAGTCTGTTCAAAAGTCAGTCCAGTGTACCTGTAAATAACCAACTGGTGATGGATCAGGAATAGCTCTCAGGGGCTGGTGAGGATAGGCAGGCCTTTCAACGTTTTTCAGTAAATTGGGTTAGATGAATCACATAAATCAACTGTCGTCGTAAGAAGGTAAAAATTTCTTTCATTCACTAGATATTAATTGACAATGATAATTCATGCTCATATTTTATGTCTTTTTTTTTTTTTTTTTTGCTTAGCTTCCAGGAAAAAAGACAACTAAACTTTGGGTTCCAGATGAAGAAGTTTCTCCTGAGACTATGGTCAAAGTAAGTAATATGCATAAATTATTATTTTTAGTGTATTTCTGTAGTATAATGTTAACGGTATTGAAATTTCTTTTTATGTCACAAACACCATATTTACATTCATTTCATTTCATTTCATGATATTACATACTATGAGTGTAGGGCAGTATTGAGCTGCCTGGAGCTTTGTGAACCACAGCATTTAAATCTGTTTGAGGGAATAAAGGTTGGGAAGTATGTTTCTGCTTCTGAGAGATCAGCCTTTGAACGACAGAGGAATACTATTCCAGGTTTTTATTTATTTATTTTTATTATTTATTTATTTGAGAGAGAGAGAAAGAGGTACAGAAATAGGTAGGTAGAGAGAGAGATTGAGAGAGAGAATGGGTGCGCCAGGGCCTCCAGCCCTGTAAATGAACTGCAGATGCATGTGACCCCTTGTGGCTTACATGGGTTCTGGGGAATTGAACTGAGGTCCTTTGGCACACTTGTATCACCTTGTATGTCTGGCTTATGTGGGACCTGGAGAGTTGAACATGAGTCCTGAAGCTTCACAGGCAAGCACCTTGACCGCTAAACCATCTCTCCAGCCCCAATTCCAGGTTTTAATTTCTTTATGTTTTCCTTTCTGACTAGGGAAATTAGCTTGATTTTAATTCTATGTCCTAAAGAGTGAGAATCACATTAGGAAACATTAAAAATAGCAACTGCAGGCTGATATGGTCTCATGCCTTTAATCCCAGCACTCTGACTGAGGTAAGAGGATCACTTTGATTTTGAGGCCAGCCTGAGACTACATAATAAATTCCAGGATAGCCTGGGCTAGAACAAGGCTCTACCAAAAAAAAAGAAAAAAAAAAAAAGCAACTACAAAAGAGCTAGTCTTAATTAAAATCAGTTTTTTTCCCACTTTGTTGGAGGATGAAACATCTTTAATTTAAAACATTCATCTTGGTCTGGAGAGATGGCTTAGCAGTTAAGGCATTTGCCTGGGAAGCCTCAGGACTCATGTTCAACTTTCCAGGTCCCACGTAAGCCAGACACACAAGGTTATGCAAGTATGCAAGGTCACATCATGCACACAGTGTGGCGCATACGTCTGGAGTGCATGGAGGCCCCGGTGTGCCAATTCTCATTCTCTCTCTCTCTGATGATGATGATGATAATAATAATAATAATGATAATAATAATAAAGATTTAAAAACCATACATTTTATTCATGTATAAAATATAGATGTATATAGAAAACAACTTTTTTTCTTGAAAAGTATCCATTTTTTCTGATTTAATTTGGGCTTTCAAAATGGCAACAGCAAATATGTATTATTACCTTTACAATCTAGGACAAGGACAATAATTTATCAAAATGACTTTTAAAATTTCTATTGATATTGGTGTGGAGGTTCTTTTATATTCAACAATGCTCTATGTGTCAATTTGCCTTTTAAATAGATACAGGCTATTAAAATGATGGTTCGCTGGCTACTTGGAATGAAAAATAACCACAGTAAATCGGGGACTTCTACCCTGAGATTACTCACAACAATACTGCATAGTGATGGGGACTTGACCGAGCAGGGGAGAGTTAGGTACGTAATGACTACTGCCAACTTTTTTGGATTTCATTGTATTTCAATTCCTGGTATAATTCTGTTGCAGCTATTTTTATATTACTTTTTTTTGTTGTTGTTGTTTTGTTTTGTTTTTTTGAGGTAAGGTCTCACTCTAGCCCAGGCTGACCTGGAATTCACTGTAGTCTCAGGGTGGCCTTGAACTCTTAGTGATCCTGCTACCTCTGCCTCCCGAGTGCCAGGATTAAAGGCATGCGCCACCACGCCTGGCTTGCAATGTGTTTTTATACAGTGGTTATTACAGAATGACAGCCACATGTTAATTTATAGGATTACAAATTGAAAATATTTCAAGGAAAGATCATATTTTGAAATAGTTAATATGTAATTGTTAGTGTACAAATCTGTAACTGTTATTTTACATTCTTGTTAATGTCTCAAGGGAAAAGAATCAAATGAGTAGAAAATAGCTTATGGAATCTTGTTTCTTGGATACATGTAATGCAAATTTAAAAAATGTACTTGATGCAAATCGTTTAAACTGTACATATTTTCTTGTTTGTAATTTGTTTTGTTTGAATAATGAAGTATAAAACAGTGTGCCTTTTTCACAAATTCTACATCTGTGGATTCAACCAGTTATGATCTGAAATTGGAAACGAAGTATTTGGCTTAGTGAAAATGTATAGAACCTCCCTCCATCATTTCCTGTATAAAACAGTATCACAGCTATTTACAGTGCACTGGGTATTGTAAGTCTTCTAGAGAGGGTTCACAGCACATGGGAGGATGTGGATAGGTTCCATGTAAAAACTGCCGTTTCAGATGTGGGTCTGGAGCATCTTGCATTCTGGTGTCTTAGTGTAACGAGGGTGACTGACTATATGTAGTGACTGAGTCAAAGTCTGGAGCTCAGATTTGCGTCCTGAAAACACACATTCTGGGCTCGATCACTTTCTAGGTAGCCATTAAACAGGTTACTTTACTTCTCAGTTCTTTGATTTCCTTACCTGGCTTATTGAGCCATTGACAGAATTAAGTATGTTAGCATGTCTGAAATACTGAAAACAGTACACAGTACATAGGAGTCCTGAGGTTAGTAATGATTGCTTTGTCTGCAGTAGCTAAAAGTAGAGGTCCGTTCTCAGTGTCAGCCCAGATTCCATGCTACACCACTGTGGTGATACAAAGTAGGTAACTTCCCTTGTTCACATACCTGAAGATTGATGAAAACATGAAGGGGACTGCCAGCTGCTTTTGCCCTCCCAGCCTTTGCTGTATCTTTCTCTTCCTTTTGGTAGTTCTGGGCACTGGGAATCCAACCTAGGACTTTGCATGCTACATACACGCTTTGTGTGTGTGCTGGGGGGGGAGCACACAGGATGGCCTTGGACTTCTGATTCTCCTGCCTCTACTTTCCAAGTGCTAGGATTACAGGCACGTCTGGTTTATGTGTTCCTGGGAAGCAAATCCAGCCTGTTCTGCTCTCTTTATATGGTCCTCTTTGCATTGAATGCTAACAGCACGTTTCTTAAACAAAAGAAAAATAATACTTGAGAACATGCATTCTTCAGTTTATTTACCTACCTTTTCTTAGTTGAATTAATTGTTTTGATCCCCATAGCTTTTACATATTGCCAGTGTTTAGGATTTACAAAAAAACAAGGATACTTTGATTTAAAATTCATCTTGAATTTGAGGTAATTTTATACCAGATCAGCCTGGTAGAGAGAAAAACTTTCCTTCATATTAATGCATTTTGTCTCTTAATTTATTAGTTATATGACTTTGTACTAATTAATACCAGTTTTTGTATTAGTTATACTTAGCTGTGCCTTAATAGCTTGTAACATTGACAAGCTGAAGGCGCAGTTCAAGTTCAGGTTCTACCATTTTTCAGCTGCTTTTATATAAGTAAGTTATGTCAGTTCTGCATGTCTGTGATTCCTTACCTGGAATCTTTATAGAGTTTGTATAAAATTTTCATATATGTATATATATATATTGCAGTCTACCTACTTTTTATGTAAGTTGTTTATCAAGAAACCTGTGTAATATAGAAACCTATAGGGGCTGCTTAGAGTTCGGAATAAGAATTTCTTACAGAAACAAAGCAGATGGAAATGTTGCTGTAGTGAGGGTTGCTTTACTAGGAAACTTCCTTTGTTACATATGCCCTTTCCACCTTCATACAAGATTTTGTTTGGTGATGTTTCTTCTAATTCACAAAATTGAAAATATCAAGAAATAACTCACTAGACTAAGTAGAAACCACTTCATGAAGAAGGATTGTTTTCTGTTCTTACTAATCTAGCCTTCTGTGACATGTGCCGTAGATGACACTTCAGAGTCCTTTAGTCTTGAGAAGTCCGCAGTTAGCAGTGCTTAGCTGTACCTGCTGTCATTGTACTTGCTTTATGTTTAGCACAGTCGTGACTAACAAACTTACAAGTCTGGACTTTTATGCCAGCTGGATAAATACACCTCAAAAAAGTATATGCCTAACAAGCAACATACAAATAGTTTTTTCTCGACTTGCATGAGAGCTATTATGTATCAAATGAGAAAGTTGGCTTTAATGACAACAAGCTCAGATAGGTGTGAGAGAACTATTGTTTAGCAAATAAAGTGTCATCTCCAAAGCTAAGAAACATGTTATGATGAGCATCAGTGAGTTACTTACTGCCCTACTATAATAAGTATCATAGGCTAACATATAAACAACAGACATTTACTTTTCACTGTTGTGAAGGCTGGAAGTCCAAGATCAAGGCCTACATGGCTGGGTTCTGGTGAGAGCTGTACCCCGGATTGTACACTGCTCACTTCTTGGTGTGTCCTCCCATGGCAGAATGGGCCTACAAACTGGCCATTAACCCCATTCATGAAGAGAGGCTGTGCCTCTTGTCTAAAACCCTATCTCCTAATACCATCACCATAGCCCAGGGTTAAAAAAAGGACTCATCTATTTTATTATTTTTAAAATGTTTGCTTGTTTGTCTTTCTTTATTTATTTATAAGATTTATTTATTTATTATATAAGATTTAAACAGAGCAAACATCAAACTCTGTAGCTTCAAGTCCAGCAACTCTAGTCAGTGACAAATCTCCATGTCTGATAATTCTATTTTATTTACTTATTTATTTGAGGTGGGGTGTTCATGCTAGGGCCTCCAGCCACTGCATTGAACTCCAGATGCATGTGCCACCTTGTGCATCTGACTTATGTGGGTACTGGGGAACCAAACTTAGGTCCTTTTGCTTTGCAGGCAAGCACCTTAACTGCTAAGCCACCTCTCCAGCCCCATATCCGATATTTTTAACCAGCAACAAGTCTCTGGAGTTCCAATTCCACCCCTCTAGCTAGGCTACTCATAGTCCTGGAAAACTTCATCGGGACCCGCAGCTTTCCTTAGTAGCCATCTCATGGTCCCAGTATCTCCACTGGGTCTCCACTGCAATTCACACTCCATCCTCAGGGCTACATTGGGTCTCCAAGCAAACCTGCTTCACACTGCCCATGGCCATTTACAAAACACAAAACTGTGTTCAAATTCAACGACCTTCTCTTTCCTGCATTTCTTATACTACATAATACTAGGTAGGATGCCAGCCTGTTAATCCAGAGGGGAATAAAGCAGACTTTGAAGAACAGAACACTCTTTGGGCACTGAGGCCCCTTCAAAAGAGGCTATAGTCTTCCTGTTGCCCCAGTGCAGGTCAGCTGGCCCAAAATCAAAGGTTAGAAGTTTAAGCCCATAAATTTTATTCCTGTGCCATGTCCCTGTGCGCACACCAGTTCGCTTCTATGCAAAGGAACTCTGCACAAGTTTTCAGGACAGGGGCATAACAGCAAGCTTCTCACACAAACTGCTGCTAGCCCAGTCCAAACAAAGTTCTTTCTCACCCTCACAAGCCAAACCTCACAGTCCATAGTTTTTACTGCATCAGGTCTTTCAACTCTGACCAGAATAGTCCACCAAGCTGTACTTACAGCACTGCAAGGCACCTCTTAGGCCAAGGTTTCAAATCCTTCCGCATTCCTCTTGAAAATCAGCTCCAAAAGGCCAAAGCCACACAGTCAGGTGTCTAGCAGCAATCTCACCCCTTTGGTACCAACTTTACTATTGCAGTCAGATTTGCATTTCTGGCAGAAATCACCTGACCAAGAGCAGCTTGTGGGGGAAAAAAAGGTTTATTTTGGCTTTCAGACTTGAGGGGAAGCTCCATGATGGCAGGGAAAATGACAACATGAGCAGAGGGTGGACATCACCCGTCAACCAGCATCAGGTAGACAACAGCAATAGGAGAGTGTGCCAAAAACTGGCTGTAGTACTCATAAGCCATCCCCCAACAATACACAGCCTCCAGGAAGAGTCAATTCCCAAATCTCCATCAGCTGGGAACCTAGCACTCAGAACACCTAAGTTTATGGGGTTCACCTGATTCAAACCGTCACAAGGTAAGAATGTTTTTTGCAAGCATGTAGAAATTTTACTTATATTATTTTCTTGCTTATTTTTCAGTAAACCAGACATGTCACGCCTGAGGCTTGCTGCTGGGAGTGCTATTGTGAAGCTGGCACAAGAACCCTGTTACCATGAAATTATCACGTTAGAACAGTATCAGCTGTGTGCACTAGCTATCAACGTAAGGAAAGTTCTAGATTCGACATGGCTTTCATATGGTCTTTGACTTTTAGGAAGAAAAAATTGCTGTGATAGCATCAAATCCTTAAGTGTTCGTATTTTTGAAACACGGTCTCATGTAGCCTATGCTTGCCTCGAACTTGCTGTGTAACCAAGAATGATGTTCACTCCTGACCCTCCTGCCTGTACTTCAGTGCTGGGGTGTGCTCATTGTACCCAGCAGTGTTTATGTTTTCTTTTGAAAAATGTATTCATGAGAAACGTTTCGCAGTTCTAAAACTGACATTTAGTTTGGGGCTGCTGCCATAGTGTACCCAACTTGTTCTGCAGTTGTTCTGGTCTATAAAGTTAACCTAAGCACCAAACCAACACTCACTGAGCCATTGTTCTTGGGGAGATAGGAGAATAGATTCCTTAGAGACTCTGGTCACAAATTTAAAAAAAAACAAAATGATTAGTGTATAACCTTGTTTTATGTGTGTTTCTGTTCTAAAACCTTTTGTTTAATATATCTGCATAGCTATTAACGTTGAGCTCATAGCCAACAACACTATAGCTCATACCTGAATTAGGCTTGTTTATAGCATACACATTTTCTTTAGGCCATACCACAGCCGCCTTATGCTTAGAAATACTAAACAGCACTTTATCACTATGTTTGGGAGCCATTTTGATTTCAAATTGTGAAAAAAATGTGGCACCAAATAGACCACAGCCAGTACCCTTTGTAATGGTGTCTGTTGATGCCACAAATCTCAGCATGTTTTCCTTTTGTACCGACAAAGCTCATGCTCTGCTCTTCCTAAGATTCTCTGTAGTTTCTATCTCTCCGTTTGTGGCTCTTTTTCATTTCCTTGAAGTCTGTGTACTCTCTGAGGCTGTGTTAAGGATCAGTGGCTCCACTTCCACCTTCTTTCTTGGCCACCTCATCATTATGTGTGTGTCTGCTACACCGGCAACATTAAGGGTTGGTTTTCTTTCTTTCCAAATCTGTGGTCCTACTTCAAATACTAAATACAAAATTCAAACTTTACCCCAGACATAGTGGTGCATGCCTTTGATACCAGCACTGGGAAGGCAGAGATAGGATGATCACCAGTTACAGGCCATCCTGAGATTACATACTGAATTCTAGGTCAGCCTGAGCTAGAGCAAGACCCTATCTGTGGAGGTGGGGGAAGGAGAAAAAAAATTAAACTCTATGTTCTGTGAGTCTAAGACTTAAGTCAAATGTTTCTATCCTTTCCTGGCACTCCCCAAAGTTTTAATAAATCTAAAAAAAGCATGGCTTATGTACTTGACACTGTTTATATTTCTGCTTTGTTGAAAACGTCCAAATAATCTTGTCTTGCTCTGTTTTTTGTTTGTTTGTTCATAGCTTCATGACCATGCTTGCTGCTGTAGTCAGCAGGATCTCTCACCAACCTTTGTATATACAGACAATAGGCCATGATCATAATCCCCTCCCACCACCTTCCCTTTCCCCCTCCCCAATCCCCCTTCCGCTGAATCCCTGCTTCTTTCTAACTAGTCTCTCTTCTATATTAATGACATAATTTCCCTCCTCCTATTACGCAGGCCCTATGAGTTCATGGGTATCAAGGCCACCTTGTGTCTGGAAGACAGTATTTTAAGCATTCCTCCCCTTTTGGCTTTCACATTATTTTTTTCTGTCACCTCTTCCTCAGTGGTCTCTCAGTCTTGGAGGGTATGCTAGTGAGGTCTTAGTGCTGAACACGCCACTGTCACTAATTCTGGGCACTTTGAGTTTTGTGTCTCTAGTAGTCACTGCCATCTGAAAAGAGAAACTTCTCCAACCAAAAATGAGAGTAGCATTGTTACATGGGCATGAACATAAGTGTTTAAAGGGTAGTTTGGTGGGCAATAATCTATCTATTTGGTTAGATAACAGTAGTAGTTTCCTCTCTAGGACTTAGAACCTCCCCAGCTGTAGGCTTTGGATTAGGTTTTCAGTACCAAGCGTTAATTCCATCCTGTGGAACAAGCCTCATGTCCAGTCAAAGAGCAGTCAATTTGTTCCATAGCCTACATGTCACCATTGTACCAGTTGGTATATTTGTCTTGGCTTACCAGATCCACTGCTGGTTAACACCATTGATGATTTTTCTCCCCTATTAGCTTACATAGCTCTTTCTAGCATGACGACAAGTCATCAGCAGGGACGAGGCTTCTCAGTTCAGGTTGACTTCTCAGTGACCTACAACCAAAACCTGTAGTATTTTCAGCAATAAGGTCTTGCCATCTACTTATGATGGGCAACCAAGAGCCTTGACAAAGACTGTAATATTTGGGGGGCATCAGGGCCTCCTCTGACAAATAACTCACTTGAAGATAATCCCTCCCCTGGCACTGAAATTTTGTTAAAATTTACGGCTTCTGGGCACAGCATTATCCACCCCACAGGATACTTCTGCCCAAATGCATGCTCTCTCTCTTTTAATTAATTAATTAATTAATTAATTTGAAAGAGAGAAGAGGAGGAGGAGGAGGGAGTGAGAGAGAGAATGGGTGTGCCGGGGCATTAAGCCACTGCAAATAAATTCCAAATGCACGCACCACTTTATGCATCTGACTTACGTGGGACCTAGGGAATTGCACCTGTATCCTTTGGCTTTGCAGGCAAGCGCCTTAACTGCTAAGCCATCTCTCCAGCCCCAAACTTTCTCTTTGTATATATTTATTTATATTAATGAGAGGGAGAGAGAGAATGAGAATGGGCTCACCCCAGCCTTTAGCTACTGCAGTCGAACTCCAGACACATGCGCTACCATGTGCATTTGGCTTTATATGGGTGCCAGAGAATCAAACCCAGATCTTTAGGCTTTGCAGGCAAGCACCGTAACCATTGAGCTACCTTTCCAGCCCCTAAGCTCTCTTTTTTAATATGTATAATATTTAGCTAGTAAAGAAGTAGGTTTCCGTACTGCTTATTCATGGCATTTTTAATTTTGATAACTCTCCTTCTAACCCCTCCTCCCATTCATCCCCCTTCCAAAGCCACTCAGACCATTTGAAGAAAAGTTTCTCTTTTTTTTCTTTTTAATTTTTTTTTTTAAACAAGTGCCCTTCTTTTTTTTTTAAAATTTTATTTATTTATTTGAGAGTGACAGACACAGAGAGAAAGACAGATAAGAGGGAGAGAGAGAATGGGCGCGCCAGGGCTTCCAGCCTCTGCAAACAAACTCCAGACACGTGCGCCCCCTTGTGCATCTGGCTAACGTGGGACCTGGGGAACCGAGCCTCGAACCGGGGTCCTTAGGCTTCACAGGCAAGCGCTTAACCGCTAAGCCATCTCTCCAGCCCTTTTTAATTTTTTGTTCATTTTAAAAATTTATTTATTTGAGAGCGACAGAGAGAGGGGAGGGGGGCATGCCAGGGCCTCCAGCCACTGCAAACGAACTCCAGACGCGTGCAGCCGCTTGTGCTAAACTGGGTCCTGGGGAATCAAGCCTCAAACCGCGGTCCTTAGGCTTCATAGACAAGTGCTTAACCACTAAGCCATCTCGCCAGCCCCAAAAGTTTCTTTTTTTAAAGGAATAGTCAGTTCATTTGTAAATATATTTGTGTTTGTTGACTTAAACTTATTTATTTATTTGAGTGGGGATGAGAATAGGCACACCAAAGCCTCTAGCCACTGCAAACAGACTCCAGATGCATGTGCTTGCCTTACATGGTACTGGGGAGTCAAAGCTGGTCCTTACACTTCACAGGCAAGCACTTTAACTGCTAAGCCTCCTATGCTACTTTTTGAGTCTGGCTTATGTGAGTGGCTTGGCAACTAAACCTGGGCTGATAAGCTTTGTAACCAAGTCCTCTAATTGCTGAGTCATCTTCCCAGTGCCTGCCTGTTTATATAGTTTTTAATTGGGTGTTTTCACAATAAATTGGAATACACACACACACCCATTCCTCATTCCTATGGCATTAAGACTGAGGAAGGACAGACCTTATTTTGAGTATGAGAGTTGATGTAATAAATTTCTCTGAAAGTTTGATTACTTTTTAAAAGTAGGTATTAGAAGATACTGAAGTTTAAACTAAATGAAGGATACATAAAAGTAATTAATGCCGCGCTAAAGAGATGCCGAGCCCAGCACGGGGAGCACCCGCGCAGGTGCGCTGCAGGCGGCCCACTTTGAGCGGAGGGAGGCGGGAGCTGCTTGTTAAAGAGCAGGGAGGAGCTTGCTGGGAGAGTAGGGGTAGGTGGTTTGAGAAGAGGGCCATCATAACGTAAGCAAACAGCTTGGTTTGTACAATTAAAAGTAATTTGAGTTTTCTGAAATTGATTAAAAACTCTTAGAGTCATGCATTTTAATTGGGGTAGTCTTTTAAATGATACAACTCAGTTGTGGTTTTGGTCAGACTCTTACCTTGCCACAGAATGAAGAAAGGCTACACGTGAGATGGTGGTGGTTGTCTGTGGTGGTGTTTGGAAGTGCTGGGTTCAGGGCTTGGTGCTTTCCGGGCAGGCACTGTGCCCAGCTCCTGCTCGCTGCTCACTCCTTGCCGCCACGTGCATGGAGTCAGGAATCATTGCATCTTCACAGGACGAGTGCTACCAAGTAAGACAAGTGTTCGCGCAGAAGCTTCACAAAGGCCTTTCCCGATTGCGCCTTCCGCTGGAGTATATGGCCATCTGTGCCCTGTGCGCAAAGGACCCCGTGAAGGAGAGGAGAGCCCACGCGAGACAGTGCCTGGTCAAGAACATCAACGTGAGGCGCGAGTATCTGAAGCAGCACGCGGCTGTCAGTGGTGAGTGCGCTGGCGGGAAGAGTGGCTCCGGGAGCCAAGCAGCCTCCCGTTCATGGAATACAAACCATGACTGGGACTCACTGTGTTGTAATTAGCACTCTTCAAGCAGGAATTAGCATTGTTTCCAGTAACTTTTTCATTTACTGTAAAGGCCGTTTAAAAAGCGTAGGCAAGTTTTACTGTCTCTATGTAAAGGGACTAAGTGAGCAGGAAGCCTCGCGTGGCACTAGAGGTGGAGCGGCAGCGTGCCGCTCCGAGCAGAGCCAGGCACCGCGCTGGCTGGGGAGAGTGCTCGTGCTTGCGCCTGCGCTTGTGCTCCGGCGTAGCTCACACTCGCGCCAGGGCTCTGCTGCTCTCCCTCCAGCTGCTCCCCTCGCCCTGCCAGGCCCAGTTGGTGTAGTTGGTGTGCCTCTGACGTCTGTGACTTGTTTAACAAACCGCATTAACAGTCGTCCACTTAGCCAAGCCAGAGATCAGAGGCATTCCTCCTGCCTTTCCCCCTCACTCATCAGTCATACAATCCTTTAATCCTTCTAGATGTCTCAAATATCTATCTTCCACTTTCCTACCTTGCTGTATTTTACTTGGACTCCTGTAGCTTCTTTGAACTACCTCTCTGTCGTAAGTGTTCCCTTGCTCTCTCCCCCTCTCTCCCACGGTGCCACACTGCTCTCAATTCTCCTAGAGCAGATCCAGTCACTCCCTCCCCTTGTTGAATCACCTCATGCTCTGTATAGTTTGCTCTCAACCCAAGACTCAGGCATTCTATCTGTTATAAACTCTCTGGTACCTATATTCTTGAATTTGAATTTATGAACTATTAATTTTTTGTGTTATTTGAAATTTATGCATTCATTTTCCCTCCTCTCTTGCCAGCTCTGTCTGGAAATTGCCTCTCTTCCAAACAAACAAGGCCAGGAAGTACAGTTTATTCCCTTTAAGTCCTTTAGAATACAGTTTGGTATTGGTGGGTAACTGTGACCCTCCTTCTCTTCCTTTCCATGGTACTTTGTTGTTATGTTTGGCCAAGTTATTTGCTCCATGCCTTGGTTGTGTGTATTTGTAAAATAGGCATGATTATACTCCTTGTGGCTGTCATTGAGATTAAAAGATGTTATGCAAAAAGCACCCAGCATGATGAATAGCCCAGAGCCATCACTAGATGCCAGCTGTTCTTACTTGATGACACTTTTCACATAGCTTCGTCTACTGGTACTGTATTTACATATAGGTATTTCATTTGTGTATGACCTTATTTATCTTTATTTTAAAATTCTAATAAATGCATAAGAGTAAGAGTAAATATTTGATAGAGTTTAATTTAAGTTTCACTGAAATTTGAACCTTGCCATCTTTTCTTTTCTATATTGATCACTAGTGGCAATGCACAGAAACAGTTTTCTTCAAGTTCAGTGACATCTGGTGCTTCATTGAAGAGGTTGAACATCTGACTAAGATTTTTACTGTGACTATATAGAATTATTAGACATACAAATTCCTCTCTTTTTGCATAGTCTTTCTTAAAGTTCATTAGAGTTACTTTTATGACCTCAACAGCAGAATTTACTAATCTCTGTAAACAACAAAAAAAGTTTCAGTATAAGCCAAAAAGTTCCTTGTTATGGAAAACACCCCAGGAATGCCACTGTTTTTTGTATGTTCTTCAGATACGAATAGAGCCATCACTACTCCTTAGCCCCATGCCATGCTGACGCGAAGGACTTGGAAGTTTTCATTTTGCTCAGTAGCTTAAAGAAAATGTTAAAGCCAAGGGTGCTCATAAGAGAAAAAAAATGAATTTTAGGAGCGTTGCTTAGTCTTGAATATAGTTTGTATGGGTCATGTTTCCATATGCTTTTGAAAGCCAAAGTATTTGCCTTTGTAGTCTCAGCACATGTTATGTTTAGTAGACATTTTAATAGATGTGATGGTGAATAAACTGTTAATTATGCTCCTCAGCACAGGATCACTCCACATGTTGTTTTAGTCATACTGTAGGAAATTCTAAGGATGCAGGAAATATAGTAGGATGTAGTATGAAAGAAGCAAGTGTGAGATTGGATTTTCTAATGTGGATATTTTTGTTTTGTTTGTTGTCTTTTCAGAAAAATTATTGTCTCTTCTGCCCGAGTATGTTGTTCCATATACAATTCACCTTTTGGCACATGACCCAGATTATGTCAAAGTACAAGATATTGAGCAACTTAAAGATGTGAAAGAGTAAGACTTTTTTCATCTCATTTTCATATTTTCTGAAAGTTGTTTTTAATTTTAATTATAATTGACATTTTATCTCCTAGGAGGTTAAGGTTCTTTTTCTTAGTCACTGTCTTGTTTTTGTCTTTTCCAAATCTCTTCTCATTATATTTCTTATATAATTTCCCTAAACAGTTGCATTCTCTTTCTCTACTGGTGTGTCATTTCTTTTTTACTGAGGTGTGGCCCATTAAAGCTTCTTGTCTTTTCTCATTTCCTTCTGAAACTGCATTTCTGTGCGAGGTGAACTAAGATTCTCTTCCTCACCTCGACAGTGCACGTTGTTCGTCTGCAGGGAGAGATTGCAAACACTACATACACCCGGGTGTAGAATGTGGAAAGATAGTGATATGTAGAGAAGCATTAATAGAGCATAATTCCTGAAATTAACAAGACCATGCTTTGTTTTCTTTTTCTTTGCGAGAGAGTGCAAGAGAGAATTGGTGTGCCAGGGCCTCTAGCTAGTTCAGTCGAACTCCATACATGTGTGCCACCTCATCATGATTTGTGACCTTGTGTGCATGTGTCACCTCCTGCATCTGGCTTACGTGGGTTCTGGGGGGTCAAACCTGGGTCCTTAGGCTTTGCAAGCAAGTGCCTTAAATGCTAGGCCATCTCTTCAACCTCATTTTCTTTTATAATAAAAGATGTCTTGTATTTTTAAAAAATACTTAATTAATTTATTTATTTGAGAGAGAACAGGCTTGGGGCAAGTCAGGGCCTGTAGCCACTGCAAATGAACTCCAGATGCATGAGGCACCTTGTGAATCTGGCTTTATGCGGGTACAGGAAAATTGAACTCTAGTCTTTAGGCTTTGGTGGCAAGTATGTTAACTGCTGAGCCATCTCTCCAGCCCCTCTTTCTTTTTTTTCTTTCTTCCCAAAGTAAGGTTTCACTTTAGCCCAGGCTGACCTGGAATTTGCTGTATGGTCTCAGAGTGGGCTTGGAATCACAGTGATCCTCCTCCCTCTGCTTCCCAAGTGCTGGGATTAAAGGTGTGCGCCACCACGCCTGGCTCCTCTTGTGGTTTTTGAATCAATTAGTTTACTGTACCTTTAACATACTACTAAGGGAAAGTAAGTCTTGGTATCTTAATTCATAGAAGTATTTTGTAGCTGACTGAGATACCTTATAAGAATAAAATGAACTTTCCATTCATTCCCCATAGAAGGGAAGAACTTGTTGCCTCTGTCTTTTGTTTTGCTGTATTTCTAAGACACAAGCAAATCTCCAAAAATGAGTTCTGTGTTAGTGATTCTAACTAATGAAAATTCTAGCCACCTCAGATTGTCTGAAAACACTGTTCTATTCTAACATAGTTGGAATGATCTTTGGCACTGTCTTCACAGTTCAGGGTGTCTTTCTCGTTGCCCTGGTGGCCATAAGTTACCTTCATTGTGTTGGAGAGCAACTCCATACCTGAGATTCAAAAAGTGATGTTTCTCATCTCTAGATTAGTATTTTGCTTTACATTTCTCACTTTTTCCTATTAGTTTTGTCCTTTATGTTCTATCCTCTCTATATAATACAGATCTAGTTTTTTTTAATTACAAATCAGCATCTGAAGCTTAAAATTTTCTCCTCATTAAGCAAAGATAGTACATGTAGGCATTAGCCCCCCCCCCTTTAAAAAAATATTAGTGGCTATTCTTAATAAGGTGATTGTATGCACTGGAAAACTTGCTATTAGGACTTGACTCATTGTGGAGCCGTTGGCAGCTCACTTGGTCTGGGCCCGTCTGCTCCAGCACTCTTCCCTCACCGCCATAGGCGGGGTTAAGATGCTTCACCATGTAGCTTTCCTCCGTGAGTGATCCAGGGAGGCTTTGACCTTAACCCATCTGCACTGCTGCCCTGATAATACGTGTGTGACATAACCTTTACCGCTATTTCTGTTTTAATTTATAGCTATTGCTTTTTCTTTTTTTCCTGTCCCTGAATTGTAATCTAGGTTCATTCTGATAATATTTGGAATCATCATATCTTATGTAACAAAATTTTTCCCATATCTTCTTATGTTTTAGATGTCTTTGGTTTGTTTTGGAGATATTAATGGCTAAAAATGAAAATAACAGTCATGCATTTATCAGAAAAATGGTAGAAAACATTAAACAAACAAAAGATGCTCAAGGACCGGATGATGCAAAGATGAATGAAGTATGTGCTTGTGATTCCACATTGTGTTAAAGACTCCTGTATGAAACTTGTAATGCTTGGAGACAATAGGAAGCCTCTTTCCCTCCCTCCCTCCCTCCCTCCCTCCCTCTCTCCCTCCCTTCCTTCTTTCTTTCTTTCTTTTTCAGGGTAGGGTCTCACTGTAGCTCAGTCTGACCTGGAATTCACTATGTAGTCCCAGGGTGGCCTTGAACTCACAGCGATCCTCTTACTTCTGTATCCCGAGTGCTGAGATTAAAGGCGTGCGCCACCACGCCCAGCCAGGAAACATGTTTTCTATCAGTAGTAATTAGTGTCGCTGATGTAGAATTAATAATAGTAAACAAAACAACAATATGAGCTTCAGTATTTTTTAATACTGATGTTCACTATTTAGATTGATGCATGTTCTAGAATTGCTCCTAATTTAGAGCTAGGAGCCAACCTGATTATCTAAAAAAATACCATTGCAGAAACTGTACACCGTGTGCGATGTTGCTATGAATATCATCATGTCAAAGAGCACCACCTACAGTTTGGAATCTCCTAAAGACCCTGTACTGCCAGCTCGTTTTTTCACTCAACCTGACAAGGTAATTGTAGAATTTGCTTGTGGAAGTTGAATAAAGTGTCTTCTCAGCACCAGGCTGTGGGAGATCCCAATGGTCGGTATTAAGAGCTAGCCCATTTCTGATAGCGCGAAGAGATTTCCGTGGGTTTTAAAAGTGGGATTCAAGACCAAAGTGTGAGTACAAGTGGAAGAACTAAGGTTTAGATACAAACTAGGATAACCTAGAGTGTGTGGCAAAGTCTGAAGCCCAGCTAAGAGCACAGGTGAAAAATGTTCCCAAGGATTTATGAGTTAATAGCTGCTGATCCAAAATGGGAGCTAGAATGCCAATGTACAATCTGGTTGGTTGGGTCTTACAATTGCTAAGAGCAAATGTGTGGAGAATAGACGCCGGAGTGGGCCCAAGACTAGACCACTGTGGGAACATTCCCAAAGCACACTGCAACATGTTGTGCGTTGTCTCGCACACGCTTAGAACTCCAGTATGTCAGAACTCAAATCTGTTTTGTTAATACTAGAACAGCTACAAGGTTAATGTTAATTTATTGTAGTAGTTAGTTCAACCAATGACTGAAATTTCATGATTAGCTTAGTAAATATGTACTTTAAAATGAAGCTATTTTATGCTTTGTTGGCTTTTAACCACCTCCTGAAACTATTTCAGTATTCACTGACTGTTTCTTTTTCCATTCCTTGTAGAATTTCAGTAACACCAAAAATTACTTGCCTCCAGAAATGAAATCATTTTTCACTCCTGGAAAAGTATGTTTTGAGAATTGTCTTAATATTTATGTGGTGGATTATTTTAGTATGATGATTGGCCTAATTGTGTTATTTTTTATTTCTTTTAAAATTTGTGAGGCTGGAGAGATGGCTCATTCGTTAAAGTGGTTCACTTTCTCTCTCTTTACAAATGAGTAATGAAAAGAAAAAAAAAAAAAGCCCGTATGTGGTGGCCCATGCCTTTGATCCCAGCACTTGGAAGGCAGAGGTATGAAGTTCACTGTAAGTTCAAGGCCACCCTGAAACTACATAGTGAATTCCAGGTCAACCTGGGCTAGAATGAGACCCTACCTAAAAAACAAAAAAAGATCAGACAGATCAGCATTTGTTCAAAAACAGTGGCTGTTTAATAAGGCCATACACCTTTAATCCCAGTGCACTCTGGAGGCAGAGGTAGGAGGGTTGCTGTGAGTTCTAGGCCAGCCTGGGATTACAGAGTGAATTCCAGGTCAACGTGGGCTAGATCAAGACCCTATCTTGAAAAAATAAAATAAAAATTTGTGTATCTCAGGGCTGGGAGAATGGCTCAGTGGTTTAAGGAGCTTACTTGCAAAGCCTTCTGGTGCAGATTAAATTCTCCAGCTACCATACAAGCCATATGCAAAAAAATGGTGTGAGGCCCTGGTACACCCACACACACCCATGTACAGAAATAAATTTTAAAGTAATTTGTGTATCTCAAGGTAGAAAATATAGTTAGCAATCTTCTATTTTTGCTGGTATGAATTAGTTGTATTTGCTATATCGATGCGCACTGAGTCGCACCAATGTAGTTTTTAGCTTATTAAATAGATTACCAGTCTTAAAAGGACTCTTCCAGTGTCCTTCTATAGCAATACTATTTTCATGATTGGCCATACATTTCATTTATTCACATATTCTTTATCTTTATGTTTTAGAAGTATTTTATTTAGTTATTTATTTGCAAACAGAGAGAGAGAGAGAGAGAGAGAGAGAATGGGTTTGTCAGGACATCTAGTCATTGCAAATGAGCTCCAGATGCATGTGCCTACCTGTGCATCTGGCTTTTCTTGGGTACTGGAGAATCAAACCCAGGTCGTCAGGTTCTGTAGGCCAACACCTTAACCACTGAGCCATCTCTCTAGCCCTTGTTCTCGTATTCTGTGGAAACCTTTTCGCCTGATAATATGAAATGAAACCATTATTCTTTATTATTCTTGTTATTTAGTTTTTGTTGTCTGTTTTGAGACAGGATCTTGCTATGTACTCCATGTCAGCTTTAAACTTGTCCTTCTGCCTCAGCCTCAGTGCTGGAATTATAGGCATTAACCATGCATACCTGGCAAATTGTCTAGATAGTTTTGAATTTGTTTAAGCGGTTCTCAATCTGTAGTACCTCTGCTTAAGGATAGATACATTTTCCATGATTATGTGTTGTTACTGATAGTTCTTTTTTCTTCAGTTTTTATTTTATTCTATTTGAGAGACAGAGAGATTGGGTATGCCAGGGCCTTCAGCTGCTGCACACAAACTCCAGACACATGTACCACCTTGTGCATCTGGCTTATGTGGGTCCTGGGGAATTGAACCTGGGTCCTTTGGCTTTGCACTAAGCTATCTCTCCAGCCCTGATAGTTCTTGATATGTAAGTTGTGTTATTATCCAGATGAAAGATCCACATTTCTCATTTCAGCCTAAAACCACCAACGTCCTGGGGGCAGTTAATAAGCCCCTGTCGTCGGCAGGCAAGCAGTCTCAGACCAAGTCCTCGCGCATGGAGACCGTAAGCAATGCAAGCAGCAGCTCAAATCCAAGCTCTCCTGGAAGAGTGAAAGGGAGGTAAGCACTGAAGTTCAAGATTCCAGTGAGACCACGATATAAAGTAGTACACGCTAAGACGCTAGTGTGAGTGGATGGAGGGTCACTGGTAGTCACTTGCAAATGCAAGTGCTCATGTACAGCAGGTGCTGCTTCTTAGCTCTTCCCAGTTCAGCTTGCTGGGGCAGTGCACGCTAGCACACGTCACAGGCCTTCCACCGCTCGTGGGGTGCTTGGATAGCTGTCAAATTCAGACAGTGGAGACGAGCTAAAATGATGAGATCTGAACTCTCACTGGAGAAATTGCTTTCACAGTACATCAGTGAACAAGAATGGCAGAGTATATAGAACAGTATTATGATACCTTTGTTTTGTAAAAAGATGTATATTACAGTTATTTGTATATACATAGAAAATTTATAGGGAACTATGCAGTCTTAAAGTATTTATAATAACTGGAGGAAATAATTTATTCTATTTGATATTGTTTGAATGGCTTTTTACTATGCATATGTGTACACACACATAAATACTCTGCTGTTCTTTCAAAAAGTAGTCCTGGGGTAGGGGCTATGGTTCAGTGTGTACTGCAAAAGCATGAGGGCCTAATTCACCAAGCTCACTTCTCCAGCACCCACATAAATACTTGGGTGTGACTACTGCCTGTAGCCCCAGTCCTTAGGACCCATGGATTGACCAATCTGACCAAAACGGCAGCTTCGGGTTCCGTGACAGACTCCTCCAGGAAACACCCGCCGTTCTCTGGCCGCCATGCTTGTGTGTATGTGCTGTGTGTTATCACGTACATACATGCATGTACATGCCATACACACTGCGCTGCACATACTAGGCACATACTTGCAAAAATACAGAAAAAATAGTTCTAACGTGGTCTCTCTTTTCTTGTTAAAAAGGAGAAAAAAATTATAGATCTTTTTGTTGGCTTGAGACTGAGATTTAGGATTCAATACAGGTAAACAGTGTTTAGAAGTAGATAAGGATGTGCGGAAAGGCTGAACCCTTTTCAGAGAATGAGAGCGTGTGTTATCACCTCGTCTGATGCGTCTTTATTGGGTGTCTGCTGTATGCCACATGCACGTTTAAATGCTAGCCCGCACCGTGACAAAGGGCCATGGCTCCATTCCAACAGGAGAACACAGTCACACTCTCTCAAAAATAGGAAACAGAATGGCTTTTGTGTGCTGAGTAAAAGTGAGATTGGGGTAGGGAATTGCCAGGGACAGGTTAGTTAGGTTTCAAAATGACATGGGAAAAAAATGAGTTTATGATTGTTTTTCCTGAGTGAGCCTCACTGCTTACTGATAATTATTCTGACTGTGATAGAAAACGAGATTTGATCTGCACAAGTAATGAAACCTTTGCTCTAAAGCTACATAACAGCCAAGGCGGCTTTCAGATGTCAGATTATAACAACTGAAATGTTTGTATTAAAAGGCTTGATAGTTCTGAGATGGATCACAGTGAAAATGAGGATTACACAATGTCTTCACCTTTGCCGGGGAAGAAAAGTGACAAGAGAGACGACTCTGATCTTGTAAGGGTGAGATACTGGTTTGATCCTCTAACACTTCTAATAGCAATGACTTTAGTAACGTACATCTTAGCCAGTTAGCATTAAAATTGCAGTCAAATTTGACATTTGCGTTGCTTTTAGTGGCTTTAGTTACAAAACTGAATTTATAATTTTAACCTTTATCATGTAATTTAAGTATATTGAGTTTATGTGATTCTTGTCATTCAGATAAGTGATCTTAATTTTCTGTGTCTTTGGAATCAGGAATGCCAGTTCCATTTTCAGAATTGCATGGTTTTGTTTTATTTTAGGGTGCTCTAAAAGCTATTTTAAACGCAGTGTTTTAGACAGAGCCTTAGAAAAGGTATAGAAAACAAGTCCTAAATTGCTTCCTCTTATTTCACTTCTTGAACTGTTTACTAAGGAAATTTCTAGTTAATATAGGAAATGCTTAAGTTTGCAGAAAGTCCTTGTTTAAATTTCAATAGAATTAACCTCTGTCATTTTAAGATAATTTTAACATAGAAATATATATATTCCAATACAGCTCAGTGGACTTAATAATTTTGACTTCTTAAATTCAACTCTAAACATTTCCTGAATAACTTCTTAGTGTCTCTAGATTACTTTCTTTGTCTATATGTCACATACTTAGCTGCAAAATAAGTGAATTGACCCAAATAAGCTGTTACCGCTACTTTGTGGTAGTAATGGCTCATGCCTCTGAGTGACCGCTGTCTCAACAGTGACTGTGTTTGAATGTGCTTCGTCAGCGGAGCTGGGGGTTACCTGTAAAGTAATTCTTTGTGCTTTCTTCAGAAGTTTTTGCCCTTCTTATCTTTCACTAATCTAACAGCCATATCCCAGTTATTTCCAATTTCTTTAGTAATTTTTATCTTGGTGGGTTGGTTGTTTTTCTTATTCAGAAGAAATTAAGATAAAATTTGTACTAAATCCTTACTGTTTTGAATAGCTGATTAACAGTATCAAGTTTCATTTACTAGTTGGGTGGCTTATGCCTTTAATCTTAGTACTTGGGAGGTTAAGGTAGAAGAATCATGGTGAGTTCAAGGCCAGCCTGAACTACATAGTGAGTTCTGGGTCAGCCTAGGTTAGAGTGAAACCCTTCCTATCCCCCGAAAAAGTTTCATTTACTAAAATTTTGTAAGAAAGTAAAATTAGTATTGATAGTAGCTTAGGATTGCTGATAGAAAGTATAGCATTTTAAGCCGGGTATGGTGGCGCACGCCTTTAATCCTTGCACTCGGGAGGCAGAGATAGGATTGCTGTGAGTTCAAGGCCACCTTGAGACTACATACTGAATTCCAGATCAATCTGGGCCATAGGAAGACCCTACCTCAAGCCCCCCCACCAAAAAAGTATAGCATTTGAAATTACAGATAATATCTTAAATTTTTTCAAGGTAGGATCTCATTCTAGCCCAGGCTGATTTGGAACTCACTCTTTAGTCCCAGGCTGCCCTTAAACTCAAAGCAGTCCTCTTATCTCTGCATCCTGAGTGCTGGGATTATAGGCATGCGTTATCACTCCTGGCTATAGATATATTATAAATGTGGAAATTTAATATTTTTACTTTCCAATCTCTTTATAATAATAGCTTTTTAAAATCTGTGCATAGAAACTAAGTGAATATTAACCAATAAAATCCTACCACAAGTCTTTTTTCCTACAATGAAATAAAAATAGTTCAATGTGGGATGAAGAGATGGCTTAGTGGTTAAGACACTTACCTGCAAAGCCAAAGGACCATGGTTTGATGCCCCAGGACCCACATAAGCTGGATGCACAAGGTGGTGCATGTATTTGGAATTCGTTTGCAGCTGCTGGAGGCCCTGATATGCCCATCTCTCTTTCTCCCCCCTCTTTCTCACTCTTTCTATCTGCCTTTCTCTCTCAAATAAATAAAAGGAAAAAATTCAATGTTAAACTCTTAATGCAATATATAGTTAGTTGATAAATAAGAAAGATAAAAAAGATAATCTCAGATTATGCCAAGAAAACATGAGTTAGAATTAAAAGTATTCTTGTGGCCATTTACCCCGTGGTAAAATGCTCACTGTCAAGATAGAGTACTTGAGTTGGATCCCCAGACACCATGTCACAAGCTGTGGCAGGCTTCTGTAGTCAAGCAAGCTGACACTAATTGCAAGATGGGAGGCAGAGATGAGAACATCCTGGAAGCTCTTGGCAAGCATAGCAAATATCAGAGCAAAAACAATCCAGAGTGAGAAACCCTGCCTCAGATGAGGTAGACATGCAGGATCGACCCAGAAGTTGTTCTCTGAACTACACACAACTACATGTGCGCACACACAGGCACATATACAAACTAAAATTTTAAAAAATTTAGCCAGGCATGGTGGCTCACCTTTAGTCTCAACACTTGGGAGGCAGATATGAGTTCAAGGCCAGCCTAGGATTACAAATTGCATGCCAGGTTAGCCTGGGCTAGTGTGAGACCCTACCTCGAAAAAAAATTTTTTCAGCTTTATTCTGGTCCTAGCAAATGATTACATGAAGGATACTTCCTTAACAGGCTGTAAATTTTATCTAATTTTACCCATTTTAAATTAATCTTCTTAAAGAGAAAATACCTAAAGAATGATTTAAAATCAGGAACAAAAGAAGCAACTTGTAACTATTATTTAAAATTGTTGTAGAGTTGTATTTGACCCACTCAGGAAGGCATGAAATAGGTTTCGAGTAGGGAGCTGGCCTGGAAGCACATACCTATAATCCCAACATTTGGGAGGCTGAGGCAGGGGAATTATAAGTACTAAGGACTGGGGGTAATGGGGAAGGCTCTGAGTGCTTCTCAGCACTGGGAGTAGAGAGGGGGACAAAGAAAAGACGAGCTCTGGGAATTTTGCTTATATCAGATATGCTTAGGAGTGAATTTTCTTTCTTACACTAACCTGTACCATAACAAGAGAGATTAAGTAGATTCACATAATCTTAAATGTAACCTTAAAACACATTTTTAATATAAAATGAAAAGGAAAAATATGTGGGAAAAATCTCAGAACTGAAGACTTGAAGAGAATGAAGACATGCTGTGTTTCTGTGAGAAATAAAGGTAATTGTAAAATCCAGGGATTATGTTTGAAGTCATTATGGAAGAATAAATGGATAGAAAAAAAGAGTACCAAAGATAATACTAGCCCAGCCAGACACAAACATACTTAGTTGTAATTAGTCAACTATTATGCTGTTGTTATAACACCCCCCCCCCAAACATTGTTTTTCACACCATAATTTAAAGGAAAGCAGGCAGTATGAATCAATGCTTGTGAAGTGACTGGATATGTCTTTGAGGGTGGATGAGGAAAGAATGTTTCCTTCTTGGGAGCGCAGAGGTGAGCTGCCATCATGTGGGCTCCGTCCTCACGACTTCACCTTGACCAGATGACCCTAAGTTCCCTTCTGCAGAACCCGTCAGACTGGGTGGACACAGTTCAGTCCACAGCAGCTGTACAGGATGGTTCGGGCATATTAAACACTGAAAGAGGGTACAGAAAGGCACTAAGTATCCAGTAAATGCCAAAGGCATAACTGGGCAATTCATAAATAACACTAATCACTAATGACAGCTTGGGATTTCTTTTTTTCTTTTTTTTGAGACAGGGTCCTATGTAGCTCAGGCTGGCCTCAAACTTGCTATGTAGCCAAGAATGGCCTTGGCTTTCTGATCCTCCTCCTATTTCCACTCTCCCAAGTGCTGGTTAAGACGTGTGCTACCATGCCTTATTTTAGTTAGTGCAGAGAACTAAACCCGAGGCCTCAGATGTGCCGACAAGTACTCTGCCACCTGAGTTACATTCCCAACCTCTAGTGGTTATCAATGTTGTTGTGTTTTTATTGGCTTTTAAATATTTTGACAATTTCATACATGTATTGTATTTTGCTCTCATTAGTGCTCTTAACCTCTCTTGTCCCCCCCGTGCCACTTCCCAAAGCTAGTTCCCTTTGTGCATTTAGTTTTTTGCTTATTGTGACCCAAATGGCTATGATAGATTTGGGTTACTTACATGAGAATGGGTGGAGGGCTATTTGCCAAAGCATGGGCTGTACCACTGAAGAAAATATCTATTCTTGTTGATTTAATTTTAAGAGCATAAATTTGCGTAGACATTATGGAAATTTTATTTGCACATAAGGGTTCATACACATTTTCATTCCTGGGTCACTGAAAAATATCCTCAATCTCCATTTGTTTGTTTATACATATGTCTCTGGATGTAAACTAGGATTTTATTTTAAACTTGGGATTTTTGTTTTTGTCGTTAATTAGCTATATATATGGAAAAAAATAATGTCTCTGATTCAGAAGTGCTTCTGAAGTTTTACTATAAGATGAATATCTTAAAGCCTCCACTTACAAGATAAAAATAGTTTTATGTTACATACATGATATATGAAACATTGATGTGTCACATTATGTATTATGCAGTAAAACTAGTTAAATTAACCATTAAAACTTTTTTTTTTTTCAAGGTAGAGTCTTGCCTGTACTCCAGGCTAACCTGGAATTCACTATGTTGTCTCAGGCTGGCCTTGAACTCACAACAATCCTCCTACCTGTGCTTCCCAAGTGCTGGGATTAAAGGCGTGCGCCACCACGCCCAGCTAAAAACAGATTTCACTATAATAGTCTATAACCAAACCCTGAGTTTGAGATGGCGTTACATGAAATGGCTCTTCACTACTTAGTAATATTCTGGTTTGAGAGGCTTTCCCTTGAAGTTCTGTAGCTTTAATTTAAGAACAAGAGTGTATTCTCTTATCCCTGGGAGTTTTTTTTAAATTAAAAAACTAGTAAATATTCTGGTGTGATGGTGCAGTCTTGTTGTCTTAGCTACTCTAAAGACAAGGGAAAGAGGAAGGCTTGAGGCCAGCCTTGGTTCTAAAAAAGAAAACAAAATGAAGTAATGAAGAGTTATGATTGCAATGTATTTAAGAACCGTGTATTTAAATACATAATGTGGGGCTGGAGAGATGGGTTACTACTTAGGGTGCTTGCCTGTGAAGCCTAAGGACCCAGGTTCAATTCTCTAGGTCCCGTGTAAGCCAGATGCATAAGGTGGAGCATGCATCTAGAGTTCCTTTGCAGTGACTAGAGGCCCTGGTGTACCCATTCTCTTTATCCCTCTCCCTCTTTCTCTTCCTCTCCCTCTCTGTCTAATAAGTTAAAAATAAAAATAAAAAACTAGAGCCGAATGTGGTGGCGTATACCTTTAATCCCACCACTTGGGAGGCAGAGGTAGGAGGATTGCCATGAGTTCGAGGCCACCCTGAGACTACTTAGTGAATTCCAGGTCAGCCTGGAAAAAAAAAATTTTTTTTAATTAAAAATTATATAGTGTAGCAAAAGTAGATCATGGATTTTTTTGTTGCATTGTTTAAAATACTAATGATTGCATTTACTTATTTGTTGCAGTCTGGAGCTTGAACCCACATGTTAGGCAAGGGTTCTACCACTCAGCCATAACAATTTAATTTTTAAAATTAAACTTTATCTTAAAATTTTGATTCCAGGCTGGAAAGATGGCTTTGTGGTTAAGGCAAATGATGTAGGTTCGATTCCCCCGGACCCATGTAAGCCAGATGCACAAGGTGGCGCATACTTCTGGAGTTTGCAGTGGCTGAAGGCCCTGGTGTGCCCATTTTCTCTCTAGCTGTCTCTTTCTCACAAATAAATAAAAATTTAAAAATTGTGATGCCTCTTCCTCTAGTCTGAGCTGGAGAAGCCTAGAAGTCGGAAAAAAACTCCCGTCACAGACCCAGAGGAGAAGCTGGGGATGGATGACCTGAGCAAGCTGGTGCAGGAGCAGAAGCCCAAGGGCGGCCAGCGCGGCCGGAAGAGAGGCCACACGGCGTCCGAATCGGACGAGCAGCCCTGGCCCGAGGAGAAGAGGCTGAAGGAAGACCTGCTAGAGAACGAAGATGAGCAGAACAGTCCCCCCAAAAAGGGCAAAAGAGGCCGGCCGCCGAAGCCTCTTGGTGGAGGGACAGCGAAAGAAGAGCCAACAATGAAAACATCTAAAAAAGGAAACAAAAAAAAATCTGGACCCTCTGTAGTGGAGGAGGAGGAGGAGGAAGAGCGACAAAGCGGGAGTCCTGAGCAGAAGGCCAAGCACAGGCAGCACCGGCCGCCGAGGAGAGCGCAGCCGAGGTGAGTGCTGGGCAGTAGAGCTAGCCGCCCGCCCGCCGCGTTGTCGGCCGAGCTTGATGCTATCCACATTTGGGTCTCCCCAAAGCAGAGCAGAATCTCCTGAAACTAGTGCAGTTGAATCCACACCACAGAAAGGACGAGGAAGACCATCAAAAACGCCATCACCATCACAACCCCCCAAAAATGTGTAAGTTGTGAATAATATTAAATTTCAAACCAATTTCAAGTTATTTTGCAAAAGTTCATAAATTTATCAACATAAATGTTGCTGCATTTAAGTTCTAGATATTTAGTCCCATTATGCTAGGTAAGACTCGCTTTTATAAATTTACCTAGGGGATTAATATTCCAGTTAACCCTATGGTAATATTTGTACCTTTTTTCTTTTATTTATTTGTTTGTTTGTTTACTTATTTGTTTATTTATTTGTTTGTTTGTTTTTCAAGGTAGGGTCTTACTCTAGCCCATTCTGACCTGGCACTCAGTGTTGTTCCAGGGTGGCCTTGAACTCACAGCAAACCTACTGCCTCTTCCTCTGAGTGCTGGGTTTAAAGGCGTGTGCCACCACCATGTCTGGCTCTTTTTTCTGTATGTGATGTTGCCATAGTCAGCATCAACACCTCTTAAAATTTTTATGTATTTATTTGAGAGAGAAGAGAGAGAATGAATGGATGTACAAGGGCCTCTTGCCACTGCAGAATGCATGGGCCACTTTGTTCATCTGGCTCTTTATGGGTCTTGGGTGAAAGACCCAGAAACTAAATTAACGCCATGAAGGGATTCAGTAAGGTGCTGCCCTGGCTGGGCCTTACTTTCAGGTTTTCCATTTAGGCAGAAGGCAACCGCCCTGACATATGGTTAGGGAAGGTGCCCACCCAAAGGCCAGAGTCACCCCCTAGCCTAGACATGCCCAGGACATGCCTAAGGCCTGTCCATTTTGCTCTTTCTGCCCCAGCCAATCACAATGAAGACTACCTCATCTGCTTGGGGTTCCCCTAGTTCCCACCTCCGCCTTGCCCCCAACCTTGCCTGCCGAAATCCCAAGCCAATCAGAAAAATACTGTTTAAATCAACCAATCATGTACTCATCCCCTTCTTCTGTGTTCAAATCCCAATCCCATCCCCCCTCAGGGCCCTTGCATGGAACCACTGTGTTGGTGAAGTCAAGGGACCGAGCTTAAACCGAATATTAAAAGATGCTCCTTGTCCTTGCATGCATGTTTGGTTCTCCTTGGTGGTCACTGGGGGTGCCGAGAACTGGGCATAACACTGGGGAGTCCAACCGAGGCCAGCAGGCTCTGCAAGCAAGCACCTTAAGCCACTGAACCATCTTTCCAGCCCAAAATAGTTCTTGCTTTCTGTTTTTATAAAGTTCTTCCCCATGGTACTGTCAAGTTTTTCATTGTAGGGTTAAACCCTTAATTGGGTTGGCTTTTTTCTTTTTTCTTTTCTTTTTGTTTGTCGAGGTAGGGTTTCACTCTAGGCCAGGCTAACCTGGAATTTACTGTGTCGTCTCAGGGTGGCCTCAAACTCATGCCTTCTGAGAGCTGGGATTAAAGGCATGCCCCACCATGCCCAGCTGCTTTTCTGCTTAAAAAATACTTTATTTATGTATGTGAGAGAGAATGAATATGGGTGCACCAGGGCCTCTAACTACTGCAAACCAACTCCAGCCATGTGCACCATCTTGTGCATCAGGCTTTACATGACAATTGGGGAATAGAACCTATGTCCTTAGGCTTTGCAGCCAACCTGTTTAACTGCTGAGCCATCTCTCCAGCCTTGTATTTCTTTAATCTTTTTTTTTTTTTTACTTATCTATTTGCAAGCAGAGATTGAATTGACACTTAGGGCCTTTTGCCACTGCACTAAACTCCACGTTTGTGCTTCACTTTGTGCATCTGTCTTCATGTGGCTACGGGGAAGACACCAGAGGCTGGCAGGATTTTTTTCAAGCAAGCATTTTTAACCATTGAGCCATCTTCCCAGTCCTCTCTCTTTTTAAAAACGTATTTCACTTATGTGGTGTGTGCACACGCTCGCACTGGGACTCTTGCTATCCAGGCTTGTGTCACTCTTCGTATCTGGCTTTCATGTGGGTGCTGGCGCATTGAACTCAGGCCCATAGGCCTTGCAAGCGAGTGTTTTCAACCACTGAGCAATCTCCCCAACTCCTTACTTGGACATATTTACATGTCTCTGAAATGAATACCTAGTAATTTCATCTTCTTTTTTAAAAAAAATACTTATTTGCACGTGGGGACACAGAGACAGAGACAGAGACTGGGCAGGCCAGAGTCTCCATCTGCCACAGGTGAAATCCAGATGCGTGCACCACTTTGTGCGTCTGTCTTTACATGGGTACCGGGGAATCAAATTTGGGTTGTTAGGCTTTTAGGCAAACACCTTAACTGCCTCCCTCCCTACTTTTTTTTTTTTTTTTGCTTGCTCCCGTGTGTATGTGTCCTAGGGCCTCTTGCCACTGCAAATGAATGCAGACACATGCACCATTTTTTGTGTCTGGCTTTCTGTGAGTACTGGGGAATTGAACTTGTGCTGGCAGGCTTTGTAAGCAAATACTGTGAACTGCTAAGCCATCTCCCCCAACCCTGAGTTCTTCAGTTTCTATACAGGTTTTAACGATCTCAGAAGAGGTGGCTGTTTTTAAATAGTCCACATTAACCTAGGTTGCCTCAGTGCTCCAGAGTTTTCTAGGTCTATTCCTCTAACAACTGTTCCTTTAAAAAAAAAATGGTTTTACACTTCTGCTTTTATTCTTTGGATTTGTGCTGGGGAATAGTAAGCATCACTTTCCTATAAATTATTACTGGATGATCTCAAGATTTTAATGTCTTCATTTAAGTTTATTTTATAATTTAACTTACATATATATCTACATATAGGTTGTTTTGGATGTCCATACAAGTACATTCTTATGAGAGTAGCAAGTCTGTATCTAAAATTGTTAATGTGACAAGAATACTATATTTTGTACATTTGACAACATTCACCTCCTCAGTTATATAAGTGAAACAGAACAGCATGTTTTCTGTTAGATATTCTGCCCACCTCTCCTGAGCACGACCCAATATATAATTGTTTCAGTAGCTTGACTTTTTAGAGTTGCCAGCCTACATTGATAAATACTTGGTCATCTTAGAGTTTTTCCTATTCCTGTGTGTTCCACAGGAAGAGGAAAAGTTGCCTGAGTGTCTAGCCAGTGCTTCATGCCTTCCTCCATGTAATTTTTCTCTAAGGTTAAAAAGAAAGGTAAGTACATTATTATGGCAGCTTCATAATTGAGTTTGGATTCATCTAAACAAAACAAAGGTTTCTTAAGGAATAGCAAATAACCTGTGATTAATTTTGTAACAAGGAAATGACAGATTAAAGAGCTTCATCCTTATAACGTTCTTTATACTGGACATCATAACACTAAGGACCTAACCCCTAAAATTACTTAGCCTTTCCACAGATGCTCAACCTCAGTATTCTCTTATGAAATCAATGCATAGTATACTTTATATTATGTCTTACCTGCCTATATTTGGTTCTGTGGGCAGCTCTTTTTCTCAGAGCTAGAAAAATAGCATGTTATGATTTGTTTGTTTCTTATGTTCTAACTGCAGTGAAATCGAAAAAGATTGCCATTTTCTATGTAATTTTAAAAAACTTGTTTGTTTTTATTTATTTATTTGAGAGCAACAAAGAGAGAGAGAGAGAAAGAGACAGAGAGAAAGAGAATGGGTGCACCAGGGCTTCCAGCCACTGTGAACTGAACTCCAGATGCATGCACCCCCTTGTGCATCTGGCTAACGTGGGTTTTGGGGAATCGAGCCCCGAATCGGGGTCCTTAGGCTTCACAGGCAAGCACTTAACCGCTAAGCCATCTCTCCAGCCCTCTGTGTAGTTCTTACGTAGTGGCTCGGAGTGTAGACCTGCTTCTTATCCCACACCTTTTCTGAGCTTGAATTTGCTCAGCATAATCCAGTATGTAATTGGATCCTATTGACTTTTTAGAGTTCCCATGTGTGGAACTATGACTCTGGTAAATACCCTGAAAGTACGTAGGGGATTATATGAAAATATAATGGAAGAATTGAAAAATTGAGAGTTTCATCTTTGGAAAGTGATAATGAATTGTTGACTTGAGACCAGTGGGAGCTAGAAAATAAGGAGAAGAATATTCCAGATAAAGAGAATACCATCTTAATGAACTCAGAAAACTGACGGAAGGCAGGGGCTTACTGGATTTTAATTGTTAGGAGTAAGGGAATAGGAAGGATGAAATGACAGGTAGGCCAGGACTGTGTCAGTTTACAGAATTATTTCAGTTTGGTAGAGAACAATGTATAGGGAGTGATGGCTATCAGCTGCTTGTGTGTGTGTGTGTGTGTGTTTAAGATTACTCTGTAAAGACAAGAGGTAGGAAAATTTGAGTAGGTCATACCAGTGGGAGTGAGGAGAAGTGAATGGATTTGTGATTTCAACCATCTACAGTCTTGTAGAGCTAGAGGGAATGACATACTGTTTTTTACTCGGAGACTGACTGTTTTGAGCAGCTCTGAATACAGATGTCTTAGTGAGCTGAGACAGATGAGGTAAAGGGCAGAGGCTGCAGGTAATGTTTTGAACCCTTCATGATGATAGTCTGAGCCACAGTTTTATTCTTCATTGGATCTTTGAACATAAGATTCCAACATTAATGACTTCAGTTTCAGAATATAAAAAATTACTTCTTGTCTCATGGCATAATTAAGGATCAAAATGACAAATTCATAATCCATTTGAAGCATTTTATCCAAGTAGTAATTTGCAACATGAAAATTGGACTGTTCATTTTATTTTACATGTGTTTTGCTCTAGCCGTGTGGGACGCTCCAAACAAGCAGCTAGTAAAGAAAATGACTCAAGTGAAGAGCTAGATGTGTTCCAGGGTAGCTCTCCTGTGACCGTCAATGATGATCTTCCCCAGGAAGAAACGGAGGAAGAGGAGGTTTCTGCAGTAAATGTAAGTGTTTATTAAAGTGTCACATACAGTGGTGTGGAATATATAGTAGCTCTTATAATCGTCTGTGGTTCTACATGTTTATGTTTTTATTCATTAGTTTGTAATGTAGCTTGATTTTCAATATGATTTATATGTTTATTTAGAGACAGAGACAAGGAGAATAGGCATGCCAGAGCCTTCAGCCACTGTGAATGAACTCCAGATGTGTGTGCCCCCTTGTGTGCATGTGTGGCGTTACATGCATGTGTCACTGCATCTGGCTTATGTGGGACCTGGAGATTCAAACATGAGTTTTTAAGCTTCACACACAGGCAAGCACCTTAACTGCTAAGCCATCTCTCCAGCCCTGACTTCCAATCTTGAATCATGGAGAAAACTTTAAGGGGAGCATGAAGAGTAATAGTTATAATGCCCAGCGAAGGGGCAGCCATCAAATGTAAACAGCGCAGAGAAGTGCAAGTAGCACTTTAGCACTTCAGTTATACCTTTTAGAGAAAAACAATATTTTATTCTTACTTATTTGAGAGAGGAAGAGGCAGAGAGAGAGAATGGGCATGCCAGGGCCCCTAGCCATTGCAAACGAACTCCAGGCATATGTGCCGCCAAGTGCATCTGGTTTACATGGTACTGGGGAATCAATCCTGGGTCCTTAGGCTTTGCAGGCAAGTACCTTAACCACTAAGCCATCTCTTCACCCCCCCCCCCCACTTAAAAAAATTATATATTTGCAGGCCTGGTGTGGTGGCTCACACCTTTTAATCCCAGCACTTGGGAGGTAGAGGTAGGAGGATTACTGTGAGTTCAGGGTCACCCTGGGACTACAGAGTGAATTCCAGGTCAGCCTAGACTACAGTGAGACCCTACCTCAAAAAAACAAAAACAACAACAACAAAAAATTATTAGCAAGCAGAGAGAGAATGAGAGAATGTGCATACCAGAGCTTGTTACCATTGCAAACCAACTCTAGACACATGTGCTACTTTGTATGTCTGGTTTTAACTTGGGTACTGAGGAATTGAACCCAGGTTGTCAGGCTTTGCAAGCATGCACCTTTAACTGTTGAGCCATCTCTCCACCTCTTAAATATGTCTTGATTTTAGGCTGCTGGTATCCATGAAGTATGCTATTGTTTATATTTCATAGATCTATTGGATATTTCTGCTTTGAGTATCACAGTAGAAACTAAAAGGAAGCCACATTGAGTAAAATTGTAGTTTTAGCTGGGCCTGATGGTGCACACTTTTAGTCTCAGCACTCAGGAGGTTGACTGACTTGGATCACTGTGAGTTCAAGCCTAGCCTTAGCTCCAGGTCAGCCTGTACTAGAGGGAGACTCTGTCTTGAAAAAATAATGAATGCTGCTGTTAGTTAACACTTCCCAAATTCGTCTCCTTGAAGAAGACATGATTAAGCCAGTTAAATGGGGCCTTAGTGGTTGTGAAGCTCGAGTTCCATGAGCAGCTCCACGACTGGACTCTGTGGTTACGCTGTGGGATGCGCTCAGCTGTCCTGTCTCCAGGGTCGGTCCATGTGACTGCTACATCAGGCTGAATTGTGGTCTTAAAGCTGGCTTATTTCCTAACGGGTTTTTTTGTTTTTGTTTTTGTTTTTAATTGGAGAGAGGTTAAGACTGGGGCTGGAGAAATATCTCAGTAATTAAAAGTGCTTGCTTACAAGCCTGACTGCCCTGGTTCAGTTTCTCTGTACCTTCATAGAAGCCAGGTGCACAAAGGGGCACATGTGTCTGGAGTTCATTTGTAGTGGCACGAGGCCCTGGCAGGCCCGTATTCATTCCTCTCCCCATCTCTCATCCCCCCACCTTGTGAATATGAATAAATTTAAAAAAGTAGTTGTGCGTGGTGGTGCACACCTTTAATCTCAGCACTTAATCACTGTGAGTTCAAGGCCTGCTTGAGACTTTATAAGTGAATTCTACATTCCTGCCTGGGCTAAAATGAGACCCTACCATGGAGGGAAGCATCAAGTAAGACTGAAGGAGTCATAATGACTGATGTCTTCAGCAGAGAAAAATTGCACAGTATATTTAATTAAACCCTGTTCTTTCTACATACATGCTGTTGATATGCATCTTTTTCTTTCTTTAAAATTTTTTTTCTTTTCATTTATTTATTTGAGAGCCACACAGAGAAAGAGAAAGAGGCAGAGAGAGAGGGGTGGGGGGGGGGCGGGTGGGGAGAGGAAGAATTGGTCACACCAGGGTCTCCAGCCACTGCAAAGGAACTCCAGAACCACCTTGTACATCTGGCTTACGTGGGTCCTAGGGAATTGAGCCTCAAACTGGGGTCCTTAGGTAGGCTTCACAGACAAGCGCTTAGCCACTAAGCCATCTCTCCAGTTCTTTTTTATTGAGAACTTTATTGTATGGACATTTTCCTATCAGGCTATACTCTTTTAAAAAATACTTATTTAAGAGAGGGGTGGGGAGAAGACAAGACACACACATAGAGAGAACGAGGATGGGCACTCCAAGGCCTCCAGCCACTGCAGACAAACTCCAGATGCATGTGCCACCTTGTGTATCTGGCTTATGTGGGTACTGGGGAATCAAACCTGGGTCCTTCGTCTTTGCAGGCAAGTGCCTTAATGGCTAAACCATCTCTCCAGCCCCAGGCTATACTCTTTATGTCCCTTCTTCTCTACCCTATTCTATTGAGGACACTCCTCGGCAGGGTTATTGATTATTTACTGTGGGGTTATGAATGCATTGGTCAGGCTTGGTGGCAGGGTACAATGTCTTGGAATAGATCTTCTCACCCTGTTGCTCTTTCTTTCTTTCTGACCTTTATTCCCCAATGTTCCCTGAGCCTTGGCAAGCATGTTATTAGTCTCCTTTAGTGTTGAGCTCTCAGCAGCCACTGCTTTTCTCCTTTGATGAGTTTTAAGTCTCCTCAGTGTCTACAGTCATCTACCTGGAGAAGGTTCTCAGGCCAGCAGTGAGAGCACACTCATATTTAATGTGTCACTTCCTCAAAAAGAGTTCTCTGTAGTGCTTGCCAGTGAATGGTAATATGTGTGAATTTCTGGGTATTTTTGTATATTTAGTAGTTGTTGGGAGCCAAACTCACTGCTTTCCCAGAATGTCAGCTGCATAAGCTCCAGTGTTAAGAGTTTTCTTTGCCACAGAAACATACATAGCAAGATGCTGAATCTGTGTACAGTTGTTTTTCCTAGTGTGTGGATAGTGACTTTGTAAATTATTCTCTATACCTATTAAATACAAAAGTACAATGATTTTGCGTTCTGGGAAAGTCTACTACTTACAGACATATAAGAGTTTATAGGGGCCTAAGAAATCTAAAACCTACACAGAAAGTTAAAAAGAGAAAGATGGGGTTAGGGGCTCAACAGTTAAAGGTACTTGTTTTGGGCTGGAGAGATGGCTTAGCGGTTAAGCGCTTGCCTGTGAAGCCTAAGGACCTCGGTTCGAGGCTCGGTTCCCCAGGTCCCACATTAGCCAGATGCACAAGGGGGCGCACGCGTCTGGAGTTCATTTGCAGAGGCTGGAAGCCCTGGCGCGCCCATTCTCTCTCTCCCTCTCTATCTGTCTCTCTGTGTCTGTCGCTCTCAAATTAAAAAAAAAAAAAAAATTTAAAGGTACTTGTTTGCAGATCTTGTTGGCCTGGGTTTTAATTCCCCCAGTATCCTCATAAAGCCAGATGCACAACATGGCACATGCATTTGAAGTTTGCTTGCAGCAGCAAGAGGCTCTGGTATGCTCCCCCCAACTAATAAATAAATAAAATGCTTTTACAATAAAGAGAGAAATGTTTGGGGGAAAGAAATTAAAACTAAAAAATAAGTGAGAATAAAAATTGATTTTAAAATAAGTGTTATTGTGTATCTTATAAATGTATACTCATTACTTTTCTGGTGACTTTTCTCTCAAGGTACGACGGAGAAGTTCTAAAAGAGAAAGGCGATGAACAGATGTAATTTACTTTCTTTGTGAACGCTTTGAAAAAAACTTTTTGTCAAGTGTGAGGCTAAAGAAAGCCTTTGATGCACAAAATGGGACTGCCAAAGTATGAACAGTTGAGTCCTTGAATGACCACATGTATTTGTGGTCACACACTTTAGCCATGCACATGGTGATAACATTGGCTATAAAGTCCTGTCAAAGTGTAATGTGTGATGGCTATGTAGACATAAACTAAAGAAGAAACTTGTAAATATCTTTTTTCTTTTCATTTCTTTCTTTTTCTTAATGTTTCTGATTTCTAAAGTGCTTGTATAGCTTTTATGTGCGGCTTTAAACTGACAGTGCCCAGCTGTTTATTGGGTCTATTGATCTGAAGAGGTTGCTAGGGTAGATCTTAAACAGTAACTGTCAGTGTTTGTATTTGTATTCTCCACAATTTTACTGTGAAAAATGGTTTTTCAACAATTGGTGTCATTTTCTTGCTGTCACTACTTGTTGGAGAGGTCAGTGTCTCTTCCCCTCATGAGTCTCAGCCAGTGTTTACCCCAGGGCACCGCCGTCTTCAGAGGCGCTAAGCTGGCTGCTGCCACACAGGGCTGACGCCTCTGCGGGGAGGCCACCGTGCGCGTTGTCAAGTAGTCCTGAAGTCTTTCATGACTTTACACCTCAGTGTTGTCCCAGAACCTTCTGGCCTTTTCATGGCAATGAAAATTAAAGAAGAGAGAGATTTAAAATATTTTAATTTTAAAGAGTGTGTTATAAAATAACGTACTGAATTCCTTATCCCATTTTATCATACCGTTCAGTTTTTATTAATCTACTGTGTCAATAAAATTCTGTAATTTGAGTTTTTAATAGTCTAGAATGTTATTGTGTATAGATATTTCCTCTTGAACATTATGTCCAAAATGCAAATTATTACACTATAATATAAAATCTGATATATACACATTAGAGAAGTTCCAGTTTTCCATAACCGTGTAAAGTTAATCAGAAAGAAAAAATTTTATTGATGCAGTGTGTCTTTATAAATCTGTTCTTGAAAGCCGTTTTGTATTTTATAGTGAGTTGCATGTTTATGAAAAAAAGTGCTGATAATGGGATGTGCTTTTTCCTGTAAATTCATATTTAGCCATAGTATATGATAGATTATCCCATAACATAGTTTTTCATCAAGAGTTTTATTACTGTACTTTATTTTGGAGCCAAAAATTGTTTGGGGGGAGGGGCAGAGTAGAAGTGGTTCATCTAATTATGCCAGCCACTTGTAGGTGACCAGGCTCGGACACCGAGAACTCCCACTTCATCTACACAGGAGATCTTTGGACTTAGAGATCTTTTTTGCTGTTGTCGTCATTATATATGCAAAATAGAGAAACAAATTACTTAAGACAGTATCCTTTATAGTTTATCTAGTTGTATGAACTGTATTTTGAACCAAAATGTATTGGTTACCATTTCACGCTGACCTGAATTCATTTTCGTATTCTGGGTGCTGTTCTTTTGTTTTGTTTCATGGTTGTTAACACCAGAAAATTGTATTGTAAATTATTAAATTTATCACGTTGAATAATGGAGCATTTTCATATAATACACCATTATGTGTAAGGTATGTTTCCAAAATTGGCTATAATAGATTGGGGATATAATAAAGAAGCTATTTTAGAAAATGACATTTTGCTATTTTCCAGTGTATATTCCAGCTGATGTGATTTTCTTTAAAAATTCTCCTTGAGTTGATGAAGCAACTCTTACTTTTTAAAAAAGATGCTTTAAGTTGTGTCTTAATCTCTCAGTGTATAACTTTTCTTCATTTGCAACAATGCTGACACTACTGATTATGCAGACAGCTAATGTTAGATTATGACTTTATGAGAGAGAGAGCATGGGCGTACCAGGGCCTCCTGCCGCTGCAAACAAACTCCAGACACATGCACCACCTTCTGCATCTGGCTTACATGGGTCCTGGGGAATTGAACCTGGGTCCTTTGGCTTTGCAGGCAAGCGCCTTAACTGCTAAGCCATCTCTCCAGCCTGGTTTTAAATGTTTTGTCAGCTCATTTCTCTCAAACAATGCTATTTTTATTTCAATGGTACAAAAGCCAGTTTTTGAATGTATAACATAAAGGCTAGCTTTACATTTTTGTCAGTGACTAAACTGCACCAGAAATATTAACAGAGCTACACCTTTATGACCATTTATAAAGCATACGAAAAAGAAGATTGTGAGGGATTTTTATTTGCATGATCTTAGGTAACTAAATTTTATTACACATTAATGCTATACAACCAATGCTCTCAAAAAAGCAGTTAATGGGGATTTTATTTATGTTCAAAGTCAATGAGTATAATATAATTTTACAACCTGTATGTTCTTTAGTAAGATTATAATTTTTTTTTTCATTTTCTCTGCAGAAAAAAATATGTGCAGTAATGATCAGTTTTGATGTCCTCAGTCTCCATGTCAGGGGCTTATCTTTAAACTGAACATTTTGTGAGCTAACATTTGGAGAGCCACATATTTGAATGAAAATAAGATTGTGTACAAAACACTAATTGCTAACAGTTGTTAGCGTGCTTGGCAGAGAACATTCATTTTGAAACCAAATTTAGCCTACTGTACCAAGTTGCTTTCTGAAGACCACTTGCGTCCTTGGTGAGGTTTTCTTGGTGCAGCGCACCAGAAAGCGTGTTCCATGGTCTCCACTGTGTGTGTAAATCACAGTTCTGGCTGTGAAACTTGTTCTGGACATTAACACTTAAATTACTTACTTTGTCTTCTTACAACTTGTGAGTTTGATCTTTAAGGTTTCATTTTAGAGCCAGGCGTGGTGGCACACACCTTTAATACTAGCACTTGGGAGGCAGGGGTAGGAGGATTGTTGTGAATTTAAGGTCAGCCTGAGACTACATAGTGAATTCCAGGTCAACTTGGGCTAGAGGAAAACCCTACCTTAAAAACAAAACTTCATTTTTCCCACTTGGAAGACTATCAGAAATTTGACAGTTTGTTTGCTTTCCTCATATATCTCTACCACATAGTATTATGTTACTCTAATGAATGAATGGTAACCAATTTTCAGATACATTTTTGAATTTTCTGTCTAGTTGAAGAAATATGAAAGCTCATGTCATTATATTTTTTTATGTGACTCACTATATATCTACTAAATACAGAAAGTCATGTTTTGGTGATTTTTGATTTTGGAGCCTTTGTTTCCCAGTAACATTTTCTAAACTGTGTATTTAAAATTTGTATATAAAATCTTGGCATGCAGAAATGTGCTAAAAACTGTTTAAGTGGAGATTGGAATGACAAGAAAATTAATGTGTAATGTATTGTTTGAAAATCAGTACTAAGAAAATAAGTTGCTAACGATAGCTTTATCAATTTGCACAGTCAACATTTATTAAGTGCCTACACTTGACAGTCACTCAAAAATTGTACCAGTTGTGTTGATGAAGACTGTGGTTTTTGTCTTGGGAATAAATTACCGGGGAAAAATGAATTACTAGGTTGTAGAAAATGCAGTGTTTGAAAAAGACAAAGCAAGATCAAGGGAAGAGTGACCAAGGGGAAGGTGTTGTATACGTCAAACCCATATCCACGTGTCAAGTGTAGAACTGAAGCCTGCCATGCTGCTTGATTTCTTATAATGCCGCTTAGCATCTGTCCAAGTGCTTATGTCTACTTTGCCTGGCTCTGATAATGTTGTGCCCACTTTGCTTTCATTATTGTTTGTAGTTATTTTCATTCTATTTGCATCCTCATCTTGTAAATGTGTGGCATGTAATATTTAGAACTTGGTCCTTCACTGCTTTGTTTTGGGTTTTTTTGCTTTTTGAGGTAGGGTTTCACTCTAGCCCAGGCTGACCTGTGACTGTGGAGTCTCCGGGTGGCCTCGAACTCACGGCGATCCTTCTACCTCTGCTTCCCGAGTGCTGGGATTAAAGGCGTGAGCCACCACGCCCGGCTCCTTTACTGGTTTTAAACTATTTACTTTTAGTCTACCATGCTGCAATATTGCTTTTTCTAAGCTTTATTTTCCCTTTTTCTACCTTGTACTTTTTGCTATTTTATTGGAGCTCTTCTCTTAGTGCTTTGGTTACGTTGACTTAATGGAGTCCCTGCAGGTTGCAGTGTCTGACTGTGACAGTCTGTGACATCCATGCTTGTGCCAGCTTCGTAACCACTCACATAGTTGCTGCCGCCGTCCCTTGTGGTGTAGCGCTTGCGTGCTTTTCAGTCACTCATAAATGCCACGTATTTATTGTCGATGCTGCATGTTTGGTCACACACTTTCTTTTGGGGCTCTTTATTTGCTTTCTACTTCATCTGAAATCATTTCCCTTCAGCCTGAGGAGGTTTTTGTTTGTTTGCTAACTATTGGCTTGTTATGGGTCTGCTGGCAGTTACCTCAGGCAGCCTTTGTTTTGTCGAGAGAACTTTCTTGTGTCTCTATTTTGAAGCATATGTTCACTGCATAGAGAATTCTTTCTTGTCAGTTTCATCTGGCATTTTTAAACTTGGCCTTCTGGGCTGGAGAGATGGCTTAATGGTAAAGGCATTTGCCTGCAAAGCCAAAGGATCCCAGTTCTATTCCCCAGGACCCACGTAAGCCAGATGCACGAGGGGGCGCATGCATCTGGAGTTCATTTGCAGTGGCTGGATGTCCTGGTGTGCCCATTCTCTCTCTCTCTCCTCCTCTTCCTCTCTCTCAAATAAATAATACAGATATATAAGAAAAATTTAAACTTGACATTCCATTGCTTTCTGTTGAGAAGTCAGCTGAAAATCACTTTTTATATGAGTAAATCTAGAAACTGAAGCCAGAAATGTAGAGATTGTCTGACTCCTCTCTTAAACCTGATCTAGTCCAGATGTAGTAAGATCCTGGTGAAATGAGGTTTTCACAGATAGTATCTCTTACTAAGCTCTCATTTTATCTTATTTATTTATTTATTTGAAAGAGAGGGGGACAGATTACAGCAGTGCCTCTTAACTGCTGCAAATGGACTCCAGATGCATGCACCACCTTGTGCATCTGGCTTCACACCCGCACTAGGGGACTCAAACCTGGGTCCTTTAGCTTTGCTGGCAAGCTCCTTAACCACTGAGCCATTTCTCCAGCCCTCTCATCATTTCTTTTTTTTTTTTTAATTATTTATTTATTTATTTGAGAGCGACAGACACAGAGAGAAAGACAGATAGAGGGAGAGAGAGAGAATGGGCACGCCAGGGCTTCCAGCCTCTGCAAACAAACTCCAGACACGTGCGCCCCCTTGTGCATCTGGCTAACGTGGGACCTGGGGAACCGAACCTCGAACCGGGGTCCTTAGGCTTCACAGGCAAGCGTTTAACCGCTAAGCCATCTCTCCAGCCCCCTCTCATCATTTCTTGACTACAGGTTGATCTCACATTTGCTCTTGTCCCACTTCAAATTCGTTTTCAGTGCTGTCAGACTCCTGTGAAAAGCACTGGCTCCACCTACCTCCGGCAGCAGTTCTATAATGAAGTGATTGGAAAAATGTGTCCTGCAGGCTCTTCACCACTGACCGTTCTTATCCATCCTCCTTAATGTTCTGGGCCAGTTGCTATCTTGTCAGGTTACTTAGGGGAGAAGATGAAGGATGCAGATGTAAAAAAGATAGACTTTCTTAGCCGGGCATGGTGTTGCACGCCTTTAATCCCAGCACTCGGAGGCAGAGGTGGGGGGATCGCTGTGAATTTGAGGTCACTGAGACTACAAAGTGGATTCCAGGTTAGCCTGGGTAGAGTGAGACCCTACTTTGAACCCCCCCTCAACAAAAAAGGAGATATTTCCTTCTCTTGTGTTAGTGCTGGGGGCCCTCTTTCTTAGTCCGTGTGCCTAATATTGCCTCCTGAGAGTACAGGCGAGAGGTCGAGTGAGAGTGTCACGCGCTGGCTTTTCCCTCCGGAACTGCTAGCTCAGCTCACGCTTGGGTTATTTGGCTAGTGCCTCTGCCCCTTCGTCCCCATGATGAAGTACAGGACAGAGATGTTGTTCTTGTTTACTAGTTTAATTCCAGCACTCAGCAAGTGCCTGGTGCACACAATTAACTTTAAATTATTAAAATATAAAGACCCATTAAAAATGGTTTGATGAGCCAGGTGTGGTGGTGCACACCTTTAATCCCAGCAGTGGGGAGGCCAAGGCACTGGAACCACTGTACGAGGCCAGCCTGGGACTACAGAGTGAGTTTCAGTTCTGCCTGTGGAAAAGGAACCTGTTCTTTTTTTTTTTTTTTTTTGAGGCAAGCCCAAAAGACAACCCCTCTTTTTATGAGAGGGGGAGGGAGAATTGACATAGAAGGGCCTCAGCCACTGTACTCGAACTCCAGATGCGTGTGCCATCTTGTGCTCATGTGCGACCTTGTGCACTTACTTCACCTTGTGCTTCTGGCTTGCTTGGGACCTGGAGAGTCGAGCCTGGGTCCTCAGGCTTCACAGGCAAGTGCCTTAACTGCTAAGCCATCTCTTCAGCTCAGAACCTGGTATTTATTGTACCAGATATCTCACCGACAGCTCTACCTGTGTTACTGTGTCCCATGATCCTCACTATTACATGTATAGTATTCTTGAAATAATCTCTCATAGATGAAACAGGATCGAAGATTATTTTAGGAAGCCATGTGTGGTGGTGCATGCCTTTAATCCCAGCACTCGGTAGGCAGAGGTAGGAGGATTGCCGTGAGTTCTAGGCCACCCTGAGACTCCATAGTGAATTCCAGGTCAGCCTGGGCTAGGGTGACACCCTACCTTGAAAAAAAAAAAAAGATTATTTTAGGGCTGGGAAGATGGCTCCACAGTTAAAAGTGCTTGCTTGCAAAATCTGTGATTCCCTAGCACCAGTATAAAAGCAGATGCAAAACGTGGACTGGGCGTATCAACTTAAATCAGGGTTTCTTTGCTTATAAAATGTTCATGCTTTCCATAGGTACTAAAAGTTGTAATATCAAGATAATGTAAGTGAACAGGTATTCAATACAATATGGCCAACATTCATTCTATCAAGCCCAATTTCCAATATAATTTGAGAATTAAATATCACTACTGAAGATTCATTAATACCCAGTAAATAGTGGTTTATTATTATTAATCAAAGTAGTAGAGAAAGACCATAGCTTTGGAGTAACACATATGTAATCAAATCTTCCTTCCCATACTAAGGAGATGGCTCAGTGGTTAAAGGTACCTGCTTACAAGGCCTGTCAGTCCAGGTTCAGTTCCCCAGCACTCACTAAAGCCAGTTGTACAAAGTAGCTCATGTATTTGCTGGCAACAGCAAGAGGCCCTGATGTCCCTATTCTCTTTCTTAAATAAACATACTTAAAAAGATGCTAGGCATGGTGGTACATACCTTTAATGCTAGCACCTGGAAGGCTGAGGTTGCCATGAGTTCTGAGATCATGGTCTTAACAAATACTTAACTGTGTTGTTTTCTATAAGAACTCAAATGGGGCTGGAGAGATGCTCAGTGGTTAAGGTGCTTGTCTGCAGAGCCTAATGACCCAGTTTTGATTCTCCAGTACCCATGTAAAGCCAGATGCACAAAGTGTACCACTTTGTCTGGAGTTTGTTTGCAGTGGCAAGAGGCCCTGGCAAACCCATTCTCTTGTCCTCTATCTCTGCCTGCTTGTAAGTAATCAATTCATTAAATTTTAAAACTTATAAAACCACTGCTTTTCATTTATCAAAAGCATGCACAATGCTTCAGACAGATCTTGAAAAGTAATACATGAAAGAGTTTCATTTATCTACTGTAATTTGCAGTCAAGTTTTAACAACATTCACTTTTTGTTTTTAGCATTATGCCCCTGGGAGAATGCAAGGTTTTTATTTTGTTTTGTTTTTTGAGGTAGGGTCTTGCCCAGGCCTGGAATTCACTATGTAGTCTCAGGGTGGCCTTGAACTCATGGCAACTCTCCCACCTCTGCCTCTGGGGTGCTGGGATGAAAGGTGTGCACGGCCACACCCATCTGAATTTTTTTTTATCTGAGAGAAGGAGAGAGAATGGGTGTACCAGGGCCTCCAGCCACTGCAAATGAACTTCAGACACATGCACCACCTTTTGCATCTGGTTTTACACGGGTACTGGGGCAACAAACCTGTGTCCTTAAGCTTTGTAGGCAAGTGCCTTAACCGTGGAGCCATCTCTCCAGCCTTGTCCCTGCATTTTGAATTAAGCTTGTTTATGTGGGTTATTTAAAATGTTACATCCTACTTCTGCCTTTGTGTGTCAAGCATTGGTGTAGGGAAGCTCTCTTGTGAGCGTATTGCTCTTTGTACTTCTTTTGTAAATTCATTTACTTGCAAGGGGGAGAGAGAATAAGAAAGGGTGCACCAGGGCCTCTTAATTGCAAATGTCCTGCAGATGCGTGCACCACTTTGTGTGTCTAGCTTTACATGGGGATTGTGGATTTGAACCTGCTAGGAAGCTTGGCATGCTAGCGCCTTTAACAACTGAGCATCTCCCAGCCCAGTCTTTAGATGTCAACGTTTATGTTTCAAACTTGTATAGGACTCATGACTGCTATCTATTCTTGATGTACTGGGTCATTTCAGTGGTATACATAGCACTCTTTCTCCTCAATGGCCTTTGCTCAGTTTTAATTTTGTTGTACTTTTTTTTTTAAGTGCTTGCTTGTTCATTTTTATTTATTTATTTGAGAGTGACAGACAGAGAGAGAAAAAGAGGCAGAGAGAGAAATAATGGGTGCACCAGGGCCCCTAGCCATTGCAAATGATGTGCACCCCCTTGTGCATCTGGCTAACGTGGGTCCTGGGGAATTGAGTCTCTAACCAGGGTCCTTGGGCTTCACAGGCAAGCACTTAACCGCTAAGCCATCTTTCCAACCCAATTTTGCTGTGCTTTTTATTAGGATTTGATTTGCTTTTGCCACCATCAAATTTTGTCCCAGTGTTTAAACAACATAAAGCTACCAGCACTCTTATTTCTTTCCAGTCTTCCTTGGCTCAACTTTCGGAATTCTTACTGGGGTTTTAGGCACTCCGTCTTTCACAGCTCACCTATACTTCATAAGCCCTTTTTTCACAATGTGTTTTAGGCTCTGATTCTTCATGACGGTTTCCTGTTCTTTCTAGATTTGACAAGGCTTTTACTTTCTTATCATTGTGGATTTATCTGGACTGTATTTTTTTTGTCATCCTCCACCATTTTCAGAGGAAAGGTGGATGTGAACTCTTAATCCTCTGTGGGTCTGGGGGGTACCCTTCCCTCCTTCTAGTGCTTCTTCCCCTCTTGGCTGGTTTGGGGTATAAAACTTCCATTTACCTGTATTTACTCCCTTGTTGTTGAGCCTTTGCAAACTGCCACAGCTGTTTCCGTGTTCGGTCTTAGCCGTGTCTTCGCGTATCGTTAGGCTGCCACTTCTCCTCCCAAGAGTGGGAGTCACTTCACTTCCTCAGGTGTCTCCTAGTCAGCCAGTATGGAGCAGTCACTCTATGGAACCATCTAGAAATCACCAATGACTAAATCTTAACCCTTTATCCCTAACCCTATTTTGTGACTACTGTGTTACTTGCTTTTTGACTGGCCCCTGTGGTACCTTTCTAAATTGCTTTTTTTCCTTCTCATACCTCTTTAAAAAAATATATATATATTTTTATTTATTTATTTGAGAGCAACAGAGAGAGAGAGAGAGAGAGAGAGAGAGAGAGAGAGAGAGATTGGGCACGCCAGGCCCTCCAGCCACTGCAGATGAACTCCAGATGCATGTGCCCCCTTGTGCATCTGGCTAACCTGGGTCCTGGGGAATTGAGCCTTGAACTGGAGTCCTTAGGCTTCACAGACAAGCGCTTAACCACTAAGCCATCTCTCCATCCCCTCTTTCTTTTTTTAACTTAAAAAATTTTTTTATTGTTATTAACAAGATGTTTTATGTGGATACATCATGTGTTTGAACCTGTTATTTTGCTGCTGTCCCAATTTCACTCATTACTTAATTGACATTGTAATTTTTTAAAAAGGCTTTTATTTATTTATTTGAGAGAGAGAAAGAGAGAAAGGCAGAGAGAGAATGGGCATGCCAGGGCCTGCAGCCACTTCAAATGAACTCCTGGTGTGTGTGCCACCTTGTGCATCTGGCTTATATGAGTTCTGGGGAATCGAACCTAGCAAGTGCCTTCACCGTCAAGCCATCTCTCCAGCCCAACATTAATTAATTAAATTAATTAATATAAGAATTATCATTTTTTTGTCTCCTTCCTAAAGGCTAAAAACAATTTTACTGTTTACAGCCTGTGCTAGTTTATCTCAGTTGTCCACTTGCCAAGACTTAGAATCAGCATGAAAACAATTCTAAGCATGTCTGTGAAGTATTTTCTAGAATAGGTTCATTGAGGTAGGAAGAGCCACCTAAATGTGAGTGGTACCCTTCCATTGATGGAACATCCTGGACCGTATGAAGAGGAGGGGCCTGGCTGAGCACCAGCCTCCGTTGCCCTCTGCTTCCTGACTGCACTGAACGTGAGCAGGGCTTCCTGCTCCTGCCACCCCACCTTCCCTGCCATGGTGCCGAATCCTCCCCTCAGGCTGACAGCCAGAATAGCCCTTCCTCCCTGAGGTGCTTTTGTCAGCTCTTTGTTGCAACAATGAGAAACATAAATACCACACTGACTTCTGCATGGCAGTAACTATAGAGCTAGTGTTGCATGAGGAAATTTTATATCACATGTATGGTCATAAAACTAAATACATCATTGATAAATGATAATTTTTAAAACTACTCCCTTTGAAAGATGTGATTATGTTACCCTCTTTATCCCTCACAACATGTAATGAATGATACTGTGACATGAAGGCAAACAAAAATGAAGACAGGACTGGAGAGATGGCTTAGTGGTTAAGGCACATGCCTGTGAAGCCTAAGGACCCAGGTTTGATTCTCCAGGTTCCACATAAGCCAGATGCACATGGTTGTGCATGCATTTGGAGTTCTTTTCTGTGGCTAGAGGCCCTGGTATGCCCGTTCTCATTCACTCTCTTCCCCCCCCCTCTCTCTCTCATAAATAAATAAAAATAATAAAAAAAAAGAAGGCAATCTTTTGGGTTTTTGTGAAGGAGCCCTAGCTTTAATCATTCTCCCCATCCTTAGCATCTATTCCTCTTCCTCCACACATACTAGAATGATGTCACATGCAGGGGAAAGATATCGAAAATATATAAATGAAGATATGTTTATTCCTTGTCCAGATTCCAAGTGTAAAGGAAAGCAGATAGATAGGTAACAGAGCCCTTGCTTTCCTGGTTCAGCAAATGTGATGTCTGTAGTCTTAGGCAAGTCTGCATTGCAGTTTCTAAATCTATAAAGTGGGAATAAATACCTGTTAAAAACTTAAAGATGGGCTAGAGGGATGGCTCAGCCATTAAGGCATTTATTTGCCTGCAAAGCCAAAGGACCCAGGTTCAATTCCCCAGATCCCATGTTAGCCAGGTGCACAAGGGGACGCATGTGTCTGGAGTTCGTCTGTAGTGGCTGGAGGCCCTGGCACCTCCATTCTCTCTCTCTCTCTCTCCCTCTTTCTCTGCCAAGTAAATAAATAAATAAAAATAAAATATTTTAAAAGAAAAACGCCTCGAAGACTGGGGCTGGCGAGATGGCACAGTAATTAAAGGAACTTGCTTACAAAGCTTTCCAGTCTGGGTTCACTTTCCCATGTAAGACCAGATGCCCTAAGTGCCGCATATGGCTAGTGTTCATTTGCAGTGGCAAGAGGCCCAGGTATGCTCATATTCTCTCAGTAAATAAATAAAAATATCTTTAAAAGGCCTTTAAATTTTCAAAATACCTCAAAAACCAGTCAATCAGAATATGTGTTTGTAAACAAATTGTCACCATTCCTACCCTTCCGCTGTGAAAGCGTGTTGATGACTCTGGCTGTTGAGGTCACGGCCTGCTTTCGGATACCGGTACTCATTACCCTTGAATCAGCCACTGGCCTGTTGCTGTGAACAGATAACTGACCAGAAGCAAGCAAGGAAGGAAAAGGCTTATTTTAGCTGACAGTTTGCCCTTACATTTTCAGTCCATAAGGCAGGCAAGGCATGGCGGGACAGCTCGACACTTTTCAGCCACTCAGGAAGCGGAGAGCAAACAGGAAAGTGGAGCTAGGCTATGAAACCTCAAGAACCTGGTGACCAACTCCCTCCATCAAGGTTCCACCTCCTTAAGGTTTCACGGCCTTCCAAAGCTGCACTGAGTGACCAGCTGGAGACCAAGTGTCCAAACGCATGAGTCTATGAGGAACGTTTACATTCAAACCACAATAGTCCTTAAAATCTACTTAACTGAAAAGATATAAACACATGCATTGCATGTCTCATTGCTATGACAAAGGGCTAATTTCGGCTTGCAGGGGGAGGGTACAGTCCTTCGTGTCTGGGAAGGCGTGGCAGCAGGGAGGGCAGTAGCTGGTCCCATCGCATCTCGAGTTCAGGAAGCTGAGAACGGGCGCACCAGGGCCTCCAGCCACTGCAAACGAACTCCAGGCACATGCGCCTCCTTGTGCATCTGGCTAACGTGGGTCCTGGGGAATTGAACCTGGGTCCATTGGCTTTGCAGGCAAATGCCTTAACTGCTAAGCCATCCCTCCAGCCCAGGACTGTTTTTAAATCCTCCATTGGCTCTACAAGTCATTAACACAGCTCTACCCCTGATCCATTATTTGCAATCCTGACCTCTGAATTCTCACTGGAACTCTACCCACTAATGCGTTGACTCACTTCACCTTCTGCAATCTTACCACCACAATTCCAACCACCTGCCATCACCCTTGGAGACCTTCATGGAGTCCCAATTATTGCACTTTTCAAACCAGAAGACATTTTACTTTCTATGTCACTGCAACCACTGAAAACAAAAGAAATAAGCAGACAATTTTGTGTTTTGTTAAGCAAAGAAATAGGTACGAGTTTATGCCACAAGTGAGAGAGAATATTTGACAAGTATTTTTGGACTAAAACAAAGGAAGTACTAAAAACAGTGGACCTCTCAAACTCGAAAACTAATTCCAGAAGAAAATGTCAACACCATGAACAATCCACACAAAGGTTTTATGGCAGAGGTGACACGATCTTGTTGACGTCCTATGTGTGACAAGAGGGGCTGGTGAGAGAGTGGTGACTCACTGAGCAGTCTGCACTGTGGCCTCCAGATGGAGGGAGCGGTGGCTTGGGAGTTGAGAACTCACCAAGAGGAAAGCCAACAACGTCAGCTGTGTGGCCTCACTTGCAGCTGGACACTGGATTCAGCTGAGCCCTGTCAGTGGGTCTCCAGAGAGACAGAGCTGACCTCTTGCCCGCAGGAGTGATGCAAAAGCTGAGTGTGGGGCCTGGAGAGATGGCTTAGAGGTTCAGCACTTGCCTGTGAAGCCTAAGGACCCTGGTTCAAGGCTTGGTTCCCCAGGTCCCACGTTAGCCAGATGCACAAGGGGGTGCACGCATCTGGAGTTAGTTTGCAGTGGCTGGAGGCCCTAGTACAACCCATTCTCTCTCTCTCTCTCCCTCTCCCTCTTTCTCTCTGTCACTCTCAAGAATGAACAACAACAAAATAATAATAATAATAATAAAGCTGAGTGTGGATACCCCACTCTCTTTTATGAGACTTGAGAAACTGCTGCTTCCTATGATGGGTGCTAACTTTTCCTATAGTGCCCTGATAATGTAAGTAGGAGGCCTGAATTAAGCTGCTGTTCTCGGGAGATGAGCGAGAGGCAGCGATGGGTCGTAGGGAGCATCGTGAGCAGTCGCCGCAAACTGACAGCTGCGTACTTCCTGCCCCCAGTGCCCTCCCTGACAGAGCACAAAGGGACAGTCAGGGAAGGGCGAGCGAAGAGCATGAGCAAAGGTCTACTCCCAGACTGTACAGCACATTCCTCAAAACTGAAATATTCCCTCCTGAGGGAACGGGAAGGCTCAGGACACTCACGAGGTGAAATCTGGGAGACGTGAAACTTAAAAACATCACAGGACAAAGATGCCTGCAAAGCTAAAAGACTCAGGTTCGATTCCCCAGGACCCATGTAAGCCAGATGCACAAGGTGACAGGCATCTGGGCTTTGTTTGCAGCAGCTAGAGGTCCTGGCACACCCATTCTCTATCTGCCTCTCATTCTCTCTCAAACAGTAATATTAAAAAATATATAAAAGCAAATGTTAAAAAAAGTCACATGACCACTCCCCAAGGCTATAGGAGTGTGAAATAACTATAGAATGGCAAACTTTGACCAGTGTTGTGTAACAATTGAAACATTCCCCCCTGGGGGTAGGAGGGAGGCCCAAGGGACTCAGGAAGTCAAGACTGGGGACCCTTCTCTAAGGTTATACAAAGGGTAACCAACGACTTGGGGATTGACCCTCCAACCAGCCCAGCTGCCTGTAGGTCCCACAGAGAGCTCCAGAGACACAGATTCTGGGATTGTCACCTAGGCTGGGTGGCTTTTCGCTGATGTAGCTGCTTTTTGAGTCACCCACGCTCCTGTAAGCAAACGCCAACGACCCCATTGGCTCATCAGAACTGGTTTTGGTGTAACCATGCTTTGGTCTGTCATCTGAACTCTACCTGGGGTGACCAGCTGTATGTTAGTGTCCCTGCCGTCCCGCCCAGAGAAAAGGTTTCCCACGACACTTGGTGTTCAGTGTGGGGTGTGACCCTTGACGCTTGAGCAGAAAGATTTCAGGTGAGACCCACCCGCAAAGAGATTAAAGAACCTGAATTCTGGGAAAGCACTTACAGAAATTATTAGGAAACAGGGACGCAAGCTACAGATAGTTGTAACATATATAAGGAATCAAAACAAGGCCGATCCAATATGCTAAACCATGCACCCATGAAACAAAATGTGCCTTTGCAAGGAGCTCTGAGTTGTTTGTAGATTTTGACTAGTGAGCCACAAAGAACCTCAGACTTCAAAATTAAAAGTAAAAGGATTGTGACTTTTTTTTTCTTTTGATTTTCTCAGTTCACAGGAAAATCTCTACAAAGTGACTATCATAAAGATACCAAGCCTCAAAGGCAGGATGGTCTTCTGTAAGGCTAATTAAGCCTGGGCTGTCTGGCCAAGTCCTTATTCCTCACACTCTCACTTTTGCTGCATGTTTGGTGTGTAACTTTGACCAAGTCATGTAGCTAGCTTCTCAGTGTCAGTTTCAGTGGGTTACATACATGTAACAATGTGCCTGGCCCATAGGCGCTCAAATAACATGTGCTACTGGGCTGCAGAGATGGCTTAGCAGTCAAGGTACTGACCCACAAAGCCTAAAGATACAGGTTCGATTCCCCCAGACCCACGTAAGCCAGATGCACATGGGTGGCACATGAGTCTGGAATTTGTTTGCAGTGGCTAGAGACTCTGGCAGGCCCATTCTCTCTCCCTCTTCCCTCTCTCTCTCTTTCTCAGATAAATAGAATTCAAAATATTAAAAAATATATTAGCTATTGTTACTGTTTCCCAAAGTGGTCATTATGGTTGGAGCTCATTATTGAAGGGCTCGCTCTGTTCTCAGTGGTGTCAGTCCTGAGTGCTGTTGGGGGCCTGACGGGTCACAATTAAGTTTTACTATTGGATGAAATGGGACCCTCGGGGTTTAGAACAAATCAGTCATACTCGGGCTGCTGTGATGAGAACACAGCGTAAGTGAGAAGAGTGGAGGCAGAGACGGCAGCTCCCGGGCGGCTGGGGTAACACAGGGATGGGTGACTGCAGCGGCCTTGCTGGCCTGGGATGTGGCAGCAGTGGTTGGATTATGGACATATATTAGAGATGGGACTAGCAGAACTTACTGATACATCAATGAGTGTGACTCTTAAGAGCAGGTTCCTGCCTCAAGAATGATACCAGCTGAGGGGTGCAGAACCACATTGAGAGGATGGGCATCCTTCCCTGAATGCAGGCTTGGACTCGGAATTCTCTAGGGCACCGTGAGCTGTATGGAAGTCACAGCTGACCTCAGTGCGAATGAGCCTCCTTCCAGACCTCAGCTGGAGAGTTTAGTATTGACCTTGCAGATTCCTCATTTCCTGGTTCCTGGAATTCCCTTAAGAGTGTGCCATGTGGGGGAGGGAGGGTACTACCGTGGGATATTGTTTATAATCATGGAAGTTGTTAATAAAAATTTGAAGAAGAAGAAAAGGAGTGTGCAACGGACCTGGGTGTGGTGGCACTTGTCTTTAATCCAAGCACTGGGGAGGCAGAGGTAGGAGGATCGCCGTGAGTTCAAGGCCACCCTGAAACTACAAAGTGAATTCCAGGTTAGCCTGAGCTAGAGCGAGACCCTACCTAGAAAAGAAACAAAAAAACAAAACAAAAGAATGTGCAAGGATTAAATTGAGGATGCAGAGAGTGCCAGTTGTGGTGTGAAATGTTCCCAGTAGGCTTATGTGTTTGAACACTTGGTCCCAGGCTAGTGACCTTTAGGAGGTGGAGCCTTGATGGAGGAAGTGGGTGAGTGGAGTGGCCTTGAGCTTCAATAGCCTGGTGCTCCTGCCTGTTCACTCCGCGCTTCCTTACTCTTGTCCGCAACGGCAAGCTGGCCTGCCGTCCCTTGCATGCCCTGTTGCGCTTATATATCCCTTTGAAACAAAGTTAAGACAAACTTTTCCTTAAGTTGCTTCTGGTCAGGTATTTGCTCACAGCAATAAGAAAGTAACTAAGACAATGTCGGTGCTACAAGAAGCCGGAGAACATTCCTACCGTGTAAACTTGAGCGGTCCCTCTTTGGAGACAGTCACTCAGGTACAGAAAATGCTGAGTGCCACCCTCTTGCGGCGGGGGGCGGGGAGGGGGCTATGGGAGGAGGAGGCAGCTGGCTGCAAGCTTGAAAGAGAGGCCAGGAGCGATCCTTGGTGAGCAGAGTTGAACAAAGAGGGGAAAGGAAAATGTCTGAAGGGAAAGCCTCACAGGGCCATTACTGTCTGCTTGCATTCCAGTGAGATCCTGTGCCAAAGGCTGCTCACATCATGGTGGCCAAGATCTAGAAAGACAGGAAGGGGCCAGGATCCCTTCATGGGTGCACACCCAGTAACCCAATTTCTATCCACTGGCCCCACCTCCTAGAGGTTGCATCACCTGCCACCATTGGGAACCAAGCCTTCCACGTGTAGGCCTTTTAGGGGACATACAAGATCCAACTGTAACATTTTCTATTGGTTTAAGTCAGCTAAGGGCTTTTTGTTCCCCTGCGTTCACTGAGCATATACTGGTAGATCCTGTAACACCATTGGAAGCTCATAGCAAGAGCCCAGTTGAGTACTTTCTGGGAGCTGGTGAGTGGAATGAACACTTAATATATGTCACCCAACAATTCCTCACAATTCCATGAGGTAAAATCAAAGGTAAAATTCAGAAAGTAATTTGCCATGTTCAGACAGCCAGATTGTTGAATCTCGAGCTCATGAAGCAAATTTTATAGTGGTTAGACCAAAACCAGACACACTAAAGTACGTGGATCCAAAAGATCACTTCAGAGTGTTAACTGCAATGACTTATCAGCTTGGAATCTGTAACTATGAAGTTATCTCTAGAGGTACTTAACCACCCAGTAAAGAAACACTGATTACAAAAAAAGAAGAAAAGAGCTCCCCGTCGCAGGCTGTGTTGGCTCACACCTTTAATCCCAGCATTCAGGAGGCTCAGATAGGAGGATCACCATGACTCGGAGGCCAGACTGGTCTTTGGAGTGAATTCCAGGTCAGCCTGAGACAAAATGAAACCCTGCCTTAAAAAAAAAAGAAACAAAAATGAACTGGAGAGATGGCTTAGTGGTTAAGGAGTTTGCCTGCAAAGCCAAAGGGCCCAGGTTCAATTCTCCAGGACCCATGTAAGCCAGATGCACAAGGGGGCATACATGTCTGGAGTTCGTTTACAGTGGCTGGAGGCCCTGGCGCACCCATTCTCTCTTCCTCTCTTATCTGCCTCTTTCACTAAAAAAATTAAGGGCTGGAGAGATGGCTTAGCAGTTAAAGCGCTTACCTGCAAAGCTTAAAAACACATGTTCGAATCTCCAGGTACCATGTAGCCAAATGAAAAGGTGACGCAGGTGCCCAATGTCACACACATGCTCAAGGTGGAACACGCGTCTGGAGTTTGTACACAGCGGTTGAAAGGCCCTGGCACGCTTGTTCTCTCTCTCAAAAATAAAGCAAATAAAATATTTTAAAAAATGAATTTCAAAGAAAGAAAGGAAACTGTGATTACACCATAGACAAACTACTAGGCCACTTCTTAATTTTGATGTTTTCAACATCTGAAGGTTGAAAATCTTATATGTGCAATTTATAGTCTGTGCTTCTATGAAACAAACTTTTAAAAATCTTTCAAGTATGCAACGAGTATGTCCTGTAGTCATAAGCCTCATAGTTTGTTGTATCATAATCATCCCTGATTCAACCTCCAATAAGATACAAAATTGAATTGTGACTTCATGCCCAGCCCCCCTGTGAACCTGTTTCAGCATGTCAGCTTTCTCCTCCCAATCTGTGACAGTTCTGCCCTCATGTTTATTCAGGCCCCAGCTTAGAAATCAGCTTTGACTCCTCCCTCACCTACCCCTATGAATCTTGAAGGAAATTCTTTTGAGTTTCCTTAAATCAAAAACAAAACAAAACAAAACATGTAGGGCTGGAGAGATAGTTTAGTGGTTAAGGCACTTGCCTGTGAAACCTAAGGCCAGGGTTCGATTCTCCAGGACCCACTTAAGCCAGATGCACAAGGGGGTGCATGCATCTGGAGTTTGTAGTGGGCTAGGGGCCCTGGCGCACCCATTCTTTCTCTCTGTGTGTGTCTCTATCTGGCTCCTTTAAATAAGTAAAATATTTAAAGAAACACATAGAACTTACTGACTCCATGGTCCAAGTCACCGTGGTTAGCTTGGTGTGTTAGCCAGGGCTGCCTTTGCTCAAGTACGAACCGAGCAGCTCATGAAACAGATTTATATTCCAGATCTGGAAACCGCAAGGCCAGCGTTAAGCGGTTGGCAGTGTTAGGTCCTCCTGAGGCCTGAAGGGAGGATATGTCTCAAGCCTTTTCAGTGGCTGGTTTCCCTACATGTCACCTTCCTGGTATGCGTGTCCCTGTGTCCGAATTTCCCCATTCCACTAAGACAGTTCCATTTGAGTGGGGCCCACTCTAACAGTCTCACCTTAATTACAGTTACATTCTGAAACCCTGAGGGTGAACACTTCAGCATATGCATTTGAGGGGACACAAGTGAGCCCCAGTAACCAGCTCACTATAGAAGCGTCTGCCCTGTCTCTTAGAGCCTGTTCTCCACCCAGTGGCCAGTTACTCTTGTGAAATAGAAGTCAGAGCATCTGCCTCAAGCTCCCCCAAGGCGTCACCCCTGCAATCAAAGGCAGAGCGCCTACAGTGGCTTGTTAGGCCTTGTGACCTGGCCTCTGTCACATCTCTGATGTCATCCCCGTCTCCTCTCAGGCTTACTCAGCATCCCTCTGGGAGCCCAGCAAATTTCAATATCATGGTGTCTGTAAGGAGTATTCCCTCTGTAATATTCTTCCCCTGGAGTGAGTGTGTCTCATTCACATCCTCTTTTGGGCGTGAAGCTCTCCCTGAGTTCCTTATTTAAACCTGTGGCCTCTTGCCCCAAGCTCCTCATCGCTCTTGCACGATTGTTTTTTTCTCTGTAGACTCATCCGCTTACAGTAGATCACGGAATTTTCACATTTTATTGTCTGTCACCCTCTACTTGAAAACAGCTCTGTGAGCCTCTGTGGTCCGCTATATCCTCAGGGTCTAGAACATAACATATGTTTATTGTGAACAAAAGAATTTCATTTTCTAACTGCTGAAATTGAAGAACAAAGCATTTTCCAGTGTTTTATAATGACTTGGTAACAGAGCTTGGAGGACCGTCAAGGCAGCTTGGTTCAGAGCTCTTTTTCTAGAACCAGAACATCAATATTTTCTTTGTCACAATGGCATTAGTATCAATGCTAATTAAAGCTTACAACACAAACTTACATTTTGTTTCTTAAAATGTATTTATTTGAGACACAGAGAGAGAGAGATTGAGAGAGATTGAGAGAGAGAGAACGGGCACACCAGGGTCTCTTGCCACAAGAAGTGGGCTTCACATCCATGCACTCCTTTGTGCATCTGGTTTATATGAAGTCGAACCCTGGGCCAACAGGCTTTGTAAGCAAGTACCTTTGACCACTGAGCCAACTCTCCAGCTCCTAAACTTTGATTTTAAAGCCTGCCTTCTGCTTGGTTAGATTATGACTATTTTAATAACCAATTTAGCTTATTGTGTTGTCAGTTGGTTACTGTCACTGTAACCTGTGTAGCCAAGTACCACATACAAGACTCCCAAATAGTGTTCGCGGTGATGGCTCAGTGTTGCTTGCAAAGCCTGATGGTTTGGGTTCGATTCTCCAGTACCCATGTAAAGCCAAATGGATAAAGCGGTGCGTGCATCTCGAGTCTGCAGTGGCAAGAGGCCCTGATGTGCCCAGACGACCGTACTAATCCCCAACACAAATAAATACTCTTAAAAAAGCCTCCCGAACGGAGTGTTCCTCAGTTAATTCTGTAACTGCCTCTGGACCATCATGCATGCCAGAAATAGTTTATTTATTAGATGTTTTTAATTTCTATAAAGAAACATGGAGACGTGTTTGGAAAAATCAAGCATTATGGAAAAGCCTGCAGTAAAATGTCTCAAACTTTCAAACACAGCAGGGGTTGGAACCCTTCCTCAGCCCAGCCCTTCCGCGCTTCCCCAGCTTCTCTCGTGGAGCTTCCTGTCTTCCCGCCCAGGCTCAAAGCAGAGCTCTCACTCTTGGACTTCCCTGACAGCAGACTCTGCTGTTCTTTTAGATCTTATGCATTCCATGTATATGTCTGTGTGTGTGTGTGTATATATATATATATATATATTTATGTATTTGCAAGCAGAGAGACAGAGAAAAAGGGGGAGAGAGAGAGAGAGAGAGAAAATAGGTGCACCAGGGCCTCTTGCTGCTGCAAACTCCAGATGTGCATGTGCCACCTTGTGCATCTGGTGTGATGTGTATACTGGGGAATCAAACCCGGGTCATTAGGCTTTGCAGGCAAGTGCCTTGATCACTGAGCCATGTCTCCAGGCCTAGATCATTTTCTTATTTTGCTGGATTTCATTCTCAAGTTATTTCTTAAGGGAATGAGAGTAAGCTCTGTGAATCCTTGAGTCTCTAGAACATATCTTTATTATTTATTTATTTATTTGAGAGAGAGAGAGAGGGAGAGGGAGGGAGAAAACGCACACTCCAGGGCCTCCAGCCAGTGCAAATGAACCCCAGACACATGCATCACACTGTCCATCTGGCTTACGTGGGTAATAGGGAATTGAACTTGGGTCCTTAGGCTTCACAGGCAAATGCCTTAACCACTAAGCCATCTCTCCAGTCCTAGAACATATATGTTTTTCTGAGGTAGGGTCTTGCTTTAGCCCAGGCTAACACGGAATTCACTTATGTAGTCTCAGGGTGGCCTGGAACTCAGGGCAATCCTCCTACCTCTGCCTCCTGAGAGCTAGGATTAAAGGTGTGTGCCACCATACCCAGTTTAAGAACTTTTTTTTTTTCTTTTTTCTTTTGGTTTTTCAAGGTAGGGTTTCACTGTAGCTCAGGCTGACCTGGATTCACTATGTAGTCTCAGGCTGGCCTCAAACTCACAGCAATCCCCCTACCTCTGCCTCCATAGTGCTGGGATTAAAGGCGTGCGTCACCACGCCTGGCATTAAGAACATATTTTTTGAAACGACTTGATCACCACTGCAGGCCACACAGGCACTACCCCTGGATGGCACAGTGCCGTGGTGTGTTCGTTAGGAAGATCAAGTATGCCACAGTGACTAGCAATAGGTGTGCTTGCATCTGGGTTTTTGGTTCCTCCTTCCTTGCCTGGCCTCTGACTCCTAGCTGCCATTTGCCTCCACAGCATTTGGCATATTGAACTCCCTGACCCCTGGCCTTTGACTCCTTTCTCATGCCAGGGTCAAGCTTCCCTCCCTAGGAAGTCTTTCAGCACGGCACTGCTTCCCAGCAGCTGGCTTGTCATTTGACACTTTGATTAGGACACCTGCAGAGCTTAGGAAGGATGGCTGGCAGCGGGAGCAATCAAAACAAGAAGAGGAAGAAACAAAAACACCAAGCAGAAGACACAATTAATCCCTTTGCCTGTGGGGAAAATGTTTTCTATTTCCCCTTCTTCTGCTTCAAGAAACCTAAATCTGGAGAAATTGGAACTGGAGAACGATTAATCTAAAAGGAAATGGTTTGCAGATTTCAGGAGCTAGGAAAAAGGATTCAACTCCACAAAGATGGGCTGAAGGTACTGCCTGGTGGCTAGGGAGGGCATTTGCCTGTGAAGGCTAAGGAACTCGGGTTCGATTCCCCAGTATTCACGTGAGCCAGATATTTAGGATGGGGCATGTGTCTCGAGTTCATTTGCAGTGGCTAGAGACCCTGGTGCATTCATTCCCTCTATCTGCCTCTTTCTTTCTCCCTTTATCTCTCAAAATAAATAATTAAAATAAAATAAACTTTAAAAAATTTTCCACAAATGTGCAAGAGATTCCAGGCCTGTAGACTGCCAGTTTTAGGTCCTTATCTGAGTTAGCAAAGAATTGAAAATGTGGACTCAGAGAAGGGTAAGCTATGGATTACGAGGTTTATGTTAGGAAGAGTTAGGATGCAGAGGGCAGGCAGGCTAACAGGCCCAAGCCAAAAAGAGGCTCCCAGGCTGGGGATGGGAAAGAGAGACAGAAAATCTCCCTTATCTAGGGAAAAGTTTCGGCACACACTCGTGTAGAAAGCAAAGCAGGAGTGCCCAGGCCACAAGATCCCCTTATGTAGGGGTCACAGGTGATTGGGAGGTAGTAAAGGACTCAGAGCTTGTCCCACACAAGCAAAGCAGAAAAGTACATGGAAAAAGAAAAAAGAAACCCTCCCCGCCTTTCTGAGAAGAGGAGACCAACGGACCCCTACCCTTATGTCCAGGCAGATCTAAAGGAAGACAGGAGGACCACAAGGGAGATTTACACACATGGCTAGGCAAGAAAGCACCCAGAACAAGACAGTCCCGAACAGCAGTCAGAAAAGCACCCCAGCAGGAAAGAAACCCAGTTCCTCCCCTAGCCAGGAGAGTTGGCACCAGGAGAATGAAGAGAGGACCCAGAGAGTTTCCGAGCCTCGGTTAGATTCCCTTATATGGGTCAGACATCCAATTAAGGTGAGCCTCATCCTCAGCCGGTGCTGTGTAAGGGAGAGACCTGACTGGCTGGTGGACTCAAGAGGCTGACTGGGGAAGTGCCAGCCCCGCAGTATGCTAAGGGCAAAGCCTGAAGCCGCAGGACACGCTGCTGAGCTGTTGCTCTCAGCTGTCTTGAGTGAGACTGGAGCAGGTGTGGGTGCTGGTCCTGCCAGGACAGGCAAGGTGCCAGCCATCTCCTCAGGTCTTTGTCCCTTTCTGACTGCCTGTAGAATAACAACAACAACAACAGACCAAGAGGTGACTTGCAAAAAAAAAGAAAAAAAAGAAAGAAAGAAAGAAAAGAAAAAGGAAGTTTATTTTGCTTGGGGTGGTGGCGGGAGTGTGTGTGGGGGGGGAGTGGGGGAGGGGCTCAGAAGATAGCTATGAATGAGGCCCAACACAAAATCATGAACTCAGTTAAGATATGTGTTGTGTGACTCTGAAGGACTCAGGAACCAGATGGACGCCATGACAGGCTTCAGAGTCCTCAGTAGGCCTAAGTTTCTGTTTCCCGGCAAGATCTAAGTTTTTATTTTCCAGTAAGGGTGGGTTTAACAGTTACTGCAAAAATCGCAAACTGCTTATGCCATACATTCCTGTAGTCATAGATAAGTTCAATTCCCCTAGCCCCTGCCTGCCCACTTTGCCCGCCAGTATCCTAAGCCAAGCAGAAGAGGACAAGTGCAGCTACTGTTTAAATCAACCGATCATGTACCCAACTCCTTCTTCTATGTTCACATCCCTGTAAGAACCCTGCCCTCCTGCTATCCTGGGCTCTTGTTCGGATCCACTGTGTTGGTGAAGTCAAGAGTCCAAGCTTAAGCCCCAAATAAAGCTCCTTGCCCTTGCGTACATGTTTGGTTCTCCGTGGTGGTCACTGGGGGCGCCGAGAACTGGGCGTAACAGCTCAATTGTGCATTTCTCCAGTGTGAACTTTGTAGATGGTAATGTCATATCATATCTGACAAAATAACTCGCCTGTCTGCGCTTGCTATTGGCATGGATGTGTGGCTTCAATTTTCCACTGGGTGTTGTCTTCCAAGCCCAGTATTGGAACTGACACCCTCAGACACGCTTTCTGACCTAACCATGTGTGCCACGGTGACTTGGTGAGTGAAGCACAGCAATGACGAAGCCTTTCGCCTACCACTGCAAATGACAGGTGACTGACGGCACTTAGAAGAAAGGGAAGTGTTCTTACTTGATTATCTAGGGGTACGTTCACACCTTGGCAATTGGTACTCTGCTTCACACTGCATGGGCAGCTGGGATGTGCAAGGGCACGAATCTATTTTCCTGTTAATAATTTTTATAATAAAACTAAGAGTAGTCCATTGTCTACAACTTTAAAAATCATTTATTTATTCATAGGAGATAGAGAAGGTGGGTATGGCAAAGCCTCTTCCTGCTGCAAAGGAGTTCTAGATGCATGCCCACTTTGTGCATTTGGCTTTACATGGGTACTGAGGAATCGAAACCCAGGCTGGCCAGCAGTCTTTGCCAATAAGTGCCATCTCTCCAGCCTTCTATTACATTTTTTTTTTTCCTTCAAGGTAGGGTCTCACTCTAGCCCAGGCTGACATGGAACTTACTCTGTAGTTCCAGGCTGGCCTTGAACTCACAGTGATCCTCCTACCTCTGCCCACTGAGTGCTGGAATTAAAGCATGTGCCACCACACCTGGCACATTGTTAATATATATATTTATTTATTTATTTTATGAGAAGTAGAGTGAGAGAGAGAGTTGATGTGCCAGGACCTCTATCCCCTGCAATCAAACTCCAGAAGCATGTGCCACCTTGTGCGCCTGCACGACTTTGTGCATGTGTCACCTTGTGCGTTTGCTTATGTGGGATCTGGGGAGTCGAACATGGGCCCCAGGTTTCGCAGGTGCCTTAACCACTAAGCCATCATTCCAGCCCCCTCTATTACTTTTTTAATGGTTTCTACATCTCAAAAGAAATCAGAAATCCCCCCCAAAGAGGAAAAAAATATAGATGAAGTTGTATATATAAAAACTATAGAAGATTTTTCAATGAAAAGTATACAGGTGATCACTTTTTTGTCAAGGCAAATAGAATGTATGACACTCTGACTGTAAGGAACTTGTGCAACTTTTCAAAAAGTATAATTTTCAAAGGTAGTATATACAAAAACATGCTGCCAGACTCCATTTGCATCAGGGTTGGGTAAGAAGGACAAAATAGCAAAATGGGAAAATGTCAGTCTTAATAACTTTTTTAAAGTTACAACTCATGTCTTCCAAACTTCCCCATTCAGATTATTGATCCACAGGCACCTTCTAGTAATTCAGATTTTTAAGAAATTTTATCTGTTGGAGAAAAAGAGAGAGAGAGAGAGAAAATGGGCGCACCTGGGCCTCCAGCCACTACAAACACCTGGAGGGTGTGGTAAGGGACGAGATACCAGGGAACGAAAACTACTGGTGACATGGCGATGGGCAAGCTCTGAAAGGTTGGTGGATGTTTCTGGAATATTCTTGGGGTTCTCTCTTGCTGAGCAGCCCCTTTTAAGATGCCTCTGCTTATGTGACTGCTCTAGAGACTCCATGTTTGAGGAACTTAGAATTCTTAGCCTGATAGTACCCCTCCCATGATCTCCTTTAAGAGGACCCAAACCTTCCTTGAACTCAGCTTCTACACTAGATGCCCAGGCTGCAGACCACCCAGACCAGTAAAGGGAGACAGTGTCCTGCAGCCACTGTCCAGGTGCATCTGACCCACCCAGCTGGGCGTCTCAAGCTCTTTAGCCTGGGCCGGGTACCCTGCCAGGATACTGAGCAAGCACTTTACCACTTTGAGGGGTGGGTGATGAGAGGACAGCTCTTTCCCAGGAAACCCCTTCTCCACAGTCATTTACTGTGTATCTTCCCTATATATACGATACCTTTCACCTTTTTGGCTTATCTGGGCCACATTAAGCAAAGACTTGTCTTGGGTGCACATAAAACACACAAACACTAACAAAAGCCAATGAGCAAAACATGAAAGGTCTGTGTATAATTTTCATGACATCTACCACCAAGAGAGTCCTCACCTAATAATTCTATTCATGCCATGCCCATTCAGAGTCTTTTAAAGTCATCAAGCCAGTCCCAAGTTTGCAATCGCTGATAAAGAAAATGAACTAGCTGGGTGTGGTGGCGCACGCCTTCAATCCCAGCACTCAGGGGGCAGAGGTAGGAGGATCTCCATAGCGAAGTCCAGGTCAGCCTGGGCCAGAGTGAGAGCTAAGTAATAAAACTTGATTTTTAAATTTTTTTTATTATAAAAGTAAAGAGAGCAATGTAAAAGTAGTGATGCTTGACACTGTATTTGAGAAAACTAATGCGTCATGTGTTGCTCAATGGAACCAGTAGTGGGGTACTCAGCGAGTTCTCAAGGTGCTCATCAATATTTTGGGTTGAATTTTACTCTCAGTATGTTTCATTCTTGAAATAGTTGCCCACACATGTTGGCGCTGCCAAAAGCGATGGCCTGAACAAGACATGGTTATGAGGGAACATTTGTCTCTGGAAAGACAGGACTTAGAGAAGCCGATAAAGAGGCATGGCCATGGGTTCGTAGCGAATAGTGAACAGCTTTACTGCAACAAAGTGTTGTGATTTAAAGAATCTGAGTTACTAGTGGCTGGAGAGATGGCTTAACAGGGTACTTGTCTCCAAAGCCAAAGGACCCAGGTTCAATTCCCCAGGACCCACATAAGCCAGATGCATGTGGTGGCACATGCATCTGGAGTTCATTTACAGTGGCTAGAGACCCTGGCATATCCATTCTCTCCCTTCATACCCCCCCCAAATAAATAAATAAGCAAATAAAACTAAATGTTTTTTTTTAAAGAGAAATGCTTTGTGTGTTTAGTGTGCACACAAGGTCAACATCAGTATGTGTGTCACTATCCTAAGTAATAGAATGGAGTGAGGAAAGGCTAGAGATATTGCTCAGTGGTTAAAGGTGCTTGCTTACAGAGCCTGATGGTCCAGGTTGTATTCTTCAGGACCCACATAACTCAGATGCACAAAGTGGCACCTGCATCTGGAGTTCATCTGCAGTGGCAGGAGGTCCTGGTGTGTCTATCCCCCCCTGCATGGAAATAAATAAATACATGAATAAATAGTTTTTTGTTTATTTTTATTTATTTATTTGAGAGTGACAGACAGAGTGAGGAAGGCAGATAGAGAGAGAGAGAGAGAATGGGTGTGCCAGGGCCTCCAGCCACTGCAAACGAACTCCAGATGCATGTGCCCCCTTGTGCATCTGGCTAACGTGGGTCCTGGGGAATCGAGCCTCGAACCAGGGTCCTTAGGCTTCACAGGCAAGCACTTAACCGCTAAGCCATCTCTCCAGCCCGATAAATACTTTTTAAAATAGGGTGATTCCAGGAGTGGCGGCCTATGCCTTTAATCTCAACACTTGAGAGGCCAAGGTAGAAGAATTCCTGTGAGTTCAAGGCCACCCTGAGACTATAAAGTGGATTCCAGGTCAGCATGGGCTATAGCAAGACCCTACCTCAAAAAAACAAGCAAGGGCTGGAGAGATGGCTTAGCCGTTAATGTGCTTGCCTGTGAAGCCTAAGGACCCATGTTCGATTCTCCAGATTCCACATTAGCCAGACGCACAAAGGTGAGGCAAGCTCAAGGTCTCACATGCCCACTAGGTGGCACAGGAGTCTGGAGTTTGATTGGAGTGACTGAGGCCCTGGCATGCCAATTCTCTGTCTCCCTCTCTATTAAAACAAAAAGCAAAAAATGAATGAGATATGTTAATAACAACAACAGCATAGTGAGGTCACACTTTGGCCTCACCAATCCTGTCAGGTCAGTGTACTGGTAACAGTGCTTTTGAAGCATGATTAAATGCTACACCCAGAGAGCTGGACTCCTACCTTCGACCACCATGACTGTTAGCACTTAGGAGGCAGAGGTGGAAGGATCACAGTGAGTTCGAGGCCACCCTCAGAATATAGTGAATTCCAGGTGAGCCTGGGCTAGAGTAAGACCCAACCTGGAAAAACCAAAAAGAAAAAAAAAAAAAAAAGAATATTCATGAATTTTGGAAAAGTTTATGATGTGCCAACTATTATCACGATGCACTAAAATCTCACCAGTAGGTTTTACTTGACATCTTCTAGTTAGAAAAAGATGAAACATTAGAAGTTGTCTAAATGTCTTAGAAAGTAGAATCAGAATTCATTCATTTGATGGAAGAATTTGCAATCATTAAGAGTTTCTAGGGGCATTTGATCAAGTGGGAAATGCACCCGATGCGGTGTGTGTAAATGAGAAATTACCGTTTCTGTGTAACAAAATGCTTAACTCTCTGCAATTTTATCCATTTAAAACAGGATCTAAACTGCTTAAATACAATATTCTAGCCTAGGAAGGAACTCAATAGAAATAGAGTCAGCTCTGTGTTATGGGCTTTGCATCCACATATTCCACCCATAGATTGAAAATATTAGAAAGGTAGCTGGGCGTGGTGGCGCACGCCTTTAATCCCAGTACTCGGGAGGCAGAGGTAGGAGGATTGTTGTGAGTTCGAGGCCACCCTGAGACTACAGAGTGAATTCCAGGTCAGCCTGGACTAGAGTGAAATCCTACTCGAAAAAAACAAAACAAAACAAAAATATTAGGAAGGGGTCTGGGGAGGTTACTCAGTGGTCAAAGGTACTTGCTTGCAAAGCCTGCCAATCCCCCCAGTACCCACATAAAGCCAGATGCACAAAGTGGTGTATGCGTGTGGAATTTGTTTTCAGTGGCAAAAGGCCCTGGAACATCCATACATTCATATTCTTTCTCTTTCTCTTTCCTTGCAAATAAGTAAATAAATATAAAAATGTTAAGAAGAGGGCTGAAGAGATGGCTTAGTGGTTGAGATTCTTGCCTGCAAAGCCAAAGGACTGAGGTTTGACTCCCCAGGAGCCGTGTTAGCCAGATGCACAAGGTGGCACATGCATCTGGAGTTCGTTTACAGTGGCTGGAGGCCCTGGCATGGCCATTCTCTCTATTGCTTTCTCTCTCAAATAAGTAAATAAAAATAAAAACATTTTTAAAGATTAGGAAGAAATTACTCTTTATTGGCATGTGTAGACTTTTTTTTTCTGGCAGTATTTCCTGAACAAAACAGTGTATCAACTATATACATGGCATTTACATTATGTGCTATTGATAGCTCAGAGATGATGTCAAGCATGCACCAGGGTGTGCAGAGGTTATAATAAAATGGTGCATCATGTTACATAAGGGGCTTGAGTATGTTTGGATTTTGGTATCTGGGGCATGAGGATGGGGTGGGGGGGGGTCCTAAAACCAATTCCCTGTAGGTATCTGGGATGACTTTTCGTCTGTCAGAGCCTTTCCTTTATTACTCTTAGATCTCGTCCTGTGGGAAGGTGATGGTTTCTGGAAAATGGTTGTGAGGATGGGCTACATACCTGCCCAGCTGGGCCTGAAGGGTCTATAGGCCTAGGAAGATGAAGACCTTTTAAGAGGAAGCACAGAGAAAGGTATGCAGAAGCAAGTATCCTTTCAGCAGCAAACAAGCAGCTGCTAACATATGTAATGGGCTTTGCAGAAGGCCTAAATGCAGAGGTAGATGGGCTAAAGTTAGCTAGATTATAAAACCGTAGCTCACAAAACAAGTAATGCACATCTTCTGGTTTGCAGATGCTATCCTTGATATTCACCAGGTAGAATCAACCTGATTAAGTGCTTGTTAGAGCAGAAAATAAGTGCTAGAGAATTTATGGGATGACTGTAGATTTTGCTGTTCAATGTACAGACTGTCATGAGGTCCCTCTGCCTTCTAGAAACTGAAGAAAGAAGAAATAAAACAGGCTGAATAGAAAAAAAAAATTGGCATCTATGTAAAAACAAGATTGAAACAAAAATTGGAAGGATGATGAAAAAATCAGAAAGAAAAAAGTGTTGAAGCCCAAGAAAATGCAAATCTACTTTGTCTCTGAGAGGGGCCCCTCTCCCATCAGCAGAAACTGCTGTCATTTTCTAACTCCTCACCCTGGATCAAGAGCCAGATTCCCTCAAACCCCCCCAAATAACTTTCAGAATGCTCAGCAGTTTTGGTACAAGTAAAAGAGCCTTCAGTACAATTAGCCCCTCCCCCTGGTAACATCCTAAAATTCCCTTGTTCCTTGTCTGACAAAAAGAAAATTGGAAAAAAAAAAAAAAGAAGAAGGCTGGAAATTTTGCTTACTGGAAGAGCACTTGCTTAGCAACTATAAGGTCCTGGATTCAGTTTCTAGCAGCCCCCTCTCCCCCCCAAAAAATCATAAAAATGCTAAACCAAGATCAGGCTGTTCCAAGTCTCAATTCTGGACATACTCTTGCTTTCCTCCCCATCCTTGGCTTAGAGGTCAGCAGAAGTTCCAATCAAGGTCATACTTATAAGGTGGCTAAGTCCAAGACAGTGGGGGAGGGGCCACATCTGCTCCTCAGCCCCCATCCCCACCCCTTGGAGAATCCCCTTAGGGTTCCTCCAAGATTAATGTGTCCTCCTCAGTGCCTTGAAGGAGCAGGTCACAGCAGGACAAAGGTGTTCATTGGTATTCTTGTCTGAGAGGAGCTCCTTGTGGGGCTTTGAAGGTAAATGTCCCCATGGCCTTGGGTGTTCATGATTAAGCCTCCTGCTTAGTCCCCGGTGGCTGGAGTCTTTGAGAGGTGAGCCCTGCTGGAGGAGGTGTGTCATGGGGGTGGACGTTGGGTCCAGCGTCACTGTGTGTTCAGAGCCGGCTGGTACTCGCTGTTCTCTCTGCTGCTGTGAAGGTGTGATGAAGGGAACCAGCTTCCTCCACCGTGCTGAGGCCTCCCCTCGGAACTGTGGGCCACAAGTAAACTCTTTCCTCCCTTCAGCTGCTTTGGGTCTGGTGTCTTGTGCCAGCATCGAGAAGCTAAGTGCACTCCTCATTGTCCTCTCCCTTGGTCTCTGTCACTCCAGAAGATGCCTTCAAGAGGACAAGCAGCCCCCCCAAAAGCTTCAGAGGTTCTCTCCATGGGCAGGTCCTCCAAGGTGAAGGCAACCGCGGTGACCTGAAGTAACTCTGTCACCAAAACAGCCCTCCCAGAAGCCCAGCAGAGGAGTGGGCCTCTTCAGGGAGGACTTAGGTGCAGCGGCAGACTGCCAAAGGACTGAGAGGAGAGCCTCTTCCCCAGACCCAGGTCTAGTGAAAGGACATCAGAGGCAGAATGGCTGCTGCATGTTCTCTGCAGAGATGCCAGTATGACAAAGCCAGGCATCGGTCCCCTTTGTTGGCTCCTCCTCAGATGGGCCCCAAGAGTTTCCGTATGATGAAGGATGGGTGGGCAGGCATCAGAGATCGCTGCTCCCACTCTCCGTGGCCACAAATGTACCATAAACAGACCCCTTCTCAGGGTAGAGAAGCCCCCCCCCCAATCTGAAGGGATCCTTTTCCTCCATGTCCAAGGAGAATGGTTTCCCCTCCACTAAGTGAGGGCATCACTATCACTGCCACCAAGATAGAGAAACAAATATGAAGAACATGGGCTGGAGAGTTGGCTCAGTGGTTAAGGGTGCTTGCTTGCAAAGCTTGATGGCCCAGGTTCTATTCCCCAGAATACATGAAGCCAGATGCACAAAGTGGTGCCCTCAAATTATAAACTTTTAAGATAGCTCACATAGAAATAGGTTTCCATAAGGTTCTTTCATAACATATTTAGTTTTGATTAGCCCTCCTGCACCTGGCGGTCTGGGTTCAATTCCCCAATACCCACATAAACCCAGATGCACAAAGTGGTGCATTATGTGGAGTTTCTTTGCAGTGGCAGGAGGCCCTGGCATGTCCATTCTCTCACACACACTCTCTCTGTTTGCTTCTTTTTGTCTTTCTCAAATAAATAAAAACATATGTTAAAAAAAAATGAGAGAAATAAGGCTTGGGAAAAACAGTAAGAAAAGAAAAGAAGCTCTTCTGATATGTGGTGATGGTTGTTTTCTGACCTTATCTTCTATGTACATAACTCAGGTATTATTTCTTTCTTTCTTTTTTCCCGAGGTAGGGTCTCATTCTAACCCAGGCTGACCCGGAATTCACTATGTAGTGTCAGTGTGGCCTTGAACTCAAAGTGATCCTCTACCTCTGCCTCCCGAGTGCTGGGATTATTTTTTAATTAAATATTTAATTAATTAACTTATTTGCAAATGAGAGAGAGAGAGAGAGAGAATAGGCACACCAGGGCCTCTTGCCGCTGCAAATGAACTCCAGGTGCACATGCCACTCCTGCATCTTGCTTCACACGGGTACTGGGGAATTGAACCTGGGAGGAGTCAGGCCTTTCGAGCAAGTGACTAAACCTCTGAACCATCTCTCCAGGCCCTCAGATACTATTTTTTTTTTAAATTATTTATTTATTTATTTGACAGTGACAGACACAGAGAGAAAGACAGACAGACAGAGGGAGAGAATGAGAATGGGCGCACCAGGGCTTCCAGCCTCTGCAAACGAACTCCAGACACGTGCGCCCCCTTGTGCATCTGGCTAACGTGGGACCTGGGGAATCGAGCCTCGAACCGGGGTTCTTAGGCTTCACAGGCAAGCGCTTAACCGCTAAGCCATCTCTCCAGCCCTTTTTTTTTTTTTTTTTTTTTGAGGTAGGGTCTTGCTCTAGCCCAGGCTGACCTGGAATTCACTATTTAGTCTCAGGGTGGCCTCGAACTCACAGTCATCCTCCTACCTCTGCCTCCTGAATGCTGGGATTAAAGGCGTGCGCCACCATGCCTGGCTCCTCAGATACTATTTCTGTTCAAGAGAGAAGGACTGATAAAATGATATGTTTTTCCTTATTGCATCGCAGTGTCAGCATTAGACTCACATCTCTGTTTCCTGCTCTCTGGTTTCTCCTCTGCCTTCCCCATGTCCCGTGTCTACCTCCACTTCCCTCCCTTCCCAGGGCCCTCCAATTGTCCAGCAGAAATGCTTGCTGGCCTTGGTTTCCACAAGAGCACTCCTCTCCCCACAGTCCCTTCCTCTCACCCTGGTGTGAGGAGGGTGACTCACTGTGGCCCTGCGGCCATTCTGCCTCTGATCCCGGGGCTGTGAGTCAGAAGACTTCAATGTCTTCGTCTCGCCCTTTCTCTAGCATTGTGCTTCTTCACTCCACACGCTAGGCCGATCTCTTCAGGATCTTTACATCATTATCTGTGTAAATGCCAAGGTTGACAAACTGTTCTGGGAAATTTAATTAAAAAACTGAATACACTTATTTGAAAATTGAGAAGTGGCGTTTTATTTCCTCCTAAATATATTTACATGTAAAGAGAACATAATATGATATCAGAGCCCAGGAGAGCATGAACAGATATTAATTGATTCTGATGGCAAAAGCTGAAGTGTATCGTGACATCCACGTAATGCAGATTTCATCTAATTCAACAGTGTAAATCCGGGCTGTGCTTAAGGCTGTGAGGCCCCGTCTGAGGTCACCTGTGCTGAGCAATGCTCCATGTGAGCCTTCCTCAGACACTGTTGCAATGGACTGCTCTACACTGTAAGGTTGTGCTAATTGTCTCAACTGGGCAGCAATGGCCCTCAGAGTTTTCTTAGATCAAATTAAAATCTGGGGCTGAAGAGATGACTTTGCAGATAAAGGCACTTGCCTGCAGAGCCAAAGGACCCAGGTTCAATTCCCCCGTACCCACGTAAAGCCAGATGCACAATGCTGTGCATGCGTCTGGAGCTAGTTTGCAGTGGCTGGAGCCCTGGCGTGCCCATTCTCTCTAGCTGCCTCTTTGACTTTCTATAGATAAATCAAGAAATATTAAAATGGAAATGTCATAGATGTTAAGAGAAAAGATCTGATTGTCAAGTTAATATACCTAGACTTTGAAAGAGCGGCCCTTCAGTCCAAATAACTGTGGACGTGCGCATAAAAGCTCGCATTTGGGAAGGTGGCTTCTTGCCGTGGGAAGCCATAACCATCATTAGATTTTAGGAAAGCAACAGCTTTTTTAGCTCTTGGGCTACTCACTGGCACGTGAGGCCTGGTGTGGGCGCTGTACCAGCCCCGCCTGCGGCCTGATCTCCGCAGAACTCACGCTCTCATCATACATGATACGTGCGTGGTAAGGAACGACTCTGATGTTAACAGGCATGACTCCTGGGGGATATTTTTAATATTCAAACCATTTTTGAACCTTCTAAGTCTGTTTTCAAGACCCTGACATTATGAAAGGACAGCAAGGAAAATAACGCTTCATCACAGTGGCTTTGTTCAATAGGCTTTTGTGATTACTTCTCATGGTTTTGTTCTCTGCTTCAACACAAAGCCAGAAGGGGAAGACGTGTGGAAACGAGTCAGTGTCCAGTGTTGCTGCGTCTTAGCATAGAAAACTCAAACTTTTAAAAAGATTTTTTATTTGTATTTATTTATTAGAGACAGAGATAGAGATAGAGATAGAGATAGAGATAGAGAGAGAGAGAGAGAGAGAGAGAGAGAGAGAGAGAGAGAGAATGGGCACGTTGGAGCCTTCAGCCACTGCAGACGAACTCCAGACACACGTGCCCCCTTGTGTGCATGATGGTGCCTCTGGCTTACGTGGGACCTGGAGATTTGCACATGAGTTCTTAGGTTTCTCAGGCAAGTGCCTTAACTGCCAGGCCATCTGTGCAGCCTGCTCAGGATGTTTCTACCCACCACGTGGCTACGGTTTTCCCACACCTTCTTCCGCGACAATCCCTGGGCCTTGGCAGGTGTGTCAGTGGCATGTTTTCGTGCTGACTTCTCCGTAGCCTCTGCGTTTCTGCCACCGCAGTGTTTGTCACTGTTTCCCTGGAGGTGGTTGTCAGGTTAGCACTGGGAGCAGTACTTGTGTAGCCGCTTCCTCTGCAGCTTCTCCTGGACCCCAGTAAATGCTATACCTGCTTTCACAGCATGCAGGGGCTTTGGGCTTTAGTGTTATGCAGGGCTTTGGGGGCTTTGCCATACTGCTGCGCATTACAGAGCCCCGTATCACCAGTGACCTTGGCACACATATGCTACAGTTTCGGTAAATGGCTACAAAGGCCGCTATGTTGAAGTCTCGGTCCTTAGTCCAGGTCCTTAGGAAGTGGTGGAACTTTACTAGATGGATCCTAGTGGGAGGAAATTAGGTTATTGGATGTGTGCTTTGTAAGGGGACACTAGGACCCCGGCCACTCCTCTCTGTCTCTCTCAGCTGCTGAGCTGTCAGGAGGTCAACAGCCCTTGCCATATGTTCCCATGATGTTGTTCCCATGACGTTTGGTTTTGCCACAGGCCCGAAAGGAAACAACCAAGGACAGAAATCTCCAAAACTATGAGCCTAAGAGTTTTTCCTCCTTAAAAAGTGATCACTTCAGGTATTTTGTCACAGTAATGGGAGGATGTGTAACACTAAGCACCACGTGTGCCATACTGTATGACATGGCTTTTCTTCATCTGAAGAAATTTTCTTCCAACCGTAACATTTGGGATCATCTTTTATTTTACTTCACCTCTGCTCCGTTCCCCGAAGATGCTGGGGCCGTCCCCTCTAGGTCACATCTAGCTGTGACAATGTCCACAAAGCCAGGGAGATTTTCTGTGCGTCTCTTTTTGTTGGCATAGATACTCTTTATGTGCCACCCTTCCTCCCCTGGCACATGTTTGCCAATGTGCCCATGCATTGATCAATGAATAAAAGTATCCTGGCTTTCCTTTAATTGGTGTCCTGCTTTGGTTGATAAATTTATTTACAAAGGCACAATGAGAGGTATCTGCTGCTACGTAAACATTCTCCTTTTGTCTGTAGCCGCAGAGCCAGAGCCATTGAAGGGTTAGATGTAACTGTGGAGGTTTTGTCAACCCCTAGAGCGCTACATCACTTTTATCTGTGAGAAGTTGTGCACCACTGTTTGTTTTTCTAAGATCCTCACATTCATTAATATTCCCTCTCTGCCAAGAAATGCAATTCTTTACTCTCTGTGAGGCTAGAATGTCTTAAGTCAGAACACACAGGCATCCAAAGAAAAGCTCTTTCCCTTATGTAAAATACAGCTGTTTTCCTTAATTGTGAGCTTATCACATCTAATTCAATGGAATTTTTGGCATAGGCAATATTCCACTGGATTCTAGTAAGAAAAAAAAAGAAATGTGCCCGTAAAGTATTACTTCTCTTCAGAAGTGGATAAGTTATATCAATTTGTGTTTTTTTTTCTAATTTATAAACTAGAAAACTTAGTCAATAAAAAAATAAATAAATAAAGCCCTAGGCGTGGTGGTACATGCCTCTAATCCCAGCACTTGGGAGGCAGAAGTAAGAATATTGCTGTGAGTTTGAAGCCAGCCTGGGGCTACAGAGAGTCCCAGGTGAGCCTGGGCTAGGGTGAGACCGACCCTTCCTGGAAAACAACAATAAGAAAACAATTTAGTGAAAGCAACTACCATAGTCCATGGTATTTCATCATCGTTGTCTTTGTCTTGTAGCCAAGGTCAATCCCCACATATTGGAACTCATGAAATTGCTTTTAAATTTTCTTTTTGATGTGCTAGCTAATCACTCACATTTCATCGATCAGACCTTCCACAGAATTGTTGAATTTGCATGACTCGTTTGGAAAAAAAAAATACAGAAAATGTTTCATCTCGGTGAATGGGTAGAAATAACATGCTAAATTTAGGGTAAGAGATAGATTTAAAATAATTGTATTTTTTCTGATGCATATTTAGATAAAATGTTAGTCATAATGAAATCAATCCATTTCATCCATTTGATTCTTGGTAATTATTATTGATCTTGTGCTAGACAATCTATTTCAATTTGTTTATTTATTTAAATTTTATTTTATTTATTAGAGAGAGAGAGAGAGAGAGATAATAGGTATGACAGGGCCTTCAGCCAGCTGCAAACAAATTCCAGATGCATGTGCCACCTTGTGCATATGGCTTATGTGGGTCCTGAGGAATTGAACCTGGGTTGTTAGACATTGCAAGTAAGAACCTTAACAACTTAGCCATCTCTCCATCCCCACATCACCTTTTTTTTAAATTACCTGTGATGGTTAATCTTAATCATGAATTTATATAGAGAAATGCCTAGGAGGATAGGAAAGGACAACTCTGGGTGTGTCTATGATGTCATTTTCAGAGACAACTAGATCACAAAGAGTCTGACCCAATAAATGAAGTAATCCCCTCATGGGTTCATAATATGGTATCAATCACTAGAAGGTGGAGAAGGGTAGAAAGTGGTGGCTTTGGGGATTATATCTTGTCCATGTTGTCTGTTCCAACATGCTGTCTTTGCTATGATAGACTATGTAACCTATGAAAATATGAGTGAAATAAATCTTTCTTTCCTTAATTGTTTCTGTTAGGTATTTGGTCACAATAATGGGAAAAGTGACTAACACATCACTCCTGAAGGAAGCTTACCATGGTTACTTCTCCTCTCAATTCCTGGAGATTCTGAGTATATAAAGAAAATCGTAGCCAGGCATGGTGGCACACGCCTTTAACCCTAGAGCGTGGGAGGCAGAGATAAGAGGACTGCCGAGAGTTCGAGGCCACCCTAAGACTACATAGTTAATTTCAGGTCAGCCCGAGCTAGAGTGAGACTCTGCCTCAAAAAACAAACAAACAAAAAAGCAATATGTGAACTTTTGTACATGACTTCTATTGCCACAAACTTTTGAAGATTCAGTCTCATTACAGTATGTATTAATAGTTTATTCCTTCTTTTAGCTGAATAAGATTACATTAATTTGATGTGCCACTATATTGTTTTTTTTTTTATGGCTACCATAGTAAATTACCACAAATCTGATAGCTTCAAAACCAGATGTAGTCTTAATCTCAGCACTGAAGAAACTATACTTATAGCAAGATCATTTCTTTTTTTTTTTAATTTATTTATTTGCAAGCTGTGAGAGATAGAGAGATGAAAGACAGACAGACAGGATGAGTGCTCCAGGGCCTCCAGCTGCTGCAGACGAACTCCAGACACGTGCGCCACTTTGTGCACCTGGCTTTACGAGGGACTGGGGAATCGAACCTAGGTTGTCAGGCTCTGCAGGCAAGTGCCTTAACTGCTGAGCAATCTCCCAGCCCCAGCATCATTTCTTTAAATAAATAACAAAACAAATAAATAAGCCATACATATTTTTGTCTTATGGTTATGGAGGTGTGAAGTCTGAAATTAATTTAAAAATTTTTTTGCTTATTTTATTCATTTGAGAGAGAAGGAGAGAGAGAGAGAGAGAGAGAGGGAGAGGAGAGAATGGGTGTGATGAAGCCTTTAGCCACTGTAAACTAACTCCATATGCATGCACCACCTTGTACATCTGGCTTACGTGGGTCCTGGGGAATTGAACCTGAGTCCTTTGGCTTTTCAGGCAAGTGCCTTAACCACTAAGCTGTCCCTCCAGCCCCTGAAATTAATTTAACTGGGTTGAAGTGTAGGTATTGGTAGGGGCATACCCCTCCAGAGGCTGGAGGGGAAAATTTGTTTATTTCATTTTATTATGTAATTTTATTTTACTTTGGTTTTTCAAGGTAAGGTCTCCTTTTAGCCCAGGGTGACCTAGAATTCACTGTGTAGCCTCAGGCTGGTCTCAAACTCACAGCCATCCTCCTACCTCTGCCTCCTGAGTGCTAGGATTGAAGGCATGTGCCACCACACCTGGATATTTATTTTTTTTTTTTTATTTGCCCTTTTCAGCTTTTGGTGACTGCTGGAATTTGTTGGTTTGTGATCCTTCTGTCCATCTTCCAAGTCAACCATGCAGTGTTTTGCCTGTGTTGTTACATTACCTTTTGCTCTGTAGTCCAGCCTTACTCCACCCCATTCCCAGAAGGACCCTGTGGTGACAATAATGCCACCTGGGTCATCCAAGGTGCTTTCCCATCTCAAAATACGGAGTGCCATTCAGTTTTCATTGCTGTGACAAAATGCTTGACATAAGCCACTTACCAGAGGAAAGATTGATTGTGATTTATGGTTCCAGAGGTGTTTTAGTCCACACCAGCTAGCTTTATGCAGAAACACTATGTGGGCAGGACATAAAGGAGGAAACCTGTTTACTTCAAGGTACGGGAAGCAGTGAGAAATAACAGGAAGGGACCAGAGTCAAGATACACCATTTAGGGCAAGAGAGATGGCTTAGTGATCAAGGCGCTTGCCAGCAAAGCCAAAGGACCCAGGTTCGATTCCCCAGTACCCACGTAAAGCCAGATGCACAAGGAGGTGCATGCATCTGGAGTTCATTTGCAGTAGCTAGAGTCCCTGGCATGCCCATTCTCCCTCTATCTGCTTCTCTCTCTCGCTCTCAAATAAATAAATAAAATATTAAAAAAGACACACCACTTAAAGGTATACTTCCAGCAACTGACTAAACCTCACTGTTTGCACTTTGATCACATCCCAACAGTCTATGAAAATTTTAGAACCAGGCTGGAGAGATGGCTTGGTGATTAAGGTGCTTGACCGCAAAGCATAAGGACCCAGGTTCAATTCCCCAGGACCCATGTAAAACCAGATGCACAAGGTGGCATATGCATCCAGAGTTCGTTTGCAGTGGCTAGAGACCCTGGTGTGCCCATTCACTCTCTCTTTCCCTCTCTCTGCATCTTTCTCTCTCTCTCTCAAATAAATGAATAAAAATAAAAATATTTAAAAATAAAACATTTTTAAAAAGGCAGTCTGTTGGGCTTGCCTCAAAACAAAACAAAACAAAACAAAACAAAACAAAATAAAACAAAACCAAAAACTAGAACCATCGGTGGATTAGTCCATTGATGGGGTCAGAGCCCTGATCATGCAATCATGTCTGGAAGTTCAGATATAATAAGTGTATCTCAGATTCACTAGGAGATGAGCTTTGTTAATTAATCTCCTAGGTGTCTCTCATTCAATCAAGTTGGCAATGACGATTAGCCATCATAATACTTAACTAGTCGCATCTGTGGAATTCTTTCACTATATAAGCTAACAGTCTCAGTGTTTAGACAGGATTTCCTATGGGAACAGAACAAATAGAATGTACGTGTTCTTTAGTACATGCTAGAAAGCTGAAGGAGCTGGAGTCTCATGTCAGCAGAGGATGGTGGCGGCGGCGGCAGCAGCAGCAGCAGCAGTGACAGATACACTCCCTGGCAATAAGCAAAGGCAGGCAGGCAACGCTGCTGCTCCCTCAGACCTCTTCATATCTGGGCCACCCTTTAGGAGATGTCACCTACCCTGGGGGGGGGGCTTTCAACGCCCCCCACCCCGTTCATACTTTGACAGTCAAACATCCCTCACAGACTTAGCCATGGATTCCAGATCTCATCAAATTGTTCAGTCACCTGCGTTGAGACATGATCTCACTGGATTGCAGCGAACCAATAAGTTAGACTGGCTGGTCAGTGAACCCCATAATTTTTATTTTTTGTTTTTGAGGTAGGGTCTCACACTAGCCCAGGCTGGCCTGGAATTCACTATGGAGTCTCAGGGTGGCCTTGAACTCATGGCAATCCTTCTACCTCTGCCTCTTGAGTGCTTTGATTAAAGGCATGCACCACCATGCTTGGCCTTAAACCCCAAGAAATCTTCTATCTCCACCTTCCAAGGCAATCCCTTTAGGAATGTGGCATTGCTATTGGTTCACTATTTTTCTTATCTGTTAGAAGCAGCTCTAATGGCTTACATGTGGCCTTTTAAACTAAAAGACCTCACTCTGCATGCCACAGAACCAAAGTAGAGACTCTACAAACTCCTTAGTATATCAACTCCAATTATACATTCTGAGATTGGGGAAATAACCAATGAGTTCTGGGATCCACTGGACCTACTGGAGGCTTTTGCTAAACCTCTATTGATCACATGACCTCCATAAGACCCTACTTCAAGTGGATGGCCATAACGCTGTCTGAGATATCCTGGAATCAATGTAAATTTAGAGCCAGTGTCATCTGGCAGGCCCCCAAAGTGTTATTATTTCGTTTTCCACGATGTATAGCTATCCTGGCAGAAGGTTGAAGGATACCTTCGGGGAAGGAAAGAGAGATTAATACTAAAACCTCTTGGTATTATAGTAGGTCCTTTCTCAAGAGGGCCTGGCTTCCCCGCCATTCAAGGGGTCCTGGGTCTGTGAGCTGGTGAGTCCAGAAATTGGCCGAAGGGCTATGATTTCTCATGGTTCTAATTCCAGGTAGGCTTTCGTTCATTTTGCTCATTTCATTTCTGCTTCGACAAACCCAACAAAAACTTAATAGGCTTCCTTACTTCTTTCACTTCTGGGAGCAACATAATGAATTAGTCAGTGTTGAAGGTCTACAGAGTCAGACCATTATGATCATTGCTTTCCCTTTGCTAACCATTACAGGAACACGACCTGAAGTTCCCGGAAAGAAAGCTGCACTTACCTTAAATCTTCTCAGTGCTGACTGGCCGATTGGAGCCTCTCTGATTGCAGAAACCCGCAGTGCTAGAGGTCTGGAGCTATGTTGTTTTGGGCTGTCTTTAGCTCCCTAAATATCCATTTATCATCCACCTCTTTTTCCTTTTTCTCTTCTCTCCTTCCTTCCTTCCTTCCTTCCTTCCTTCCTTCCTTCCTTCCTTCCTTCCTTCCTTCCTCCCTCCCTCCCTCCCTCCCTCCCTCCCTCCCTCCCTCCCTCCCTCTCTCTCTCTCTCTTTCTTTCTTTCTTTCTTTCTTTCTTTTAAGGAAGGGTCTTACCCCTGCACATAGAATTCAATCTGTAGACCATGCTAGCCTGAAATTCTCAATGACCTCTCACCTCAGCCTCCTCAGTGTTGGGATTAAAGGCGTGAGCTGCTATGCCTGGCTTATTGTACAGCTCTTTGGCCTAACATCCTTGAGAGTATGACGTAAGGCCTTTTGGGAATGTACAAGTAGGTCCCCTAGCTTCACCAACCCAAAAGCCATATAGCTGACACCTTACAGTTATGTCAGAGACCCCTCCCCACCTTTCTTGTAAAAGTCTTTTCTGATGCATTTTATTTTTCAGGGTAGGGTCTCACTCTAGCCCAGGCTGACCTGGAATTCACTATGGAGTCTCAGGGTGGCCTTGAAGTCATGGCGATCCTCCTATCTCTCTGTCTCCCGAGTGCTGAGATTAAAGGCGTTGGTCACCACACCGGCTGTCTTCCTTTTTGACTCTAGCCACCCAGATGAGTGTGAAGTCATACATCCTAATGAGTGCAAAGTGAGTTTTATTTACACATCCTTAATGACTATGATGAGCATTTTTCTTCACTTTTTTTTTTCTTTGTCGTGTGGTGTGGCATGTGATGTATGGTGTCTGCTTGTGTGTGTGTGTAGACACACGTGCCCCGTGTGTGAGGATGCCATCAGGTGTCCTTCTCTTACTCTTCATCTGCAAATTTCTTTTCTTGAGATGAGGTCTCTCCTTCACCCCAGAACTAGTGTTGGTTTGGGAGCTCCAGTGACTTTGTTTTTTTCGTTTCTGCCTCCCATGGACTTGGGTATCAGACATGGGTTGCCACACCTAGCTTTTTACATAGGTTCTTGGAATTGAACTGGTAGCTTCTGGTCCAAGAGGCCCACTGAGAAATCTTCCCAAATTGATGTTGAACGTTTTTCATTTGTTTTCTTAACGTTTGTTGATGACTTCCATAAACATAGACAATATATTATGATCACAAGCCCCTCCTACCACCCTTCATTCCCCCCCCCAAATCTTCCCTCCATTGATTCACTTCTTTTGTCTAACTGGTTTCTCTTCTATTTTTAAAAATATATTTTATTTATTTATTTATTTGAGAGAGAAGAGAGAGAGAGAAAGGGAGGGAGGGAGAATGGGCACACCAGGGCCTCCAGCCACTGCAAACAAACTCCAGATGCATGTGCCCCCTTGTGCATCAGGCTTATGTGGAGCCTGGACAGTTGAACCAGGATCCTTTGGCTTTGCAGACAAACGCCTTAATTGGTAAGCCATCTCTCCAACCCTCTCTTTTACTTTTTAAATTTTATTTATTTATTTGAGAGAGGGGAAGAGAGAGAGAGACAGAGAGAGAGAGACAGAGAGAGAATGGGCACAGCAGGGCTTCCAGCCACTGCAAACAAACTCAAGATGCATGTGCCACCTTGTGCATCTGGCTTATGTGGGTCCTGGGGAATCGAACCGAGGTCCTTTGGCTTTGCAGGCAAGCACCTTAACCGCTAAGCCATCTCTCCAGTTCCTCTCTTCTATTCTGATGTCATCATTTTCCCCTCCTGTTATGTAAGTCTAGTGTAGGTAGCATCAGCCACTGTGAGGTCATGAATATCAAAGCCACTTTGTGTGTGGAAGACACATTGTAAACATTGCATGTTTTGTATTATAAACAACCCTCACTTTCCCTTGGCTCTTACATTACTTCCATCACCTCTTACACAATGGACCCTGAGCCTTGGAGGGAGTGATAGAGATGTCTCTGCGCAACAATCTGCTGTCACTTCTTCTCAGTGCTTTGTTGAGTTTTGAGTCTCTCCAGTGAGTAGCATTAATATATGGGCATGAACATAACTACCTAGAGGGCACTTTGGTGGGCATAATATATGCATTTAGCCAAACAATAGTAGTAGTTTTCCCCTTAGAGCTTATGACCTCCCCAGCCATAGGCCTTTGATTAGGTTTTCAGTACCTTTTAGGGAGCAGACCTCAGGTCCAACCATAGAGTGCCTTATATGCTTATAGGCTATTTGTCTGTCTTCTTTGGAGAAATATTTATTAAAATCCTTTGCCTATTTTAAAAACAGGTTACTTTTTCAGAGCATTAGAGTCCTTTTTATATTTCTATTCCTTGTTATATGTATGAAGTAAATATTTTATACCATTCTATGAGTGGTATTTTTAAAAATATATTTTAATTTTCTTCATTTTTATTTATTTGAGAGAAAAAGAGGCAGATAGATAGATAGAGAGAAAAATGCGCATGCCAGGGCTTCCAGCCACTGGGAACGAACTCCACACACACGTACCATCTTGTGCATCTGACTTATGTGGGTCCTGGAGAATTGAACCGGGGTCCTTTGGTTTTGCAGGCAAGTGCCTGATAAGCCATCTCTTCAGCCCTGAGAGATACTTTAAATTTCTTGGTGGTTTCCTTCAAAACCCAAAGGTTTTAAAAATTGATAAAGCTAATTTATCTTTTCCTTTGGTTATTTTGGCTTTGTACATTTTGTCTAATGCTAATCTAACCAGTTAGGGACCATCTATTTTTGTTTGTTTTCGGTTTTTCGAGGTAGGGTCTCACTATAACACAGGCTGACCTGGAATTCACTGTGTGGCCACGAACTCACAAGGTGATCCTCCCGGCCTCTGCCTCCTGAGTGCTGGGATTCAAGGCGTGCGCCACCACGCCCGGCTTCTATCTTATGTTCTGGGACAGAGTTTGTCCCTGAGCCTGAAGCTCAGGGATTCAGCTACACGAGCAAGCCTCAGGGATCCTCCTGGGCCGGAATCGGGATTACAGATGCATGCTGCCACAGTGGGCTTTTACACAGGTGCTGAGGGTCCAAACTCTGTGCCGACGGAGCCATCTTTACAGCCCCCAAAATGCTTTCTTGGTCCTTACTTGTCAGGCACAGGTAAGAGGCCCCAGGCCACTGAGGGTTAAAGCGGGCCTGAGCGTCCAGACAGGCCACAGGAGGTCACAGCTGGCCTAGACCCCAACAACTTCGGGTCCTGAGGCCAGCAGGAGTGGGGCTGCTCCCTCCCCGAGCCCAGGACACCTGGATGTCCTGATAAGACATGGGTTTCACTTTCCCCAGAGCCTTGTGACCTCTTGTCCCCTTGCTCCGCAAGTCCCTATATGTTAATAAGGCATCAGTCAACAGCCTTCACACAGCCAATCCCCCTCCGACCCATACCCCGTAACTTTTCTGGCCACGACTTAGACCCTGTGACCCTTTCCCACTCCCGTGACGTCGTACATGCTAATTAGGCATCAGCGGGACTTTTGAACTGACCAATCCCCTTATGACCTGTGCCTCTTCCTGCTCTTTCACAAACGCTTACCAACCCATTCCCCTGACAAATAAACAAGCTGTTCTCCGCGGCTGCCCCTGGCTGTTTCTTCCCATCGCACTCCCGGCTGCTCATGGCCCTGCTCTGCCTGGACGCCCCTGGGAGCCTGATGCGCAGCGGCCCTGGAGCAACCAGGAACCATGCTTACTGACCCTCATTTAGAGCTTTTCCCCCCTCATTGTAAATTGCAGCTTTGGTCTGTGTTGCGAGAATGTCTTTCTACTGTGCTGAAGCAGTACATATGCTGCTTAATTTCTGTTCTTTTGTTGTTTTGCTTTTTAATGATGAATATCTGTAAGATTTGTCCTTGAGACTTTTCTCTTGTTAGTTAAAAAAATTTTTTTTTTGGTTTATTTTTATTTACTTATTTGAGAGTAACAGAGAAAGAGGCAGAGAGAGAGAGCCACTGCAGACGAATTCCAGATGCATGCGCCCCCTTGTGCATCTGGCTAACATGGGTCCTGGGGAATCAAGCCTCGAACCAGGGTCCTTAGGCTTCACAGGCAAGCGTTTAACCACTAAGCAATCTCTCCAGCCCTCTTGTTAGTTTTTATGTGAAATTAGTTTCATGAAGTATTAGAATCACATGGGGATCAAGAAAATGTTTTCAATTCAGAGTTTATATTCCTAACGGTTTTGTAGCTTTAAAATTTGGCAACTTGTTTTGTGAGTTGTCCATTATCTGTTTCCTCCTCATTTTTTCTAACATTAAAATTTTTAATACTTTATTGACTTATTTATTTGCAAGAAGAGAGAGAGAGAGAGAGAATGGATGGACCAGGGCCTGTAGCCTCTGTAAATGAACTCCAGATGCATGTGCCACTTTATGCAGCTAGGCTTTGCATGGGTACTGGGGAATCAAACCTGGGTTGTTAGGCTTTGCAGGCAAAAGCCTTAACTGCTGAACCATGTTGCTAGCCTTCCTTCTCATTTTGACCAAGACATTTCTTTTTTTTTAATTTAATTTTTAATATTATTTATTTATGAGACAGAAAGAGAGAGAGAGAGAGAGAGAGAGAGAGAGAGAGGTATGCCAGGGCCTTTAGCCAGTGCAAACGAACTCCAGATGCATGGGCCATGATATGCATATAGCTTACATGGGTTCTGGGTCATTAAGCCTGTGTTCTTAGGCATCACAGGCAAGTGCCTTACCCGTTAAACCATCTCTCCAGCCGTAATTTAATTGTTTAATTTAATTTTGTATATAACAAGTTATATTGTTTTATCTCCTTGCCCCAACTCCCAGCACTCTGGAGGCCTCCTCAGTGGGGTCATGGTATTCCCTGTGGGGTCATGAAGGCCTCAGTCAGCCTCTGTGGGGTGGGGATGGGAGGTTGGGACTGTGCCTCATGGCATTCCTACCAAGCCGCGGCTCTCCCAATCTTTCTGCCCCCCTTTCTGCAATGGTTCCTGAACCGTGGCAGGCCTGTTGGTAGTCTGATTTAGTGTTGAGTTCTCCGAAGCTGCTGGATTTCTGCTTTGGTAGGTTTTGATTGATCACCACACTGTTGCCGTCACCCTGGAACTGCCTGTCAGGCTTGCCATGAAAAAAAGAGGAGGAGTCTTCATGTCCCCACTTCCTGTGCAGTTTCTCCCAGGCTCTGGCAGATGTGGTAGAGGTGGCATGGTTTATGGTGGGCAGTTGGCTGTCTTCTTGTTTTATCGATGGGTCTTGGTTCTCCTGGTTGTTTTTTTTTTCCATCTATAAAATAAAGCAGATTCTCCAAACAAGAGTGAGAGCCGCTTGGGTTAAAGGGGTCTGCAAAGTTATCTGAGAGACTGTGTGTGTGTGAGTGTGTGTGTGTGTGTGTGTGTGTGTGTGTGTGTGCTCTTCTCCAGACAGCAGTGGGGGGGAATCATCTCTCTGTGAAGTCTGAGTTTCCTGACCATGGGATTCTGACTTGGTTTCTGGTGCCAGAGATGAGTTCTCTCCCACTGAGCGCCGGGCCTCAGTCCAATCAGAGAACAGTTGGTCACTCCCAGAGGTGTGCCAAGTGTGGACTTCTTGACCTGCTGCTTGAGTTCATAGTCTGCAGGGTCCCCTGTTGGTGACCATCGTGCTCCAGAGGCTCCTACACGGCTCTCCAGCACTGTGACGTCGAGGAGACGGGGAGAAGCTAGTGTCCCGTTCAGTTCCAGCACATGTCCTGCGGTCCCGTGACCTTGGCCTGCGGTGGGAGACCTTTCTATAGAACAGTGCAGTGAGCAGCGTGTCTACATGACATAGAGGCGAGGGGGCACTTTGCCTGTGTGGCACTCCGACTTCAGTTTCTGCAGTGCCCGTGCAAACTTTAACACTTTCACTGCTGTAACAAATTCTTCTCTATTAAGCCAAAGCACTTTAAAATGCAAGCTGGTATGCCGCCCTCACTCTGACTTCCTTAGTGGCTCCCACTGTACTTGGAACCGAATCTAAGCTTCTTGCTGTGGCCAAAAGCTGCATGACTTGGTGCCTTCTGGAAGCTCACACCTCCTTTCTGGGCTCTCTCCTGCATTCCAGGCACCGGGCTGCCCTTCTTCCAGTTCCTTGGACGCGCCATACCCACCTCAGTGCCTTTGCGCTTGTCCTTGACCTGTCTTGGAGCGCATGTCCACTCAACTTTGTATGTCTGGCTCTCATTCTCCAAACACACAAGTGGTAATCTTTCAAGAGCTGACCTTGCACCACTTTGCATACTCCCTCTCCCTGTCTACCACTTTACACCTCTTTTTTTCCCGTCTTCTCCCTTGTCAAAATCACAAAGCTTAGCTGTTTATTTATGTGTACACCGTCGACTTCTTTCCCTAAGTTATAAACTTGGGGAGGCCAGGCCTTGTATCCTCCTATGTCTCCGGTGGCTGGGACAGGCCTGACACACGGTCAACGCTTAATAAATATTTACTGAAAGCATAAGTTGATGACATGGGGAAGATGGTGGCGTAGGAAATGCCAAACGTTGTCCTCCCGTGGAAACCAGTGACCGAACTGCTGCTCAGGAGTCCGCAGCAGCCACCTGGCAGAAGGGGCATGGACGGTGACCACACTGATGTAGACTGGTGTCCCTGGAACACCTGGGAACAAAGGGCTCTATCAGCCAGGTGACGGATATCCTTGGGGGTCCCCGTGTTCTTGTCTTGCAGGGAGCCCTGGCAGTTGCTGGCACTGAGGACTTCAACAGCCCTGGCAGGGGCTGCAGTCTCCCTGCAGCGTTCACAGCGCAGGCGGACCTTGCGTGGCCCAGCAGCCCTTTCTGGAGGAGACTGGGTCAGTTGAGGGTGACGGGGGACCCTAAAAGTAAGCAGCAGGACTGCTCTTGGGCCTGCCCTTGCAGTCTCCACTTTGCTGGGGGTCGGAGAAGGATCTGGATCTCCTTATCTCTTGCCTAAAGGAATTCCCTTTTACCTGTTATTATTCTTTTCTTCCCATCAACAACTGGAGTCCTTCCTTGGGAAGGAGTTCCCTTTTCCTAAAATTAAGGTTTACATCTGATCCTGACATTCTGGTTGGTTAAGGTCAGCCCAGAACTGGGTGTCGTGGCTGTCCTGTTTCTGAGACACCCCGGTCAGCTCTGTCACAGCCACCACAATAAGGTTATGAAGAATAGGTGCTTACCAGCTGGGGCAGGCCTCTGGTTTGGCCTCTCACCTCTTCTGAACTTCCAGGTCCTGCTTTGGTAAGCTCCCCTCCCTCGGCCCTCCTGGGCTGAGATGGGGGGACCCGTACTCCCATTTGAGCTCCGTATCCCCTCCTGCCTTCCGCATGACATGAACTCTCTATACCTCCTCTCTCTCTAAACCCTACCCTCTGGTATATGGATCTTAATTCTTTAAATTCATAAGACAAGTATCTGGGGAAATCCTAAATTTATTAGTGTGTAGGCATATTGATGTATTGGCAAGCCTCCCCCCCCCCCAGATTCCCATTTAAAGACATTGGCAGGTTTTGCTCCTGAAGTGACCAACAACCATCACTTTCACTTCCCTGACCATCAAGAAAGGGAAACACGGGGCCGGAAAGATGGCTCAGCACTTAAGGCACTTGCCTGCAAAGCCAAAGGACCCAGGTTGGATTCCCCAGGACTCACATAAGCCAGATGCACAAGGGGGGGTGCATGCATCTGGAGTTCGTTTGCAGTGGCTGGAGGCCCTAGATTCTCTACCTATCTCTACCTGCCTATTTCTATCTGTCTGCCTCTCTCTCTCTAATAAATCAATAAAAATAAAATATAAGAAAAAAAGAAAACAAACAAAGAAAAAAAAAACAAAGGGAAACTCAGCTTCTGTCTCTCCAAGGAACATGCTGTTCCTCTTGGTGGCGCACGCCTTTAATCCCAGCCCTGGGAGGCAGAGGTAGGAGGATCTCTGTGAGTTCAAGGCCACCCTGAGGACTACATAGTGAATTCCACTCAGCCTGGGCTAGAGTGAGACCCTACCTTGAAAAAAAAAAAAAAAAAAAAAAAAGACATGTTCCCTGGCTGTGGTGCTGCAGCTGCTTGAATGTGCCACACTTTTGGCATCAGAGCCACCGCCCCAGACAGCCAGCATGTGCCCTAGACCCTGGAGCCGCTGTAGCCCAGGCTCCCGCTGTTGCTTTCCAAGGCACCCTGACTCTGAGGTTGAGGCGCGGGCACTCCTGGTCCCAATACCCCTGCCACTGCAGGCTCAGGAGCCATAGTTCCTCCATGTGTGCCCACGTTCCAGAGCCTTCCTCTGTCATCATTGCGCGGGTGATGCACAATGTACTGAGGGAGACTCGGGAGAAAGCTAGTTTCTGTTAGGCTAGTTTCGGTTAGGGACAGGAGCCCCAAAGGGAAAATACCTTTTAACACACTCCCAGGTGGGCTGGCCTTAGGGGTCAGCCCCTTGGCTCTGCAGCACAGAGTCTGAAAGACATAGAGGAGAGGGAGAGAGAGAGGGAGGGGGAGAAAGAGAGAGAGAGATAGAGAGGGAGAGAGAGAGAATGGGTGCTCCAGGGCCTTCAGCCCCTGCAAATGAACCCCAGATGCATGCGCCACCATGTGCATCTGGCTTATGTGGGACCTGGAGAATCGAACCAGGGTCCTTAAGCTTTACAGGCACGCGCCTTAACCATTAAGCCATCTCTCCAGCCCAAAAGAACCCATTTTTAATCAACTATAAAGGCTTTCCCATGCTAATCTCTGCTCTCTCTGCCCTGTGTCCTCCGTCTGGACACATGTGAGTCTGGCTCCCCTGTCCAGCCTGGCGCACTGTTTCTTGGCCTGGATAGTTTTCTGCTTGTTTCTATCTGCCTTATGCTATGGGGTAACTTCTCACCTTAATTGTATGCATGATTTTCCTCTAATCTGTTCGTCTACACCATGTGGACTCTCTTTACACTATAGATCGACCACATGGGTATTTCCTTTAGACTCTGGGCTTGCTGCCTGCATAATTTCTCTAAGCTCAGGGTGACCAGGGCCATGACTGTCTTCACTGCTCAGCTCTCATCTGAGTTTCCTAGTCTCTGCTTTGGTTCTTTTTCTCTCCTATTCATAAGCCACTTACTCTCAATTTTCTCTCATGGAGTGGGGGGGTCAGGGCAGACGCTGCCCCTTCCACAAGAATGCATGTTTCTTTAACTCTCTCCGTATAAGCTCGTAGAGCCTATTATCTTCCACATGTTTTGTGACTCTGCTCCAGTCTTTTCCTGGACCCCAATTTCTTTTCAGTGAACCACAGGGTGGACGCTGTGTCTTCTACACGAGTGTGTTTCTTCTAAATCTCTTTACAGACTTCCGGTTAAGATGGCGGCGTAGGTACCACGCCAAAATAGCCTGGGGGGGGAAGACCAAAAAAAACTCAGCAAAATACACACTTTTACTAAAAAGTGAGGTGTATAGGAAGTTGAGGCGGCAGCGGAGAAGTGGAAGAGTTATAGAGCATCCAGAGCCTGCACAGCCGGGAACAGCGGCTCCGGGGCGGCTCAGCTACCTGCCGCAACCGCGGAGCGGCAGAAAACCGCCGGACTCTTGGCTCGAGCCGCAGGACAAGCCAGGTGCGGGAATTTCCCCTCACACCGTGCTCTCCGCAACTCGGGAAACGTGAGGGGAGAGTGGCAGTGAGCAACGGAGGGAGGAGCAGACCGCGAGGTAAAAGCACACGATACAACCAGAACAGCCGCGGCTCCCTCCCCTCCCCTGCCGCCTGAACCCAGCTCCAGCGAACACAGCAGCGGCCCGGGACCCGGCCACGCCAACTTGGGCTGACGGCGGGACCCAAGCAGGAGCAGAATTTGGCAGCAACTTCAGCGGCTCCAGCACCGGTACCAGTGGCCCCAGCAGCAGCGGACCCAGGAGAGCAGCGGCTTCGGGGTGAGCAGCAGCGGTGGACACGACAACGGCAGCTTCAGCAGTGGTGGGGGCTCCGGCGGTGACATCTACAACAGCTGCAGAGGCGGCGGCAGCGACTCAGTTTGCCCCGTAGGAAAAGCAAGTGCCCAGCTCCAGAAATCAGAACAGCAACCCGACGACCCAGGCAGCAACTTGACTGAGACCACAATCACCCAAGGTAACTGGGATTGCACCAGGGAAGGGTCTCACCTGGTCACAAGCTGACTTGGATACCTCAACAGACCAGAAATCTAAACCTCTTTGTTGATAGAGGATCTGGTCATTATAATAACTACTCTTGCATACATACTCGGGGCTGTTTTTGATGGAATGGGTACAGTGTTTAGCTAAATTTTAGAATCTACCAGTATATTATTCCACTCAGCCTGCTTGAATACTCCTATAGCAGGGAAACTCAACCCCTAAGAACATCTTTGTAGATACTCTGAGAGTCTTAAGAGCCACACCTAATACCTTAAGGTCCTACCCTGAAAATATTTTACACCAAATCAATTGATACAGCTAAGAATACACAGCTAGCTAGAAAATCCAAGCATTAACTTAATCCAAGATGCAAAAATATATACATTATAACACAAGAAACACTAAAAAGCAAGACGATATAAATCTACCTAAAAGTATTAATGCATCAGAAATGTCCTCCAGTGAGAAAGAGTTAGAGGAAATGCCTGAGAAAGAGTTCAAAAGAATAATTATAAATATGTTCAAAGAGGTCAAAGAACACATGAAAACAATCAAAGAAGAAATCAAAGAGGAAATCAAAGAGGAAATCAAAGGAATCAAAGAAGAGGCAGGACACCAATTTAATGAAATAAAGAAGGCAATACAAGACATAAATAGAGAAATAGAAATAATAAAGAAAAACCAGTCAGAATTACTAGCAATGAAGAACACAGTTAATGAAATAAAAAACTCTGTAGAAAATCTCACCAGTAGGATGGATGAGGGAGAGGACAGAATATCTAAGCTAGAAGATCAGGTGGCAGACCTAATGCAGTCCAACAAAGAGAAAAACAAACTTATAGAAAAGTATGAGTGGGAATTTCAAGATATTCGGGACACTATGAAAAGATCCAATATAAGAATTCAGGGCATAGTAGAAGGAGAAGAATTCCACTCCAGAGGCATAGTAGGCATCTTCAACAAAATCATAGAGGAAAATTTTCCCCAAATTGGGAAAGAGGTGCCAATACAGATACAGGAAGCCTTTAGAACCCCAGCCAGACAAAACCCAGAAAGAAACTCTCCTCGCCACATTATACTCAAACTTCCAAACACACAAACCAAAGAAAAAATATTGAAAGCAGTTAGAGAGAAAAATCAAGTTACCTACAAAAGCAAGCCCATCAGGATTACAGCAGATTATTCAACACAAACTTTTAAAGCCAGAAGGGCCTGGAGTGATATATTCCAAGTTCTGAAAGATAACAACTGTCAACCAAGGTTACTTTATCCTGCAAAGTTATCCATCCAAATAGATGGAGAAATAAAGACATTCCATGACAAAAGCAGGTTAAAGGAATATCTGAAGACAAAACCAGCTCTACAGAAAATACTTGATAGAATCCTCCATGCTGAACAAAAGGAAAAGCACACATATAAGGAACCTAGAAAAAACCAGCCATACTCAAATACCAGTTAACAGAAGAGAGCACAGGTAGAACCAGTAACACACACACACACACACAAAAATGGCAAACATAAATACACACATTTCAATAATATCTCTTAATATCAACGGTCTCAATGCCCCAACGAAAAGACATAGATTTGCAGACTGGGTTAAAAAGCAGGATCCTACAATTTGTTGTCTTCAAGAAACTCACCTTTCTACAAAGGATAGACATTATCTTAGGGTGAAAGGTTGGAAGACGGTGTTTCAAGCAAATGGGCCTAGAAAACAAGCAGGGGTTGCTATCCTAATATCAGACAGGGTGGACTTTAGTCCGAAGTTAGTCAAAAAAGATAAGGAAGGTCACTTTATATTGATTAAGGGCACACTCCAACAGGAGGACATTACAATCCTAAACATATATGCACCTAACATGGGGGCTCCCAAATTCGTCAAACAAACACTATTAGAACTAAGGTCACAGATAACACCAAACACGGTGGTGGTGGGTGACTTTAACACCCCACTCTCATCAATTGACAGGTCATCCAGGGAAAGAATAAACAGAGAGGCATCTGGACTAAATGAGGTCATAGAAGATATGGACCTAACAGATATATACAGGACATTTCATCCAAAGGCTGCAGAATATACATTCTTTTCAGCAGCACATGGAACATTCTCTAAAATAGACCATATATTAGGACACAAAGCAAATCTTAACAAATTCAGGAAAATTGAAATAATTCCTTGCATTCTATCTGACCACAATGGAATTAAACTACAAATCAGTAGCAAGAAAGGCTATAGAGCATACACAAAATCATGGAAGCTAAACAATACACTACTAAATGATGAGTGGGTCAATGAAGAAATCAAAAAGGAAATCAAAAAATTTATAGAGTCAAATGATAATGAGAACACAACATACCAAAATCTCTGGGACACAATGAAGGCAGTTCTAAGAGGTAAATTTATAGCCTTAAGTGCCTATATTAAGAAATTAGAAAGGTCGCAAGTAAACGACCTAATGCTTCGTCTTAAAGCCTTGGAAAAAGAAGAACAAGGCAAACCAAAAAGTAGTAGACGGGAAGAAATAATAAAGATTAGGGCAGAAATTAATGAAATAGAAACAAAAAGAACAATCCAAAGAATTAAATCTCTTTACAGAAGCTCCTAGATCCTATCTTCCATGTGCTTATGACATGCTTGTGACGTCTCCAGCCTTCTCCTAGATCCCCATTTCCTTTAAATAAACTCCACAATTTCTGATTTTTCCTTAAATGAACCTAGTAACTTACAATTTTTCTTTCTTGAGTTCATTTTTTTTTTTAAAAAAACAATTCTTTGTTAAAATAGGATAAGAATGCAAGATTAGGGGTTCATCAATTTTGGTAGATCCCTCCTGAAGACCCTAACCCTACATTAATGCTCCGCTGCCAACACAACCATGAGTTCCCTGTGAGATGGACCTGGCTCTGGAATGGACGTTACTGGCCACATGGGAGGAGAAAAGATCAGAAGGAATTCAGTGCCCTTCACCATTTCCCTGTCCTTGCTACCACTGCAGCTGCCTTTCCCTGCCCCACCAGCAGGGGGTGCTGAGAGCCCCGCCTCTGAGGTGGTTCCACCACTTGAGTTCTCAGTGTCAGCAGATTTCTGGGGAAGTTGTGGCTGGGGGAATGCCTTCTGGCACAAACAAAACAAAAATGGTAATCCTTTAGGCATCAATAGCTACTTCAAATCTAGACACTTCATTCTCTTTTTAAGGATTGAATCAGTTATAACAATCACCAGGTATCAAAAACAGGGACTTGAACTTTGGACCTCCGATTAAAAACATGATGTTTTCCTGACTGAGTTTTCCAGACCCACTCGTTACTTTAAATGTAAATGGATTAAATACTCCACTCAAAAGAAAATGTTAGCTGGAGTTTATAAACAACATACTTCCCTTCAAGAGACTTACCTTAGCTTTAAGGACATCACACATAGGCTGAAAGTGAAAGGCTGGCCAAATATATTCCATGCAAATGAAAACCAAGAGAGAGCTCAAGAGTTGTATTAGACAAAATAGACTTAAGTCAAGACCTGCAAGAAGGGAAAAATAACCTCATTCCATAATCATTAAGGATTAAAAAAAACATTCATTAGCCAAGGGGTGCAATAGTGGCACATCTGACATGGTGGAAACCAACTGCTCTCTAATTAGATTGGAGGCCCGCTCCATGGGAGGGAATACATCCCTGATACTGAAAACTTAAAACTGGGGTAGTCATGAGCCCTAGGGGTGTAACGTCTGCTGCTGTCTGGCTAAATGTATATACTACGCTTATCAAACTGCCCAGTAAGCACTTCTCTTAATGTTCATACCCATATATTAATGCTACTCTCACTTTTTGTAGAGAATCTTCTCTTTTCAGATGGCAGTGACCTTGGGATGACTCAGAAAGCACCATGGTGCTGAGAAGAAGTGAATGCTCAGTACTGTAATATCTATCACACCTTCTAAGGCTCAGGGTCTAATGTGGAAGAGGTGGCAGAAAGAATGTAAGAGCCAAAGGAAGGGTAGGACTCCTTACAACATGTTCCCCACAGACACAAAATGGCCTGGATATCCATGACCTCACAGAGCCTGACACTACCTACACAAGACCATCATAAGAGGAGGAAAAGATCATGACATTAAAATAAAAGAGAGACTGATTGAGATGGGGAGGGGATATGATGGAGAATGGCATTTCAAAGGGGAAAGTGGGGGGAAGGAGGGTATTACCATGGGGTATTTTTTATGTTTGTTGTTATCTGTGACCTCAGTTCTAATAGTGTTTGTGTGACGAATTTGGGTGCCCCCATGTTAGGTGCGTATATGTTTAGGATTGTAATGTCCTCCTGTTGGAGTGTGCCCTTAATCAGTATAAAGTGACCTTCCTTGTCTTTCTTGACTAACGTTGGACTGAAGTCTACCTTGTCAGATATTAGGATGGCAACCCCTGCTTGTTTTCTAGGCCCATTTGCTTGAAACACAGTTTTCCAACTTTTCACCCTAAGATAATGTCCATCCTTTGTAGAAAGGTGAGTTTCTTGGATACAACAAATTGTAGGATCCTGCTTTTTAACCCAGTCTGCAAACCTATGTCTTTTGGTTGGGGCATTGAGGCCATTGATATTAAGTGATATTATTGAAAGTTGTTTATTTATGTTTGCCTTTTTTTTTTTTTTGTGGTTCCGGTTCTACCTTTGCTCTCTTGTGTTAATTAGCATTTGAGTATTGCTTGTTTTTTCCAGGTTCCTTATATGTGTGCTTTTCCTTCTCTTTGGCATGGAGAATTCTTTCAAGTATTTTCTGTAGAGCTGGTTTTGTCTTCAAATACTCCTTTAACCTGCTTTTGTTGTGGAATGTCCTTATTCCTCCATCTATTTGAATGGATAGCTTTGCAGGATAAAGTAACTTGGTTGACAGTTGTTATCTTTCAGAACTTGGAATTTATCACTCCAAGCCCTTCTGGCTTTTAAAGTTTGTGTTGAGTAATCTGCTGTAATCCTGATGGGCTTGCCTCTGTAGATAACTTGATTTTTCTTTCTAACTGCTTTCAATATTTTTTCTTTGGATTGTGTGTTTGGTAGTTTGATTATCATATGGTGAGGAGAGGTTCTTTCCAGGTTTTGTCTGGCTGGTGTCCCAAAGGCTTCCTGTATCTACATTGGCACCTCTTTCCCAATTTGGGGGAAGTTTTCTTCTATGATTTTGTTGAGGATGCCTACTATGCTTTTGGAGTGAGATTCTTCTTCTACTATGCCCTGAATTCTTATGTTTGATCTTTTCATTTTGTCCCGAATATCTTGAAATTCCCATTCATACTTTTCTATTAGTTTGTCTTTCTCTTTGTTGGACTGTATTAGATCTGCCACCTGATCTTCTAGCTTAGATATTCTGTCCTCCATCCATTCTACTGGTGAGATTTTCTACAGAGTTTTTTTTTATTTCATTGACTCTGTTTTTCATTGCTAGTAATTCTGACTGGTTTTTCTTTATTATTTCTATTTCCTTATTTATGTCTGGTATTGCCTTTTTTATTTCATTAAATTGATGTCCTGTGTCTTCTTTGATTCCTTTGATTTCCTCTTCGAGTTCCTCTTTGACTCCTTTGATTTGTTCTCTGACTTCTTTGAACATATTTACAATCATTCTTTTGAAATATTTCTCAGGCATTTCCTCCATCTCGTTCTCACTGGAGGTCATCTCTGATGCATTAATATTTTTTTGGTGGATTTATATTGTTTTGATTTTTGGTGTTTCTGGTGTTATAATGTATATATTTTTGCATCTTGGATTAAGTTAATGCTTGGATTTTCTAGTTAGCTGGGTATTCTTAGCTTATCAATTGATCTGATGTTATATATCTTCAGTGTAGGAGATTAAGATGTTAGGTGTGGCTCTTAACACTCTCAGAATATCTAGAAAAGTGTTCCTAGGGGTTGAGTTTGCCTGCTATGGGAGTATTCAAGTAGGGTGAGTGGAACAAAATATGGGTAGATTCTAAAATTAAACCAAACACTGTACACATTCTATCAATAACAGCACTGAGTATTTATGCAAGAGTAGGTGTTATAACAACCAGATCCTCTATCAACAAATAGGTTAAGATTTCTGGTCTGTTGAGGGTTCCAAGTCAGCTTGTGACCAAGTGGGAATTCTTCCCTGGTGCAATCCCAGTTACCTTTTTGGATGATTTTGGTCTCAGTCAAGTAGGCTGACTGGGTTGCTGGACCTCTGTTCTGTTTTCTGGAGCTGGGCACTGGCTTTTCCTGCAGGGCAAACCAAGCGTGGCAACTATGGCCCTGCAGATGGGCACCCCCGCTGCTGGGTCCACTGCTGCCGCTGCTGCTGGAGCTGCTGTTGCCAGTGCCGGAGCCGCTGCTGTTGCTGCCGGGGCCGGATCCATGGCTTCCAGTGCTGCTTCTGCTGCCGGAGCTGGGGCGCCACTGCCGGAGCTGCTTCGTCCTGCCTGTGCGGGCTCTGGATGCTCTGGGACTCTCATACTTCTCTGCTGCCATTCTAATTTCTCATACACCTCACTTTTTAGTAAAAGTGTGTATTTTGCTGGGTTTTCTTTGGCTTTTTCTCCCCTAGGCTGCTTTGGTGTGGTTCCGATGCCACCATCTTAGCCGGAAGTCCTATGGGATATTTTTAAATTTTATTTTAAATTATTTATTTATTTATTTGAGAGCGACAGACAGAGAGAGAGAAAGAGGCAGATAGAGAAAGAGAATGGGCGCACCAGGGCCTCCAGCCACTGCAGATGGACTCCAGATGCGTGCATCCCCTTGTGCATCCGGCTAACGTGGGACCTGGGGAATCGAGCCTCGAACCGGGATCCTTAGGCTTCACAGGCAAGCGCTTAACCACTAAGCCATTTCTCCAGCCCCCATGGGGTATTTTTTATAATCATGGAAGTTGTTAATAACAATTTGAAAAAAAAAGCCCAGTCAGAAGATATAACAATTGTAAATATATATGCACCCAACATTGGTATGTGCAAAACAAACATTAAGAAATCTGAAGGGAGAAATGGACTGTAATAAAATAGTCTTGTGTTTTATAATTTTAATACTGTACTTCCAATAATGGGTGGAACTAACAGAATATCAATAAGGGCACACTGAACTTGAATTACACTTCAAACTAAATGGACCCAACAGATAATATGAATTCAAGACACATTCTTTTCAAGCTCACATGGGATATTCCCCAGGATAGAGCAGATATTTATCACAAAACAAGTCTTAATAAACTGAAGAAGACTGAAATCAATCATTTTTTCTGACCACAGGGCTAGTAAGCTATAAATCAATAACAGCAGGAATGTTTGAAAATTCACAAATATATGAAAATCAAACTGCACACTCTTGAACAACCAACGAACCAGGGAAGAAACCAAAAGGGAAACAAAAGTACATTGAAGCAGGGCTAGGCGTGGCAGATAGTAACCACAACACTGGGGCAGGGGAATTGTGAGCTTGAGGCCAGCCTGGGCTGCATACAGGAACCCCATCTCCCTAAACAAACAACAGCAGCAGCATGTACATAAATACATACATAGAAACACAAGATAGTAAACATAGGGAACGAAGCAGAAGCTGTCTTGAAGGAAGTTTATAGTTTATTTTTCCTACACAAAGAGAAAGGAATGATCTGAAGCAACCCAGCTTTATACTTCAAGAAATTAAAAAAAAAAAAAGAACAGGGCTGGAGAGATGGCTTAGCGGTTAAGCGCTTGACTGTGAAGCCTAAGGACCCTGGTTTGAGGCTTGATTCCCTAGGACCCACGTTAACCAGATGCACAAAGGGGTGCAGACATCTGGAGTTTGTTTGCAGTGGCTGGAGGCCCTGGCGTGCCCATCCTCTCTCTCTCTCTCTGCTTCTTTCTCTCTCTGTTGCTCTCAAATAAATAAACAACAAAAAAATTTAAAAAAAGAACAAAATAAATCCAAAGTCATCATGAGGAAATAGAAAAGAGAGAAACATTTTTTTAAACTTACCATTATGCTGTGTAACATTAAAATATGCTTTTTATACAGCCACTCACTTGATAGCCCTGTCCCCCTCAAATTCTATGAACTAGACCAAGTGTTAGTATATTCCTTGAGAGATGAAGGTGCTTGAGCCTTATGAGCTTATATCTGAACTGGCAGTGAATCTGAGACAAAAAGCTAGGTCATTGGACTCTATGTCCAGCCACATTGCTATGGTTTGGATATGAAGTGTCCCCCAAAGGCTCCTGTATGGATGGGTTGGCAGCTGGTAAATCCAATCAATGAGTAGAGAGGTAATCAGATTATAAAGGCACTAACTTCTTATCTCTGGATTAATCATGTGTTGTAGTCATGCTATGATGGAAGTATTGGAAGGTGGTGGAAAGTAAGAGGTAGGGCTGTGTCCTGGAAAGGTACACCCTGCCCCCATCCCTTTCCGTTCTCTCTGCTTCCTGGCTGCCATGATAGTTTTCTTTTCCACAGGCCCGTAAATATGCAGACAGCTGACTTGATAGAGACCTCTGAAACTGTGAGCTAAAATAAACCTTGCTCCCAGGGATTTGTCACAGTGATAAAAACTTATTAACAACTACATCGGTGCCCCTTGTTTTCCACTGAGGTGAACATGCCGTTGGCAATGACATCCTGAGATGAATGTGCTTTTGTGGAAGACAAAATGAAGTCTATCCACAGAGGAGAGCTGATGGTGCTTTAGGCAAGTGTCATATCGCTGAAATCAGGTATAAGGGGAAAATGAAAAACTTGTCTACGTGAACAAAATCTGCTCTTGTTTTTTTTTTTTTTTCTTTTAATAAGAGTCTTGGTTTCACAATTTGCCTAGAAAAGGAGCCAAGCAACAAATGCAGAGAGGCATGTGCATAGGGGAGATAAGAAGGACGGGGAAAGATGGTGGGGGTGGGGAGCAGGCCCTCAAAGGTGAAGTGAAGGCAGTAGCTACTATAACAAACTGTGGGCTGAGGCTACAGTGTGTTGAGGACTGGAGGGCAAGCGGGGGATGACTGGAGTGTTTTGTCTTACGTGAAGGTCAAAGCGCATGCCCAAGTCAGGTATTGCAACCAAAATTCCAAAGCCAGAAGTGGTCAAAACCCAGATTGTCATACTGAAATGAACCTTCAAGGGATGGCTATGTGCCATTCCTTCAGGCTCCTTTATTATTTCCTTAAAAAACAAACAAACAAAACAAAACCGAAAATCAAAAACTTTTGTTGTTTTGAGGTAGGGTTTTGCTCTAGCCCAAGCTGACCTGGAATTCACTATGTAGTGTTAGGCTGTCCTAGAACTCACAGTGATCCTCCTACATCTGCCCCCCAAGTGCTGGGATTAAAGGTGTGTGCCACCAAGGTGGGCAAAAAAACAAAACAAAACCAGAAAACCCCCCAACGTTTTGTTGACAACTTCCATACATATAGATAATATACCATGATCATAGTCTCCTCCCACGAATCTGCCTCCACTGAATCCCTTCTTCTTTGCAACTATATTGTCTCCTTAATTCAAACTCTGCCTTTAAGCAAGATGAAATGTTGTCTAAGTTGGAGCCTGAGAGAAAAATGGCCACAAGATTCCAAACTGCCGGCTTCTCCTCATCCATTCTTGGGGTGGGGGGCCACTGTCACCTTCTCCTGTCCTCAGTGATGGTTTGAGTGTGAAATGCCCCCAACATCCTCATGGGCCAATGATGAAGCCTCAGCTTCAAGTTCAAGCTGGTGGCAATTTGGGAGGTGGAGCCTTGCTGGAGGAGGAGCTATATTCCTGGGGTGGATCTTGGGGTTCATTAGTCTGGTTGTACTGAGTGCTCACTAGCTAGCTCTCTCTTGCTGCTCCCTCTCAGGTGCTGGGACAAGATGTGAGTCATGCTCTCCCAGGCCTGGTGAGGCTTCCCCTCAACACTGTGAGCTGAAGTAAACCCTTTCTTTGCATAAGCTGCTTTTGGTTGGGTGTTGTTTTGTCCCAGCAATGAGAAGGCAATTGCTATAGTGCCCTCCCCTTCAGCTTGGACCCCAGCTTCCAAGTAGGTTCCTTTCCCCATTGGAATTTACCCACAAGAATCTCTTACCTGCATTCTCTGTTAAAATAAACCTGACTTGCTAAGCATGGTAACACATGCCTTTCTTTAATGCTGGTAATCGAGAGGCAGAGGTAAGAGGATCGTTGTGAGTTTGAGGCCAGTCTGGGATAACAGAGTGAGTTCCTGGTCAGTTTGGGCTAGAGTGAGACCTTACCTTGAAACACACACACACACACACACACTCTCTGACTTGACAGATCGCCTAACTAATATTCACCACGTTAATGCCTGAAATTTTTCTTACTTCTTCAAACAACTCTCAAAGGCTTCTGCTCCTCAGAATCTCTGAATCCACCTTCACTCTTCCTCGTCTTTCCTCTGCATTGCAAAATGCCTGTGGACCTCATGTCCCAAATGTCTGCCATCTCATCTTGAGACAGTGGTCCTTAAATGTGTTTGGAAAAGGGAGACATTTATTTATATCATTTAAAATATTTAAGTATTTAATTTGAAGTTGTCTAGATGTAGCCTCCATCTCATGCTAATCTGGAGAGTGTACTAAAAGGTAAAGGAGGGCTGGAGAGATGGCTTAGCGGTTAAGCGCTTGCCTATGAAGCCTAAGGACCCCAGTTCGAGGCTCGGTTCCCCAGGTCCCACGTTAGCCAGATGCACAAGGGGGCGCACGCGTCTGGAGTTCGTTTGCAGAAGCTGGAAGCCCTGGTGCGCCCATTCTCTCTCTCTCCCTCTACCTGTCTTTCTTTCTGTGTCTGTCTCTCTCAAATAAATAAATTTAAAAAAATTAAAAAAAAAGAAAAGGTAAAGGAATGAACAGTTAAAGAAATATGTACATGGGGATGATTAAGAAAATTCTATCCATGAACATAGTCCTTCTCCTAATAAGGATGGAGAGATGATACAATTTTGGCACTGGAGCCCCTTGGTGCGGTGTTGGGAGAAGGTAGCAAATTAAGAAGGCAGTGGAAAGTTGGTGGGGATAACACGGGCTGTCTGCTGTAAGCTAATGCTGAAGCTCTCTAATTAAATGCAGGGGCTGTGCAGCATTCCTTCCCTGGTGGAGAGGTATAAAGAAGTTGGAAAAGATACTAGCTAACACCAGGGCCTCCAGTCATTGCAAATGAACTGTGGCCTAATTGGTGATCTCCCTGCCAATATAAGAGGGCCTGTCTTCAGAAACTGTGGAAGGTATTCCCGATACACCCAGAGTTGTCCTCAGACCTCCATATGCATGCAATGTACAGGTATACGTGCACCAGAATGAACACACAGAGACACAAATGAAATAGCTCAGGATTGCTCATGCTTAGCAATGACCCCTGGGAATATGCAATTATACTCCCCCGCCCCCGCACACACTTCCCCACATATACAGACGACTTAAGGAGGCAGCATGTGGGTGAGGAGTGGGAAAACAAATCCCAGCAAGACTGTGTTAAAAGCAGTTAAAAGCATACTGCAGGGGCTGGAGAGATGGCTTAATGATTAAGGCGCTTGCCTGCAAAGCCTAAGGACCCAGGTTCGACTCCCCAGTATCTACATTAGCCAGATGCACAAGGTGACACATGTGTCTACAGTTCATTTGCAATGACTGGAGGCCTTGGTGCACCCATTCTCTCTCTGTGTCTCTCATAAATAAATAAAAATAAAATATCTTTTAAAGCAGTTAAAAGCATGCTGCAAATTCTGCTTCTATTGACTGACGTCTTTTGTCCTCTGAGTTCAGTTTCCTCATCTGTAAAGTGGAGGCAATACACGTATATCTACCTACCTTATAGGGATGATATAAGGGCTCTATAGATTAATACGTGTAAAGCATTTAATATGATGGACATAACATAGGCATTTCCCTAAGGGTTAGCTAGTATCTTTTCCAACTTCTTTATACCTCTCCACCAGGGCAGTGTCACATCTCCACACCAAGCAGGAAGAAAATCTCCCGAGTGAGTCAGTTCTCAGCACTCAGTAAGGCTGGACAATCAACCCCCGAGGTCCACCCCCGACCCTCAGCAACACACTTCCTCCAGCAAGTTTCCACCTTCCAAAGGTTCCACCAGCTGGGGATTAAATAGGAAACTTAATCACAAACACTTGATGTTACAGGGGACATTTTACATTCAAACCACCACAACCTGCCCCAGGTCTCCATCATCACAAGATCATCTCACAAGGCAAATTGTACTCAGTCTGGCTTTAAAGTCCCTATAGACTTTATTGTTCCCAATGCCATTCAAAATTCCAAAGTCTCTTCTGAAATTCAAAACGGTCTGTGAGTCCTGTAAAATTACAACACAGGCGTTACATACTTACAACACACAATGGAACAGAGTAAACATGCCCATGTAAAAAGAAGGCATAACAAGGAGAGACTGCACCAGTGCAAGATCAAAAATCGGTAGGCAGGCATTAAATTCTGCAGCTCCATGCCCAGCATCTGGATCCCATTATGAAGTCCTGTGGGTTCCAACAGGTTCACTTCTATCCCTCCATCTTGCTACTTGCTTTCTGGGCAGATCTACTCAAGCTAGAGGGAGCAGCATTTCTTGGTGGGCATTCCACAGTTCTGGAACTTTTAAAAACTTTTTTAGGTAGGGTCTCACTCTAGCCCAGATTGACCTGGCATTCACAATGTACTCTCAGGGTGGCCTTGAACTTATGATGATCCTCCTCTCTCTGCCTCCTAGTGCTGGGATTAAAGGTGTGTACCATCACACGTAGCTCACAGTTCTGGAATGTCTAAATTCCTGAAGTATCCGTTGCAACCTATGGTTCACTTACACAGCTTCATACAGTGGTCTCACAGGGGTCTCTGTGCAGGGATTTCAACTCACCTCACATATTCAGAACTGTGTACATTTCATGACCCTCTTTCCTGCATTTTTTTTTTTTTTTTTGAGGTAGGGTTTCACTCTAGTCCAGGCTGACTTTACTATAGAGTCTCAGGGTGGCCTCAAACTCATGGCAATCCTCCTACCTCTGCCTCTTGAGTGCTGGGATTAAGGGTGTACGCCATGATGCTCGGCTTCTTTCCTGCATTTCTCATGCTTCTGAAACTAGTACCAGGTGGGCTTCAGTCATCAAAGTTGTAAGTCCAGGAGGAATAAAGGTTGGCTTTGGGGAGCAGGATACTGCATCAGTATGCTTCCTTGAGGCTCCCACCTTTAAAAAGGAATTTGCATTGTTACTAGCTTAAGCCTTCACTGGCTTAGGTTTCTCCCTAAGGGCATCTTTATCATTGTCCCAATGCAGAACATCTGGACGACCCTTTTATTTTTGGCTTTTCCAGGTAGTGTCTTGCTCTAGCCCAGGCTGACCTGGAATTCACAATGTAGTCTCAGGATGGCCTTGAACTCACCCTGATCCTCCCACCTATGCCTCCTGAGTGCTGGGATTAAAGGCGTGCGCCACCACACCTGGCTTTGAAAGGAACTTTTTTGAGCTGACTTCCTGTATTAGTTATCTTATCATTGCTGGGACAAAATGTCCAACAAAAATCAGCTTAAGCAAAGATGTGTGGGATGGACTGTTGTGTGGTGGTGTCCCTCAGAACTATTGTCAGGGTCATAATGTGGGTGTGATTCACGAAATGTATACACAAAATATTGATTCACAAAATATTGGTGGCTTTGTTTGGGGATTGGAAAGCCAAGATGGGTGGGATGGACTCTCTTGTGGAGGTGGCCCTCAGAACTATTACCAGGGTCATAATGTGGGTGTGATTCACGAGTTAGATTCATGAAATATTGATTCAGGAAATATTTATGAATAAAGTCTGATTAAAATCTTAAAAAAAAAAATCAGCTTAAGGGGGATGGAGAGATGGCTTCACCATTAAGGTGCTTGCCTGTAAAGCCTAAGGACCCAGGTTCAGCTCCCTAGAGCCCACATAAGCCAGATACGTAAAGTGACACACGCACACAAGGTGACACGCACGTCTGGAGTTTGTTTGCAGTGGCTAAGGCCCTGGTGTGCCAGCCGTCTCTCTTGCTCTCTCATAAATAAATAAAAAAATTGGTTTAAGGGAGGGTTTTTTCAGCTCATGGTTCCAGGTCACAGTCCATCAAGGTGGGGAAGGCGTGGTGGCTGGAGCTTGCAGTAGCTGATCACATTCAGGCCACAGTGAGGAAGCAGAGTGTGATGATGGTAGTCTTCAGCCAACTCTCTCCTTTTCATGTAGCCCGGAACTCCAGCCTGTAGAATGGTACTGCCCGAAGGCTAAGGCGGGTCTTCCCACCTCAATTAACCTAATCAAGATAATCCTTCACGGGCATGCCCAGAGGCTAACGTAATCTAGTTAATCCCTCAAGTGATCAAGTTGACAATCAATATAAACGTTCATGCCACCTTTTAGAGGGATGTGGCGACATAAACTCTAGCAGCACTGCAGAGGTAAGAACAAGGACACCATGCAGAGACCGAGTGGAATATGCGTTGGAGGAAGGACAATCTGAAGGAGAAGTGAAAACCCACATCTGATTCATGCAATTGGTAGATCTTGGCTCCTTCCACACTGTGCCCCAGCTGCTGGGGCCCCTCTGTATCTGTTTGTTTGTCTTCCAATGGGAAATGTCTCTAGCCTTGGAAACAGCCTGCAGGAACTGAATTGTTTGCCTAGAGACAATCACAATCATTGAGCCACCTGGAAGGTAGGAAATGGGGCTCTGAGAGAAGGTGTTTTTTTAAAACAACAACTCAGAAGTATTTAAAAATGAAAAAGTAACGTCAGTGTCACATACTAAACACTCAATAAATATCACTTTGATATATTCATCCTCTATTTTTGTTTTAAGTGATGAGTAGGAATTGTAGGCACCTATTTTTTATGTTTTTTTTTTCTGTTTCCTCAGAATGGATATTTCTATATACATATACAAAACGTATATGATATGAATTATTTTTTATTTTTATCTTTTGGACACGGGGTCTCATTTTGTAGCTTAGGCTGGCCTTAACTTTGTGATCCTCCTGCCTCAGCCTCCCAAGGCACCCTCGGATTATAGGCATATGTCACCATATTGGGTTCCTGAGAGTAAACTCCTTTGAATGAACTAGAACAGTACCTCCTACGGTACATACAGCTCATGGGCAGGCCTTCAAGCCCAAGGTGGGGCCTAAAAGTCTGCACTGTAATGTGCTTCCAGGCCACTCTAAATAAACTTCCACACTTTGGGAGCACAGCCTGGATTCACCATAGGCAAGTAGGGCAGAGCTTAGCCAATGGCAGGTACCCCTCTGGAGGTGGGTTTGAGAGGACCAGTCCCCTGTAGGAGGAGAAAAGAGCAAATTATTAACCCCTAGTCTCTCCAAGGTCAGCTCCCAGCCTCTCCAGTGTGTGAATTTTTTTGTTTCTACTTTCATGAAATGTCAGATGTCAGGAAGGGTAAATAAATCTCATTGATGACCTTTGTGATCTATTTATAGTCAAACTGCTACCCCGGGGAGCCCAGAAGAACCATTAGCGAGCTGACAAATGGGGTCCTGGCAACATGCCACTTCCTGTAATGGCCATTACATGGGTCAGCTCAGAGGCTGCCTGTGCTGGCGGACAGTCCTCCTTGTGTGGGGTCGAGCCCTCTCTCCCTGTGTCCTTAGGCGGGAGGAAACCCTTTCCTCAGGAGAAATTTGATCCTTGGTAGTTATTTTCCTTTTGCCCAGTTGTATCTCATACGCTTCTTTGCAGAAACTGTTCTCTAAGCTGAACCCGAGGAGGGCAGCGCGGGGAGGGTGGGCAGCTGGCGCTCCAGGCGCTTCGCTTTGGGGAGAGTCATATGTGGGACCCGAGCTCCGGCTTGGGATGCGGTTGACTTAAAAGGCTGCTGTGGCTTGTTTGCTGCCACCTGGTTTAATCTGGAAAGATTCTTTCCGCGGAGGATTTTATGAATGCAATCGAAAAACCAAATGAAGAAAGGAGAGGACCTAAGAAAGGAGTCGCCTGGCCAGCGTGGAGCCCAAACCGTCACTGCTTCCACGAAGGCCTGCGTCAGCACTGAGCGCAGAGTGCAGACAGCCTGGTTGTCAACTCCGGGCTTTCTTCTCCGCTGCCTCTGTGTCTTTGTTAGTCCCCTCACTTGGCAGGCAGTTTTGCCTCCAGCAGGCGATTTCGGGGGACACATCTAGTGAGAGGCTCTCCATTGGGGCCCCAGGGGAGCTCACGAAAGGGATCTGCTTGCATTTGGCTGGGTGACGCAGCTGGGCAGACAAAGGGGCGCCACGTCAAGTGTGCTGGGACCCAAGCCCGGACCTGCACGTGGACAAGAGTGACCTCTCCGAGAGCAGCCTCACACCTGCCTTGGTCTAAGTTCCCAGGTGTGGTGGCCTCTCCCTCTGTGAGAGCCTGTGCCTCCCCGCTCCCCCCCACCCCCATTGAAGAAAACCAAACAAATAAAAATGGACATAAAGCAGAATGGATTTTATTTATAGTTGAGTCCAACTGGGGGGGAGGCAATTTCCTCCCCACTGTCCCTGTGGCCATCTGAAATTTATAGAAGGCTCTGAGTCAAAGGCCAGACAGATGCACGTTTTACCGTGACACAGGCTAATCAGTCCTATTCTGGGGTGGAAGGGACCTGTACCCCAGGTTATCAGCAGACAGTTTATCTTATTTAAGTTAAGGAGGAAGAAAATCAGTCGGGTCTGAAAGATTCCTCATTTTCAGTGTGGGGTGTTTATGGGTCTGAGAGAAATATTTGTCTATAGCTCCATTCCTTTCATAGGCAAAGAATGCAAGCCTTTTGTGTCTTTTCTCCCTTCCTTCCTTCCTTCCTTCCTTCCTTCCTTCCTTCCTTCCTTCCTTCCTTCCTTCCTTCCTTCCTACCTTCCTTCCTTCCTTCCTTTCCCCCTTCCTTCCTTCCTTCCTTCCTTCCTTCCTTCCTTCCTTCCTTCCTTCCTTCCTTCCTTCCTCCCTCCCTCCCTCCCTCCCTCCCTCCCTCACTCCCTCCCTCCCTCCCTCCTTCCCTTCCTGCCTTCCCTTCTGTTCTCTTCCCTTCCTCTTTCTCTTTCTTTCTTTCTTTCTTTCTTTCTTTCTTCTTTTTGGCTTTTTGAGGTAGGGTCTCACTCTAGCCCAGGCTGACCTGGAATTCACTATGTAGTCTCAGGCTGGCCTCAAACTCACAGTGATCCTTCTACCTCCACCTCTTGAGTGCTGGGATTGAAGAAGCATGCCGCCAAGCTGGCCTTTTGTGCTTTTGTGTCTTTTCTGTGGCTGTCAGCTTCACCGCGCGAGACTCCTCTGCTGTGAAACACACGGCTCTCACAAATGGAAGAAAGTGATTGAAGCCAGGGCGGTGAGTGGGGAGCCAGGCTTTCCTTGCACTGCCATTACGCAGCCCGCACACGGAGCCCTTTCTAAGTCTCCCCGTTCCCTCACCCTCTCCTTCTATGCCCAAGTCCTCAGCTTCCTTGTGGGGTGTCTGCCCCCTTCACAGAGAGCTGTACCAGACATACCAGGCTTTCTTCTTTCCAAACAAGATGCCAAATTAATCCATCAACATCACTTTTCAAGAACTTTCAGTGGTTGGCTATTTTCTTCTCTTCTGTTAAGTGGCCTGTCACGAAAGTCATTATAGATCTGACCTCTCCACCATTCCCCTCTGTGATGGTTAATGCTGATGGTTGTTGTGATTGGCTTGAGATGAATAAAACACACCTCTGGGTGTGTCTGTGAGGAGCATGTATCCAATGCGGAGGATATTCCTCCCATGTGGCCAGCACTGTCTGATGGGTGATGAGACTTGGTGGATGAAAAGGGACAAAAGGAAGGAGAGAGCTAGCCAGCCTGCCTTGACAGGCATTCCTTCTCTCTCCCTCTCCTCTCTCACTCTTTCTCTCCTCCTTCCTGCTTCTATTCCAAACCCCTTCTTGTACAATGGGCTCAAACCTTAGGTATAATGAGCCAGAATAAATCCTCCCAGCGCTTGGGGCTCTGCTGTGATCAGACTGTCACCTTGGGGAGTGCGCTTTTTCTTGTGTCTATTTTCCAAGTACTGTTCTGTCCTCAGAGCCCAGTTCAAGCCCCATTGCCTTCAATAGGAACAGATCTCATTTGAGTACCTAGCACATGCTCAGGCTCTGTACTAAAGGTCCAAAGTTCAGCGATGGGCTGAACAGGTCTGTCTTAGCTTGCAAGAAGTTTACAGTCCAGCAGAAGTGAGAGTCAGCAATTAATGCTATGTAAACCAATGCCACAAGTTGTGCCAAACTCTAAGGGAGAAAAACTGACCGGAGTTTTGAGAGTTCCCTGAGGAAGTGACTTTGCAGGTGATGCCTAGTGCAGAGATGGGTAATGTGTGCCAGGCTGAGGGAAGAGCGTACGTGAAGGCTCTGAAGCAGAGGCGTGCCCTGTGTCTTGGTTCTTAACCTATCATCACTGTCTCTGATTCTCTATAGGCAGATGCCTGGCCATATGTTGCCTTGGGTCTTTCTCTGATATTGAATAATGGGTTAGCCTTGCCTTCCTAAGTAAACTGGAAGCTACATGTATATCTCATAATTGTTTCTTTAGGCATGTAAACACCTTGCCTAGTGAGGGACATAGTGGATTAGAAGAACAAGGCATGATTTGTGGGCCTAAGGTTGAGGATGTGAGTGCCTGGGAACCACCCACGCAGGTGTCAGTGCGCTGATGGTGATGGAGTGTCTGGGTGTGAGCACTGCATCTGCTACAGGCGGAGGGGTAGATATGCAGAAGATGGATTTTCTGCCTTTAAGAGCAGAGCTGGTCCACTTAGGGCATGGGTAGGGACCTCCGAAACATTACAGATGTTCTTACTGTTGAGCCTTTCACCTTGTGATCCCCCCCCCAAAAAAAAAACAAATGAGACACATGGATGATGAGGACAGGGTAAGGCACAAAAAATTTATTGAAAAAAATGTTGGGGCTACAGTAAGCACTTCTCTTAATGTTCATAACCACATATTAATGCTACTCTCACTTTTGGTAGAGAACCTTCTCTTTTCAGATGGCAGTGACCTTGGGATGACTCAGAAGGCACCATGGTGCTGAGAAGAAGTGACAGAGGAGTGCTCAGCACTGAAATATCTCTAGCACATCTTCCAAGGCTCAGGGTCCATTGCGGAAGAGGTGGCAAAAAGAATGTAAGAGCCAAAGGAAGGGTAGGACTCTTTACAATGTGCTTCTCCAGTCACAAAGTGGCCTGGATATCCATGACCTCACAGTGCCTGACACCATCTACACAAGACCCTCATAAGAGGAGGAAAAGATTATGGCATAAGAATAAAAGAGAGACTGATTGAGAGGGGGAGGGGATATGATGGAGAGAGGAGTTTCCAAAGGGAAGTTGGGGGAGGGAGGGAGTTACTATGGGATATTGTTCACAATCATGGAAGTTATCAATAAAAAAAAAAGTTGGGGTTGGAAAGATGGCATAGTGGTTAAAGTGCTTGCCTGCAAAGCCTAAAGACAGTGGCTCATTTCCCCAGGACCCAGGTAAGCCAGATGCACAAGGTGGTGCATGTATCTGGAGTGTGTAGCGGCTGGAGGCCTTGGTGTGCATATTCTCCTACCCCGCCCCACCTCTTTTGCACTCTTTCAAATAAATAAATAAGTAAATAAATAAACAAACAAATAAAATATTTTTTGAAAAGTTGAAAAAGTCCCAGTGTGTCAGGACAAACGTGTTTAGAATTTTTTAAAAAATTTTATTTTATTTTTATTTATTTAATATAGAGAGAAAGAGAGAGAATTGGCACTCCAGGGCCTCTAGCCACTGCAGATGAACACCAGACACATGTGCCGCCTTTTGCATCTGGCTTACATGTGGGTCCAGGGGAATTAAACTGGGGTTTTTTGATTTTGTAGGCAAATGCCTTAACCGCTTAGCCATCTCTCCAGCCCCTGCTTAGGATTTTGATTTTGAGTGAAAAGGAAAACTTACACTTTTTAAGCTTGAATTTAGAAAGGTGGGAGGGCTTGACGGTGAGGATCTAGGAGCGACTGCCTCAAGGAGGGTCTTCTGGTGGTACTCTGGTTGAACAGACACGCCCCAGTAGATTCAGGAATTTTTAAAAAAATATTTTTTATTTATTTACTTATTTATTTGAGAGAGAAAGAGGCAGAGAGAGAGAATGGGCACGCCAGGGCATCCAGCCACTCCAAGTGAACTCCAGATGCATGTGCCCCTTGTGCATCTGGCTCACATGGGTCCTGGAGAATTGAACCGGGATCCTTTGGCTTTGCAGGCAAAGGTCTTAACCGCTAAGCCACCTCTCCAGCCCAGATTCAGGAATTTTTATTGAAGTTTCTTGGGTTTCCAGCTACCTGGCTGGAGGAGGTGTCACTAGTGTGGGGTGTGGGGCGGGGGAGTTCTGAATTCTGGTCTAAGATATGCAAAGTGCCTGAGCTTTGGCTGGAGTTCTTGCAGTGTGTTTGCTTATCATTTTTCTTGCTTTCTCTCAAAGTGGGCTTGTGAAAGGGGGCCCAGCTTCTTCTGCCATTCTGGAACTTCCCCTCTGTCTGTAAGCTTCAAACAACTCCCTCCTTCCGCCCATAAACTGCGTCTGGTCTGGAGGTTCATCCCAGCATCATGAGGCTGATTATTCCAATAGTAACCTCCACCCTCATCCCTTCCATATATGTCCCGTGGAGGGGCGATTGTGATGTTTCCCCTTTTAATCTTAGCAGGCAAACAGGAGGTGGGGCCCACCCTTGGATGACCACCAAGGCAGCAAATGAGGGTCTACCTCCAACACTACCACGCCTCCAATGACACCAGCATGCCTCCAATGACTCTGTCCTGTTTGATCCCCTCCAAGCAACAAGGTTACTCCTGGAAGTGCACGTTGAGAGGAGATGCTCCTGCATCTCTTCTTGCTCACCTCACAACTGTTGACTCCTGAGGTCCTTGTCACCTTTTGCTGAGTGCCACTCACATTGCCGGTGACAGTGACGAATGACAGAAGGCACAGCTTCTGCGTGGGCCGCACCCTCACCTCAGCCCCTGCCTGTGAAAACATTCCAGAACTAAACTCCAGTTGCCCTCACCTTTGCTCTAGCTGACTCATGCGCTAATTACCCATATTTGCAACTAATCAGGAGCTGCTACAGGAATAAGCTGATTTATTTTTCTCTCTCAAGAAGGAGTCTGAGCCAGAAAATATGCACCGGACACTTAACATAGACACGGGCCCGGGAAGGTGAATAATTATAGCCAAGGAGAAAAGTCATTCCTGTTTTTGGTCATTCAGTTTGCTTCCATTGCCTGACCACTCAGGGCTGTGGGAGCAGGGGGTCCCTCGTTAACTTCTGAGCCCACAGCAGCAGTTCCGTTACCTCAGTTCTAGTCTAGACTTCTGCTGATCATGGGCAGATTGGAGCCCAGAAGGGTGACCTAGGGGAACAGCCAGAGGTGGGAGCTGAGGCCTTCTAGAAGATCCCGGCAAAACAGAAGTGGTAGGAAGAAAACAGTAGCAGAGCCCACTAAGCTAAAAAGGAGATATAAAGGGAATAGAAAGAGGGGGGATTTAATAGGACGGTATTGTATATATGTAAGCAGAAGATCAGATTAATGGGGGTGAAAAGACCTAAGTGAGGTCAGGGGAAGAGATTGAGTAAAGGAAAGGTGGAGGGAGGGCTAATTAAAATATAAGAGGATATAAATAAATCATATTGGAAACCTACTTTTCTGGACAATGGAACACTCAGGAACTATAGATTGTTAGTAGAAAATTTTCAATGCCAGGCATGGGATACCTTCCTGTGAGTTGTTGACCAAGGAGGTCCCTAAACATTACAGGCCATTGCCGAGGCTCTTGGTTTCCCACCAGGAATAGATGGTAAGACCCTATTGCTGAAGACTCTGAAGACTCCATATACTTGGGCTGCAAGGTCACTGAGAAATCCTGCTGGAGCTGAGCTGAAAACCTCCTCCATGTAGACCAGCTGACAGAAAGCTGGAAAAAGGTATTCTGCATGCAGTTCAATGGGAGAGAGAGAAATCACCAGTGAAGATATGCAATAGTGGACACTGCAAGCCTTAAATTTGGTCAGCCAGGGCAAATGAGCCAACGGGTGCAACAGTGACATGTCTATTATGGGGGAAACCAATCGCCCTCTAATGTGACTGGAGGCCTGCTCCATGGGAGGGAATACATCCCTGATACTGAAAACCTACAACAGGGGTAGTCATGAGCCCTAGGGGGTGTAATGTCTGCTGCTGTCTTGCTAAAAGTATATATTATGTTCACCAAACTGCTCAGTAAGCACTTCTCTTAATGTTCATACCCATATATTAATGCTACTCTCACTTTTGGTTAAAGAAGCTTCTCTTTTCAGATGGCAGTGACCTTGGGATGACTCAGAAGGCACCATGGTGCTGAGAAGTGACAGAGGAGTGCTCAGTGCTGTAATGTCTCTATCGCGTCTTCCAAGGCTCAGGATCCATTGTGGAAGAGGTGGTAGAAAGAATGTAAGAGCCAAAGGAAGGGTAGGACTCCTTACAAGGAGCTCCTTCAGACACAAAATGGCCTGCATATCTATGTCCTTACTGTGCCTGACACTACCTACACAAGACCATCATAAGAAAAAGATGATGACATCAAAATAAAAGAGACTGATTGAGAGGGGGAGGGGATATATGATGGAGAGTGGAGTTTCAAAGGGGAAAGTGGAGGGAGGGAGGGAATTACCATGGGATGTTGTTTACAATTATGGAAGTTGTCAATAAAGAAAAACCAAACAAAACAAAAAACCAGAAATGGCAGGAGAGGGAATAACATTTATTTTTTATTTTTTGGGTTTTCAAAGTAGAGTCTCGCTGTAGCCCAGGCTGACCTGGAATTAGTCTTAGGCTGGCCTTGAACTCAAAGTGATCCTCCTACCTCTGCCTCATGCATGCTGGGATTAAAGGTGTGCACCAACATGCCAACTGAAAATAACATTTTATGGTATTGTAGTTGAAACATATCTCATCATGCAAATAGGAGAGTGACCATCAGGCAAGGGTGATGGAAAAGCATAAACCCCAACATTCATTCTGTTCAGTAGTATTTAGAAAGGGGAAAGCTGTTACCAGGATCTCGTTCTGGTCTTCCCTCAGCTTCTTTGGTTCTTGGATCTCTGTGGAAAGAGCTCAGAGAGCACACAGTGTAGACAACAGGTAGTTTGTTAAGGGGAAAAGTGGGGCGCCCTCAATGGTGAGAGTGTACGGTGGTCAGAGAGGCCATTTAGCAACTTACCTTGTTAGGTAGACTTCATACTTTTTCTTTTTTAATATTTGTTTATTTATTTGTGTGTGAAAGAAAAAGAAAGGAAAGAGAGAAAGAGAGAGAGAGAGAAAGAGAGGGAGAGAGAGAGAGAATGGGCATTCCGGGGCCTCTAGCCACTGCAAACAAACTTCAGACACATGCACCACCTTGTGCATCTGTCTTTACATGGATTCTGGAGAATCGATCCAGGTCCTTCGGCTTTGCCAGCAAGTGCCTTAACTGCTAAGCCATCTCTCCAGCCCCAGCTTCTTTTTTTTAAACAATTTTATTTATTTATTTATTTGAGAGCGACAGACACAGAGAGAAAGACAGATAGAGGGAGAGAGAGAGAATGGGCGTGCCAGGGCTTCCAGCCTCTGCAAACGAACTCCAGACACGTGCGCCCCCTTGTGCATCTGGCTAATGTGGGACCTGGGGAACCGAGCCTCGAACCGGGGTCCTTAGGCTTCACAGGCAAGAGCTTAACCACCAAGCCATCTCTCCAGCCCTCGAGTAGCAATTTTTTTTTTGTTCATTTTTACTTATTTATTTATTTATTTATTTGAGAGTGACAGACAGAGAGAAAGACAAATATAGGGAGAGAGAGAGAATGGGCGCACCAGGGCTTCCAGCCACTGCAAACGAACTCCAGACACGTGCGCCCCCTTGTGCATCTGGCTAACATGGGACCTGGGGAACCGAGCCTCGAACCGGGGTCCTTAGGCTTCACAGGCAAGCGCTTAACCTCTAAGCCATCTCTCCAGCCCCAGCCCCAACTTCTTGAATCTTAATTTGAAAAACAGTAAATATCAGATGGCTGTCACTGGGTGGGTTCCTATCTGGATGGTGTGTTTGGAAATGTTAGTATTCAGAGTTATTACTGAAAGTGGTGTATTAATTCCTATGATTCTTGTGGTGGTGTTTTTTCTATTCCTCTTTTTCACTGTTTTTCAAAATGGTTTTTATTCTTTCCTGTGGCCACATCTATATGCTTTTTTTCTTCTCTTTATTCTGAAGAATCTCTTTAAGTATTTTATGTAGTTCTGACTTAGTGGTCATAAATTTCATGAGCCCGTTTTTATTATGGAAAGTTATTTCTCCTTAAATTATGATAGATAGCTCTGCTGAGTATAGTAGTCTGGGTTGGCAGCTGTTGTCTTTCACAACTTGAAATACATCATTCCATTTCCTCCTGTTTTTTTTTTTTTTTTTTTTTTTTTTTTGAGGCAAGTCCAATAGACTGGCCTTTTTTTAATGAGAGAGAGAGAGAGAGAGAGGGAGGGAGAGAGGGAGAGAGAGAGAGTTGGTGCACTGGGGCCTCTAGCTACTGTGGTTGTGAGCTCCAGATGCATGCACTCCCTTGTGCACATATGTGACATTGCACACTTGTATCACTTTGTGCTTCTGGTTCATGTGGGACCTGGAGAATCAAACATGAGTGCTTAGGCTTTGCAGGCAAGCACCTTAACTGCTAAGCCATCTCCCCAGCCTTCTCTTGCCTTTTAAAGTTTCTGTTGAGAAATTTGATGTAATTCTGATGGGTTTTCTTTTGAAAGGGACTTGGTTATTGTCTGTTGCTGATGTTCAAGTATTTTCTTTGGTTTGCATATTTAGTTGTTTAATTACAATGTGACAAGGAGAGGTTCTTTTCTGGGCTTGTATATTAGGTGTTCTAATTGCCTCTGGTATCAATATTGGCATCTCTTTCCCTAATTTGGGGAAAAATTTCTTCTATGATTTTGTTGAAAATACATACTATGCCTTTAGACTGAGAGTCTTGTCTTCTATGTCCAGAATTCTTAATTTGACATCATCATTGAGTTCCAAATGTCTTGACTGTTCTGCCCATGCCTTCTTACTAATTATCTTTTTCCTTGATGGAATATTCTAAATTTGCCACCTTGTCTTCATGGTCAATTACTCTGATCTCTCCTTGATCCATTCTATTGGTGAAAATTTTTACAATGTTTTTATTTGACTTACTGCATTTTTTCCAATTCCAGTATTTCATACTGGCTTTTCTTTATATTTTTATTTTCTTCCTTATTTCTTGCATTGACTTCCTTTTTGCATTTGTCTGTTTTCCTGTGTTCCTATGAGATTCATATTTTCCTCTTTATTTCTTTTGATTTCTTTTAATATTCCTTTAAATTATCTGCTTGGAATTTCATCTAATCCATTCTTGCTAGAGGCCATTACTGTGGTAGTTATAATTTGTGTATGGGTATGTGTGTAATGTGTTGTGTGTACACTATACACTCTCAGGGTGGCCTCAAACTCACGGCGATCCTCCTACCTCTGCCTCCCCGGTGCTGGGATTAAAGGCATGTGCCACTATGCCCAGCCAAAGTATATTCTTAATTTTGAAAAAAAAAGGAAAAAGAAAAAAAAAAATCTACATTTCTCCTGTTTCTCCTTCCACAGTCGTGAATTAGTAGCAACGTTACCTTTTACTTCAGTAGCTGTTGGTGGTGAAGCGAGCAAGGCTGGTAGAGAGGAGGCTGGAGTTTGGGTTATTTTGAAATGAGAGAAATGTGGGGTGGGTTCCTATGGGGCCCATTATTAACTTCGAAAGACACTGGGGTGGCAAAATTACCCTGGAGAGCCAAGTTGGGATATTGTGAAGTTCTACAGATTTTTGAGACTTTTGTTGGGAGGTTGTAGTTATGGATAAGAAAGAGGAGAGGAGGGCTGGAGAGATGGCTTAGCGGTTAAGCGCTTGCCTGTGAAGCCTAAGGACCCTGGTTTGAGGCTCGATTCCCCAGGTCCCACGTTAGCCAGATGCACAAGGGGGCGCACGCGTCTGGAGATCGTTTGCAGTGGCTGGAAGCCCTGGGGCGCCCATTCTCTCTCTCTCTCTCTGCCTCTTTCTCTCTCTGTCACTCTCAAATAAATAAATAAAAATGAAAAAAAAATTAAAAAAAAAAGAAAGAGGAGAGGACAAGGAGGACGGAGAAGAGGTGGGAAAGAGCAGAAAAGTACACGGACTGTACACGGGAAGAACAGAAGAGAGATCACAATAGTTGACTGAGTGGTAAAGAAATACAGAGAGAATCTAAAATCCAGCTGGAATCTAGAAACACTAAAATGGCCATCAGGCAAGAGTGGGAATTTGAAAACAGATGCACTTTTGGGGTGAGTTTTGTCTTACCTATGCTGGATTGTGAATGCGATACTCTCTTTGCATTCAGCTTGGCTTGTTGTGGTAGTTTGAATGTGTGTCCCTCATACATTCAGGTGTTTAAAATTTTTTTTGTTTATTTTTATTTATTTATTTGAGAGCAACAGATGGAGAGAGAAAGAGGCAGAGAGACAGAGAGAGGAGACTGGGCGCGCCAGGGCCTCCAGCCACTGCAAACGAACTCCAGATGTGTGCGCCCCCTTGTGCATCTGGCTAACGTGAGTCCTGGGGAATCGAGCCTCTAATGGGGGTCCTTAGACTTCACAGGCAAGCGCTTAACCACTAAGCCATCTCTCCAGCCCATTCAGGTGTTTTTATTAAAGCTTGTAACTTGGATCCCCAGCTGTCTGGAGGAGGTGTCACTGGGAGCGGATCCTGGGGTTCAGCCCAGAGATGTGTTTAGAGGCAGATTGGGTTTCCAGCCCATAGGTATGCAGGGCAGGGTGAGCTCTGCCCGGGTCCCTGATGCTTGCTGCCCGTTTGTGCTTGCTGCTTTTGGTTTGTATGGGCTCCTTGGCTGTTTCTCTCTGCTTGGATGTTTGGAGCTCCCCACCCCCACCACAGTGGATCTGTAAGCTTGAAATAAACTCCTTCTTTGCACAAACCGTGTCTGGTTGGGATGTTCATCCCAGCCTCGTGAAGCTGTCTATAGCACTTGTCTTGGCTGGCTAATCAGCTGCTCTGGGGGCAGCGTGGTGGAGGGGAATGTGGGAGCTTTTAGGGCTGTGTGATCTCTGCTCTCTTGGTTTTGGCTTACGGGGGAGGTCAGGTGTGCAATGCTGCTTGGGGGTGTTGTTGATGAGCTCAGCTGCCGGTTGTTCTGATTTTGCAAGGCAGTAAAGAGGGAGAGAGAGAGAGAAAGGGCATGCCTTTAGCCACTGCAAACAAACTCCAGGCACATGTGCCATCTTATGCATATGGCTTTACATGGGTACTGACAAATTGAACTCAGGTCCTTAGGCTTTGCAGGCAAGTACCATAACCATTGAGTCATCTCTCCAGCCCTTCATCATAGTTTCTATGGTTCTTGTTGGTGCCAATGGGGCAAGGCTAGTTGTGAATGAGGAGGAGCCTGGCATACTGATTAGCTCCAACTTGTTCCTGCTTCCCTGTGGGGTCTCACGTGGTTTAACAAGAGCCTTTACAGATCTTGTCTCATACTGAACTAAAAATCAGTGATTTGTTTTTATAACTTCATTAAAAACTTATTTTGGCCTGGTGTGATGGCACATACCTTTAACCCCAGCACTTGGGAGGCAGAGGTAGGAGGATTGCCATGAGTTCAAGGCCACCCTGAAACTATGTAGTGAATTCCAGGTCAGCCTGGGCTAGAGTGAGACCCTACCCTGAAAAGCCAAAAAAAAAAAAAAAAAAAAAAAGAAAATTAATTTGTTGGAGCAGGGGGAGGGAGGGAGAATATGATGGATGTGCCAGGGCCTTTAGCTGCTGCAAAGGAACTCTAGATGCATGTGCCACCTTATGCATCTGGCTTACATGGGTCCTGGGGAATCGAACCTGGGTCCCTTGGCTTTGCAGGCAAGCACCTTAACCACTAAGCCATTTCTCCAGCTACCGTCTCTGATGTTTTTTTTAAATGTAGGTATTTAGTGCTATCAACTTCCCTCTTAGGACTGCTTTCATTGATACCTTAGGTGTTGGTATCTTTTGTTCTCATTTTCATCCCATTCTAGGAAATTTTTATCTCCTCAGTGACCCATTCAGCATTCAAAAGTTTGTTGTTAAATTTCCATGATTTTTTTTTGTTGTTGTTATTTATCTTGCTAATGCTTTTTAGCTATTCCATTGTGGCCATATATAACGCAAGACGTTATTTCAATTTTCCTATATTTGTTAAGCCTTGCTTTGTATTCTAAATTTGTAATCTATGGTAGAGAAAGTTAAGTGGGCTGCTGAGAAAACTAAGTATTTTGGGGCCAGGTGTGGTGGTGCACACCTTTAATCTCAGTACTCGGGAGGCTGAGGTAGGAGGGTTGTCATGAGTTTGAGGCCACCCTGAGACTACAAAGTGAATTCCAGGTCAGCCTGGGCTAGGGTGAAACCCTACTCAAAAAAACAAAAAACAAAAAAAATAAGTATTTTGTAGGGCTTGGGTAGAATGTTCTGTAGATGTCTGTTAGGTGTATTTGATTGATGATGTCCTAATTAAGGGAACAATACATGAAGACATTACAGTTCTAGATGTATATGCACCAAACACAGATGCACCGAATTTTTTTAAATAAATGACACTAGATATAGAGTCAGAGAATAACCCCAAACACAATAACAGTCAGCGACTTCAACACACAACTCTCACCAACAGACAGGTCATCTGATTCCATGCATTTACAATACCCTTTTCCATCAGGTAGTGTCTGTCCTTGCGAGGTGTGTTTCTCGGATACAGCCCAAGATGGTTCCTATTTTCTAATCCAATGTGCTATCTGTCTCTTTTTCTAAATATTTTATCTTTTATTTATTTATTAGAGGCAGAGAGAAAAAAAAAATGGGCATGCCAGGGCCTCTAGCCACTGCAAACGAACACCAGATGCATGCGCCACCATGTGCATCTGGCTTGCATGGGAACTGGAGAACTGAACCTGGATCCTTAGGTTTCTCAGGCAAGTGCCTTATCCATTAAGCCATCCCTCCCGGCCAACTATTTGGGGAATTGAGACCATTAGTATTTAGAGTTAAATATAAAGGAAACACTATCCTTTCCTAGCATTGAGGCATGCCCCTTTAGTGCTGGGATAACTGGTAGGGGCACCAGCTCATTGCTTCCCTTCTCCAAGGTGGCCAGTGGTCTGTGGAGTCTCCGAGTGCTTGCTTGGTGTTTGGAACTCACTGCATGGTGCTCAGTACAAGCACTCAGTGGAAAGTGACCAGTGCACAGAACCTGGTGTTTGCTACTTAGCACTGAGTTCTGAGAACTCACTTCTCTGTTCTGTTCTCCACACGCACCCAGCACTTCACGGGGAAGGTAGAGCTACTCCAGGCTGTCAGTCTCTACCTAATGCATTTCACTGGCTCCTTGATTGGATAAACATATTTGGCAATGCTTCATTACAACCTGTACTGTCTGCATTAAAAAAAAAAAAAAATCTAGGGCTGGAGAGATGGCTTAGCCGTTAAGCGCTTGCCTGTGAAGCCTAAGGACCCTGGCTTGATTCCCCAGGACCCAAGTTAGCCAGATGCACAAGGGGCACACGTGTCTGGAGTTTGTTTGCAGTGGCTGGAGGCCCTGGCGTGCCCATTCTCTCTCTCTACCTCTTTCTCTCTGTGGCTTTCAAATAAATACATAAAATGAACAAAACAAAATTTAAAAAAAATCTAATGAGGGGCTGGAGAGATTGCTCAGTGGTTAAGGCGCTTCCCTGTGAAGCCTAACAGACCCAGGTTCGATTCCCCGGTACCCACGTAAAACCAGGTGCACAAAGAGCTGCATATATCTGGAGAGCGTTTTCAGTGGCTGGAGGCCCTGGTGTGCCTATTCTCTTTCTCTCTCTCTACCTCTCTCTCAAATAAATACATAATAAAAATTAAGATAAAAATAAATCTAAAGAGAACAGTCCTTGGGACAGCCACGCTTTCTGCATATGGGCTGAGGAGGGCAGGTAAGAGCTCTGAGCATCCTGTTCTTTGGCCTTGGTCTCTGGCTCATCTGCTCCAGGTGGTCTCCAGCTCATCTGCAGTGGGCCAGCGCAGCTCCGAAGCCCCATCCCTTAGCTCGGATGCCCCGTCCCTTAGCACTTTCTCCCTTGGCGCTCCCTGCAGACCGGCAACTGTTTGTAATGATCCACCAGGCAGAGCAGGTTCTCCTTGCCATGTTTCCACATCTGCAAACTCACTTCTTTTTTGGGGGTCGGGGGAGGGGGGTGGGGGACCACATCTGTTCCCACTTCCCATGTGAAGTTGTCTCAGTTGACTGCAAAAATAATTGCTCACTTACACTAAAGCAATCAGTTCATCCCCAACCTTTCCAACAGGACAGCAGATTTCACTGGGAAAAAAGGGTTCTCTCAGAAACAGTTACTTGAGGGCTTCACAAAGTGGGAAGCGGAAAGCCCCCCAATTTTGGGGGCGGTGGCAGGGGAGGGATAGAGATGATTGCTTTTTTTTTTTTTTTGAGGTAGGGTCTCACTCTAGCTCAGGCTGACCTGGAATTCACTGTGGCATCTCGGGGTGGCCTTGACCTCACGATCCTCCTGCCTCTGCCTGCCAAGTGTTTGGATTAAAGGCGTATGCCACCCACCACACCTGCTCCTTTCCCTTTTTGATGAGTTGAGCTTTGGCATGTGTGTGGGAAGATGGCTCACACTTTAATAAAAAGTTTATGGTGGCAGAGGCTAAAGGACTTTATTACAGCCAAGAGTAGAAAAATTAAACACAGTCTAGTTCCTTTTAAAATATACCCGACAGCATAAACTTAGTTATAGTAAAAAAAAAACACAAGGGGGGGGGCTAATGTAGGGGCAGTAATATAGCAATATGAGATGGATGATAATTTGGGGGATTAAGTGGGAGTTCATATCACAGACGATAATGCTTACAAAGATAGAGTAGGTACCAGGCTGATGTTTTTCACTGATTTTTATGGGCAGTCATCACAGGGATTTGAGCTTTCCATTTCATAAGATTTCACATCTTCCTTACCTCAGCTGTCAGCTCAGAGAGGCAGGGAGCAGAGCGCATCATTCACCCCTGAGCTGTGGCGTGTACGGCTCTCTCCTGTAAGTGATCGTTTCCAGGTAACTGAAGGTTTGCTGTGTCTGGAAGGAGAGCTGCAAGACCTTTTGAAGGCAATAGTGGTGGAATGGATGTACATTTATTTAGTGTACTAATGTCTCATTTATTATTTATTTATTTGAGAGCAAGAGAGCAAGAGAGAGAGAGGGAGAGAGAGAAAGAGAGAATATAGGCACACCAGGGCCTCTAGCCACTGCAAATGAATCCTTTTTTTTTATTTTTAAATTTTTATTAACATTTTTCATGATTATAAAAAAATATCCCATGGTAATTCCCTCCCTCCCCCCCGACACTTTCCCCTTTGAAATTCCATTCTCCATCATATCAAATGAATTCTTACGTGCACCACCTTGTGCATCTGGCTTTATATGGGTACTGGGAAATTCAACCTGGGTCCCTTGGCTTTGTTGGCATATACCTTAACCACTAAGTCATCTCTCCAGCCCTAATGTCTTAAATCTACACTATGTATTAGATGTTATGGAGATCCAGCAAGTAAACCATGGGCCCAGACCTCAAGGATCTTATACCAGGGACACACTGAAAGAGACATTCACTATAAGGCAGTAAGTGTGACCCAATCAAGCAGGGGGATTAGTGAGGGACGCAGAGACTCAGAGGAAAGGCTTGTCAGGGCGGGTGAAGTGTGAGCTTGCAGGCTAAAGGCCAGGACACTATTAGGGCAGCTGGTTGAGAGGAGCAGAGGCACTTCAGGATGAGGGGCTTTTTGGTGTTCTTGTGATGGAGTGGGTGCTCTCGCAACAGGGAGATACAGTCAGACTGCCGCTGTGGGGAATGAAGGGTGTTGAGTGGATATAGGGCCTCCAGCCACTGCAAACGAACTCCAGACGCATGTGTCAGCTTGTGCATCTGGCTTATGTGGGTCCTGGGGAATTGAACCTGGGTCCTTAGGCTTGGCAGACAAGTGCCTTGACCACTAAGCCATCTCTCCAACCCAATTTGCAGAAATTCTCGACAAAAGATGGCAAAGATGCCTTCTGAATGGTTAGCTGGCTTTTCAAGAAAAGTGGGGAAGCCAGCTACTTCTAGAAACCAAGGGAACTGAAACCCAGATGGAATCAACATTCTTGTTTAGCCTCTGGGTGAGGTGAGAACATTACGGTTTCTGCAGCCAGGAACTTAGGTTCTAATCCTTATTTGGCAGTAAGATGCGAGGCCATGGTCTGATGAAAAGGAGCTGTAAATGAACCAAAGTCCCTCCTTAATCCAGGTGCTTCCATGGTTATGTCCTCAGAGAAAGGCCAGCAAGGAACATCTGTGTACTGGCTCAGAAAGATCAGGAAGCATTCCTGTCTTTGAGTGAATAAAGAGACACTGCTTCTCTCTCCTCTCCCTAAAATTCCATACTACACGTTTGTGCTTCATCTAGGCTTTGGTTAGTGAATTTATACAACCTGTAATGGTCCAGCAACAGCCAACTGGAAATTTTTTCATAATGTTGTCCCCCAGGTTGGAGATATAACTAGGATGCTTTGTAGGAATAAATGTGAATTTCAAAAATTACTAAAAGTAAATATTACAGTTTGAATTAATAATGTTCCCCCTGGGCTCGTGGTCTGAATGCTTATTTCTGCGCTGGTGGTGTTATTTTGGGCATGTGAGGAGGTGGGGCCTGGCTGGCGTAGGTAGGCCCCTGGGGGCAGGTTTGGAGGTTATATCCACCCCTGGTTTTGTCACTGTCTGCTTCCCTTTGGCTTTACATGGGTCATGGGGAATTGTACTCAGTTTATTAGCTTTTGCAGACAAGTGCCTTGACCACTGAGTCATCTCTTCAGCCCCAGGGAAGGATTTTTCAAACAATAAATAAAATAATGAAGAGAAAAAGTTGACTGTATTAAAATATAAAAGAGGGGAGACGGCTCAAGGGTTCAAGGCACTTGACTGACAAGCCTGCCAGCCTGGCTTCAATTCCCCAGAACACATGGAAAGCCAAATGTACAAAGTAATGAATGGATATGTTTGGAGTTTGTTTGCAGTGGCAAGGAGTCCAGGCATATCTATACACAGGCATTCTTTCTCTCTCTTGCTCTTTTTCTCTTATTGCATGTAAATAACTGACTAAATAATTTTAAAAATATTTTTATTTATTGAGAGAGAGAAATAGGCAGGAAGAGAAAGTGAGAGAGAAAGATTGAGAGAGAGGGAGAGGGAGAGAGAGAGAGAGAGAGAGAGAATGGGCGCACCAGGGCTTCCAGCCACTGCAAACGAACTCCAGACACGTGCGCTCCCTTGTGCATCTGGCTTATGTGGGTCCTGGGCAGTTGAACCTGGGTCCTTTGGCTTTGCAGGCAAGCACCTGAACCTCTAAGCCATCTCTCCAGCCCTAAGTAAATATTTTCTTTAAAAGGGGGCTGGAGAGATAGCTAATTGGTTAAAAAGTGCTTGTTTGTAAAGCCTGACAGCTCAGGTTGAATTTCCCAGTACCCATGTAAAGCCAGATGTACAAGGTGGTGCATGCATCTGAAGTTCGTTTGCAGTGCCAGGAGACCCTGGCATGCCCATACTCACTCTTTTTCTGTCTGTCTCTCTCTTTTTTCTCTCTCTCAAATAAATACATAAAAATATTTTGAAAAAAATTCAAAATTCAAAAACCTAAACAAAGAGGTTGACTTGTTAAAATATAAAATAATATATTTCAGAAAAAATATCATATAGTTTAAAAAGGAGATCTTGGGCTGGAGAGATTGCTCAGTGGTTAAGGTGCTTGCTCTGCCAAGCCTAAAGATCAGAGTTCAATTCCCCAGGACCCACATAAGCCAAGATGCACAGGGTGGCACATGCACCTGGAAATCCTTTGCAGCAGCTGGAGGCCCTGGAGTGCCCATTCTCTTTCTCTCTGCTTGAATATCAATTAATTGAAAAAGGAGTTACCTCTTAAAATTATTTGCTCTGCAAATAATTTAGAAAGGATTAGTATAGATTATATGAAGAACTATTTAGTAATAATAAAAAAGCAACCTATAAGAAAAAAATGAGTAAATGCTGCAAGTCACAGAAGATGCACAGCTTCACTAAAATCAAAGGGCTACAAAATAAAGCCATTCCATGCTGATCATACTCAGATTGGCAAAAATAAAGCAATCTTGATAATAGCAGGTGTTGACCAGTGTGGGGGAAATGGAAATTCTTACATATTGCCAATGGGATTATAAATTGGAAGAACCACTTAAAAAAAAATTGGCCTATCCAAAAATTGGCCAAGTCCAAGTGGAGTGCACTGTAAAAGAAGGAAATTCTTCTGAATACATTCCCTAGAGAAACTCTTGCTTATGCATGCATGATGGCTGTGGTGTTGCTCTTGGGGATGAGGAAGATGGAGTAAATTACCTTCTGCTAGGAAGCAGTGTGGATACATTGCTTTTTGCAACAATAAAATATCTGAGCCAGGCCTACATGTCTCTATGGATAACCTAAAAAAAAGCAATGTTGAGTGAAAACAATGGTGAAACAGGATCTATAGAGTGTGATACTTTGTATTCTAAGGAGTATATGAAAGTATTTATAATCCACCCATGATATAATTATAAGCACGCATGTGCAGGCCATACGTAGAGGCTGAATAAGGCAGGCATGAGGAAGCGGAGAAACTGTGGAACATCAGCTGTGTCAGCAAAGCCCTCTCACTTGCTATTTCCCCTTTTAAATTTTAAATTTTCAAAAAATATTTTATTTATTTGCAAGGGGGGAGGGAGGGAGAGAGAGAGAGAGAGAGAGAGAGAGAGAGAGAGAGAGAGAGGATGAGAACGGCTATGCCAGGGCCTCCAGCCACTGTCAACAAACTCCACATGCATGCCCCACTGTGCATTTGGCTTTATGTGGGTGCTGGGGAATTGAACCCAGGTTGTTAGGCTTTGTAGGCAAGCGCCTTACCACCGGGCAATCTCTCCGGCCCTCACTCTTTAAAAATAATTTTATTATTATTTATTTGCAAGGGGAGGCAGAGAGGGAGGGAGGAGAGAGAGAGAGAGAGAGAGAGAGAGAGAATGGATGCACCAGGACCTCTTGCTGCTGCAAACCCCAGCTGCATGCACCACGTTGTGCATCTGGCTTTATGTGGGTACTGGGGAGCAGGAACTCAGGCTATCAGGCTTTGCAATCAAGTACTTTTTAACTGCTGAGCCATTTCTCCAGCTCTATTTTCCTTTCTTTTCTTTTTTTTTGTAAAGTCCTAATGGAAGTATAGCTATTTAGCATCAATTATGAATGTCATTGCCTTTTATTTTATTTTATTTTTGTTTACAATTTCTCAGATGCCTTACATTTGAATTTTTTTTTTAACAAGAGGCAATCTGAGAATGCCCACATCCACATTCCTGATAGTTATTACTGATAGTTATTACTGTTTACAGTCATCTCCACTTGCAGATAAGGTGACCGTGGGTCCAACGGTTGGGGAACAAGAATAAATCATGAGATGAGAGGGTCAAAGAACTTTTAGGCGAAACAGTGCTGCAACCGAAACTTTCAAGAAGCTTGTTGAAACATGGGCCAGGAGTTACCTGGAGAAAGTGCACGACTTACAAAGCCTGCGGTAAATTCTGGCCGAGAACACCCTTTGAGAAACCCTGGGCTGGGGGTGGCCTAGCTTGGGTAAGCCTTTCAGTTTGCCACGAAGATGAAAAAGGAATGGTGACAAGATGATTTTGAGAGGTTAAGTCTTCATGGATGCTCGCAAGGCCTGAGCGAGGGGCAGTAATTCTCCTAATCCACAGCGCATTCCTTCAGGTATCCCTGAAAGCGCTTTCCTTGCCACTTCTTAAGTTATGCTCCCACTGGGCCGAAGATGTGGGATACAATTCAATTTAATGCAAACATGTTTTCCGAGCTCTGGCTGGCTGAAGTGAGTTAAGGCATTCCTGGTGCCTGGCATGAGGTTTGCTCTTTTCCTCACAGGAAGCATTCTCTCTACAAGTAACTTTGCTGCCCTGAGGAGTCTTTCAGACAACTCTGTCTCCACTTGCTGAGGGTGTTGTAGGGAAGCAGGGACGGGGAGCTGTCATGCATGACCTTGTAGGACAAGGTCAGAGGATGAACTTCTGGCAAGGATGCAGGGGTACAGATTGGAACAGGTGTCTTGTGCACACAGTAAAGAACTGTAGTGTTTATCTGTTTTTTTTTGTTGTTGTTGTTGTTTATTTTTTATTTGTTTTTGAGGCAGAGTCTCACTCGAGCCCAGGCTGATTTGGTACTCATGCTGAAGCTGCAAGCTGGCCTCAAACTCGCAGTGATCCTCCTACCTTAGCCCCCAGAGTCCTGGGATTAAAGACATGCACCACTATGCCTGGGTTGTCTTTTAAAAATTATTTATTTTGCCAGGCATGGTGGCATACCCCTTTAATCCTGTCACTCAGGAGGCAGAGGTAGGAGGATTGATGTGAGTTCTAGGCCAGCCTGAGACTACCTAGTGAATTCCAGGTCAGACTGGGCTAGAGTGAGACCCTACCTTGAAAAGCAAAAATATTTATTTTTTTGACTGGGAGTGGTGGCGTACCCATTTAATCTTAGCACTTGGGAGGCAGAGGTAGGAGGATCACTGTGAGTTTGAGGCCAGCCTGCCTGGGGTTAGAGTGAGTTCCAGGTCAGCCTACACTAGATTGAGACCCTACCTTGAAACTAAAACAAAAAGAAAAACAAAACAACAACAACAAAAACCCCACAACTATGTTTATAGGTCTTATATGAGTAATATCTACATATGTGTCCCTTGCTCTGGCATGTAAGAGACCTAGAAGGCATGATACCCTGGAGCAATGAGCACATTCCACCTCCAAATTTGGTTGCTAATACCATCCTCCAGTAAAGGAACCAACACTCTTTAGGACAATGGCTGATTGTGTGGCTGGGGAGAAGAGAATACAAGGTGAGCCTGAAGCGTCGTATAGGCCTAAAAGGACGGCACACCAATGGAGGCATGTCTTCCACGAGACACCTGGAAGAGTTATTAATGGAGAAAGGTGAGACAATTTTATTGATAAAATAAGTAATATAAACCAAAGTATGAACATGGACATATATGCTGATACAAATAAATGATTGTAAAAATGCACATGGGAGGTCTGGGGAGACACCTCAGTTGGTCAAATGCTGCTTGTAAGCATGAGGACCCGAGTTTGGTCCCACAAACCCACACAAAGCGAGGCAGGTGTGGTGACATGCTTGTAACCCCAGTGTTGGGGGACATGGAGACAGACATGTCCCTGGGGCTCCCTGGCCAGTCAGAATAGCCTACTCGGTGAACTCCAGGTCAATGAGAGAACCTGTCTCAAAAAGGGTGACTGGCGCCTGAACAATGACACGCGAGGTTGTCCGCTGGGCGTCACCTGCTCCCCATGCACACATGACCACACACGCGAGAACACATACGTACGTGAAGTACGAAGAGCAGGGAGAGAAGACGTACCTCCATGAAGCGAAATCTCCAGTAATTTATGTGGTGAATCTGCCACAAAGAGTTCCTAACTGTAGGCTGTGCAGAATGACTGCCTTCCAGGCTAGCCAGATGGCTTAGTGGTTAAGGTGCTTGCCTGCAAAGCCTAATGACCTGGGTTCAATTTCCCAGGACCCACATAAAGCCGGATGCAATGGAACATGTATCTGGAGCCCTTAGTAGCTGGAGGCCCTGGCACTCCCATTCTCTCTCTCTCTGTTTCTCCTCATTTGCTTGCAAATAAATAAAAATTACTTTTAAAAAGCAAGAAAACCCAGAAGGATTGCCTTCTGAAGACTTCAGCTTGGAAAGGTGGAGGAGAGGCCACCTTTGTGGTAGAGAAACTGTCACTACCTCTGCCAGGAGACCAAGGCCACCATCAACAGTCAGCACTGTGTTACTGGCATGTGTCCTTGATACAACGCGAAGAATGGGCTTTTGTTAACAATCATATGCCACTATTTTTTTTTTCATAGTTGGGAGAAGTATGTACTAATGTTTGAATAGACGATGCTGGGTGTGGAGAATATGGAAACTTTCCTTACTGTCTTGGTAACTTTAAAAAGGTCTGAAGCTATTTTAACTGTGTTCATTTCCCTAGGGAAGTCTTCCCTGGTGAAGCTGGGTTCTTTCTTCTCCCACCCAGTACCTTCTCCTTTATGACATGCGTGGAAGACAGAGCCTTGCTTTCTTCACTGTATTCCCGGGGACCAGAGTCACACCTGACACAGGATGGGCCATAGTACATGTTGAATAAACACATGAAAGTGTCTATCTGACTGACGAGCGTCTCTTAAGCTCATAAGCTCTGTGAATGTAGGAGGCTGGATTTGCTCCGTGTTGGAGCCCCAACACTTGCGCAGGTTCTGGAGGATGCTAGTAGTCAGTGTTGGTTGGGTGAATACACACGAGTGAATGCCCAGTGGGTACTAGGCTGGGGTTATGCTATATAAGAGGTGGCCTGGTCCAGATACAGCCTCAGCAGCTGGAACTGGCCCAGCTGTGAAGTGGGAGGAGACCTCATTTGTTGGGGATAGTTCTTATCCATTCCCCCCTCCAAGGGGTAAGAGAGCTAACTGCTTTCTGTGGGCTCGGGAAGTGACCAGTGTGCCCGTCTCAGTTCTCTCTGGCTTACGAGATGACTTGGCCACAGACTGAGGCCAGTCGAACTCTACTGGGCAGGAAAGCCGAGGCTTGTCTGTCCCGTGAGCTTACACTGTCAGCTTCCAAACTGAGAGAGGAGTCTCTGCTGCTTACAATGTTCATAAGATATCTTCTGAGCCTTGCATGCAAAGGCTGTTTTCAACTATGACCAAGAGGTCAAGGGCAGCCTTCCTTGAGAAGAACTGCTCATACTTTCAGCACACGCAGACCACCCCGGACTCTTGCTAGAATTCAGATTCTGCCTCTCAAGATCTGGACTGAGACCGAATTCTGATGCCTCTAATAAACTCCCAAGGCACGCTATGGGCCACAGTTTGAGCAGCAAGGTTTTAAGAGAAGCAACATGTTGGAGGCTTGTTATTGCATTAGATAATTCTTGATGATTTTAGAGGAAACGAGTGCTAACATTAGAATTTCTGTGTTGTGAACTTGATCCCTGAGTCCATATATGTAAACTGTATCTGCAGGTGGGGGCCTTCTGGAAAATGGTTAGGTCATTAAGGTTCTGCCTTCATGAATGTCTTTGCTGTAAAGGCAATCCCCCCTTTGGGTATGCTTTCTCAATATTGTGATATTATCCATCACGTTATTATGTACTGAAACTGTCCTCACCAGGTGGCAGTACCTTGATCATGGACTTCCGAGCCTCTGAAATCATGAAGTAAGCCCCTAGCTTTATAGCTTACCTAGTCTTAGACATTTTGTCATAGTAACTGAAAAATGGACCAAGACAATGGGAGAATGCCTTTGGGTCCAGTTCATCCACTACTTGTCCAGTTCTCGGCCCTTGGGCCATCCTGCAGAGTAGCCCTCCGGTTGGGCCAACTAGCAATGGAGTCTTCAAGACCGGAGGCAAAGGGACGTAACAGGAGGGCTTGTGCAAGCTCTGGGGAGAGACACTACCATCCCACTGCAGGTATAAAGGACGAGGCTGGCTCGTCCGTCACGCAGAAGCCACCAAGAAGTCAACCTTTTCATCACAGATTAAGAAAAACTAGATTAGTTTTTGATGAGAGTGGGAAGCAGCCAAGTGTTATTTGTGGATGTCAGCAACCTTGGTAATTCCCAATGAGATTCCCTTTCAGGCTCCAGCCCTGGGGTCAGGTTCTCCCTGCAGAAGCATCATTCCCCGCCCACGCTGTGTCTGCGAGGGTGTCTGCTGACTGTCAGGGGTCAAAGTCAAGTGTGCTCCCATGCCATTTTAATACATCTCTCTCTCTCTTGCATGCCTCAGACGCGATCAAGGCTCCTTGAGGGATGATGGCAGAGAACAGTTTCTAATGTTCGCATGAATAAGCGACCTGCTCTTCACAGGCTTGTTCCCCACAGCCCCAGGAAGACAATTTATGATGGGAAGTAGGTCCAAGATACTGTTGAGAAACAGAAATGCTTAGATGGTAATTAGTACTGATTAATTAGCCCGTAAGTAGTTTAACAATCTGAGTGATTAAGCCTGAGGAGGGCCAAACTGGGTTCGGCTGGATCTCTCTGGTGAGCTGGGGGTTAGGACCAGGTCTTGGAAAATGGCCTTTATGTGGAGGTGGGGGAAGGCTATGCTGAAGATGGGCTGATGAGGCGGAAGCTCGGGTTTCTGTAGAAATTATTTAGAGAGAATGTTGGCCCCACTTTTGTTTGCTTCATCTAGGAGGAAGGACTCTGTGATGATATTATCAAGGTGACAGGATTGTCACCTAGGAGACAAATTCCAGGGCATGTGGGCTGGGTTAAGTGAGGTACAAAGACCCACTCTAACCATGGGCGGCACCATTCCATGGGTTGGGATCCCAGACTGAATAAAAAGGAAACAGCGAGGGCTGGAGAGATGACTTAGCGGTTAAGGCGCTTGCCTGTGAAGCCTAAGGACCCATGCTCGATTCCCTAGCGCCCACATAAAGCCAGATGCACAAGGTGGCACATGCGTCTGCAGTTTGTTTACAGTGGTTAGAGGTCCTGGCACACCCATTCTCCCTCTCTCTCTATCTGCCTCTTTCTTTCTCTCCCTCTCAAATAAATAAATAAATAAATATATTTTTTTCTTCCAGGTTGGATCTTGCTCTAGTCCACTATGTATGAATTCACTATGCAGTCTCAGGGTAGCCTCAAACTCATGGCGATCCTCCTACCTCTGCCTCATGAGTGCTGGGATTAAAGGTGTGCACCAACATGCCTGGATACCATGTGTGTATATATATATATATATATATATATATATATATATATTTTTTTTTTTCTTTCTGGTTTTCTGAGTTAGGGGTCTCAAGTGTAGCTCAGGCTGACCTGGAATTCACTATGTGGTCTCAGGATGACCTCGAACTCACAGTGATCCTCCTAACTTCTTCTGGGATTAAAGGCGAGCACCACCAAGCCTGGCTTTCCCTCTCTCTCTCTCTCTCTCTCTCTCTCTCTCTCTCTCTATATATATATATATATATATATATATATGTATATATACATATATATATATGTGTGTGTGTGTGTGTGTGTGTGTGTGTGTGTATAAATATTTTTTAAAGGAGAAAGTGAGCCAAGTATGGGGCTTCTTTCCTGTCTGTCCTGGACTACAGACACAATGCAACCAGCTGCTTCATGTTCCTCCTGCCGTTCCTTGAACCCTGCCGTGTTGGACTGGACCCTCAAAGTGTGAGCAAAATAGCCCCATCCTTAAGGGATTTTGTCCTGCAATAAGTACAAACCCAAGCCCACAATGCTTGCTTTCCCATTTTCCTCCAGATGGATGGAAAGGTATTGCATTTAGGGAAGAAAAATACAAAATGAGCAATCAATAATTAATTAGATATATATTTAATTCAGTGATTTCTGTATTGCTGAGCAGGAACTCAAACAGAGTGGGAGGCTGGGTTTCTCATCTCACTCACGCCAGGACTCCTTAGCCCGCTGGCTCTGTGAAGCAGCAGCTTAGGGGCAGAACAGCCTGAAGGCCCGAGGAGGAGCCCAAAGCACTATGGGAGCAGAGACAGCCATTGTCACTCTGGGCCAAAGTAGCCTGCCTGTGATCTCCAAGCAGAGAGAGAATCCCAGGACCCCATCCTTGATCTATCCCTACCCAACTGTGGTCAGAGAAGGCCAGAGGGCTTGGTTAAGACTTCACTAGAAGCCGGACATGGTGGCACGTGCCTTTAACCCCAGCACTCGGGAGGCAGAGGGAGGAGGATCACTAAGAGTTCAAGGCCACCCTGAGACTACATAGTGAATTATACTGGGTCAGCATGGACTGGAGGGAGACCCTGCCTCGAACCGCCCCCCCCAAGACAAACCCAAAATAAAAACAATTTACTAGAACAAATTAGGAACTTTGAGACCCAGCCCACCTGCAAAAAACCAGCAACCTCTGCTTCTGTCTCGACTATATATATATATATATATATCCTCTGCTCTCCATCTTCCTCTGACAAGTGACCATCACAGCCAAGTGTCCTATAGCTTCATTCGGTCATTGCACTGCTAGCCTCTCCCCTTCTTGATGATTTACCCACAACAGCCCTCCTGACTCTACTGAAATGACTTTGAGGAAGGGCACTGGCCACCTAATTGCCAAATCCAATGTGGGCTTCTGGGATTTTCTAGTCATCATATTTAACTCCCGTAGCATTGACTGAGTCTCCCACCTTGCGCCTCAGTTAGGAATCAGCACAAGCTGTAGAAACCACTCCAGTTAATTTTCTTTTTTAAAAAAAAAGTCTTAGTCTTCTAAGGAATACAGGGAATTATGTGCTTGCAAAGTCTCGGAAGAGCTGCAGGACCGGAAGTGGGCACGTCACTGCCTGCTCATTGTCACCATTGCAGGGATGATCCTCGGAGGAAAACTGACTGTTGCTGCCATCACTGCCATCTCCCCAGATGCCCACTCCTGCAAGCCGGTGACGGAGTGGGAGGCTGCGGCTTGCCAGGGCTTGCTCGTCAGCTGGCACGCTGTCTTACATGAGGCTTTCTGTCTCCCAGCCATCTTGCAAAACCTGTGGTCTCCCTCCCCATGTACGCGCCCGCACCCCGCTTCTATGTTACAGCCACAGATACACACAACCCCTGAACAAACAGCTCTCTGTTCTACATTTCTACTTTCTTTAATTTTTTTTTGTTCATTTTATTTCTTTGAGAGTGACAGAGAGAGAAAGAGGCAGAGAGAAAGAGAGAGAGAGAGAGAGAAAGAGAATGGGGATGCCAGGGCCTCCAGCCACTTCAAATGAACTTCAGATGCATGTGCCACCTTGTGCATCTGGCTTATGTGGGTACTGGGGATTCGAACCTGGGTCCTTTGGCTTTGTAGGCAGTGCCTTAACCACTAAGCCATCTCTCCAGCCCAGTGCCATCTATTTTGAGGGCAGTGGGTTTAATGTGACAATTATACTTTATTTAGATTATTGATAATAAAGTGGATTTTCCACCCCACATTCCAACTTGGTGTTTCTGGGTTGTAGGTGGAAAGTGAATGCCAGTTTGCTGGATGTTTCCTTTTAACCTAGAAGTGGCATCAGCTCAAGTTCCTGTGCAGGTAGGAAGAATAGCATTGGAAACTGGAAGTAAAGATATAAGTATTGGTGTTTTTTTTTTTTTTTTTTCTTTAGTTGGCCTCTTTCAAAAAAAAATGTGTGGGCTGGAGAGACAGCTTAGCGGTTAAGTGCTTGCCTGTGAAGCCTAAGGACCCCGGTTCAAGGTTTGATTCCCCAGGACCTACACTAGCCAGATGCCCAAGGGGGCGCACGTGTCTGGAGTTCATTTGCAGTGGCTGGAGGCTCTGGCGCACCCATTCTCTTTCTCTGTCTCTTTTTCTCTCTGTGTCTGTCGCTCTTAAATAAATAAACAAAAAAAAAAATGTGTAGGGCTGGAGGGATGGCTTAACGGTTAAGGCACTCACTTGCAAAGCCAAAGGATCCTGGTTCAATTCCCCAGGACCCACGTAAGCCAGATGCACGAGGGGGCCCAAGCATCTGGAGTTCGTTTGCAGTGGCTAGAGGCCCTGATGCACTCATTCTCTCTCTCTCTGCCTCTTTCCCTCTCTCAAATAAGTAAATAAAAATAAAATATGTTATAAAAATGTGTAACGTCATCATCTCCAGTTTCCTTTTTCTTCTTTGGTCATGTGTGTTACCGGAGCTTTCAAGGTCATGACCTGGCCCGTGGCAGCTCTACCAAGCTCAGCCACCATCCTCAGTACACTAGTTAAAGAGACAACAGTGAAAATCAGAGAAGGGAGACTTGTGCAATGTGGCCTCACTGGGAAGAAGAGGGAGAAATCAAGGGGTCCCTCTCCACGTCCATATCTGGGGTCCGGACACGAGGTTTGGGTTTAAATAGAGGACAAGAGAGGTCCGTGTAACTATCAGTCCTGGTCAGGGCCTGACAGGTTGTCAGAACTGTGTGGGATCTTTTCCTGGAAGACAGGTTTCTCCAGCGGCTGGACTAGGGTTCATCTGTTTCACTGTTCCACCATGAGAAATGCCAATCCCTTGGAGTCAATTGTATCAACATTCTGATAGCCAAAGGGAAGGACACGAGAGTCTCTCTTTAGAAGATCTCCACTCCCTCCAGGCAGTTACAGCTCTGTGTTTACCATATTCTAATCAAGTCACTTTTTGTCAACAAAATCACCGAAAATTGCTCACTTCACCAAGCCCAGGCTTTCACACACTGTCAGCGTCTTTCCTTCCTCTGTCTCCTTGTGCTTCCCTGCCTTTTGCCTCTCAAAATGCTGCTTCTCCTTCAAGGTCAAAGTGAGATGTTATATGTTCCCTGAAGCCTTTTTGTTTCCTGACAGAAGCCATCACTTCCTTTCGCAGATTCTCAGCAAATTTTGTCGATGCAGCCTGTTTTGTCTGTAGACCGACTTCTTCTGGGAGAATTTCTCCAAGTGTGACTGGAAATAGAAAATAATTTCAGGATAACACACATTCTGATGGCTTGCTGTGATTATTTTCAGCATGTAATTTTTTTTTTTTTTTTAGAAGCCAAGGTCATGCTTTCTCATATTTAGCAAGCAAATCTTAGCCATTTATGAGGACTTCAAAGAGATATCTAACAATCCATAAAGTGCTTTTTCTAGTGCATGTAGTGGGTGGCTTGGTGGCCTTAGACAACGCCAGTTGTTCAGCAAATCTGTGTCCCTCATTTAGCTGCTCAGTGGAGCTGTGTGTGTTGTTGAAAAATCTACAAAGGTATTTTACCCATGTGTTCAAACAAGGAGTCAGGCTGGGTTAAAGCAGCTTGCTCCTCAAGCCTGCTGATCTGAGTTTGACTCCCCAGCACCCACATAAAGCAGGACACAGCGTGGCACTTGCATCTGTGATCTTCATGTACCTATGGCAGAGGGAGGCACACCAGGAGAATCTCAATGCTTAAGGGCCAGCTAAACTGGAGTACCCAGCACCAAAACAACATGAGAGACTCTATCTCAAAAGATGGTGCTGCAGTTACCTTTTCATTGCTCGGGCAAACATCCAACAAGAAGCAGCGTATAGAAAGAAAGGTTTTGTTTCAGGCTTCCAGACTCCAGGGGACGCCCCCTAACATGGTTTAGCTTTGGGATGCTACCAGGAGTCCTACGGCCAGAAGGGGGTGTGCCTCTTTTCGCTGAAAGCCTGACCTTTCTCAAGGACCTCTACCTCTGGTCTTGATGGACTTCCTGATGTGACATCTCTATGACTGAGAGCTCAACTAGTTGCTTTACCTTTTTTGACTCTTCCAGAATTCCATTTCCCTCCCCCCAATGTCTCCCTCCCACCCTGTGGCATTCCAGGTTCACTTCATTTGATTTTCTCTGTACACGTTAAAAATTTTAAAATATTATATATTTGCAAGCAGAGAGGAGACACACACACATACACACACTCACACACACACACAGAGAATATGAATGTGCATGCCAGCGCCTCTAGCCACTGCAGAGGAACTCCAGACACATGAGACACTTTGTGCATCTGTCTTTATGTGGTTACTGGGTCCTCAGGCTTTGCAGGTAAGTGCCTTAACTGCTAAACCACCTCTCTGTGCACTTTCATTTACTTATTTTACTTTGTTTTTTGTTAGTCATCTCTCAGTGCTAGATCTTTTTATTCTATCACTCCATCTACTAGTCTCATTTTTAACATATAGCATCATATCACATCACATCACAACACAGCACATCATACCATACCATACCATACCATACCATACCATACCATACCATACCATACCAACACATAACACAATACACATGAATCAGAGTGCCCTGCAGGTTTCTCTCCATGAGATCACTCTGGCACTTCTACCTGGCCCCTGGGAACTTAATTTTTGTTCTTAAGTAACTTATTTACTTTGGCCTTTCATAGAAAATTGTTCCTCTTAAAAATAAATGCTAATTTGGGCTGGAGAGATGGCTTAGTGGTTAAGTGCTTGCCTGTGAAGCCTAAGAACCCCGGTTTGAGGCTTGGTTCCCCAGGTCCCATGTTAGCCAGATGCACAAGGGGGCGCACGCATCTGGAGTTCATTTGCAGAGGCTGGAAGCCCTGGCGCACCCATTCTCTCTCTCTCCCTCTATCTGTCTTTCTCTCTGTGTCTGTCGCTCTCAAATAAATAAATAAATTAAAAAAAAATAAATGCTAATTTGGATGACAAAATGTTAAAAGCAGACAAGGGGAGCTTATGGAGAAATAAACAGGTAAAAGCAGAAGAAATAATCTTGAGTTGAAAGTGATCAGCGCAGAAGGTGGAGAGCAGTCAGTAAAGAATCCCCTTTTGAAAATGTTACATTTTACTATGGGGTGAAATCATATCACACACATAGTTTGTAAATCTAAATGAACGTCTATATATTGTGAATGTGTCATTGAATACAGCTGTGTTAAATTGTAAAAAAAAAATAGATGGTGTATACATGCCAGCGCTGGGGAGGCAGAAGTAGGAGGATCTCTGTGAGTCTGAGGCCAGCCTGAGACTACATAGTGAATTCCTGGTCAGCCTGGGCTAGGATGAGACCCTACCTGGAAAAAAAAAAAAAAAAAAAAAGCTAATTATACAAAGGAAAGCTGATGACCTGAGCCTCAGAGCCTTGAACTAAAAGCCATTCCTGAGGGGAAGTTTGATTCCGTGCCACAGCACAGCACACCTCCAAAGGCTGTAGCTGACAGGTAGGGGAGAGACATTCGCAAAGACAACCAGGGAAGCTCCTACTCCAAGTTGAGCAGGACCCAGAGATCCTTCTCAGCATGGAGGATAGCCCCTCTTGTTTGAGTTACAGAGAAAAGCAGCCTTCTTACTTCCTGCAGGGTCAGGTATTAAAGAAAAGCCAGGGGTGAGGGAGATGGCTCAGCTGATCAAGAGCTCACCCTGTGAGCACGGGGCCCGAGTGTGGAATCCTTAGCACCAAAGTTGGGAGTGGGGCTGGAGAGATGGCTTAGCGGTTAAGCGCTCGCCTGTGAAGCCTAAGGACCCCGATTCAAGGCTCGGTTCCCCAGGTCCCACGTTAGCCAGATGCACAAGGGGGCGCACGCGTCTGGAGTTCGTTGCAGAGGCTGGAGGCCCTGGCACGCCCATTTTCTCTCTCCCCCTCTATCTGTCTTTCTCTCTATGTCTGTCGCTCTCAAATAAATAAATAAAAAATGAACAAAAAAATATATAAAAAAAAGTTGGGAGTGGTGGCATGTGCGTGTAATCCCAGCACTGGGGCTGAGACAGGCAACTCCTGGGACTTTCTGGCTACTTTGTCCAGCCAAGTTGGTGACCTGTGAGCTCAGTGAGTGGCCCTGTCTCAAGAAAACAAGGTAGACACCAACATCAGCTTCTGCCCTCTACCTGCATGTGCACATGGGCATGAACATGCACACACTCACGTGCCCATGCACACACAAACGTCCATACACATGTGAAAGAAAAAGAAAGAAAAACTAGACGGTAGGAACAGTATGTCTATGCCCAAAGGAAGAAATACTGACTGATGTTATAATGTTTGCTATTTCATTGCGTTTTTGCTTGTAATTTGCATATTGTGATTTTGATTATTTCTTTTCCAAAAATTAAAAAATTACATTATTTATTTACAAGGGGGAGAGAGAGAGAGAGAGAGAGAGAAAAGAGAGAGAGAGAGAATGGGTGTGATAGGGCCTCTTGCCACTGCAAATGAACTCCAGATACATGCACCACTTTGTGCATCTGGCTTTACGTAGGTACTGGGGAATTGAACCTGCATTGCTAGGCTTTGCAGGCAAGCCCCTTAACATTTGAACCATCTCTCCAGTCCTTGATTATGTTGGTTTAGCTTTCATCACACCTGACTAGACCTTTATGACTACACTTTCTTTTTCTGTACCTATCCAATATGTTCTCTACTATTTTTATGTTTTTTAACCTATTCCCTGTCATTCCTACTATATTCATGTATTCCACTTTCCACATTCTGTCCTCTTTTTTGTGTGTATGTGTGGTTTTTGAGGTAGTGTTTCACTGTAGTCCAGGCTGACCTGGAATTTACTATGTAATCTCAGGGTGGCCTCAAACTCACGGTGATCCTCCTACCTCTGCCTCCCAAGTGCTGGGATTAAAGGCGTACAGCAGCATGTCCAGCCTATTTTTATTTCTCAATTATTAATACCCTTATCTGTGTAAAACTATAAACCATATTTTTCTTAACAGCATTATATCATCTCTATATATGAACATATTTTGGGTACAAATGATGTGCCTCTGGATCTCTGCTTTGGTAGGTGTTGAGTGTCCTCAGGGACTGTCTCCTTTACCCTGGTGCTGGTCATCAGGTTCACCATGGAAGCAGCTCTCTGGCTCATCTCCCCAGTTCCTCGGTGGCTTCAGCGGTGAGTTGGCTGATGTGTGAGGGGCGGCCACTGCATGTTTTTTAAGGCAGGGAAGAGGATAATTGAATACATGTGACCTGAAAGCAGAAGGGGAAGACTTGGGGGGAGGAGGACAACCATGAGGGGTGCAAGGCTCTGTGGAAGGAGATTTGGGAAGAAAGACCAAGAAAAAGAAACTGTACATCTAAATATCATAATGAAACCTTTGATTTTGTATGTTACTTTAAAAAGTAAAAAGTAGTTGAAATTGCAATGTATATATGATTTTAAGTGCTACTATTGGAAAATTATGGGCAATTTTTTTTTCAATACAAACACGCTGAGCAGTTCATAATCAAGTACATTGGTAATGATGTAGCCAGACTAAGTATAATTATAATTAAAATAAAAATAGCAGGAACTATAAACCCTAACCAATTAAAGACAGCACTCTTACACACTGAGAACAGAGTTCTTCCAGAAATTGATAGGGAGTACACGTGTCTACCCATGTCCATGTGTTCCCAAGCTCTGTGTGGCTACCAGCCTTCTGTGGTGCACACTTAGTGAGGAGTTCACTACATCATAACCATGCTGAATTGCCTTCGTAAATTCCAGTTTGAGTTTCTGTCTATCAGTCAGTAGGTCAGTACTGTGCAAGTGTAATTTATGGTTGAAGGTCTGGGGGACACTTGCTAAGTGGAAATGTAGAGACTTTATGCTTGTGACAGTTTAAGGTCCATTAGGTGCCCCCCCCAACAAAGGGGATTTCCTAAAGAGTACATTACTCTGGAGAAAGTAACGATTTGTTGGTGATACCTACTGAAGCATGAATGGATTGAGTGAGCTTTCATAGCACAGGTGTCTAATAGTACTTGGGGGTTCTGTTTCCATTCTGTTTTGCAGAGACTGGCCAAGGGAAACCATTTTGAACATTATAGACCTTTCTGGTTAGTTACAGTCCCTTATGCTCCTCATATTGAATTAGGACTACTTAAGAAAAAACATACACGAAGTGTTTAGAGACTTCGCCCACAAGGATGGTGGCCCATCAGCTGGCAAGACAGTTGACTGTCATTCCCATTCCTGGTCTGTGGGGGTTGCTGCAATTCCCCGTGCAGCGCCTCCTTTCTTTGCCCAGTGGACTCTCTGGGTATGGCCGTCAGCCTAAAGGAGACGCCTCATCCTGCGTTGCACATCTTTCTGGGCCACTTCAGTCCACAGGATTGAGTTTGGAATTCAAGAGTCTAGCCTTCTTGACTCCTGTGAGGTCGCTTCTGAATGGTTCTTGTTTCAGCTCTCCTAAGAGGAGTTTCTGAGGCCGTAAGCATATCACGGTTCAATCTCCTCTCTCAGCTGAATTGTGCTTTCTTAACTCTGAGCACTCCTCCCAGCATTCCGCAGCAAACTTCCTGGACAAGCACGGGGATTGCTAAACAGTCCAAATCAAGTTGGTGGGACTGCATGCGGGGTTTGAGGGCGTCATGATGCGCTGGTTATCTGCCGTGAAGGAGCCGATCTCTAGGGGATGCGAGGTCTGTAGCGCGCATGGCAGGCTGCGGCAGCTCAATTGCTAAAGCTACTCTCTGCTTGTGGCGAAACCTGGGTGGTAATACCAGGGGATGGAGGGGAGTAATACCTCGGGCATTTGGGAGGCTCCATTATATTCAGCAGGAGGATTTAGTGCTCATCATGTTTACCAAGGTGATAAGGAATTCCTTATGAAGCCACCTGATAAGTGATTCTGTCAGAGAACTGGGCTCCCTGATAGACTCTGACATGGTAAGACCCTGGCAAAGTAGTGCTTGTGGGGACCATGGGAGTGGGTGGCTTTTGTTAAGTGGTAACAATTGGAGAGAGACAGAGGCTGTGTGTGATTAATCATTAATTCAAGCTATGTCAGAGCCAGGGAGCCTCTTTGATAACACATAAAGGGAGTCTCCTCCTGTGGCTGGAGGGAAGAAAAAGATGTGCATTAGATAATGATTTTAGTATTAAAAAGAAGGTTGGATTTTGTAACCTGGGAACAACATCCTTAGGTCCAGATTAGGAATAAATGAGGACCCTCAGACTTGAAATGGAATTATGTAGGTTGAAACAATTGAGAACACTAAATGCCACATTTTCCTGAACTCTGTAGGCCTACAGTATCGTAAGCCTTCTTGTTAAAGTCTACCAAGTCCTTGCTTACAGAGGCCTCTATCTGGCAACATACCTCCCTCAGGATCTGTTTCTACCTCTCTCCCAGGGCTTCACATATATAATCAGCTCATGGCGTATGTAATTCTGGCTGCACAAATTGGTTCTACTTAGGAAGTGTTAGGAAGTATTGCGTAAGAAGTGTCCCCTTAAAAAGCATATGAGTCAAAGTCTTGGTCCCCAGTGCTACTGAGGGGTGACTGGGTGATGAGTGTACCACCTTCGCCAACAGATTGACTCATTTATAAATTCGCAGACGAATTAACTATCGAGAGGTGGGGTCTATTTGGAGTGGGCCACTGGGGGTGTGCCCTGCCTTCTTCCTGGACTTTTCCTCTTCATCTCTCTGTTTCCAGGCTGCCGACGTCAACAGCTTTCTCTGCTACATGCATCGACTGCCATGATCGTCTGTCTCATCTTAAGCCCAAATCAAGGGAGCCTGCAATCTTGTACTAAAACCTCCGAAACTTGAAGCCCAAGAAACATTTTCTCCTTAAAGGAGAAAAACTTAAAGTTGAGTGTCAAGAAGTATTCTTACATGTTTTGGTGTACTTTGTCACAGTGACAGCGCCCTAACTGAGCAGGGAGGAAGGGGACTAATGACTTACAGTTGCTGTAGATTTACCGGCAGGAGTTGGGAGAGTGTCTGGAACCCTGAGGGCCATGGCCAGAGCTTTGAAAGGGAGATTTGTAAGTGTTCTTTCAGGGTACTTGCTATATTCATAAGATGACTTTTGGATGCTAGGAAAATAGGGTCACCCACACAAAATAGAAATGTTAGAACTGTCATGACAAGAGTGGAAACTCACCAGCTAACTCGATCATACAGGAGCACATAGTCAGCTCAGCACAGTGCTTTCTTTTAATGCCTTTGTTTTTGTATTTTTATTATAAGCATAGGAGGGAGGGAAAGAGAGAGAGAGAAAGACAGAGAGAAAATGGATATTCTGGGACTTCCTGCCACTGTAAACAAATGCCAGACACATGTGCCACTTTGTGCATCTGGCTTTATGTAGGTACTGGGGAATTGAACCCAGGCTTCAGACTTTGCAAGCCAGTGTCTTTAACCTTTGAGCCAAAGGATGGGGAGAGTGCTTTGGAACACTGTCTTCTAGACACGTGCTCATGACCTCACTGTGGCTGTCATTACCTGCACAAGATCTGCAGGCTATTGGGTCCATCAGGAGTTCTGTGGAGGGAGTAGAGAAGGGGACAAAATTGGGTGGTGAGAGGGTACTATGTATGTTTTTAAATAAAGATTTCATTTTAATAAAAAACTAATAAGCCCGGCCTGGTGGTGCATACCTTTAATCCCAGCACTCGGGAGGCAGAGGTAGGAGGATCACCGTGACTTCCAGGCCACCCTGAGACTACATAGTGAATTCCAGGTCAGCCCTAGCTAGAGTGAGACCCTACCTCAAAAAAACCAAAAAAAAAAAGAAAAAAAAACTAATAAGAAGGTGGATCTAAATGCAATCATATCATTAATCACACTGAATGCAACAGGCTAACACTGCAAATGAACTCCAGATGCATGCATCACCTTGTGTATCTGGTTTATATGGGTCCTGGGTGGGGAATCAAACCTGGGTCCTTAGGCTTTGCAAGCAAAGACCTTAACTGCTAAACCATCTCTCTAGTCCCCAAAGTATGTTCTTAAATTAAAAAGAAAAAGAAAAGAATCTTCTTATTTTCTAGTGAATGGACAGACACAGTATACAAAGGCTGTCTTTCATGATTGAATGGTGAAAAGATTTTTTTGTGTGTTTATTTTTCTTTATTTGTTTGAGAGAGACAGGCAAAGAGTGAGAGAGAGGGAGAGAAACAATGGGAGCACCAGGGCCTCCAGCCACTGCAAATGAACTCCAGTTGCATGCGCCACCTTGTGCATCTGGCTTACGTTACGTGGGTACTGTACCGGGGAATGGAGCCTCGAACTGGGGTCCTTAGGCTCCACAGGCAAGTGCTTAACCACTAAGCCATTTCTCCATCCCCGAATTGTGAAGTTTTAAATTTTGCAACAAACTTGATTAGTGAACTGATGACTAGTATAATTCTCTGGATGTTTGTATCTATAGTTTCTACTCACAACACCCCAAAGTCTTTTAAATGCATTTCATGTAAAATGATTGACATCTTTTACTGAAGCTGACTCCTTTCTTAAAGGAAGGATTTTTTTTGTATATTTATTCTCTCCTTAAGAAGAAACTTATATAGTTAATTATTTAGTCCTGTCTATAATGTTAGATTCAAATGAAATACTAATGAAAATAGAATGGAAACATGGAATATTGTTACTATTTTATGGATAGAAAAATGCCCTACTTGTAATTTTATTTAAAGAGCACTTATGTATCAACACAGGACATAGTACTGACATATATTTTTTAAATATATTTTTATTTTTATTTATTTGAGAGCAACAGAGAGAGAGAGAGAGGGAGAGAGAATGGGCTCGCCAGGGCCTTCAGCCACTGGAAACGAACTCCAGACACATGTGCCCCCTTGTGCATCTGGCTAACATGGGACCTGGGGAATTGAGCCTCGAACCGGGGTCCTTAGGCTTCACAGGCAAGTGCTTAACCACTAAGCCATCTCTTCAGCCCCTGACATATATTTTTTTTAAATTAGTTTTAAGTTTTATCTATGAGAGCAAGAGAGTGAGAGAGAGAGAGGAGAGAATGGGCATAACAGGGCCTCCAGCCACTGAAAATGAACTCTAGACACATGTTCCACCTTGTGCATCTGGCTTATGCGGGTCCTGGGGAAGTGAACCAGGGTCCTTTGGCTTTGCAGGCAAATGCCTCAACTGCTAAGCCATCTCTCCTGCCCATAGTCCTGACATATGTTTTTGAAAGTGTTCTTACATTTAGGTCTGAATCTTTGGCTACTACATTGTATTTGATACTTTGAGCAGATCCCCAAACATTAATTTCTCTAGACTGGTCCTTCTAGGAAGGCCAAGCAGATGAAAGAGGTTAAGCCAGTGATCTGGAGAAACACGTTCTCCTCTTCCATCTTTCAATATAGGAACCACAGTCTGTGAGAGAGAAGTAAATATGCACACATACATGTTCATATATTATGAAATACAAATTGTTATTTACTTTCATGCTAGCTCCTAGAAGTTTGATTACTCTTTTAACTTGTTTAATAGCCTTAAAATCACACACATAAACAGAATTGCATGTAAAACGTTTTAGTAAACATTGATGTATGTATATGCCAAAAAACAAACAAACAAACAAACAAACAAACAAACAAACAAACAAGTGGCCCACGTAGATGTGAGTGGCTCACAGGCTGGACTCTGACAGCCTCTGCTGGGACCCGGATCACACATCTGAGCTTTATTTCCGTGTGTTCTGGATTACTGCGAACTGCCAGTGCCTGCTTCTCTGCACCGGAGAGCTTTGTTGGCAAGCGCAGAAAGCAACTGCCTGCTTGCCCGTGGAGCCGCAAATACCAGGGCATTAACAGCTCCCTGGGATCAGTCTGAAGCCAACAGCAGACAGAGCTGTCATGTAACCACTCCAGCTTCCTCATTTGACAGGGCGAGATGCTGTGGGATGTGGAATTCTCACAGTTTCTTAGATTCTCTGTGTGACTGAGCTCACATGATCTACTGTGGCTTTTGGTTTCATATTGATACTGTATTTTTTTTGGGGGGGGATAGTCTCTAAATTTTATTTTTATACTTAAAAAAAGAATGAGTGCCTGCTTAGCATATGCAAGGCCCTGGACTCAATCCCAATCCCATAAGTATATGAAAATTAAATTTGCTATAATGTATATAGGCTGCATTTCTTAAAAATTTTTATTGACAATTTTCATACATGTACATAATGTATATTGATCATTGATCTCATTACTTACTCTGGACCCCTTCTTTTTCCAATGAGGTCCTCTTCTGTTTTTTCTCCTCCTCCATTATCCATGATGACATGTGGATGGGCCCAATGTTGTGCAGATAATGACAGTTCTTAGGGGCCATGAATATTGCAGCTACTTTGGTCTGGAAGCAGTGTTCCAACTCATTCCTCCCCATCCTTTGGCTCTTAAGTTCTTTTATAATTTTATTTTATTTATTTGAGAGAAAGATAGAGAGAGAAAGAGGCAGGGTCTCCAGCCACTGCAAATGAACTCCAAATGTAGGCACCTGGCTTACATGGGTCCTGGAGAATCAAACCTGGGTCCTTAGGCTTCATAGGCAAGTGCCTTAACCACTACACCATTTCTTCAGCCCCAGCTCTTACATTCTTTATACCACCTCTTCCTCCATGTTCTTTAAGCCTTGGAGGGCATTGTTGTAGACAGTTCCACATTGCTGGGGTGAGCATCCAACCAAGCACAGTTCTGGGGAGGACTGGGATTTATTTCAAGCTTACAGATCCAGGGAAGGTTCCATCAATGGCAGAAGAAGCTCACTGTCATTCTAAAATCCAAGCAGAGAGAGAAATCACCACCAGCCAGCAAATACCACAAAAACAGCAAGCACAAACCAACAGCAATCAGGAACCCCCCCGTGCCCCAAACAAGACCTCAAACTTCTGTGCATAACTTTGGATTGAGATTTGGACCTGCCACCAAAACACACCTTTGGACTGGACCTCGGGATCTAGCCCCCAGTGACACCTCCTGTAGCTAGATGGCTGGAGACTCAAGTTGCAAGCTTTAACAAAACACCTGAATCTATGGTGGAGGGGGGCAAGCATTCAATCTACCACAGGCATGATAGAGATGTCTCATTTACTGCTGAGCACTCAACTGTCATGAGTCTGGAGTTTTCCTACTGCCATGTACAAAAAGAAGCTCCTCTGACCAAAAGCAACAGCAGCACTAATCTATGGTCACAAGCATCAGTATGTAGAGAGCAATCTCATGGGCACAGCGTATCCATGTAGCCCAACAATAGTAGTTGCTTCTCCCCTAGGTCCTATGACCTTCCAAGCTATAAGCTTTTGACTGGGCTTATAAATTAAGAGTTTGAGAGCCGGGCGTGGTGGTGCATGCCTTTATACCCAGCACTCGAGAGGCAGAGGTAGGAGGATCGCTGTGAGTTCGAGGCTACCCTGAGACTACAGAGTTAATTCCAGGTCAGCCTGGGCTAGAGCGACATCCTATCTTGAAAAACCAAAAAATAAAAAATAGAGATAATAAACATAAAGTAAAAGAGTTTGATACTTTCTTAACCTTTCCCATTTCTGCTTCTCTGTAATTGTTGGCTGTGACTCCCAAATAAGCTGCTTATGTTCAGTTCCTTGTGTCAGGATCTGTATCTGGGAGAAGTGGGGTTTGAATGTTCCTACTTTTATTTTTCCTACCGCGTGGGTTTCTTGGTACACGCTGTTCTCTTGTACCATGTGTCTCCTCTTCAACTATGTTCCCAGGGCTTACAGACTCCTACGGTCCCTTCTCCTTCACTGAAGTTAAGCCTTGTTATTTTCAGGGTCCAAGACAAGTGGACAGGTCTCATCGGGGGAGCACTGAAAAACTAGACTAACGTAACTAAAGCACTTGAACAAAAGCCATATGCTGTTAGCAGTCCAGCTGGGAATGGCACAGTTTTTCTAGACGGACGTTTCTTTTCAAACACAATAGGGTTGGCATGAGCTGTACCAGCCTGAGAGTGCAAGTGGTCACCGAAGGCCTGCCTCTTGCCAATAGGAACTCCACATCCCTCAGCGACCATACCAGTTATTTCTGAGCATTTGGTTCCAAGTTGGCATTCCAGAATGTGCTTGGAAATCATCTTTCAGGTTCCTTCTGTCTGGCCCTCTGATTCTTTTTTTCTTTCTTTTCAATTTTTTTTATTAACAACTTCCATGATCATAAAAAAATATCCCATGGTAATGCCCTCCCTCCCCCTACTTTCCCCTCTGAAACTCCTCTGTCCATCATATCCCCTCCCCCTCTCAATCAGTCTCTCTTTCATTTTGATGTCATGATCTTTTCCTCCTATTAGGATGGTCCTGTGTAGGTAGTGTCAGGTACTGTGAGGTCATGGATATCCAGGCCATTTTGTGTCTGGGGGGAGCATGTTGTAAGGAGTCCTACCCTTCCTTTGGTTCTTACGTTCTTTCTGCCACCTCTTCCACAATAGGCTTTGGGAGGTGTGATAGAGATATTGCGGTGCTGAGCACTCCTGTCACTTCTTTCTAGCTCCATGATGCCTTCTGAGTCATCCCAAGGTCACTGCCATCTGAAAAGAGAAGATTCTCTACCAAAAGTGAGAGTAGCGTTAATATAAGGGTGTGAGCCTTCAGAGAAGCGCTTACTGGGCAGTTTGATAAGCATAGTGTGTCCATTTAGCCAGGCAGCAGCAGACGTTACACCCCTATCACCTGCTGATTCTCTTAGTGAGTTTTCCATAACTCTGCAGCTCACCGAAGTGTTCTCAGTGTTCAAGGTCAATGTCTTTGCTATAGGAACTGTCTCCTAAGGCTCCAACTCCCTTGGTTACAGCACACAGCACAGGAAGCTTCCAGGCACCAATGCAATGATGGCCCTGGCGAGAGCGGCCGGGACCTCACGGGCAGGCTGTCTCCATGGATCTGGGAGCTACCACTTCTGGGGTGCTCAGCCGATGAAGCAGAACTAGAGCGTGGATCCTTCAAGATTCCAGAAGCTTCATGGTCGGGGCTCGGGTTTTCATTTGGTATCTCTTGGGATCATGGCCTTTAATTTCTGAGCACCATCCCCATATTTCCCGATGGCCACCCAGCAAATGAAAAAAATGCAACCTATTCTTTTTAAAAGTGTTCCTTCTTTTCCCTTTTTTCCATGCATGTGTGTGTGTGTGGTGGGGGGTGGGGGAGAGTGTCCCAGGGCTTCTTGTGGCTACAAATGAATGCCAGAAGCTTATGTCTCTTGCCTACATGGGTAGCTTGGAAATTGAGCTTAGGCCAATAGGCTATGCCAACAAGTGCCTTTGGCCACTGAATGATATTCCCAGCCATTAATTCATTCTTTTATTTAAAATTTTTTTTCTTTTATTTTTTTGAGGTAGGGTCTCACTTTATCCCAGCCTGACCTGGAATTTATTACGTAGTCTCAGGCTGGCCTGGAGCTCACGGTGATCCTCCTACCTCTGCCTCCCAAGTGCTGGGATTAAAGGTGTGCGTCACCAAGCCTGGCAACCCATTCTTTTTATTTTATTATGGAGAACTCCCATAATTATAGACAATAATCTATGATAATTCCCTTCCCCCTCACTTTTCCCTTCACAACTCCACTCTCCATCATGTCCCCTCTCCTTAAAACAGAAAGCGAAATTCTGTTTTGGTAAAGGCAGCTCAATGTGTAGGGCTGTACGTGCACTTGGCACGTGGCCAAAATGTAACATGATCATGCAGCATTTCCTCCACAGAAACCAACGACGTCTCAGGAGCCTCTTCCCCAGCTGCGCTTCGGGCTCAGCACTTGCATAGGCAGACGGCCGCTCTGGGGAGGTTTTAGAGGAAAGCATCGCTGAAGGTATATTCAAGACTTCACTTCTCCAAGCCAGATTCTTTAGAAAAGGCATCGCCCATCCTAGAGCACCCTCGCCACCTTCACAGGTGTCTTTCATTTCCATCATTTCTCGTTCATCTGTCTTAGGGTCAAGTTTCGAGTGACCAGTGATGTCATTCTGCAAGGAAATGTCTCAGGCAGAGGATCTATGAATGCAAGGTCTGCCCTGCGGGGAGAGTGGTAGAAGTTCCTGTTACCTTCCTGGACAGACCAGAACCTGGAGACTGGCCAGCTCAGAGTCATAGACTTGGGCCCATTGCAATCACATTTGTGCCACTGAAGCTCGGTCTCCAGGGCCAAGGTAATGACAAGTGGCTTTTTTTCTGGCTGCAAGTGTAAGGCTGTTGTTTGATGCTTCTTAGAAAGGAGGCTAGGACCATGGGGATGGCAGGGTCTCTTTCAAGAGTGCTCTTGTGGGGGCTGGCTTTGGGGAGCTCTTGCCATCCTCCCCATGGGGAAAGTGACTTTCACAAATGCTCTCTGTTGTAGGAACAGACCTTCTGACAGTTCCTAAGTACCTAGGCTGTGGTGGGAAGGCAACTAGGTAAAGTACTCATTCCATTGTGTGAGTATATGTGATTTTCATTTTCTCGTTAGTGAGGGTTCTTCTGTCTGGGAGAGGAGTTGTTTTCTTGGTGTTTAGATTTTTTTTTTTTTTTTTTGTGTGTGTGTATGCTCTTTGCATTGTCTAGATACCCTGTCAATTGTATAGCTAGCAAAGGTTTTCTCCCATTCACTCATTGGCTTTTTTTTTTTTTGTGTGTGTGTTGCACAAAACTTTGTAATTTCATATAGTCCAGTTTGCCAATTGTTGACCTTATTTCCTAAGTAACTGGGCAATCCTACTCAGAAAATCTCTACCAACACCTGTATCTTCACACATAGATTTTTTTTATTCATTGTTTTAAATTTTTTATTGTATATGGCTTTTACTTCTTTGGTTAGGTTTATTCCAAGGTATTTTATTTGTCATTGAGGCTACTGTGAATAGGTTTCCCCCTTAATTTCTTTCTCCATGTGTTTGTCATTAGTATAGAAGAAAGCTCCTGATTTTTATGTTAATTTTGTATGCTGCCATTTTGCTCAAAGTGATTATCAGCTCTAGGAATTTTCTGGTAAAGTCTTTAAGGTCCCTCATGTCTAGAATCATATCATCTCCAGATAAGGATACTTGAAGTTCATCCTTTCCTGTTTGTGTCTCTTTTATTTCCTTGTCTTATTGCTGTAGTTAGGACATCTGATACTACGCTGAATAGAACTGGAAAGACGCCTTTGTCTCCTTCTGGTCTTAATGGGTGTGGTAGTTTTAAATGAATGGCCCTCAATATATTCTGTTAGGGATCTCTTCAATTTTTTTTTTAAAGTGAGAGCTCTAACCTTTCCTTTTAGGACCACCTTCATTGTATCCTATAGGTTTCAGTATGGTGTGTTCTCATTTTCATTCAGTTTCAGGAGATTTTTTTATTTCCTCAGTGACTTATTTATTATTCAACCATGTGTTGTTTAATCTCAAACTTGTGTATTTTACGTAGTTTCGTTAAGTTATGGATTTACTGTACTGTGGTTGGATAAAATATAAAGTTATTTCTGTTTTCCTACATTTGTTGAGACCTGATGTGTGTCTTCATATGTGCTTTATTTTTAGGGTAAGTCCCAAGGAATGCTGAGAAGAATGTGTGCTCTATCTTTTTGGGGGTGGAATCTTTATATGTGTGTTAGGTCCATTTGCTGCTCTATGACATCATTTTAGTGCCAGTGTTTCTCTGTTTACTTACTGATTTTTGTCTGTTTACATGTCTATTGGAGACAGTACTGTGTTAAAATCACCTACTATAACTGTGTTTTGGTTAGTCTGCGACTTCCTGTCTAGTAGGATCTGTTTCATGAAGTTTGGTGTCCCTGTGATTCGTTGTAATATCCCTCTGGCAGATTGTCACCTTGACCCATGAGAAATGTCCTTTTTGTCAGATATTACAATAGCGGCACTTGCTTTTTATCTTGGTTCCATTTGCTGAATTCCTTATACCCCAGGGGAATTTTTGTCTTTTTTTGACAGTGAGGTGGGCTTTTATTTTTCGACATATGGTCTCACTCTAGCCCAGGCTGACCTGGGGTTCACTCTGTCGTCTCAGGCTGGCCTAGAACTCATGACAGTCCTTCTACACAGCTTCCTGAGTGCTGGGATTAAAGGCGTGCACCACCACACCTGGCTTTGAGTTTCTTGAAGACAGAAAAAAGATGGATCCTGGGGCTGGGAAGATGGCTCAGTGGTTAAAGGTGCTCTTGCAAAGCCTGACAACCCAGGTTCGATTCCCCAGTACAGACATAAAGCCAGATGCCCAAAATGGTGCATGCATCTGGAGTTTGTTTATAGTGGCCAGAGGCCCTGGTGCCCTTACTCCATTTCTCTCTGTTTGCCTCTTCCTCTCTCAAATAAATAAATAATTTTTTTTTAGAAAGATGGGTCCTGTTTTCTGATCTAGTCTTTTAGTGTCTGCCTTTTGATTGGGAGATTTGAGACCACTAATATTCAGTGTTATTGTTGAAAGGCGGGATTTATGTCCTGTCATGTTGGCAATTTCACAATGCTTGATGTTCATTGGTTTGACAACTATCTATGCATCGACTTTCATTTTCCCCCTTGTATCCTCTTCCCTGTGTTTATCCTTCTTGTGAGTCTGAAATATTCCTTCCAGTATCCAGTTTCCTCTGTAGGGTTGGCTTTCTGGTCATGAATTCCTCTAGTCTGCTTTTATCATGAAAACTTTTCTTAATCCACTTATGAGAGCTCATTTTGTTTGGTATCATAGGTTGGGTTGGTAGCTGTAGTTTTGTAATATTTGGAATACTTCAATCCATGCTCTTCTAGCTTGTAGATTGGATGGCCTTCTGACGGCCCTGCCTTTGTAATGACTTGTGGTCTCTCTCTTGTGTCTTTCACTATCTTTTCTTTGTTCTGTGTATCTACTGTTTTGGGTATAAAATGACATGAAGAGTTTCTTTCCTGGTCCTGTCTATTTGATGTTCTATATGAGCCTCTTTTTTTTTTTTTTGTGGTAAGGTCTTACTATATCCCAGGCTGACCTGGAATTCATTCTGTAGTCTCAGGGTGGCCTTGAACTCATGGCAATCCTCCTACCTCTGCCTCTGAGTGCTGGGATCAAAGGCCTGTGCCAACATGTCTGACTCTACATGCCTCTTGTATATAAACAGACATGTCTTTTCCAAAGCTTGGGAAGTTTTCTTCTATAATTTTATTGAAAATATTTCCTATTTCTTTGGTCTGAAGCTTTTTTTCTTCTGTGCCTAATACATGTAGATTTTTTTCTTTTTAGATGCCCCAGATGTCATTCATGGTCTGGTCTTACTTTTTAAAAAAATCTTGTCATTGATGTTGTCGACCTAATGTATTTCCTCTACCTTATCCTCAATCCCCAGCATTCCGTCCTTCAAATTTTGCTTCATATTTGACTTGTTGCATTTTTCATTTCAAATTGGCTCTTCTTTAGCATTTCTTTTTTTAAAATATAGTTTATTTACTTATTTGAGAGAAAGAGGCCCAGAGAGAGAAAGATAGAGGGAGAGAATGGGTGTACCAGGGCCTTTAGCTACTGCAAATGAACTCCAGACGCATGTGCCCCTTGTGCATCTGGCTAATGTGGGTCCTGGAGAATCAAACCAGGATCCTTTGGTTTTGCAAGCAAACATCTTAACTGCTAAGCCATCTCTCCAGCACTTGCTTTTTAAAATAAGAGACAGAGAGGTGGGGAGGGAGAGAATTAGCATGCCAGGGCTTCCAGCCATTGCAATCAAACTCCAGACACGGGTGCCACCTGGCTTATGTGGGTCCTGGGGAGTAGAACATGGGTCCTTAGGCTTCACAAGCAAATGCCTTTACTGATAAGCCAGCTCTCCAGCTCCCTTTCCTTCTTTCTTTTTAAAAATATTTTATTTTTATTTAAGGGGTGGGGGGTAGAATGGGCACACCAGGGCCTCTAGCCTCTGCAAATGAACTCCAGATGCGTGTGTTACTATGTGCATCTGGCTTATGTGGGTACAGGGGAGTCAAACCTGGGTTTCCCAGGCAAGTGCCTTAACCACTAAGCAATCTTCCCAGTCCTTCTTCAGCATTTCTATCTCTTTACCAAACTACATGTTCATATCCTGGTTTGATTTCATCACTAACACACATGAACACACACACACACACATGCACAAGCACACACACACACATACCACCCCTCACTCTAAAAGCACAAAATGAAATCAAGTCTTCCAGGAGCCCTACCCATCTAAACTTGGCTAATAGGAGGAAGCCTTGGGAAGCTTACTCATCTTGCTCCGCTCCACACTTCTCTGCCTCCTACTCAGCCATAAATTGCTGCACAGACTGTGCCGGGTAAATTGGCATTAAGATTTATTAGAGGAACGAGTGTACAGTTTAGGCAATGTGCCTTCACGGCAGGATCAGCAGTCCTCAGGAAGAGCTGGACAGGCGTGGGTGACCTGTGGATCGCAGAGCCTCCGAACCTGAAAGGCAGGGGAAGAATAGAGCCCACCGAAGCCCACTGAAGCCCACCCTCCTCATCCCATAGTGCCTTGGGGCAGCCGCCTCTGTGACAGAGTTTAGTGGTCGGTAGTGTTTTTCTCTCTTTGAGTGTGTGGGGTGCCTCTGAGCTGTTTATAAGCAGCAGTAGCTTCCTGGGTGCCATGCCCCTCCCACCTCAAAATAGAATACTTGTTTTTCTTTATTGCCTCCTTAGCATCATCAACACGGATCACATCCAGTCTACTGTTACTCCTGCACCCTCCCATATAGTCACCTGGGTATGACTCCTTTTCCTTACCAGACTGGAGTCTCTCCGCTGCACTGTGAGATGAACTGCAGAAATTGTTCACATGGGTACCAGTGGAGGTTGCTCTGGGCTGTTATGTGGAAGAAGACATTGACCTTGCCTGTTTTTTTCTCTTTCCTTTTTTTATTTTTTTGAGGTAGGGTCTCACTGTAGCCCAGACTGACCTGGAATTCACTATATGTTCTCAGGGTAGCCTGGAATTCACAGCATTCCTCCTAGCTCTGACTTCTGAGTGCTGGGATCAAAGATGTGCACCACCACACCCAGCTAGACCTTGCCCTTTCATCTGGCCACAGAGAGCAGGTGTGATCATTAGGGTTTAGTGTGAAAGGAAACAAGGCTGGGTGGGGCTTACTGGCTGTGCTTGGCACCCAGCTTTGTAGAAAGCTGACTTTGGCCTTTCCCCAGATAACTGTGGTCGCCACATGAATGGCTTCAGGACAGTAGTGAAATTCAACTGCATTTGCTGTGAGAGAATATGCTATAGATCGCAGGTGCATTGACTCAACTTTCAGCCTTGCAGCTTGAGCTAAATTCTATTATATGTTGATTTTACAGATGTGGAAACTGAGGTATATAGGTATATATAGAGATTAAGTACCATGCTCAAGAGCACATGGCTAACAAACTATGGAGCTATGGACTTAAATTTAGATACCTTGATTCTGTGGATGGTGCTTTTAACCTAAATGCTATAGGGCAACTCAAATAATTATAAAGATACACACCAGCCAACCCACTCATCCATCAAAAATTTAAGTCACCGGCACTGGAGAAATGGCTCAGTGGTTGATGTACTTGCTTAGTTGCAAAGCCTGACAACCGAAGTGCAATTTCCCAGTGTCCACGTAAAGAGGTGTCTGTGTCTGGAGTTCCTTTGCAGCAGTAGGAAGCCCTGGTGTACCGATACCCTCCTCTCAAATAAATAAGTAATTATTCAAAAGATAAGACCCCTTTGAAAGAATAGATTACATAAATGACTATGCCTTTCAGAAATTCATTAATTTTTCTAATCCCATCTCCTTCTTAGTATTAGAGTAGGAAGGGTATCTAGTGAATAAAATATCTGGCTGGGGTTTTGCAAGCAAAAAGAATACTGGAGATGATGAATAATCTGGGACCTACTGAGTTTATCTTGGAAATATCAAGAGGAAGGCTCACTGGAAATTGTGATTTGTGATACATCTGACAATTCTATGATTTATTTTATTTTGCATCATGCATATTGAGAAACATTCCAGGGGAGGATTCCCACGTTCTCCTCATTATCTCTCACATGTTTTCTATCTCATTTCTCCCCAAATCCTGAAAGATGCTTGTTCCATTAGGGATTTAATACAGCTGGCTGAGCACAGCCCTTTGGTCTGGCTTCAAGTGGGAAAAATGAAAACCAGGGTCTTCTCAGAGTTCTTTCCTCATTGAGGTTCAATTTCCTCATCTGCACAGTGAAGGGAATGAGTGAGAGCACCCCAGACTTCTGCCGCCGGCTCTGGTAGGTTTTGATTCCACATCCCATTGGTGGAAGGCTGCCCTTCCCATATGTTTCTTACTGTATGTGTCAATACCTACATCTTTGACACTGCTTTTTTTTTTTTTCTTCCTATCTTGGAAAATGGCATTCAGTGAAAATGTGATTAAATTTCTCATTTTAGACAAGTTAAGTAATGCTTTCTTCTGGTCTTCCAAGTAATTTGTTCTTTACTCTAACTTTTCTTAGCTGGTAGGGTGTTCTAACCATCAAATAACCTTTACCATTGAGCTCTGACCTACAGCTGCTTAGGAGCTGCCTGCAGAATCACTTTGTAGATTAGCAGGTCTTTTAATAGGGATGAAATGCCGGGTGCTGCTGGCTGGTCTGTTGGCACATGTCCCAGAATTTTGCTAATGTTGCATTCATATTCAGGATTTGGCTCTTTTGTCTCCCTTACCTTAACATATCTTTGCTATTAAAATAGAAATTCAAATGTCAGTGAAAACTAAAACAACCCACTATGAAAGTAACAAAAACTTAGTGACTTGAGTGGTAACAGTATTTATCTGTCAGACACTGTTTTAAAGGCATTAGATAATCTTGAAGCCATTTGTTTTCTGTGAAGTGGGTATTATGTGTTCACAGTTTCTCAACTGACCACAGAGAAGCTATGTAACACCGTTTAATTTTTTTGAATTTTGGCTTTTGATACTAAGGGTCTGTGGGGGCAGGCAGAAGATTGCTATCGGATATGTTTTTGCTCAAAACATTGAAGAGACTGCATTTGATGGGAAATTTGACAACTCTATTCCAATAGCTTGAAATTAACATGTTCTGGGAGAAATGAAAACAACTTCTAGAGCTGGGTGCTTCAGCACGGAGGACACCCATGAGTTTTGTTTCTTTGTGCGGCTAATGCACTATCTGCGCTGCATCAGCAGGCTGCCTGGCTCTGAGAAGAAGGAAAGCTGAAGAGAAGAGGCGCGTGTGGGCTTCCAGACACAGCGAGCCAGCAACTGGAAGGAAGCGTTTCTGGCCTTAGATGACTTCATGCAAATGCATAGACTATGTCTATACTGAAACTGGGCACATTTAGAAGCCCTAAAGATATCTTTATGACAAGAAGGGTGGTCTGCAACTGACAGATAGAATGGTGGATTCTAAACCAACATCTGGCGGGGGGGTGGGGGTGGGGACACAGGTGGCATTCTTCAGAGAACCAGAGAAGTGGCCTGGCTAGCGAGAAAAGAGTTCACATGCTGGTGATGTTTCTTGGCTGCGAGCAAACCATCTTTCATACACTCAAGAAAGAGCCACTGAGTGACTCATGAGTCTCCATGGCTGGAGACGTCCAAGGGAGAGTCAAAGACGGAGGGACACCATCCAAATTAGCAAAGGAAACTGAAGCAGTCAGTCCCAGAATCCCGTGCAAAAGAGCTGGGCTGGCAGGTAAAGAAGCGGATGGTGCAGACAGTTCAGTTTCTCTCCAGTGATCTTGGCGGCCTTCAGGAGTGAGTGGGAGACGTGAACTGTTTGAGCACTGAGACAAGGTGTTTCTTGAGTTTAGGATTTTATTGTGAGGGGTGTGAGAGAAAAGTGGGGACAAGAAGAAGAGGAAGAGAGAAAGAGGGTGATAGCGAGGGAAAGGGCAGAGAGAAGGGAGGTGCATTAGGGAGAGAGCAAGAGGAAGAGAAGGAGGGAGGGAGGGAGGGAGAGAGAGAGAGAGAGAGAGAGAGAGAGAGATAGAGAGGGCATGTGAGCAAACTCCAGGGAGTAGAAAAGCCCAGGAAGGCTGGAGAGGCTCTGAGAGAAGGTTTTATGGGAAGAGGAGGCCTTGGGAGATATGATCAAGTAGGGTACAGCATTCCTTGTTCTTGTTCTTGAGTTCCTCCTCCTCCTTCATCTTCTTCTTCCTAACCGAGGTGTCTTCAATTACCATAACAAGAGGGGGTTGCAGAAGAGGTGTAGGTCCTAGATGGGAGGAAGGAGAAAGGGGAGGATGGGTAGAGAGTTCTGGAGCTCTTGCACCTAGCCCGAGATGATCTGAAGCAGATAGAAGCAGATAGCAGCAAGGACATTTGAGCTATAACTGAAGCAAGAAGGAAACCAAGGCCAAAAAAAAAAAAAGAAGTCTTTGTCCTTGTAGGCTCTGTATTAGATGACACCTGGAAAATAATCATGCAAAAATATATTTGCTCTGCTTTTCTTGTAGAAATCTTCAATACAATGGAGGCAGATAACAATTCTTTGGGCAATTCTTGGCTGCAATGTACATGCCCATTTCAAGGTAGAAAGTAGCTGAGGGTGGACATAGCATCCTGTGTGGCTTAGAAGGGAGTGTTTCCAGAAGTACTCAGAGGGCGATTGGCGAGTTCATTTCCTCAAAAGCATCTCTCTCTTCCTTTGAGAGCAAAGCACCACTGCCCACGGTGCTGACTGGTGTCTGGTGGGGGCGGGGACCGCACCTGTCTCTGGGGAGTCAGTGTTGGCTTCTGTTGCTGGTTACTCAGGAACAAGCTAAGACATGGTAAGGAGACCATGCTGCATAGCAGGCCAGGTGTCCAAGGAGACAGTCCTGGGCTGGCTGACAGGCGCCGAGTGGGTTTTCCTACTTACCTGATTAACAATATTTTACTCTTCCTCCTCCTACACCACCACCACCACGGATGTCTGGGTCAGACATACATGTGGGCCATAAATATCTTCCAGCTCTGTGCTCATTCTGAAAGAACCCACGCATCTCCAACCCAGACTTCCTTGTCACATAGGCTTCCAAGTCTTCAAGCAGGCAATCAAGCCATTGGCTGTTGTTATGAGTCATTAAGTATTTTTTTTCCTTGACCATTCTCCTTCCTTATGGGTAGATGCCCAGATTGCCAGTCAAAGTTCTGCCAACCTGAGAAGATAATTTCCTTTCATTACCACCTACAGAGCCATCCCTGAGAGTCTTGTAGTGCTGGAGGCATCTGCTTCTGGTTGGGGACAGCAGACAGTGCTGGTCCTCCTTTATCTTCTGATATCTGTTCTCAGTGGACTGGCCCGAAGCCACAGGTGTGAGTCCAGGGGAGGCCATGAAGCAATGCAGCTGACACGTGACAGTCAGAACCAATAGCTGGCTTCACCCATGCTTTCTGAATCTTTTTTTAAACTTTATTTTTATTTATGTATGAGAGAGAGAGAGAGAGAGAGAGAGAGGCAGAGAGAGGGAGAGAGAGAATGGGCACACCAGGGCCTCCAGCCACTGCAAATGAACTTCAGATGTGTGGTCCCTCTTGTGCATCTGGCTTATGTGGGTCCTGGGAATTGAACCGAGGTCCTTTGGCTTTGCAGGAAAATGCCTTAACTGTTAAGCCATTTCGCCAGCCCTTCTGGATCTTTTTTGAACCCAGTTTCCTATGTCACTCTGCCAGTTTACAAGTAAAATGTTGCTGTGAATACCTCACTCAATAGTCCAGAGGACTTAAATGATGGTGGAAGTTGGGTTGGACTCAATTTGAGATTCCCTAATGAGATGTAAAGCCTTGGGCTGGAGAGATGGGTTAGTGGTGAAGGCGCTTGTTTGTAAAGCCTCAGGACCCAGGTTTGATTCCCCAGGACTCCAAGGTGCCGCATGCATCTGGAGTTCGTCTGCAGTGGCTGGAGGCCTCTAGCCCTGGCATTCCCATGCTCTCTATCTGCCCCTCCTCTCAAAAAATAAAATAAAAATTTTAAAAATTATTTAAAAGATATAAAGTCTCTTCCAGGAGCCAGACCCGGCTTGCCTTTAGAGTGGAGCAGAGTTGTCAGCAGAGAAGGGCCCTGGGCTTGGTTAGCTACTCCGTTGGGGCTCCTCAGACACGTGCCTATGCCATTTAGCCTGCTGGTAATAGGTTTGAAAAGTCAGGGCAGCCTGCACCACAGCCTGAACTGCTGAGGAAGTCTTGCTTGACTTCTACTCCAATCAGAGCTACTGGTGCCCGGCTTCCGTGGGAAGTACAACGACAGCAGCCTCTACCCATGTAAGCCACGCATTACGTCCTCAAACAAGAGAACGCCAAGCACCAGGCTTCTTTCTTTGTGGTTCAGTGGCTCAAGGTGCAACAACTTGGCTCTTACTCTAGAGGGAATACTCCATACCCTGCACTTCACCGGGCCCCTAGAAGCTTCAAAATGACAGTTCATAGACAGATGCTCATAAGACTTGCCTTCTGATCTCTGGCATGAAGATATAGTCTCAGTCATAAAGGTTTAAGATGCCTCTCTCATCATGACCAATTAGCATACTGTCATCTATTTAATGGAATCACCTGAGGATCTGTGACTTAGCAAGACTATCCTGGACACCTACGGGCATTTGACATGGTCCTGGGAGCCAGGGTGGGAGAAAGGTTGCTTGCTTTGTCAATAATGGCCCTGCAGCTGGGATTAAGACTAGCTTTGTCATTATCATGACCAGATGTTACATAAGAAGAACTATATTCATTCTCCATAACCCATCTGAACTTTGTTCTCACACAAAGAGTAATCAGGTAGTAAAAGGAATCACTGTTCTTTCTCTCTCAAGTCTTTAAATATTATTTATTTACTTATGTGTGTGTGAGAGAGAGAGAGAGAAAGAGAGAGATGCAGAGAGAGGGGGAGAGAAAGAGAGAGAGAGAAAATGGGTGTGCCAGGACCTGTAGCTACCACAAATAACTCCAGATGTATGCACTACCTTGTGTATCTGGCTTTACGTGGCTGCTTAGTGATCTAACCTGGATCCTTTGGCTTTGCAGGTAAGCACCTTAACCACTAGGCCATCTCTCCAACTCCTTTCTCAAGTCTTCTGTGGGGGCATTAATGCTTGCCATTCTAGCTTTTTTTTAAAATTATTTATTTATTTATTTGAGAGCGGCAGACACAGAGAGAAAGACAGATAGAGGGAGAGAGAGAATAGGCGCGCCAGGGCTTCCAGCCTCTGCAAACGAACTCCAGATGCGTGCGCCCCCTTGTGCATCTGGCTAACGTGGGACCTGGGGAACCGAGCCTCGAACCGGGGTCCTTAGGCTTCACAGGCAAGCGCTTAACCGCTAAGCCATCTCTCCAGCCTGCCATTCTAGCTTTTACAAGCTAAGAAACTAGCATAGAGATTTTGCTATTGTGCTGCTATATTTATTTCAACTGCACAGTTTATCTGGAGTTAAGGGAAAAGAGCTACCAACTGGGTTCACAGTCCCATAAAATTTTTTATAACACCTACTTCTATAAAGCCCTAGACTAACACTTGGTCACAAGGGAATTTTAGTCTAGTCTGTGCATGTATAACTGGGGAAACCTATATATAGTCTATCAACTATATCAATGTTAATTTCTTGTCTGTGATCTTGTGATGAGTTGCATAAAAGATTATCAAAAAGGGAAAAGGAGGGTGTGCAGAACTTCTGTTGCCTCTCTATAACTTCCTGTGGATCTATTATTATTTCAAAATAAAAAGACAAACATAAGCTGGGTGTGGTGGTACACACCTTTAATCCAAGCACTGGGGAGGCTGAGGTAGGGGGATCGCCATGAGTTCGAGGCCAGCCTGAGACTACGTAGTGAATTCCAGGTCAGCCTGAGCTAGAGTGAGACTCTACCTAGAAAAACAAAAAGCAAGCAAACAAACAAAAAAACTAAAAAAGATAAACATCGAACATGCTTGTTTTGCTGGGGTGTAAGGACTGGAGAAACAAGCACTAAGCGTAATGTCTAACACAGAGCGATTGCTTTCTTTGTATATTTTTCTTAAAGAGTTAGACAAATGTACAAAGCTTTTCATTATAACATTATTTATAATATTAAAATTATATAATTTCTGAGCAATTAAATTAAGTTAAATTAAAACTAAGAGTCAAGGATAAAAAAATACAAAGACTGTTTTAAGAAAATAGTACTTCCTGCCTACAGCTGCCATCTTAATTTCTATGAGCCACCCATGTGGCAAATAAAACAACAAAAAGGAAATGCACTTATTATGTTCTTTAGATGTTTTAGAAAACCTGGAATTGAGGGTTGGAGAGAGGGCTTAGTCAGTAAAAAACTCCTTGCTGTACAACCATGAGGACCTGAGTGACGGAGTATATTTTGTCTGAACTATATTCACACCAGCACAGACCCATGCCACATCTGCCTGTTTGATGCTCCTTGCTCACCACTAGGGAGGTGTGAGCTTTGACATGCTTGTCCATCAGGTGTAACATGCATGCCTCATTCTGGATTCTTCTTCTTCTTCTTTTTTTAAGATTTTATTATTTATATATTTGAGAGAGAGAGAGAGGCAGTTACAGAGAGAGGGGACATGCCAGGGCCTCTAGCTACTGCAAACAAACTTCAGACACATGTACCACCTTGTGCATCTGGCTTATATGGGTCCTGGGGAATTGAACCTGGGTCCTTTGGCTAGGTAGGGAAGTATCTTAACTGCTAAGCCACCTCTCCAGCCCTGGATTTTTAAAAAATTATTCATTTGAGAGAGAGAAAGGTAGATAGAGGCATGCCAGGGCTTCTATCCACTGCAATGAGTAAACTCCAGACACATGTGCCCCCTTGTGCATCTGGCTTTACATGAGTACTGGGGAATCCAGCTGGGGTCCTTAGGCTTTGCAGGCGAGCATCTTAACTGGGAAGCCACCTCTCCAGCCCTCACTTTGGATGTTTATTTCTCTTTTGATCCATGACATCATTGATGAAACAGCTGCTGGAGACACTCCCCCTCCCCAAGACTGGCCCCTAACCCACGGATGCCCTCACACATGAAGGTGACCGTTTTCCGGATTGAAGCAGCTGCAATGGGAAGGTGGCCTGCGGTAGCAGCAGCATGATGATGCCCTAGAGAACATGGTGCTGGTGCTGCGTCCAGTGGGAAGAGTGGGATCCTGGGGTGAGGATGCTGGGCACAGGACTCTCCCCTGGCTGAAGAATTGTGACTGGCTTATTCAGATCTGCCATGAAAGACAGAGCTGCTGTTCATCTGCCTCCTGATGCTTGTTTAAGAGCTGGGGCACGAAGTCTAAATATGTAATTAAAGTTAATCTTATTGCCATTACCTTATTCATTATAGTGATTTTTTTTTCCTGGTTGCTTTTATGGATCACTATAAGACTGGTTTTAAATGAATTATGTCTCCTCACTTTCTCCATCTTAATTTTTAAGAATGCCTATATTCTTTGGTTGCTAAGTAACACACCTATAATGTATTGTCACTGTTCTATCTGGTGCTGTTTGAATAATTTCAGTAATCACTCAGGAGATTGCTTAAAGAGTAGATCATCTTAAATGGGAAGAAATGACTAATTCTGGGTTGTTTTCAGAAAAGTGACTGAAGTATTTCCTCAAAGGCAGGAGGTTCATCAGCCGTAAGACATCAAACGGACACAGGGTCCACCCCGCCTCTCCACCACTGCCTGACAGAAGTTCTCCACTGTCTTTGGTGTCTCCAGGTGAAACACTCGCTTGGAACTTTCTGAAGTTTCAAAGGGCTGGAGGATCCAGAAGGGGAGAATTTTTTTTTTTTTTTTTAGGGACATTTTGTCCCAGTGATTTGAAATACTGCATTGATCACGATGTCAAATGCAGTGTGGTGCAGAAGCAGAGTGGCTCTGCTCTCGGTAAAGTGGGACAGGATGGCAAGCAGAATTTAATCAAGGAAGGGCTGTCACTGTCATACCTGATGGAACTCCCGGATCTGAGGATGGCTGGCGTGGTCGCAGATCAACCTTTCTGATGTCACATTTTTTCTTCTTTGTCTTATACAAGTGGCCTGAAGGATGGACACATGTCACCTGAGCATGGACTAAGTCTAAACATCTTAGCTCCAGTCACAGGCACCATTGTGCCATTCCCTTCTCCAGCCCCTGCCCCAGCGTGGAGCAACTCACAGCAACCTATAGGCTGGTTCAGGGTGTACAAGTACCATGAGGCACGTCCAGGTCTTTCCTGCTGAAGAAATGACCCCTCGACCTCTCAGTGACCACTTTCCTTCCTTCGGCTCTACAACTTGATAAGGAGCAAAGCTCCTGTACTGTCTCATGTGGTTTTGCCTCTGTTTCATGCTTCACCGTGGAGAGTTGCATCCCTGTCTGTCTGGCTTCCCAGAGTCACTGAGTTGCAATGTCCAAGGTCTATGATAACCTCAGCTGGACTAGCCTCCCATTTCTGCTCCGTTCACCCCAAGACAGAACCTTTTCCTTGATTCTCGCTTGTGTCCTCCTTCTCCCTCATGATCAGTTTGCGGCCCTATCTCTTACTTCACCTTCTAATTTCTCTCCTTTTTATTTATTTATTTATTCTCTTCTTTCTACTCTAATTGTGGCGCTCAGGAGGATGCATTCTCTAAGCCTTCCTTCTTTTGCCTCTGGCTTGGTCACCTCCTGCCTCCAAATCCAGAGCCATTGTCCCTGTCCTACTTTGTGCTGGCCCCATATGATACCACTGAAAATGCAGAGATGACTAAGCACAATTCCTGATCCCACTAGCACACTAGATGGGGAGGGAGGACAGGCAAGGCTGCAAAGACAGCAAGAAAATGTTAGCTGTTAGCTGTTAGCTGCTCTGTTGCACAAGCCAGGTCTGGGTCTGGTGGGGGCAACATCAGTTCTACATGGTAGAGGACAGGCTAGGCACTGCCCATTGAGGTAATTACTGTGTTGCTTAATAATTGGAAATGAAGGCTCGTGAGAGAGACAAAGGGAGGTAGGGAAAGAAGGAGGGAGGAGGAAAAGAGAATGAGAGAGAGAGAGAGAGAGAGAGAGAGAGAGAGAAAGAGAAAGAGAAAGAGACAGGGAAAGGAGAGTGAGAGAGAAAGAGAAAACTGTGTTTTGTTGTGGAGTTCTAGAGAAGGGATTGGGGTTGCTGAGGCAGAAAGGAGGGCACATTTGAGGGGACATCTTGGGACAGTACTATTTCCCAACAATATGCAAGTATTTCAGTATTTTCACACCCTGAGTGGTCGTATATGCTGCTTTCCTCTTTGGATTGCAAATACTAAGATAACAGCTTGAACCTTAATCATTTCTATATCCTGTTTATAAGGAACGATGAATAAATAAATGTTTCCTCAACTACATCAAGCACCAGTGAATGGTGTAGGTAGACCTCCGCATCTCTTTCAGCAATCACCATTTTATACATACATACGCACATACTTACTTACATACATATGCATTAGTGAATAAATCACAGATTTTTCTGTGATAAGGAATAATGCTCACATCAGATCTCAGGGACTTATTACACAAAGGTTTGTTTCCTGTGCATAGGCCTTGCCTGTTATGGGTCACCTGAGGCTCTGCTCCATGTCTCCTCTCTCTGAGACCCAGGCTGACGAGGGCAACCACTGTCTGACCTGGATGGTCAACATGACACAGGAAAAAAAAAAAGGGAAATGACAAATTGTGTTAAAGCTTATGCTGGTAAATGACATCACTTCTGCTTACATTCCATGGGCCCAAACAAGCCTCATTTGATGCCAAACATTTTCTTTTACGAAGCCAGTCTTCATAGATACAACCCACATGCAATGCTGTTCTCCACCCTCCTATATGATCTGCCAAGGGAGCCGAGTAAGGGGGCGGCCCCACCCCGCTTTAGAGGAATCACGCTGCAGTGAGAAGACGGCTGGAAACAGATACGGCACCAGTGTAGGTCCTGAAGGAGGAGTGAACTGTTGTTTTTTTTTTTTTAAATTCTAAAGCTGATGTCTTTTTTGTTTGTTTTGAGTTAGAATTTTGGTCTAGCCCAGGCTAACCTCAAATTAGTCTCAGCATGGCCACAAACTCACAGTGATCCTCCTACCTCAGCCTCCTGAGTGCTAGGATTAAAGGCGTGCGCCACCAGACCAGGGGACAGAGATAGAGATAGATCCACATATATGTAGACAGAGAGAGGGGAGAGAAAGAGACAGAGACAGAGAGAATGGGTACACAAGGTCACTGCAAAAGAACTCCAGACGCATGTGCCACCTTGTGCATCTAGCTTACATGGGTACAGGGGAATCAAACCTGGGTTCTTTGGCTTTGTGGGGAATCACCTTAAGTGCTAAGCCATCTCTCTAGCCCCTCACTATGTTTTAAACCTTTTCCTTGCAGTGCTGTGGGTTGACTCTGGGCCGTGTATGTGCCAGGCAATTGTTGTACCTCTGAGCTACCCTCATAGGCCCGCACGTTCTGACTCACATGTAGAAGCGAAGTGGCATGCTTAGGTGCAGATATTAGAATGGTGGCTAGCAGATGCTTGGAGATGGGGAAAAGGAACGTGTCTCACAGCAGTGGGTTCACACCTTGGTAGTGTGAAGCCAAAACAAGCATGGCCACAAAACACAAGTATGGGGAGAGACTTGCTACCTGTAACAGGCAAGGAGGCCGTAGGAGTTATTTCCAAAGTGATCTCCACTGGATTGTAGGAAGCATGGAGGATTTGAGAAGCTCTGTACATTCATGCAGAAGGCACGTTAGCTGTAGATGCATTGTTTAATATGGTCAGTGGAAGAGTTGATTCCTTGTCACAGTTCAAGAAGAAAAGAGGGTGGACACATTTTTGGGCATGCTTAGGTCAGGGTCAAATGGAGAGGGGGCTATATAGACATGCTCCACTTGCATCATGTGGAAAGGAGCAACTCTGGGTATGCTCAGCTTTTTTTTTTTTTTTCAAGTTAGGGTCTCACTGTAGCCCAGGCTGACCTGGAATTCACTATGGAGTCTCAGGGTGGCTTTGAACTCACAGCAATCCTCTTACCTCTGCCTCCCACGCGCTGGGATTAAAGGTGTGTGCTACCACGCCTGGCTTGCTCAGCTTTTCCAAAAAGAAGAAGAAGAAAAAGCACACTTTGAAGGTGTGCCTCTATTGAAGTTTGCATTAAAAGATGCCTGCCCTGAGTAGCAGCTGACAAAGATGCTGTCACTGGCACAAAGCTCCTGTTTTTGAGGTCTGTGCTCAGCATGGCAGCTTCAGTTGATCACAGTGAGCTGTCTATTACCACTAAGCAGGTAAATTTCAAAAGCTATTGTCACAAAAAAATAAGTACGTGAGATAGAGATGCTAATTACTTTAATCAAATCATTCTATATTGTACACACGTATTATAGCATGACATTGTTCCTCATAAATATGTATAATTATCATTTGCCAAATCACAGTGGGGAAAAAAAAATTAAAAGAACAGTGGCCTCACTTGGAAATAATGTTTTTGCAGATACAGTTAGTTAAGTGCAGATGAGGTCAGATTGGATTGGAGTGGACTCTAATCCAATGACTGGAGTTCTCACAGGAATAGACAACAGCACGGGCCCAGGGCCAGCAGCCATCAGAAGCCAGGAGAGACAAGGAGTGGTCCCCCTGGAGAGCGGCACAGAGCATGTTCCTCCAAGTCCAGGTTGCGGACTTCTGTCTTCCAGAACTATTGCACTAAACTGCCTAGTTTGTGGCCCCTTGTTCAGGGGCCGTGGGGAAACGAGCACTCTCCTGCTCTGTTTTGCTCTGGCAAACAGGAGGCTCCTTTCACGTCCCACCGCACCCCCAGCACTTGCACAGGGGCTCTAGTCTTCCGGATTGTCACACTTGTTTTCTGTCACATTATTCCTTGATGGCTCTGCCTATACCTTTTTTTTTTTTTTTTTTTTTTGGTTTTTCAAGGTAGGGTCTCACTCTAGCCCAGGCTGACCTGGAATACACTATGGAGTCTCAGGGTGGCCTTGAACTCACATTGATCCTCCTACCTCTGCCTCCTGGGTGTTGGGATTAAAGGCGTGAGCCACCATGCCTACAGCATTTAAAAAATATATTATGTTTATTTATTTGAGAGAGAGAGAGAGAGAGAGAGAGAAAGAGGCAGGTAGAAAGAAAATGGGCACATCAAGGCCTCCAGCCACCACAACAAACTCCAGAGGCATGTACCACCTAGTGTATCTTGCTTACGTGGGTACTTGGGAATTGAACCTGGATTGTTAGCCTTCACAGGCAAGCACCTTAACCACTGAGCCATCTCTTCAGCCTGGCTACTGCATCTTCATCTTGCTCAGAGGAATTTCCCTGTCAGACAAGAGCTGTGGAGAAAAATTCAGAATTCTTTCTTAGGCCTTCGCCATGGGGAGAAGCCTGAAGGGTCAAATGGAAATTCTTCTAGCCTTGCTGTCTGGGGTTCTAAGAAGATGGCTGTGGGATGACCCAGGTCACCATTACAAATGACCTCATCCTGCCGGCTCTGTCATTCTTACAGACACCCACCCCCGGGGCTCCGCTCCTAAGAATGGCTCACGTTTATTAAGAAGCACGTAGTGGTGTCTTGCAGGGTATGTAGTGACTTACACATAGCAAGCCCTTTAAGTTTCACAGCTGCCCTTTGAAGTATATAGTACCCCTTTTCCCACAAGTTAAAAAAAAAAAAAGACTCAGAGGTTCAATAACTTTTCCAAGATCACACAGCTACAGCTGGCTGTGGGAGAGATCAGACGCGGGCCTAGTTAAACTACAATGCATCTGTTCTTTGTGATGAGGATTGTGGTTCCGATATCTTATTTCCACTGAAAGAAGTTCCAGAGGCTGGAGAGATGGTTCAGTGGTTACGTGCTCTTCCTGTTCCAGTATTCAGATCTCCGGATCCCATGTAAAACAGCTGGGCGTGGCCACATGTACCTGTAACCATTGTCCTTCCGGAGCAAAGACTCGAGAGACCCAGAAGCCCTGCTTCTGGGGGACTCCGGCTCAACAACAGGACCAGGTGGAAGAGTGATGGAGAAGAGGCACCCCCAACCTTGTACTCGCGCCTCTGCGGATGAGCAGATGGGGTGCCGCAAGGTTGCCTACATGTGCATGCACCACATACATACATAACATGCCGCATTCACATATATGTACAACACAAGCAAAAAAGAAAAATCGAGCGTACGAGCATATTGTCATTTTACAAGGTCGTAGTAGTTTTCCGTGGCTCAACATCCTGCGCTAGATGCTGTCCGTAATGGGCACATGATGCCTGGGGCCTGGAATTCATTTTTTTTTCTCCCTCAGATGCCACACACAGCATGCCACATAACAGGTGTCACTCTATGAAAATGGCCTTGGCGTTAGGCAGATTTTGATACAAATCTTGACTCTGTCACTCACTGACCAAATATTTTCATGTACAAGTTATTTCTCTTTTGAACGCGAACTTCAGTTCTGTGTCTTTCAAATGGGGAGTGTTAATTCTTGTATCCCAAGGCCATTATAAGGATGAAGTACCATAGTATATTCATAAATGTCTAGAACATCAGTAAGTACTATTGGAAGGACTGAAAAACACATGGCACCAAACATCCTGTCTCTTCCAGTCAAGAGGCAGAGCAGAGCCATTCACAAGCAGTTCTCACTCAGTGCAGGTTGGCAGCCTGGAAAGTGGCTTTGGCCAGCTCGCTGACCACCGGGTGGCCCACCAGAAATTAACTTGGGGTTCTTCTTTTTACTTCAGAGAAGTGGCCAGCTGCTTTTTGGTGCTGATGGGTAGATCAACATGTTGAAAAAGATCTCCTGGGGACACTGTGTTGCTGTCAAGCGGTCCCTTTCATTCTGGGAGAAGCCTCTGAGTCCTGACAGACCAAAACAAAACATGGGGATCGCAACTATTCCTTTTGTCCTTCCCATTCTTTGTCAGTAATGTTTTGTCCTGATGAACATCTGCCACAAGGACTTCTGTGCCCCTCATTGTGGGCAGGGATATGAGCTAAGATGACAATCCAGGAGGTACGTAAGGGGTGGAGGAGGAAGAAGGAAGCTGCAGGGAAGTGCTGAGAACTGGGCTGGGCAGTGAGGTTAGCTGTACCTCCTGGATAGTTAAATGCTAGATGCAACAACCATGAACTCTTTCTTCCTTCTCATAGCATTTTGATTTGTTAATGATGGAAATGGACTGTCACTGGTTTAACCTTATCAAATCACTTAAAAATTTATTTATTTATTTTTTGTTGCAAGAGGGAGAGAGAGAGAGAGAAAGAGAGAGAAAGGAAGAGAGAAGGAGAGAGAGAGAAAGATGGGCATGCCAGGGCCTTCAGTTGTTGGGAACAAACTCTAGATGTGTGCACCTTCTTGTGATGCATGTGCAACATTGCACACTTGTGCCACTGTGCAGCTGGCGACATGGGATCTGCAGATTTGAACAGGAGTTCTTAGGCTTTGCAGGAAAGCGCCTTAAGTGCTATGCCATCTCTCTAGCCCTTAAATTACTTTTTTAAAATAATTTTTAAATTTGAGAGTGACAGACAGAGAAAGAAAGAGGCAGAGAGAGAGGAAGAGAGAGAGAGAGAGAGAGAGAGAGCGAGAGAGAGAGAGAGAGAGAGAGAGAATGGGTGTGTCAGGGCCTCCAGCCACTGCAAATGAATTCCAGATGTGTGCACCCCTTGTGCATCTCGTTATCATGGGTCCTGGGGAATCGAGCCTGGAACCAGGGTGCCTAGGCTTCACAGGTAAGTGCTTAACTGCTAAGCCATCTCTCCAGCCCCTACTTTTTTTTTTTAATAAAAAAGACTTTGTTAGAGATACTTTCTTTCCCAGACTTGCATAAGCTAGCGGTGACTATGGGATTTAGTTTTGGCTAAGGAGACATATGAAGTCTTGTTTCCAGGAAATATTTTTTTTCTTGCTGAAAATACAGTCTCCCCTCCCCCATCTTTCTTTTCTGCTGAGTCATTGGAATGACTGGCTATATGATATGCTGGAATTGTGGGAGCTATCTTGTGTCCATGAGCACATAAGTTCAACAATGAAAGGTCCACATACTTGTGGGTACTCAAGAAAGATGGACAAAGGCTGAGGCTTTGAGGCATTGTTGAATGTCAGAACAAACCCTGGGACCCCCACCTCTAGCCTCTCACCCTGCAGAACATGACTATCCTTGCAGCTAAAACCACCAATTGTCAGGTTTTATGGTATCCCAATATTTTCTTGGGTGGCAAGGGGCGTGGCGAAGGTGGAGACAGGAGTGGGGGTGTTGAATGACGGGGCGCATCATGCTGCGGTGAGAATGCTGTATGGGGCACTGGAGACCCTTTTCCTGATTAGCAGTGTGACCTTGAGGCCACACGCACTTTCCCGGGCCACAGTATCCTCTCGTAAGAGGAGAAGACATTTAAGGAGATGTCTCCAAGGGTTCTGCAGTCCTAACGTGACTCAGGACCTACAGGAGCAGCGCCGGGGGCCGTAGCTGGACGTGTATTCACTGAGAGTTTGCTACGCTGAGCTCTGGGCTGACCAGAGGTGAGCTCCTTGCTGCCGTGTCTCCTCGCGTTCCCTGCTCTGGGCGGCGGGCTCAGCGGATGCCCCATTTATGGAAACCGTTTGCATGCAAGGAGCGACTGCTTCCTTTGCAGAAGCAGGTGTGGGATGGCAGTGAAATGTGCTGGCTAATGCCTTGTCATCCAACACCCTGCAATTTCTCATTACCGGGCTGGTTTGACACCATTCTGGGGGAGAGAACCAAAGAGGATAACATCTGAATAAATTAGTTTATTTATTTAGTTTCTGATTCTGCAGAGTAGAGCTTTGGCAGGATTCCAGAGAAGCATCAGCAGGGGGGAAAAAAAATCTTTTTTTTTTTTTTTTTTTTTTTTGTCAGCAGCATTTCCCGGCCCGGACTCTGCAAATTACACTCGCTGAGCTTGCAGCTTTCTCGGTTGTCAGCGCTCCTCTGGGCTCCTGTCACCCCTCCCGCTGCTCAGCCATTCTCCCCTCCATCGGTTGCCTCCGAGACCATTTTTCTTCATGTCATGTGGATGACATCTGCTAGGCTCTTTGTCTCCCTTCCTGCCCCGCTTCTGTTATCTCTCCTCCTCCCTTGACCCCTCTGCACGGCTCTAAAAGACTTCGTGGGCCTCTGCCTATTTGATGTTCCTAAAATTTGTTGAGAACTCAGTCAAGATTGTCTGATGGAATTACCTACCCACGAGGGTCTTCCCAGCTGCCACCTGCTGCTCAAAGTGATGCTCATAGATATTCTCCTGGTCTACTTTCTTTTTAAAAAAATATGTACTTATTTATTTGCAAGAAAAGAGAGAGAGAGAGAGAGAGAGAGAGAGAGAGGGAGAGAAGAGAGACAGAATGGGCACATCAAAGCCTCTAGCCATTGCAGATGAACTCAAGATGCATACACCACTTTGTGCATCTGGCTTATGTGGGTCCTGGGGAATCAAACCTGGGTCCTTCGGCTTTGCAGGCAAGTGTCTTAACCGCTAAGCTATCCCTCCAGCCCTGCTCTACTTTCTCTTTTCTTTCTTTCTTTCCTTTTTTTTCCAAGGTAGTGTCTTACTCTAGCTCAGGCTGACTTGGAATTCACTATGTAGTCTCAGCGTGGCCTTGAACTCACGGCGGTCCTCCTACCTCTGTCTCCTGAGTGCTGGGACTAAAGGTGTGCTCTACTTTCTCCATAGCAGCCTGCAGTGTGACCTGTAACTCCATGCCCACAGCAGATACACGTGGGGTTTGGGAAGGAGGGCAAACTCCAGGCAGAAGCAGGGCAGCCAGAGGAATCCACCTGAGCACACAAGCCGTGTTCATGCATTGTTAGCTGCTGGTGTCTGCCACTTTCATGTCCCTGAACTTAACCAATGACAGGTGGGAACTATTTGGGGAAAAAAAGAGGCATCTCTACTGAATTAACGGCAGACTTTGTTTTCCTTGTCATGATTCCTTCATTCAGTCAGACAAGTATTTCTGTGTCATTTTCATTGAATCGGGTTTATCTGAGTAATCTAGAAATTACATGCATGAGGACTGCACAGGTCTGATGTCAGCCATGCCATTTCAAGTAAGGGGTTTGAGCCTCCTCAGATTTTGTCAGCTAGGACTCCTAGAACCAGCGCCCTTTGGCTACTGAGGGACAACTGCATGCCCATTTCACCTTTGCTGGAGATAACTGAAATTCCAAAGCGTAGAGCTGAAGGCTGTCCTAGCAGACCAGTCACTCAATGCAAAGACTTCTTGTGGGCAGAACTTTACGCTGGGCATGTTGGCCCCTTCCTGTAACTCCAGCTCTCAGCAGGTTGGGACCGGAGGGTCGCCAGGGGGTCAGCCTCGCCTACATAGTGAGTCCTAGGACAGCCTGGGCTCCATGGTGAGACCGTCTCAATAAAAACACTACGAAATTAATGAGCAAATAAATAAATGGAGCTTTACAGAGGCAGAGAGAACTGGATTTGGGAGAGGATAAATTTCTGCTCTCAACCACACTTGCCTGAGGGGATTTCAAATTATATATTATGTTTCATTCATTCTAACAGATTCCAGCCAGCACACATGGACATAAATGCCAAACCCTGACTGAACCCAACCAAAGACTTTCCTGACCATAGAACAACTGGATCTGCTTGAACCAGCGAAGTGCGGAGCGGAGGGTTCACGGGACCCTCTCTACAGCGCTGACGTGGGACCTTTGGTCACAGGGAGCCCTCCTCAGACTAAACATTCCCAAACATTTCCTGATGCTATTTGCGCTTTATTTCCTGAGGGCTTATGTGCCGGGAACTTGGTCTCCAGTATGGGCTGTTGAAGTGGTGAAGGCTTTAAGAGACGGGCCTAGCGAGAGGTCAGCGGGCTGCTGCTCTTGGAAAGGACTAGGTAGTTCTTATGGGGACCCAGGTAGGTTCTGGAAGAGAGTTGTTATAAGAGAGAATGCCTCCCTAGTTTCTCTGGCTTCCTGTTTCGTCATAGAGTCTCCTTCTTCTATACACTGGTGCCATGTTGCCATCTGTCTTGATGTGATGCAGCTTGTGGGGCCCATGCCAGAGTCAGTACCAAGCTGTTTGGATTTGCAGCATCCCAAATTATGAGCTAAATTAATCTCTTTTCTTTATATGTTACATAGCCTAAGATTTTTTTTTCTTTTTTCTTTCTTTTTTATTTTTCAAGGTAGGCTCTCACTCTAGTCCAGGCTGACCTGGAATTTCAGGTCAAGTTTAGGGTGGCTTTGAACTCATGGAGATCCTCCTACCTTTGCCTCCTGAGTGCTGGGATTAAAGGCGTGTGCCACCATGCCTGGCTTAGCCTCAGATATTTTGACAGAACAATGGAAAATGAACCAGTAAAGTATATCCACCCCAGTTAGCTTCATTAGTGTGTAAAGTGTGCTTTGCAAGTTAATAAACTGAGCTTTTATTTTCATTTCTTTGTAGCTCTGATTATCTATGTTTTAGTTTTCTTTTTTTTTAAAAACTTTTTTTGTTATTTTTATTTATTTATTTGAGAGGGATAGACAGAGAAAGAGGGAGAGGGAGAGGAGAGAGAATGGGTGCGCCAGGGCTTCCAGCCACTGCAAATGAACTCCAGATGTGTGCGCCCTCTTGTGCATCTGGCTAACATGGGTCTTGGGGAATGGAACCTCAAACCGGGGTCCTTAGGCTTCATAGGCAAGCGCTTAACCTCTAAGCCATCTCTCCAGGCCAAGTTTTCAAGATGTCTATAGGGGAGCCAAATGACATTTAATATCTGGAAGCAGCCCATAAAAAAGATTTTAAATAATGAGAACCATTTTTCACAAAACAAACCCAGCTGGAGAGGTTGCCCAGTGGTTAAGGTACTTGCCTACAAAGCCTAATGACTTGGATTCAGCTCCCCAGTACCCACATAAATACAGATGCACAAAGTGGTGCATGCATCTGGAATTTGTTTGCAGCAGTTAGAGGCCCCGTTCTCTCTTTCTCTCTCTCTGCAAATAAATAAAAATATGTTTACAAAACCCAAACCCAAGCCCCAAACCAAATTCAACCAAAAAAAAAAAAAAAAAAAAGATGAAGCCAATATCACTCATCAGATAGGGCTCAAATCCAGTCTAAAAGAACTTCCTAGCTCAGATACTGTCTAACTAGGAACTGCTTTCTACTGGATGAAGCTAGTTTCCACAGGGGTCTACATTTAAATACGGCTTCTGGATGTCCGTGTGGTCTTGTTGGTTTAACATTCAAAGTTCAGCAGCTGATAAGGATCAAAGGCCATGATTTTTACAAAAATCACTTGCTTAATTACTTCTTAATTATTTACCAGGCCTGCGACAGTGTCTGGTTAGCTGAGACAGCAGCTCTGTGCCTGTTTGACTCTTGCCGTATGAAGCCTGGGTTTATTTATTTTTTCTTTTTTTATTTTTTCTTTTTAAAATTTTTATTTATTTGAGAGTGACAGACACAGAGAGAAAGACAGATAGAGGGAGAGAGAGAGAGAATGGGCGCGCCAGGGCTTCCAGCCTCTGCAAACGAACTCCAGACGCGTGCGCCCCCTTGTGCATCTGGCTAACGTGGGACCTGGGGAACCGAGCCTCGAACCGGGGTCCTGAGGCTTCACAGGCAAGCGCTTAACCGCTAAGCCATCTCTCCAGCCCGAAGCCTGGGTTTATTAAAAACATACCCCAGAACTTTAACTTACCTGCTTTTTGGTTTTAATAAGAGAACTCAGGAGACTTCCAGTTCTAATTAGTGTTTCTACAGTACAGCTTTCAACTTTGGGGAATTATCTGAGTCCTGTGTGTCATTTCTCAATGAAAGAAATATCTGGCACTTTCCCCACAAGTGTACTTTAGTCCTACTTTGGAATCTCTTATGATTTGTTTTTCCTCTGATGGAAACTTGCCAATGTAGTTCATACTGGTAAAGGAAATATAGTGAACACGCGGCAGAGCCTTTTTGATATATTCTTTGCCATAGCCTCAGAATGCCACAAACTGGGGCTGGAGAGATGGCTCAGTGGTTAAAGGTGCTTGTTTGCAAACCCTGGAGGCCCAGGTTCAAATCTCCAGTAACCCATGTAAAGCTGGATGCACAAAGTGGTGCATGCATATGAAGTATTTTGTAGTGCATGAGCATAAAGGGACTTTGACAAGTTGAGACAAAGCAGAGCCAAGGACCCACCCAAGAATAACGTTTCATGGCATATTTTGGCTGAGGACAGTAGGAGTATATATTCTGAGTTGGGAGAAGATCAAAGGAACAAAGTTAAATAATGATTATTTCTCGTCCTCTTTTTTTCTTTTTCTTTCTTCGTCTTCTTTTTTTGAGAAATCTTTCTCAGAGGAAGAGCCAGCTGTCAGTTGCTGTCAACACAATGTTTTATCATCTCCCTTGACTCTAAGGGTCCTATAGCTGTTGTCACCTGGAAACTTATGGCAGAGATGTAACACTTACTGTTGGGAGCTGCCTCTGGCTGTGGGCTAGGGTGGGGTTGGTGGAAGACATCCTCTTCTCTTCCACACACTATTTATCCTCCATACACTTATGTAATATGAAGGTTTTGGAAGAGTAACTTATGCCACTTTCAATCTTGATTTTATTTTGTTGTACTTATTTGACAGAGAGGGAGAGAGAAACAGGGAGGGGGGCATGGAGAGAGAGAGAGAGAGAGAGAGAGAGAGAGAGAGAGAGAGAGAGAGAGAGAGAGAGAGAGAGAGAGAGAGAATAGGCAAGCCAGGGCCTTCAGTCACTGTAAACCAGAGTTTGTTTGCAGTGATGGGGGCCCTGGCATGTCCATGCTCCCTTTCTCTCTCTCAAATATTTAAATAACAACAAAAGTGATCAATGTGGTGGGCTGGGAGCCATAGACCAGTGGTAGAGTTCACACTTAGTATAGGTTAGTCCAAAGAGCTGGGCTTTCTGTTCAGTCCCTAGCACTAAAATAAATATGTAGAGCCAAAGTGTTGTGGCTCACACCTGTAATCCAGAAATGCAGAGGCTTAGGTCAGTGGATCCCTGTGAGTTTGAGGCTAGCCTGGGTTAGAATGAAGACCCTGCCTCAAAAATAAAACCAACAAAAATAAATACCTCCCAAACAAATAAAATATAGTGTGTCTTTCTTTGAGACAATGAAGCAACAGGGTATCATTGATATAATTATGCATGATTATCTTAATTGGATATTTATTATTACTTTGTGTGGACATGCTATAATTCAGCTCCTTGCCAATGCCAATCTCACCAGTAAATTTAGGGTATCCTGGATCTTTGTCTTATCAATTTACTGCTCAGGTTTTTTTTCAAGGTAGGGTTTCACTCTAGCTCAGGCTGACTTGGAATTCACTATATCGTCTCAGAGTGGCCTCCAACTCACAGCTTCCTACCTCTGCCTTCCCAGTGCTGGAATCAAAGGCGTGCACCACCATGCCTGGCTTGTCTTATAAATTTAGAGAATTAAATCCATAGACCAGAGGGCAAGATTTAGCGAGATTTTATAAGATTAAGAGAAGGAAAGAGGAGAAAGTACAGACAGCGCTTGCCATGTGGAGAGAAGGGGGGGTTTAGGGAGCCCATGTGGGAGTAGAGATTGGGGTTTCCCCTGTCTCAGTTTAGCCTGGCTGAGATCAGGGGTCCTTACCAGAGCAGGGTCTTGGAAGTTCAGGAGAGGTGAAAAGCCAAAAAGAGCCTTGCCCCCCTCCTAAAGATCGATTTTAAATCTTATTGTGGTGGGCTTTACTCTTAGAGGGAGCTGATTGATCTGGGCTCAGAGTAGGTGAGTAGGGGCAAGATTGATTGGTCTGGCTTAGATGGCGAGAGAGCTGATTGGTTTGGGTTGGGTGGTAAGAAAGCTGATTGGTTTGGTTTAGGCAGCAACAGAGCTGATTGGCTGGCTGGATCAGACCTTTAACTCTGATTCTGCTGAAGCAGGCAGGCATGGTGTTCCTTCTTTGGGCCCCTTCTCCTCACTGTCTACCTAATTGTCCCTTAGAAGCAATAGGGTGGCATCAGCATAATTGCACGATAATTTTAATTGGCTATTTATTGTTTCATTGTGTGGATATGCTATAATTTATTAAGCTAATACTTAAGGTTGCTTCCAATTGTTTGTGATGATCAATAAGACTTAACAAACATATATATGTGTGTGTGTGTGTATATGTATATATGTATATGTATATGTGTGTATATACATATATATATACATATATATGGTCTGAGTTATGATGACTCTTGTCTTTGGAGAAATACTTTAGAATGCTGGCATAGTGTCGGGTGGCCATATAAAAAGGTGCATGCTAAGATTAAAAATCAGTAGCCTATGTTTTTTTTTGTATTTTAATTAAAATGTAGACTTACATATAGATATTTGGTCCATGTGAAATTTATTTTGGGATATTTTTTAACATTTCTGATTTTGCCAAATGACTGGCTGTCCCCACTCATCATGTTTACTAGTTTGCCTTGACCATATGTGAAGTTTTCAAAGACACATGAATTTGTGTCTGATTTGTTGTTAATTATTGTACAATGTTTTAATATTTATACTTGCATAGTATGTTTTGATATTCAGTAGGACTAATACATATTATTATTTCTATTTCTAAGTGGATATTCTTCCAAAAGAACTTTACAATCAATTTTTCTCATGTTAAAGAAGTGTTGGAAGAATATTCACTGGTATTTGCATTGACTTTACCTTTATTTCAGGGGAATGCATATTTTTAAAACTTGGTTGTAGTTTTCCATGGATTGTAACATCCCATGTCCCTTCCTAGAATTTTTCTTCACATAATTTATGTACATACTTATTAACTCCTTCTACCTAGGCATCTTATATCTAGTTTTTCTTCTTTTAAAAATATTTTATTGGGCCGGGCGTGGTGGCGCATGCCTTTAATCCCAGCACTTGGGAGGCAGAGGTAGGAGGATCACCGTGAGTTCGAGGCCACCCTGAGACTCCATAGTGAATTCCAGGTCAGCCTGGGCTAGAGTGAGACCCTACCTCAAAAAACCAAAAAAAACAAAAACAAAAAGAAAAAAAAATATTTTATTTATTTATTTGCAAGCAGAGAGAGAGAGAGAGAGAGAGAGAGAGAGAGAGAGAGAGAGAGAAGAGAGACTGATAGAGAGAATGGCCATGCTAGGGCCTCCAGCCACTGAAAAATGAACTCCAGAGGCATGTGCCGCTTTGTGCATCTGGCTTTACATGGGTACTAGGGAATCAAGTTTGGGTTATTAGGCATTGCAGGAAAGTGCCTTAACCATTGAGCAACCTTTTCAGCCCTCATACCTATTTAAAAATATATCTATTTACATATTTATTTGAGAGAGAGAGAGAGAGAGAGAGAGAGAGAGAGAGAGAGAGAGAGACTATGGCTGTACCAGGATCCCTTGCAACTACAAATGAACTCCAGATGCTACTTTATATATCTGGCTTTGTGTACCTACTGGGGAACCAAACCTGGGCAGTCAGAGTTTGCAAGCAAGGGCATTTAACTGCTTAGCCATATCTCCAGCATATCTATGTTTTAAATTGATATATATGGTGTTTCTGTTATTTGATTTTTTTGAGACAGAGTCTCACTTTGTAGCCCAGACTGGCCTTGAGCTTGCCACCCTGCTGGTTTGGCTTTCATAGTGCTGGAATTACAGGCATGTGCTACCATCTATCTGGGGAATCTTTTTTTAATTGTTATTCTTAAAAAGAGATCTGACACTCCCAGTTAAAACTCTCTAGTGTGCTCTGTTGAAGTAAGGCTAAGCCACCCAGTCCAGACTGGTCTCACTCCTGTCTTTTCCAGCTCCAGCCTGTGTTACTGCTACCTGCAAGGGACCATGGGGACAAAGAGGGTTCAGGTCCCAGCTTCTTGCCTTTTCTCTCTGACCATCCTGGCAGGAATGAAGATATTCTAAAGTGACATTTGTGCCTCTGCCTTTGGCTATAGCAATATTGAAATGATAGACTCCCTAGGAATTGGAATTTCCTCAGGGGTTGGGGGAAGGGAGAGGTTGAAGCCTGTTTCTAGCCAGAGGAGGAACTTGTCTCCCAGGAAGAGATTCCACACAGTTCTGATGCCTCTTGAGTTGAGGGCAGTGGCTGAGTCTAGTGTGCTAGGACTGCCCGTGAGCAGGCTTTGACCCTCACCACTTTGGTATCATCCTCATTCTTCCTTCTACTGTGGGCTTCACTGAACCAGGAATTAGGGGAGACTCAAGCAGCCTTACAAACCACTGCAGAAGTGCCCAGCAATGAAAAGCACTGCCTGGCACCCTGTACCTGGAGTTAGCTTTTGTAGGTAGTATGAAACGATTCAGGACGTAGCTAGCTTGGAACTTGAGCTGAAGCTGGGGTGGGGTGGGGGAGAGGTTGGAGGCAAGAACCGGCCTTTTATCCTGGACCATGGTAAACCCAAGAAATCTGCTACTGTGCCAGCCTCATGGAAAGTGCTCAGACCCCTTCCTGGGGTCACCCTTCCCTCTGCGTGACAAGGGAAAGAGAGTAGGGCCAGAAAGGCGGCCTCAGTTCTCACAGGAGCTAGGAAGTCTCCCAGGCTCTGGCTGTCAGAAAGAACAGACTGGAGACATCAGGGAGTTGGGTTTGTGTTTACTTCTGATGTCTATCTCGGTCATTAAAATTCAAGCTTTAACAGTAAGACCCTGTCCATTGTGTTTTAATAACCGTCACTCTGCTTGGAGGTGATTAATAATGGAAAGTTTTTGCTTAAACATTAAACATTAATGGTTTTGTTCTGTCTTGAGAACCTAAGGCAGACAGTTGGAAATAGGCTCGTAACACGCTCTGCCCTGGGGTCTGGGTTGATGTCTAAGGTGACCCCTGAGAAACAGCGCCTATAATCAGAGAACTGGCTACACCCCACCGTCTCCAAGCCTCCCCCACTGGGTCTTGGATGGCATATTTCTCCTGGCAGCTTGGCACTTTGGTTTTTGAAAATGGCTTTTTGCCTTTTTATCTTCTTGAATGACCAGTGAATCTTTTAGGAACCTGTGGTCAATCGCTTCTTTTCTTAATGCCACAATACTACCCTATGGCTCATAAAACCAAATCCCTTTCTCCCATCCAAGTACTAACCAGGCCCGACTCTGTTTAGTTTCTGAGACTAGACAAGATCGGGAGCGTTCAGAGTGGTATGGCTTTTGACCAAATCCCTTTCTCAATAATAATTACTGCTGCATGGCACTGAGCTAACATTTCAGATACATTATTCAACTTAAAGTTTGCAAGTACCCTGAGGCACAATATAATTTCTATTTTAAATATGATCACTCGGAGGCTGACACATGTTGGCTTTTCAAGGACACCTGGGCTGTAGGCAGGGGAAGGAAGGTTTGTAATCAGTTTTCTCTGTTTCTAAATAATATGCTCATTTTACTGCCTGATCTCACTAACTAAATCTTAATTAAATGACTAATGGAGCCCCTGGAGGCATGCCTTTACTTTTGCTGGATAATCCTCACTTTGTTTTGAGTGAGTGGTATGTCAAGGGTGGCTTCAGACTGCGGGTCATTGAGAATAGTGGCATTACCACAATAGAAAACACTGGCACGGGATTTTTACCAAGTGCCAGCCACTCATCAAAGCACTTCATAATCATTGAATCCCCACAACCTTGGGCTACTCTGTATTTCATCACGGTGACAAATACCCAAGAGGATCAAGTTACAGGAGGAAAGATTTATTTTGCCTTACAGTTACAGAGGTTTTAGTTCACAGTCAGCTCCTTCCAGTACTGTGAGCCTGTTGTGAGGCACAACATTGCGGTAGGAAGAGCAAGGCACCTGGGAAGCAGAGACAAGACCTGATAGGAAGGGTCATGGCAAAGATACCCTTGAAAGACGCCCACAGTGACCCGCTGCCTCCAGCCAGTCTCACCCTTCTAGAGTTTATCACCTTCTATTCACATTTTAAGTCCATCAATGGATAAATCCACTGATAGAGACAGAGCCTTCACAATCCATGGTCAGTTGGCTTGGTTACTTTGGGGCCTGTGGTGGGACAGAGCTCAGGGTGGAGAGTTTAAGTGGAGGAGGCTGGATCCTTAATGACCCGTCTCCTTTCCAATAGGTCTCACTTCATGAAGGTTCTACCCCCTCCCAATCGAGTCATCAGGGGGCACAAATCTTCACCACATGGCCTTTGGAGGATACTTAAAACACCAGCCATAACACATGTGCTTGGAGTATTCTTTTGTAGATATTCTCAGGGCTCCACTCAGTGCTTTGTTCAGATCCCTATCCCCAAACCCAGCACTCTGTCTCCCCTTGGTCTGTTTTCTCTGTGGCTATTATACTTTCATTGTACTATACATTCACTGACCATGTCCTCTCTGTCCTTGAATGTCCTCCATGAAAGTGGGGACTTTGTGGGCATTCATGACAGTTTTCACGGTGCTCAAAAGAGTGCCTGGCCCCATGGGATGCTTACAGCAAATATCTTTGAATGAATGAATTTTTAATCAAAAAATAGTGGCTGTGATTAGGAATGGAATAAGGAGCCAAAAGAAGAAAGTGTTTTAAGAAGAGGAGACATCATGGGATGGAGAGATGGCTTAGCAGTTAAGGTACTTGTTTGCAAAGCCTAACAACCCGAGTTTGATTCCCCAATAAATTAAAAACAAGAAGAGGATGTATCATATGAAATAAGGATGAGAGGCTGTAGCAGACAGTTCAGGTTCAATGAGATGAACTTCCAGACCAGGCACAGTTATGGAGGAAGGAATTTATTGAAGCTTACAGATCCAGGGGGAAGTTCCATAATGGCAGAAGAAGCTGGCCTATTTCACAGGTCCAAGCAGCAAGAGAAAAGCACAAGGCCAAAACCACACAGCACAGCACAGTGCATTTCAGACACTCCTGCTAGGCACACTTTTCATCTCCTTAGACTGAAATCTCAAACCCACCACCACACCTTAAGATCCGCCCAGTGACACCGCCTCCATCCAGGTGGCTCAGATGGAAACTATGAACTAATAAAGCACTGGCTATATTGGGGCCATCGATTCAAACTACCACAGAGGCCAAGCGGGTGAAGAAGGAGCTCTGATTTGGGGTTGACTCTTCTTCCCATACGGCAGAGACCCATTTGCAGGGCTGTTCATCACAGCAAGGTAGGTGACAGCAAAGCACTGAAAGAAATGAGTTTTAATAGGTATCATTAACCTAATGAGTGCTTAGTTATTTTATCCATACTACGGATTATGATGCCATCATCAGAGAAGGGAGAATGTTTTTGGAAAGATATGTAGACACATAAATAAAAAAGTACGTTGGAGTCAAGTTTTAGAGTATAATTGCTTTTGGTGTGTGTGTAAGAATGTATGTCTATGGCATGTACCTGTTCAGGTGCCAAGTATTGTGCCCTACATTGGGTGCCAGGTGTAATGGGAAACTTTTTTTTTCCTGTGGAGATGCAAACACATGTCTATTCACCCCAGATAGGGCACAGACAACAGACCAAAGCATCATTGCACCCAAACCGGTCTTGATGACCCAATGGGTATGTTTGTGTTATTGATGGAGCAAGGCGAGGGGTTGCTTATAGGAGCAGGGGTGACTGAAAGGCAGTTGCATCACCAAAAAGCTGGTTTCGACACATGTGCGTCTTTGCAGTACTCCGCATGGCTTGCAGGCAGTTCAGATGACTGGAGGGTCCCTTCCCAAAGCAGTTGTTCTACTTTTGTATAACCTTAGGGAGGGATCTTGCAGCCTCTCCATTTTCTCCAGGCTTGTTGACTTGAGTCCTCTGAGCGGCTCTCTTCCCCCCACCCCAGGAGAGAATGTTTCAATTCAGAGGAAATTGTGCACAACACTGGTTAGAGTCTGCCCCTCTACAGTTGTTTACTTTCTCCTATAGCCCTGGGGAGTGGTCTTGTGACCTTTTAAGTTTCCATTTTCCCAGATTTGCTCTCCTGAGCTTGCCCCCTCACTTAAAGAGGGTGTACTTCAATTCAGAGGAATTTTCTATAGAACAGTTTACTAAAGGGGAAAAAAATGGGATAAAAATAGTAAATCAGTTCATAAATGATCTTTAAGGGGTTGGATGTCTGGGGGAGATTTATGGTTGTTTTGTGTAGTTGTTGCTGACATGGTATGATAATGAGAATTTGTTTGTGTGTGTGTGAGGTAGGGTCTCATCACTACCCTACCCTTGCTAGCTCAGGCTGACCCGAATTCACTGTGTACTTTCAGGTTGGCCTTGAACTCATAGGAATCCTCCTATCTCTGCCTCTGAGTACTGGGAGAGATGAGAGAGAGAGAGAGAGAGAGAGATATGGAGGGAGAAAATGGGCACACCAGGGCTTCTAGCTGCTGCACACAAACTCCAGATGCATGCACCACTTTGTGCATCTGGCTTTACATGGGTACTGGGGAATCCATCTTGGGTCATTAGGCTTTGCAGGCAAGCACCTTACCACTGAGTCATCTCTCCAGCCAAGAATTATTTTTTACTCTATTTTTTTAGCCAATATTTTTGAGATAATTTAAAAAGAAAAGTAATAAATAACACTGTATGATTTAAGTAATAGATGAAAATTGACGTGAGTCAAGCGGTGCAGGGTCAGCGATGCAGAGGGGAAGCCCTGAGTATGTGGGGGACGTTCTCAGCTCGCTTGGCCCTGCTCTGGAAACAGTTGGGTGTTTGGGGCATAGTGTCATGAAAGCAAGCTGATCTTGAACGGGCCGCTCTGTCCCTCCTACAAGGAGCCCTTATAGTGTGTTCTAGGGGCTGTGTAGGCCAGTGGTCTGTGTAGAACACTTCCAGCTTATATTGAGCTCAGGCAGAACACTATAACTTGTTTTGCTTAATGTTTTGTTGTCCCAGGACCCTCGGAAACTGCAAAGCTAACTTGTAAAATACAGCATGCAAATGCAGCTCCTGCCTGTTCTAGAAACACCATTAACTCAGCCGCTTTGACAGCTGAGCACAATGGGGCACACTTGGCTGACCCCCTAGAGACTTTGCGGCAAAGTAAAATTTACTCATATTGAATAAGTAAGAGTCAAGGTCAAACTCTACAGCAGATTTTCTTAGAAAATGGAAACTGGTAATTTACCCCGTGAAATGTGTTTTGAAAAACTGAATTCTACCATAATGAGAAATGATAGAAGAGCCCTATTGCCCTTTCCTTCTGACTGCGCTAAGCAATCAGGATTGAGGCCAGATGTTCAGTGGAGAGCCAGAGGAATCTGTTTCTTCCCTAATCAAACTTTTTTTTTTAAAAATTAATTTACTTTTCATGGTCATCTTTAACCATTATTTTCTTTATTAGTTATGTACATATTTAGTGTGTAAACAGCACGTGTTGGTACCATCCTTATCCTCATCCCTGTCCTCCCCCTCTGAAGGGACCCTTCTCGTTGGGGATGCCAGTTATCCCATGGGGATTGTGGGTCATGCATTATGCCGGTAGTGTTCAGTTATAGGGAAGAGGCAATGTCTCTGTGTATGGTGTCCCAAACTGTGGCTCTAACAATCTTTCAGCCCCTCTTCCATGAATTTCCCTGAGCCATGTTGGGTTCATTTTAGGTCTACTTCAGTGATGAGGTCTTGGTAGCCTCTGTGTCTCTGGATCTCTGGTTTGGAAGGAGTTGAGTGTTCTCTGTGTCTATCTCCTTCACCCTTGTGCTGTTACCAAGTTCACCAAGAAAGCAGCACTCTTGCTCATTTCCCTAATTATTCTATGGGTTCATCTGGGGCCCTGGTGAGGTGTAGTGGGCTGATTCTCTCCTCAGGTTCTGTGTCCATCTGAAAAACAGAAGCAGATTCCCCAATGGAGAGTGAAGTCAACACCAGATAAATGGGATAACCATTAGTAGTTTACAGAGAATTTAATAGGTGTAGGCCCACTTATAGCCCGAGACTGGTGGGAGCTTGATATCGGAGAGTGAACTTGTTTTTTGGGTATGATTCTGACTTTTTCCCTAGTTCCAGGTATGGGTTCTGTTCCACTGAGCAGATCCAATAGCCAATCCAAGAGCAATTGGTTACCCACCATGGCTGTGTGCCACTATTGCACTTGGGTGAGCATCACATCTGGTTGTTTGCTGCTGAGTAGCTTAGATCGTGAGTTACTTGGACAGATGTTGGCCATTTTCCCCCAGTAGCTCATATAGCACCTTCTGGCACTAGACAAGCTATCTGGGAACTGACTCTCTTCCAGATTCCAGCCAGGTCTCTCCATGTTCTGTACTGACAGTATATGGTGTCTTACCATTAACCTTTGGTGAGTAATTAAGTGTTCTGACAGGAGTCTGTGTTCTTTTGGGAAACTGTATAGGTCTCTCTGATCAACAGCCCATTGTGGATGTTAACTACAGCCTGATACTGTGAGTTATAGGCCAGCACCAAGGGAAAAGAAGGAAGAAAAGATAGGTAATATAAAAGAGAAACAGAGAAAACAGAGAGAGTAAGAGAGAGAGAGAGAAAGAGAGAGAGAAACAGGAGAAAATTAAGGTCAGTCTTCATCATGCCCTCTCAGGTGTCCCCTCTAAGGACCTGATGAAGGTTTAACCTTTTAGTCTTTCAGGCTATAGGATTTTATGGTACCAGTTCCATTTGGGTCTAGTTTTGTGTCCCTTCCCATCCTTATCCTCCACTACAGCCCCAACCCTCCCTATTTTCTGGTTCTTGAGATGCTTATTAGATATGTCAGCATCTTGGGTAGATCTTGGGTAGGAGCCACAGATGAGTGAGACCATGTGATGATTTCTGTGATTGGGTGAGTTTGCTGAGAATGATCTGTTCCAAGTTTGACCATTTTTCTTCAAATTTCATTGTGTCACTTTTTTCTTACTGCAGTGTAGAATTCTATCATATAGATATACCACCTATTAGTTATCCATTCATCAAATGGTGGACATCTGGGTTGATTCCAGCTCTTAGCTATTATTTGAGTAGCTACAAACATGTTTGAGCAAATCTCTCTGAACTGAGGCATCGAACTTCTAGGGTAAATGCCCAGTAAGGGAATAACAGGGTATGTTGGTACCTCTATAGTCAACTTTTTTAGGAGCCTCCATGTTGCTTTCCATAGTGGTTGTACCATTTTATTCCCACTAACAGTGAATGAGGGTTCTTATTTCTCCACATCCTTGCCAGCATTAGCTTTCATTTGATTTTTTTTAATGCTTACTACCCTTACTGGGATAAGGTGGAATCTCATAGTTGCTTTACTTTGCACTTCCCTGATGGCCTAGTCAAGCTTCTCAGAGATAGCAGTTTATATTTGCTATCCCCTTCTTACTCTCAGCATTTCCCCAGCACCTTGCAGTATGACTCTCTTCCCCTGGCTTCTCCTTGCCCATATGTGGTAGTTTGAAAGTGGCAGTGTAAATGTATGATCCCATAGACTCAGAATTTTATTAAAATTAAACTTTTAACTTGGTCTCCAGCCATCTGGCTGGAGGAGGTATCACTGGAGGTGGGTCCTGGAGTCCAGCCCTAAGGTGGGCTTGGGGGATGGATCTTGATTACAGCCCAGAGGTGTGCAAAGCAGTTTGATTCCTGGTGGTTTGTGCTGGCTTGTAGTGCTGGATGTTTGGCATCTCTCTGTTTGGATTTATGCAAGGGAGCCAGCTTCTTCTGCCATTGATGGAGTTTCCCCTGGATCTGTAAATTGGTAACAAACCCGTCCCTCCCATAAACTGTTTCTGGTTGGATGTTCATCATCTCAGAAATGTGGAGCTGACTACAACACTATCTCTGCCATTCATGTGCCCAGATAATGTTGGAATCCCTAGAGGTTTGCCTGGCCCCTGATGTGTACTGGCTCTCCCAGTCAACACACCAGAGCTCCATGCTCTCACACATGCTTCTAATTTTGTCCAGTTTGTTCCTTTTTTCTGGAGTGCCTTTCTCCTCAGGTTTTCTACCTTACAGTCCTGCCTTCGTGACCATTCAACTGGACCCTTCTTTTCGTAATATTCACTGGCTGCTTCCATTTCTAAGAAGAACCAAGACTGCTCAAGTCTGTGTTTCTATTACTGGGGTCAGTTGTAGTGAATGGGATCTGAATATGCCAATTGGCATGAGGGTTATTTTGAGCTGAAGCAGTGCATGCAGAAAAGGCTCTTGCCCTCCTTGTGTATGCAGAATATAAATCCCCATTGTGAAAGGGCTCCTTCTATAATACTGTTACCATTAGGAAGTTGGCATCTGGGGCTGAAAAGATGGCTCATCAGTTAAGGTGCTTGCCTACAAAGCCTAATGACCTGAGTTCAGTTCCCAAGTACTCATGTAAAGCCATGCACACAAAACGATGCATGTGTCTAGAGTTCATTTACAGTAGCTAGAGGCCCTGGTGCACTCATTTCTCTCTCTCTCTCTCTGTGTATCACTCAGTCTCTTTCTTCTTGCAAATAAAATAAAAATAAATGAACAATATATTAAAAAAAAGAAATTTGGGGGCTGGAGAGATGGCTTAGCAGTTAAGGTGCTTTCCTGCAAAGCCAAAGGATGCCGGTTCAACTCTCCAGGGCCCACGTAAGCCAGATGCACGAGAGGGCACGTGTGTCTGGAGCTCTTCTGCAGTGGCAGGAGGCCCTGGCTCACCCATTCTCTCTCTCTCTCTCTCTCTCTCTTTCCCTCTTTCAAATAAATAAATAAAATATATTATTTTAAAAAAGAAATTTGGCACCTAGGTGGATTTCACATGCTTCACTAAAATCATCCTTTTATTCCATTTTGTTTTCTTCATATATTTACCTTCCTGAGAGGGTGTAGGCAGTTAGGGTGACTGGGTCCCTGAAAGTAAAAAAAAAAAAAAAAAAAAAAAAAAGCAGAAAAATCTACACTAACTACAGATCAAAGGATGATCTGGATTCTTATCTCTTGCCTAGTTCCTTAGGCTTGTTTTTCCACAAGCAACCTGGGACCCTCTTGGGAGGGAGGTCTTTACACTGTGGTTGGTCAAGCTCAGAATCCAGAACTTGGCTAGTCTCTTCCTGAGACAGCCTCTAGCCCCAACCAGTTAGCTGTCCCTCTGGTTCACCTGAGCCAAAAGATAGATCCCACCACTGTAAGGTTATGAATACCTTTTCAAGGGGAGGGAATGCTCTATGACCACTTGGGAACTTCAACTGGTAGCGAGTTTTCCCTTGGCTGGGTTTAGGTTTTCTCAGGCCCAGCAAGCTGAGCCAAGGGGAGAGCACCCTCGCCCTTACTCTGCACATGGCCTCTTTATCTCCTCCAGCTCCCCACAGGGCAGGAGCTCTTTAAACTTCCTTCTCTTTCTTTTTTTTCCCCCATGGTTTTCCAGACCTTCCATGTGGGATCTCTAGCCATGTGAGTGCCTTTCCTTGGCTCTGTGCTTCCCTCAATAAATATAATAACTTATCCTTCTCAGTTTTTTTTTATTCAATTCTTTGATTAATGAACTTAGGGTTTAGGGTTCAAGGACTTTCCTGGACCCCAAGCACCCCGATACATTCCTACAATTTGCCACTCCAGAAACCAAATATTTCCCCAACTCCCCCACCCCCCACATTTTGTGTTTTGTTCCTTCTCTGCAAGTTTATCACCTTTCGGTAAAATGGCACATAAGCCCTAAATTCTAACCCTATGGCGTCATCACAAAGCTCACGGGTATGGTCATTACATGCATGAATACATTCTGCTTCTTTTCTTGTTAGTGATTTTCACCGAGTTTGTTGTTGACTCTCAACCTCTGAATCTAATTTTCTTCCCTAAAGCAGGAACAAAGAGCACATCAGAGTCATTGTGACTTTGTCACGACTCTGCTTGTCTGTCTGTCTGTTCTGTGACACACTTGCACATCCTTGGCCTGTGCACGGTAAGCCATGCCTTCTAATGAGCTTGAAGATATCGTGGTTTCTTCTACAAATGGGAAGTTTCTGGCATCCTCATGTTGAGCAAATCAAGATTCCTTTTTTTCTTTCAGCTCAGATAATCATGAGCATTTTTAAGACAAAAATATGATTAAATTGAGGCATACACATTTTAGGCATACTTAAAATATTTGAAAATTTGTTTATTTATTGGAGAGAGAGAGAAGATGATGGGTATGCCAGGGCCTTCAGCAGCTGTAAACGAACGCCAGACACTTGCACCACCTTGTGCATGCCCAGTTGTCTAGGGCCAAAGAAATAGCTTAGTGGTTAAGACATTTGCCTGTGAAGCCAAGGGACTTAGGTTCAATTTCCAAGGACTTCACAGGCAAATGCCTTAACCACTAAGCCATTTCTTCAGCCCTAGACATAATTTTTTAATTGTTTTACTTTTTGATTTTCAGAAAGAGGAGGGTAGAGGGGGGAAATGGGCATGTCAGGGCCTCTTGCCACTACAAATGAACTCCAGATACAGGCACCACTTTGTGCATCTGGCTTATGTGTATACGGGAAATGAAACCCAGGTCATCAGGCTTTGCAAGTAGTCACCTTTAAGCGCCGAGCCATGTTTCCAGCCCTAGAGATAATTTTATTGCGTACTAAACAGATAGAGGCATAGTATAATTTTTGTATGGACTGTGATACCAAAATACTTGAGTGACTCACTTTGCTCTGAGTTTTGCTTTATGCCATGGACTGGACCCAAATGGACAGTCTATCTGGGGTATGTCTGCATGTGATGTGTAGTGGGTGCATAGCATGTATTTGCTGAAGAGATGAATGAATGATTTGCAGTGAGAATACGTGAGGTGAAACTTAACAATTTTCTGGGGATTCACTTCCTAGAGGATAGGGACATTGTAGAGACATATCCATGTATTGCAGTCACCTTCTCATTGCTGGCACAAAGCACCCGACCAAAAGCAGCTGATGGGAGGAAAAGGGAAGCTTCATGATGGCAGGGGAAAATGTGGCATGAGCAGAGGCTGGAGATCGCCTGGTGAACATCAGGTGGACATCAGCAGGAAGGAGAGTGTGTCCACCATTGGCAAGGGAAAGCTGCCTGTAACACCCATGATTCTGCTCCCAACAGCACAACTCCTCCAGAAGGGCTCCAATTCCCAAATTGCCATCATCCGGGGACCCAGTATTCACAATGTATGAGTTTGTGGGGGGCATCTAATTCAAACCATCATAGCATGTCACCTCTGTTTGCTACTGTGACTCCCCTTCCAGGTTGACACAGGACGTGGCCCAAGAGTATTAGATCCTATTCCTGACTCTGCTTCTGACTCATTATTGACTTCTACATTATTCACTTCCTGTCTGTGATAGTGTTGGTCATTTCATATAAACAAGGTGACTGAGGGATGCTAACAGCTGAAGGCTTATAAACAATTTCAGAATGTTATACGCAGTGAAAATACTAAGTACTGCTTTCTATGAATTCATGAAGTAGTGGGTGAATTGGAACTGCAAATCTCTCTTCTGGATCAATTAACTGCTTTAGTTTCAAGTGAAAACAAAGCACAAAAGCCACTTCAAGGGGAGAGACTTTCAATTCACACTTTCTCATGAGTAATTCCTTATTAAGAATGACAAATCAGACAACAAATCAGAAGGATGTCAGATGACGAGGGAGCAGTGGCGGACTGCCTCTCTCATTCATTTCCACCTTTGGTACATGTAAGTATGCGCTTCCAAAGAGAATGGCACATAAAGCACCCAAAGGCAGTTCCTGCAAGGGGAGAGAACTTATGAATGCTGTGGGAGGGCGTCCTTCCTGGGGGGATTGAGTGAATCAAGTCTCAAGGATTCTTCCCTGTCTGCTATGAGGAATCTCTTAGCAATGCTCCAAGGGCTGCTCCTTCATGAACTTCAAGTTCTGTTGGACCTCTGTCCTCCTCCATAATGGGCATCTGATGGATCAGAAATAATTAAGTGATTCATTCTATGGCTGGAGGACGAGGTAGCTCCAAAAGTCATTTAACTTGGCGTATAAACCTCCACCGGCTTCCCAGCAGTGAGGACAATGGAACACAAAGATTATTAAAAAAAAAAAATTAAGCTGGGCGTGGTGGTGCATGCCTATAATCCCAGCACTTGGGAGGCAGAGGTAGGAGGATCACCATGAATTCGAGGCCACCCTGAAACTCCATAGTGAATTCCAGGTCAGCCTGGGCTAGAGCGAGACCCCACCTGGAAAAAAAAATGACAAGTGGGCTTTATGAGAGTGTGGTGGTTTAATTCAGGTGTCCCCCATAAACTTAGATGTTTTGAATGCTAGGTTCCCAGCGGATGGACATTTAGGAATTAATGCCTCCTGGAGGCGGTGTATTGTTGGGGGCAGGCTTATGGGTGTTATAGCCAGTGTCCCCTTGCCAGTGTTTGGCACACTCTCCTGTTGCTGTTGTCCATCTGATGTTGGCCAGGAGGTGATGTCCACCCTCTGCTCATGCCATCATTTTCTTCTGCCATCATGGAGCTTCCCCTCAGTTCTGTAAGCCAAATAAACCTTTTTTCCCCCCCACAAGCTGCTCTTGGTCAGGTGATTTCTGCCAGCAAAATGAACTTAACTGCAACATTAAAGTTGGTACTGAGAGAGGGGTCATTTGCTGCTAGATACCTGACTGTGTGGCCTTGGCCTTTTGGAGGTGATTTTCAGGAGGAATGTGCAAGGGTTTGAAACCTTAGTCTAAGAGACGCCTTGCAGTGCTATAAGTACAGCTTGATGGACTATTCTGGTCAGAGTTGAAAGACCTGAATGCAATACGAACTATGGACTGTGAAGTTCGGCTTGTGAGGGTGAGAAAGAGCTTTGCTTGGACTGGGCTAGAAGCAGTTTGAGAGGCTTGCTGTTATGCTCATGTCCTGAGAACTTGTGCAGGGTTGCTTTGTGTAGAAATGGATTGGTGTGAGCACAGTGATATGGCACAGAAGTGAAATCTTTGGGCCCAAACTGCTACCTGTTTAGCTGCAATTGTGTGAGAGATCACAGCCACTGAGATTAGGCCAGCTGACTTGCACTGGGACAACAGAAAGAATGCAGAGTATTTTGAAGGGGCCTGAGTGCTGAAGGAGTGTCCTGTTCTTAAAAGTCTGCTTTATTCCCCCCTGGCTTAATAAACTGGCACCCCACCTGGTATTATGGAGAATAAGAAATGCAGGAAAGAGAGGGTCATTGAATTTGCAACATGATCCTGTGCTTTGGAAATGGCCATGGGCAGTGTGAAGTAGGTTTCCTGATGGAGCTGTGAGGATGAGCTATGGATTGCAGTGGAGACCCATTGGAGATGCGGGGACCATGAGATGGCTGCTAAGGAAAGCTGCTGGCCCCGATGAAGTTTCCCAGAACTGTGAGTAGCCTCGCTGGAGGGGCGAATTGGAATGCCAGAGACTTGTTTCTGATTAGAACTATCAGACTTGGGGATTTGTCACTGGCTAGAATTATTGAACTTGGAGCTACAAGTGTGATGTTTGCCCTGGTTGTTTTAAATCTTGTATTGGTTGAATATTTCTTTGCTATGCCCAATGCCATCTTTGCAGTGTGTTTATTCTGTGCCATTATGTTTTTTTGGGGGGGATATTTTTTGGTATTATGGCTCAGTTAAAAGACCTTGGATTATGGGGATGTTTGAACATCATTAGGATTGATAAAAACTATGGGGACTTTTTTTTTTTTTTTTTTTTGGTTTTTCGAGGTAGGGTCTCACTCTGACTCAAGCTGACCTGGAATTCACTATGTAGTCTCAGGGTGGCCTCGAACTCATGGTGATCCTCCTACCTCTGCCTCCCGAGTGCTGGGATTAAAGGCGTGCGTCACCACGCCCGGCACTATGGGGACTTTTAAAGTTGGACTGAATGCATTGCATTTTACATCATGTATGGTTATCAGTTTATGGGGGCCAGGGGCAGAATGTGGTGGTTTGATTCAGGTGTCCCTCATAAACTTAAGTATTCTGAATGCTATGTGCCCAGCTGATGGAGATTTGGGAATTAATGCCTCCTGGAGGCCGAGTATTGTTGGGGCAGGCTTATGAGTATGATAGCCAGTTTCTCTATGCCAGTGTTGGGCACATTCTCCTGACACCATTGTCCACCTTATGTTGGTCAGGGGTGATGTTCACCCTCTGCTCATGCCATCATTTTCCCTGCCATCTTGGAGCTTCCCCTCAAGTCTAATAAGCCAAAATAAACCTTTTTTTTTTTCCCCCTACAAGCTGCTCTTGGTCGGGTGATTTCTGCCAGCAATGTGGATCTGACTGCGACAGAAAGCAAGGTTCCTTTTCCTAGGACCTTACTGGCTTCATTGTAAGCATGAGGACCCTGAGGTGAGCTTTTCCATTGTTGCATAATCATGACCTTCCTGCTGTTTAGCCTCAAGGGTTGTAAGTAGGTTTTGATTTCTCTGGCAGTGGGAAAAGCAACTGGACTTGGAGATGTTCTGAGGGTTCTCTAGGGTGGGGCCCACGGGGGTGGCTTCAGAGTGTGCCAGTGGCTCATTGTGTGGGCATCTGGAAGTGCCTGAGGAACACTGCCACCGTTGTGAAAGCTGAGTTGCTAGCGGCTACAGGTTAGGGGTTGAAGCTGGTGTAGTTCTTGTCTAAGGGAGGGGTTTTCACTTTGTCACATGAAATCCATATGATTTGCATGAAACACAAATTGCACATGAAATGCATCTATAACATAGGCAAACAGTGCATAACTACTTGCAAACATTATATTACATATTCATACATAGAAATGTGTGTATATGTCATCATATTCTCACAGTAATGCATAATTTTTTTCCAAGCCAAACTGTATCCAGCTTTATTAAAGACACTTTTCATAAACAATCATGGTATTTCAGGCAGGACATGGGCAGGCACTCAGTAACAGTATACAAGAACTTTCAAACTCCCTTCTTGTACGGACTACCAAAATCAGAAAGCCACTATAAAATCCAATGAAGTCTTCATGTGATGCTCAGAACAGGGGAGTTTAGAGTGAGGGTTGACATTTCCCATTGAGCATGTTGTTTTAACAACTTTTCACAAGCTGAGCCTGACTTTCAGGAAATGAAATGAAAATGGAAGGATTATTGATCTGAAAAATCCACAATCTTTTAGAAAAGGTACCACAGCTCTTGAGAGGAACACCGTCATCTCAGTGATGTCACTGCAAAGTCTGGGTCATCTGACACACGGGCAGAACCAGTGTGAAGGGGTCAGGTCCCAACAGGTCTCTAGTTTTAAGGGAGTTAAGTCTCTGCTGATGGTGGAGGGCAGAACATGAAATGGACTTTGAGTTTTCTCATGCCACGAGGCATTTGTGCCAAGGTTGGCTACTGTGTGAACAAAAGGGAATCCCTCCTCCCCAGAGCCAAGGGGAATCTTTCAAAACGAGCAGGGAAGGGTCTTTTCCCATCCCTCTAGCTTAGCTTGGGAGACCTGTTAGTGACACTTGTTCTTCCCCCTAGCCCCCCAAAAAACAATTAAGTGTTCTGTGTGCTAACAACATAGCTTAAAAAAAGTAAAACAAAATTCTGCATTTTTAAAGAAATATATGCAAAATAATTTTAATCTTTTTAAGTTTACATTTTATAGAAATAAAATTTACACATTGGTTTGCATTTAGTTTACATTTCATGGAAACATATTCTAATTGCATATATTTCAGAGTACTATTTCAGATTTTTAAAATTTTTTACTCAGTTTTTATTAACATTTTCCATGATTATAAAAAATATCCCATGGTAATACCTTCCCTTCCCCCCTCACTTTCCCCTTTGAAATTCCATTCTCCATCATACCCCCTCCCCATCTCAATCATTCTACTTACATATATACAAAAAGGAGATATAAAGGGAAGAGAGAGAAAATTCCGCATTTTTATAAAACTTGATGAAAAACTGTATTTCAAACTGTACAGTCACCAAAACCGCACACACTTCGTTTGGCATCTCCAGCACCTTCGGCTTTCTGGGCCTGGTCTGTTTGGGCATCTCCGTTTTCTGCAGGGTTTTTCCCCTCCTTGCCAGCATCAGCCTTTCCCTTTTTCCCTTTGGGTACCTTCTCTCCCTTCTTTGCCGGGGTCTTTTTAGGCTTGAGCTCTGGTTTTGGAGGAGCGGGTTATCAGATGACCTTGCGGATCTTCTCTGCGGTTCGTCCTTCACCTTGGCTTTATCTCCTCTGGCATCCCCCTCAGCCTTTCTTTTGGGCGTGGCGGCAGCGGGGTGGGGAGAGTCCGGGGTGGTGGGGGGGTCGTCCTCGCTTCTTCTTCACACTGCTCCGGTAATGCATAATTTTTATTGGTTTATTTTTATTTCCTTATTTGAGAGCCACAGACAGAGAAAGAGGGAGAGAGAGAGAGAGAGAGAGAGAGAGAGAGAGAGAGAGAGAGAGAGAGAGAATGGGCACTCCAGGGCCACTGTAGACGAACTCCAGACGCGTGCGCCCCCTTGTGCATTGGCTAACGTGGGTCCTGGGGAATCGAGCCTCGAACCGGGGTCCTTGGGCTTCACAGGCAAGCGCTTAACCGCTAAGCCATCTCTCCAGCCCGGGTAATGCATACTTCTAACAACAGGATTGTATCTTGAGACATGTGAGACAGAGTCATCCTTGTGCAGACACTGTAGAGCACCCTTCAACAAGTGCAGGAAGAGCCACTTGGGCTGTGTGGTGCAGCCCTTGCTTTAGGCTTACACACTGCGCAGCGTGTTGCTGTCCTGAGCGCCGGAGGCCGCTGCAATACAAACACCACCATCTGTGGACCTGAACGTAGCACATCCGCAGCCATCATATTAGGCGGGGGAAAGTTTTCAGTTCTATTATCAACAAAGGGACCACTGTCTATGTGGCGCAGGGTTCACTGAAATGTGGCACTGTGGCCCCTTGACTGTACCTACCTGGAGAACCCCCTTTCTAGCCACATGTTTTCTTTCTGGCAAATTTGGAAATCACCCTTTAGTGTGTGGTTTCAGTAACTATCAAGTCAAAGAAAACAAATTTTTCTAGGTCAGAGCTGCCTACATAAGATTCAAACCAGAAACGTCCACTCCACCTTTCTAGTCAAGTTATTCCCCGTTTTAAAATATGGCAAGTGTCTTAGAGCAATATTTTGAGAATACTGAATTCACAGGGACCTTGTTGGGTCTCTTGACCCACTACTGATGTTGTGATGTGTCTCTGGAACATGCTACAGGTACATGATATGAGCTGGGCCTGGAAAGAGCCACATGCTCATGACCTCTCCCAACCTGTATCCCATCAAAGCCCAAATGCCTACACATTCCTAGATTCCAACTCTGTGATACACTGTTGGATCAAACTGACAAGTCCTCTGACAAATATATATACATACATATATACACAAATATATATATATATATATGTATGTATGTATGTATGTATGTATATATATGTATATATGTATAAACATACCATATTTATTTATTTGAAAGAGAGAGAGAGGGAGAGAGAGAATGGGCACGCCAGGGCCTCCAGCTACTGAAAATGAACACCCCCTTGTGCATCTGGCTAATGTGGGTCCTGGGGAATCGAGCCTTAGGCTTCACAAGCAAGCATTTAACCGCTAAGCCATCTCTCCAGCCCCTATAGTTTTTCTATTGAAAATGGGTCGTGCATTGTGGATTTAGCCCCCAGTTATTAGTATGATAAATGTCTCTGAAAATCATGACCCAACATGTAACTCTGACATTCTTTCCGCCCCCTCTTCCACAAGATTTCCCTGAGCCATGTTGGGTTCATTTTTGGTCTGCTTCAGTGCTGAGGTGTTGGGGACCTCTGAGGCTCTGGCTCTCTGATTTGGTAGGAGTTGATTTTTCTCTGCATTGATCTCCTTCCCCTTTGTGCTGGTATCCGGTTCACAGGAAAACATCACCCTTGCTTATTTCGCCAGTTGTCCTTAGTTTCAGTTGGGCCCCTTCTGAGGTATGTTGGGGCAGCTCTCTTCTTAGGATCTGCATCTATCTGGAAAAGAGAAGCAGATTCTCCAACGGAGAGTAAGTTAGCACCCAGAAAATTGAGATAACACTTCTTTTTTGATAGACAGTTTGATAGGTGTAGGCCCTCTTATACCCCGTGGTTGATGGTAGCTTGATATTGTAGAGTGGGCTTGTGTTTGGGTATGGTTCTGACTTGTTTCCCAGCTCCAGCTAAGGGTCTAGTACCACTGACTGGATCAGTTAGCCAAATCAAGAGCAACTGATTCCTCACCATGGCTGTGTACCACTATTGCACTTGTGTGGGTATCACATCCGGTTAATTGTTGCTACTTAGGTTAAACAATGTGTTGCTTGGACAGATCGTGGTCACTTCCCCCAGTCGCCTATGTAGCGCCTTCTGGCACTAGACACGCTGACTGTCTGGGGACTGACTCTCTCCTGGCTTCCAGCCATGTCATTCCATTTTGCGTGTCAGCTGCGTATGGAGTCTTCAGCAATAGGGTCTTACCACTGGCCTTTGGTGGGTCATCAATTACTCTGACAGAAGTCTGTCATTGTTTTGGGAAACCTTGTAGGTTTCTCTGATCAAAAGCTCATTGTGGATTGTAGGCCCAAGCTGGAAGTGGGGGTTACAGGTCAGTGCCCACTAAGAAATTGAGGTTTTTTGAGGCAGGGTCTTGGTAGGTAGTTTTGGTGGGCCTTGAACTGACAATGTAGTCCATGCTGGTTTGGAACTTGTGACATTTTTGCCTCAGCCTCCCTCGTGCTGGGATTGCGTGCTACCGTGCTTGGCTCTGCCTCCTGTTCTAATGGGTAAGTCTTTGCTCTGACAAAAACATGAGCCTCTTAGTTTCTTGGCTGCTTCACTCCAAATTATAATGTTTTCTATATAGATAAACTTCAAATTAAGCTGAAGTGTCTTTGGTTATTATTTTATATGATGCAATCTCTTCCCCAAAGCCCCGCCAGCTAAGGACCACATTTTCAGAACATAGATGTTGAAGGGGGAGGGAGAGGGGAGGGAACATCCTACTCAAGACACAAAGGGACATAAGTACATTGTAATTTTAATAGCCTTGTGAGTAAACATCAAATATGTACATGTGGTAAGGGATGTGGTCCAACTACAATTGCTATCATTTAAAAAAAATTATTTATTTATTTGACAGAGAAAGAGGGAGATAGAGAGAGAGAATGGGCACACCAGAGCCTCCAGCCACTGCAGACAAACTCCAGACACGTGTGCCCCCTTGTGCATCTGGCTAACCTGGGTCCTGGGGAATTGAACCTGGGTCCTTTGGCTTGCAGGCCAATGCCTTAACCAATAAGCCATCCCTCCAGCCCCAACTGCCATCTTTTGTAAGAAGCAGCTGTGGGTATATACAAGCGAGTCTCCAGATTGGGCCTGTTGAAGTTCTCCCATAGAAAGGGAGGCATGGGGCAAGGTAGATTCTGACCTGAGATCTCAGGGAAACCCTGTGCCAGCTGGGCACAATGGTGCATAAGGTCTTGTGACCTCAGTGGCATGATAGAGTGCGCATGCAGGGTGAAAGACTTGGAGTGCCACCTATCCAACTATGGGGTGCCTGTTATCCATGTTGGGATGAGACCTTTTAACATGGCTTTTTTGGGGTCTCCACATTTCTATAAGTAACCCTTTGCCTTTTTTTATGTCAGAAAGTCCAATAAACTCATTGGCTTGCCAAGATAAGTTTGGGTGGAATGGGCCTTTAGCTTGTTAGGGGCGGGGTGCCCTGTTTGAGGGAATAAGCACCTGTGGGCTACTCACCAGAAAAGCATTCACACAACCAAATATATTAGGTTGCTTAGAATTAAGGCAATTTTGGATTTTTTGTCTTAGAGTCTACAAATAAGGACCAGTTGTGAGCTGGGCTCAGAACCTGTTCCTAAGCTCTGGCCTGACGACTGCACTGGGTTTTGACAGGTTAGGTAACAGTCTGTCATGAGGTGAAACAGGTGGGGATGTTCACGCCTCTCCTTTGAAATTTAGTTTACTGACATGAACACACACACACACACACACACACTAAGGATGGCAAACAGGTATGCCCTTAGATGCTGATCAGTTGGCAGAGAACTCTTCTGAACTCTGTGTTGAGAACTGTGATGCTAAAACAAGCTGAAGAGTTGATCAGCAACATCTTCCATGGTTCTGGGGATTGGTGGGAGCTGAGGGGGTCAGTGATTTGTTGTTCTTGGGTCTACAGTAGTGTGGAAGAAATAAGTCTCACATTGACTTAGGTTTTGAGTCTGTTGAGGGTGTTTTTATTTGATTTGAGCTTGCTAAAATGACTGTTGCAGGCATTCAGTACATCATAATAGTTTTCCCCAAACATCAGGAGTTCAACTAGAATTTGTGTAGTGACTATAGAATAAGTGATTCAATTGAATACAGGAAGTAGAAAAGGAAGTTGGTGAGTTCATCTAACACAGTTATAGATGAGGCAATCAACATTAAATTAAATGTATGAATTATCCCTAAACCGAGATTAGTCATGTTTCATGATTTTCCCCTAACTGCTGTTTCATAAAACTTAACCTTTATAAACAAAGGAAAAACATACACAATTGGGTCAAGATAGGCTTTTATAGTAAAATAACTGCAGGAAGGCCTTTATCTCTTCCACTGAATGGTGGGGAAGAAATCTGTGTCAAGAGAAGAGTCAAATTTATATCATCCGAGACTTTGCCTTCAATCTGATTGATTAGAAAATCAATTTTTTTGTTTTTTTTATTTATTTGTTTTCGAGGTAGGGTCTCACTCTAGTCCAGGCTGACCCGGAATTCACTATGTAGTCTCAGGGTGGCCTCGAACTCACAGCGACCCTCCTACTTGCCTCCTGAGTGCTGGGATTAAAGGCACATGCCACCACACCTGGCGAAAATCAATTTATTTTAATTGTTTAGTTTTCTAGGCCATGAGCTCATCGTCCCTATTAGTTCAGAGCAGCATATGGGTACCATAGCACCAGAATGAGCAAAAGTGCCTAAACTCCAACGAAGCCCCTTATGGTTCCCTTTCATGCAAGCTGACCGAACAAATGGAGACGCATGTTCCCCACTCCCAGGGTGGGATCTGTGGCATTTTATTTATCTGCAGTTCCATTGCCTTTGCAGTCAGCAAGCAGGGACCAATGGGCTCAGCTCACTTTCTCCTTTTTCATTCAGTCCAGGATCCCAACCCATGGAAGTGTGCTGCCCACTGTTACGATGGGCCTGCCCACTGCAGTTAACATGCCCAGAGATTTGTCTCCTAGGTGACGTCAGGTCCTGCTAGGTTGAGGATCAGCATGGGCCCTCACAGTGCTCGAGGCTGCTAGTTCATGGGCACAGTGCTAGCAAGTGGGCGTGGCCTTCTCACCGCGTCCTAACGCAGGGTGGTACGCCACAGGTCACCGCTTAGCAAGCCAGAGAAAAGTTCGTAACACAGAAGCTGGCTTTCGATCCGTGAGTCCGTTCATCCACGATGGATTACATTGCCAACGTGAGTTTTGGTGGGGACATGCAATCCCTTGTATGCTGTAGGGGAAAGGAGCTACCAGGATTGGCTCAATCCCATCATCGTATCCTTGGGGAGTGGGTGCATTTCACCTAAGGCACTTGGCCACGGGCATCTGAGTTTCCCTGATTCATCTTCAACACTGAGCTAATCATTTTGTGTACTTCCCAGAGTGGTCGTGGTGAATAAATAAGAGGGTGGGTGTGAAGTGTGAGCCCTCGACAAGTGGTTGCTTGGATTACAGGTTTCCATTCCCTACCTTCAGTTCGAGAATACGAATCCCTCCTGGCAGCGATGAAAGACCAGAGGAGACAGAGCATCACGGCTGCAGCGGTGTGGCCACCAGCAAAGATGCTGTCTGTCTAATGCTGTGGCTCTGGACGAAGCTCTTTCTGTCCCCCTGCAAGAATGCAGGGTTGTTTGGTGACCCTGACATCATGAATTTCTCCCTGTCAGCTGCTGTAAATGACACACGGGCTACAGGCTTGGGACAAGAATCAGGCAGACAATCCTTGCACTGCTCAAGGGAGAACACAGATTCTGCAGTGTCTGAGTCCTGCGGGCTGCTGGGCTCAATCCGCTCCCTGGCAGATACCGACGCTTCATGTGCCCACGGATTCAGGGCAAACGTGAGGGCCGCTGGCCCGGGGCTATGAGAGGCTGACTTACTGCACTGTGCTTTTCTAAAACCAGGGCAGGCATTGAGCTGGATGGAAAGGCAGGGCCTGGAGGTGAATGTACAACCTGCCTTTGAACACTGGCTCAGCCACTTCATAGATGTGTGACCATTCCACGTCACTGAAAGTCTTTGAGCTCAGTTTTAAAAACAAATAATTGCATTTCCCAGCCCCAAAGTGGTGATACTTTTCAATAGCCACTCTGCGAAGTTGTGTGTTTGTAGACAATGAATGTGAAGCACCTATCACAGAACGTGCGTTCAATAAGTGACAGTCATCATGATTAGTAAACTGAACTTGTCTTTTCATATATTCATACATATATGTATGTGGTGCTGGGATTGAATACACAGCCTGGCATATGCTAAGCCAGTAATGTACCACTGAGCTATACCCCAGTCCTATATTATATATACATTATTATTTGTTTATTTGACAGAGAAAGAGGGAGGGAGAGAGAGAGAGAGAGGGAGAGAGGGGTGATAGTTAATAACGATGCTATAAACATCCCAACGTGTGCACAGATATTTTCATTTCTCTTGAATAAAGATCTCAAGATGGAATTTCTGGGTCATATGGCATGTTTAATTTTATGGGGAACTATATCTGTCTTCCGCAGTCACTGGTACCACTGTGCCTTTCCCCCAACATTGCGTGACATGTTGCAGTTGCTTCAAATGCTTTGGGATTTTATTTAGACATGACCAAGTTATCTTAGGCCATGGACAATTTATTTTCTTCCTTTTCAAACTGTGTGCCTTCTTCCAATCCCTTTTCTTGCCCTTTGCACTGACTAGGACTCCAGTGAGGCTCTGAGCAGGAGGAGAAGAGGTAACCCTCGCTTTACGGCGCGCCTGCGCAGAGGACATACAGGCTCTCCCTGCTAACTGTGGTGCCATTTGCAGCATTTCCTAAATCCTTTTGATCAAGTTCAAGAATTTCCCACTAGTTACAGGGTTTTTTTTTTTTTTTTTCATTTTTTGAGGTAGAGTCTCACTCAAGCCCAAGATGACTTGGAACTCACTCTGTAGTCCCAGGCTGGCCTCGAACTCACGGTGATCCTCCTACCTCCGCCTCCTGAGGGTTGGGATTAAAGGCATGCACCATCATGCCTGGCTCTATTTCCCATTTTATCTGAGTTATTATTTATTATTATTTTTATCATGAATGCTGTTTGGTTTTGTCAAACACATTTTCTGTATCTATTGAGATGAGCATAGCATTTTCTACTCTTTTTTTAAATTTATTTATTTGATTATTTGAGAGTGACAGAGAGAGAAAGAGGCAGATAGAGAGTGAGAGAGAGAATGGGCGCACCAGGGCTTCCAGCCTCTGCAAACAAACTCCAGACGCGTGCGCCCCCTTGTGCATCTGGCTAACGTGGGACCTGGGGAACCGAGCCTCGAACCGGGGTCCATAGGCTTCACAGGCAAGCGCTTAACCGCTATGCCATCTCTCCAGCCCTCTACTCTTTGATATTAATATGATTAATAGTATTTTAACTCTTAGATATTAAATCAGTCTTATATTCCTGACATGAAGCTCACTTGATTTTAATGTGTTATTCTTTGTATATATTACAGAATTAAAATTGGTAGTATAATTTGGAGGATTTTTGTATCTCTGTTCGTAAGTATTGGTGTTTTCCCTTGATGTCTTTAGGATCAGTAATACTGAGTTTATAAAAGAAGTTGGGAAGGGCTAGAGAGATTGCTTAGCACTTAAGGCACTTGCCTGCAAAGCCTAAGGACCTATGTTTGACTTTCCAGATCTCACATAAGCCAGATGCACAAAGGTGAGGCAAGTGCAAGGTCGCACATGCTTATTAGGTGGCACAAACATCTGGAGTTTGATTTCAGTGGCTGAGGCCCTGGCACACCAATTCTCTCTCTCACTCACTCTAAGTAAGTAAGTAAGTAAGTAAGTAAGTAAGTAAATAAATAAATGAAGTTGGGAAGCATAGTAAACTAAATAACAGGCCTCAAAGACATATTCATGGCCTAAATCTCTAGAGTTTCTGAATGTTATTTTTATGGGGAATAAAGTGATTTGTATATATGATTTTTAAAAAAATGAGATTATGCTAAGTTATAATTAAACATAGCTCCAAGTTTCCTTAAAAGTGGGTGGCAGTGGGAGGCTTCACAGGCAGACAGCGAGGTGGCACATGGACAAGAAGAAGCAATGGGATTTTGGAGATGTTTGCTGGCCAAAGTGGGCCTAATGCCAAGTGCCAGCAGTCCCCGGAGTGGGAAGAGGCAGGGGAGGGACCTCCAAGGTCTCTGCAGAGAGCCTGGTGCTGCTGACATTTTGATTCGAACTCAGTGATCCTGATTTAAACTTCTAGACTTGGAAACTCATTTCTGTAGTTTTAAGCCACTCAGGTCATAGTCATTTCTGACAGCAGCCTCAGAAAGATGAGGATGCATTTTCTTCTCTTGTACATTCGCAAAGATTTGATGTAATATTGGTTAATATTTCTGCTGAAAATGAATGTTGGGATATACCTATGGAAGCCTCTGGATCTATACTTAAAATTTTTTATTTTTATTTTTTGAGAGAGAGCGAGAGAGAGAATAGTCACGCCAGGACCTTCAGTCTGCTATGATGAATTCCAGATGCGTGTGCCCCCTTGTGGTGCATTGCAACATTGCATGCTTGTGTCGCTGGCTACATGGGACCTGGAGATTTGAACATCAGTTCTCAGGCTTGCAGGCAAGTGCCTTAACCATTAAGCAATCTCTCCAGCCCTAGATCTGTACTTTCTAATGCAAATATTTTAAAATGTATTAGGCCAAGGGTAGTGTGAGGATGAGGCCTGGGTTTGATTCCCAGCAAAACACACACACGCAAGCCCGCACACACGCTGCTATTCAGGCTTTTATCATAGTTATTTGTGTCCTTCAAAGATGAATTTTCATTTCATCTGTGTAGTTAAGTTTATTGGTATATAGTTATTCATAATATTTCTTAATACGTTATGTTTGCAGTATCTGTAGCAATGTCCTCTCATTCCGGATATTGGCAAATTTGTCATTTCTCTTTTGTTCTTGGTCAATACAACTAAATGTGTATTAATCTTTAAAAAATATTTTGATAATTTTTTTTGAGAGCAAGAAAGCAGCAGATACATACAGAGGAGAGAGAGAGAGAGAGAGAGAGAGAGAGAGAGAGAAAGAGTGAGTTGGTGCACCAGGGCCTCCAGCCACTACAAATGAACTCCAAACACATGAGCCACTGTATGCATCTGGCTCACATAGGTTCTAGAGAATCAAATTTCTGGGTCCTTAGATTTTTCAGGCAAGGGCCTTAACTGCTAAGTAATTTCTCCAGCCCTAAATGTGTATTAATTTTATAAAACTTTTAAAGTGACTGCTTTTAGCTCATTGATTTTCCCTATTGATTGCATTACTTTTTTATTTTAAAATACTTTATTTTTATTTATTTATTATTTGAGAAAGGATGAGACAGAGAGAGAGACAGAGAGAGAGTGAGAGAGAGTGAGAGAATGGGCACACCAGGGCCTGTAGCTGTTGCAAACCAACTTCAGATGCATGTGCCACCTTCTGCATCTGGCTAATGTGGGTCCTGGGGAATTGAACCATGGTCCTTTGGCTTTGCAGGCAAGCACCTTAACCACTCAGCAATTTCTCCAGCCCTCTTTTATTACTTTTTAATATTACTTCCTTTCTTTTACTTATCTTGGGTTTAATTGGCTCTTTTGTAACTGCTTAAAGGGGAAACATAAGTAACTGGCTTTATAGGTCTTTCTTCATTTAAAATTTATGCATTTGAAACCATAAAATTTCCTTTAGGCATTGTCTTAGTTAAATTACATATGTGTTAATATTATAGGTTTTCAGTTTCATCTAGTTCAGGATATCTTTCAGTTTGCTGTGTCATTTCTTTCTGTTTCCCACAGATTATTTAGAAATGGCCCAAGAAGCATGTGTCTTATGGGCCCAGTCCTTTAACATTTAGTGGGATTTGTTTTCACCTGGCACATGGTCTTTCTAAGTGAATGTTCTGTGTTGACAGATCAATAAATGTCAGTTTGGTCTAGTTGATTGATGGTTTTATTCAATTTTCTAATTGTCTTAGTTTCTGCCTACTTATTCTGCTATTGAATGAGGAGGCTGAACATCTTGAAGTCCATTTGTTACCCATTTAAGTTTATTCAGATGTTTTCTTTATGTACTGTCAAGCTCTGCTATTCGGTGCATATGTCCTCATGATTATTCTATCTGCAGTGTTTCCTGCCTTCAGAAAGCTTCCATGTGTTAAAGTCTTCTTTGTCAGGTATTAATAGAGCGTCTTCATCTTCCTCATTCTTGTCACATGAGGCATCCTTTGAATAATTTTACTTTTAATTTGTTGGTTTCTGTATTTGAACTGCTGCTCTGATACTGGTGCAGCATCTTACTCAGGCTGAAAACCTCTGCCCTTTGATCACAGTGCTTAGCTCACTACATTCAGTGTGGTTAATCATATGACTGCATTTTTATCTATGATTTTATTAGCTTTTTTAATTAAAATAAAGCTTTATTAAAATTTTTCATAATTCCCCTTTGTCTCCACTCCCCCACCCCTTTCCTACGATTTCCTCTTCTGTAGTGACGTTGATTTTGCACTCCTCCATTGTAAGCAACAACCTGTTGATGGGCCCGATGGCCTGCAGGTTTTGTGTAGGCCACAGCAGCTGCTGTGAGGTCATGAATACAATGACCACCTTATTTTGTCTGGAAGACAGTGTTCCAATGGCACTGCTCTCCATCCTTTGGCTCTTACCCTCTTCCTGCCACCCCTTCGGCTATAATCCCCGAGCCACTGGAGGGTGTGATAGGGATGTTTCATTCAGTGCTGAACATGCAACTGTCACTTCTGAGGAGTCAACTACACAACAGAGAAGGGAAGCAGGTGATGCGATGTCATGTGCATAGACTTACTAAAAACACACAGAGGAGATGACTCATCTCAAGCTGGGCTTTCTCTTGTTATCATTCTGATGAGTCTTGGTATTCGCCACCATTTGTAAAAAAAAAAAAAAAGCGGGTTCTCTTAAAGTGAAAGCAGCATTGACCAAAGGGAATTGACATGTGCAATTAGAAGACTTTTGAGTGGGCATAATATTTCTACTTAGCCAGAGAACAGGGTAAGCTTTCCTCTGTGGTCTATGACCTTCCAAACCATGTGCTTTTGGCTTGGTTCTCAATATCAGGCATAAATTCCTTCTGATTGAGTGGATCTCATATCCAATCAAAGAGCAATTGGTTATCTCCATAATTTATGTGTTACTATTGTACTGGTGGGTATATCTTGCCTGGCTGTTCTCACGGCTAGTCAGAGAGCCTTCTCCAGGGAGATGGCAGTAAACACTGAGGAAACTTAAAACTCATCAAAGCAGAAAGAAGAGACCTCTGGGACATCAACACTAAAGTAGACTTCTAACATGCCCTCCAAGGTTCAGGGAATGTTGTAGAAGAGGGAGCAGAAAGTAAGAGCCATAGGGAAGGACAGTGCATAGTTGGACACTCTTTCCCACAAGAACTGACTGGTTCAACTGTGATCTCAGTGTCTACCAAAACCCCACTGGAGAGGCCCTCTGGGGGATAGGGCAGGACCAGTTTGAAATATGTTCATATATTAAAGATCCCAGTAAAATTTAAATTTAAAAATGAGAAAACAAAGCACAGAGGAGGTTTAGAGAGGAGGTGGGATTTTGCAGAATGGGAAAGGAATGTTGCAGAGGCTGTAACAGACTGAGGTTTTGTGGCTCATGGGAGATACCTGGCCTCTGAAAGACAAGAAAAGGTATGGTGTATATGTATAAGTGGGGCAAATGTGTAAATCTAATTGAAGTTCTTTCTTGTTAGAAGATATTTTATATTTACTTATTTATTTGAGAGAGAGAGAGAGAGACCAAAATAGTCAGAGAGAGAGAGAGAGAGAGAGAGAGAGAGAGAGAGAGAGAATGGGCATCCCAGGGCCTCCAGCCACTGCAGTCAAACTCCAGATGCATGTGCCCCCTTGTGCATCTGGATTACGTGGGTCCTAGGGAATCGAATCTGGGTCCTTTGACTTTGCAAGCAAGCACCTTAACTGCTAAGCCATTTCTCCAGCCCTGAAGTTCTTTCTTATTAAACAATACAATGCACCAAATTGTACTGCTCTTAAAACATGCATATTTTACTGGGGCTTTGTAAGCTAAGCTAGAGAAAACATAACTGTCAAAATGCTTGAAGACACTTATAGAAAAACATGGGAACAGGTAAAATAATAAACGACAAAAAAAAAAAAAAGGTTGTAGTGAAATGCTGCCATGATTAAGAAATCTAGTTTGCGGGTACAGTGGTAGAGCACTTGTCTAGATTATGTGATAACTTCTTCAACACTAAAAGGAAAAAAGGTACATCTTTTTTTTTTAATTTTTATTAACATTTTTCATGATTATAAAATATATCCCATGGTAATTCCCTCCCTCCCCACCCCCACACTTTCCCGTTTGAAATTCCATTCTCCATCATATTACCTCCCCATTACAATCATTGTAATTACATATATACAATATCAACCTATTAAGTATTCTCCTCCCTTCCTTTCTCCACCCTTTATGTCTCCTTTTCAACTTACTGGCCTCTGCTACTAAGTATTTTCATTCTCACGCAGAAGCCCAGTCATCTGTAGCTGGGATCCACATATGAGAGAGAACATGTGGCGCTTGGCTTTCTGGGCCTGGGTTACCTCACTTAGTATAATACTTTCCAGGTCCATCCATTTTTCTGCAAATTTCATAACTTCATTTTTCTTTACCGCTGAGTAGAACTCCATTGTATAAATGTACCACATCTTCATTATCCACTCATCTGTCGAGGGACATCTAGGCTGGTTCCATTTCCCAGCTATTATAAACTGAGCAGCAATAAACATGGTTGAGCATGTACTTCTAAGGAAATGAGATGAGTCCTTTGGATATATGCCTAGGAGCGCTATAGCTGGGTCATATGGTAGATCAATCTCTAGCTGCTTTAGGAACCTCCACAATGTTTTCCACAATGGCTGGACCAGATTGCATTCCCACCAGCAGTGCAGAAGGGTTCCTTTTTTTCCACATCCCCGCCAACATTTATGATCATTTGTTTTCATGATGGTGGCCAATCTGACAGGAGTGAGATGGAATCTCAATGTAGTTTTAATCTGCATTTCCCTGATGACTAGTGACGTAGAACATTTTTTTAGATGCTTATATGCCATTCGTATTTCTTCCTTTGAGAACTCTCTATTTAGCTCCATAGCCCATTTTTTGATTGGCTTGTTTGATTCCTTATTATTTAACTTTTTGAGTTCTTTGCATATCCTAGATATTAATCCTCTATCAGATATATAGCTGGCGAAGATTTTTTCCCATTCTGTAGGTTGCCTCTTTGCTTTTTTCACTGTGTCCTTTGCGGTGCAAAATCTTTGTAATTTCATTAGGTTCCAGTGGTTAATCTGTGGTTTTATTGCCTGAGCAATTGGGGTTGTATTCAGAAAGTCTTTGCCAAGACCAATATGTTGAAGGGTTTCCCCTACTTTTTCCTCTAGCAGTTTCAAAGTTTCAGGTCTGATGTTAAGGTCTTTAATCCATTTGGACTTAATTCTTGTGCATGGCGAGAGAGAAGAATCTATTTTCATCCTTCTGCAGATATTTATCCAGTTTTCAAAACACCATTTGCTGAAGAGGCTGTCTCTTCTCCAATGAGTATTTTTGGCATTTTTATCGAATATCAGGTGGCTATAGCTACTTAGGCTTACATCTGGGTCCTCTATTCTGTTCCACTGATCTACATGTCTGTTTTTGTGCCAGTACCATGCTGTTTTTGTTACTATGGCTCTGTAGTATAGGTTAAAATCAGGTATGGTGATACCACCAGCCTCTTTTTTGTTGCTCAGTATTATTTTAGATATTCGAGGTTTTTTGTGATTCCAAATGAATTTTTGGATTGTTTTTTCTATTTCAATGAAGAAAGCCTTTGGAATTTTGATAGGGATTGCATTAAATGTGTAGATTGCTTTAGGTAAGATTGCCATTTTCACGATATTGATTCTTCCAATCCAGGAACAAGGGATGTTTCTCCACTTTCTAGTGTCTTCTGCAATTTCTCAGCTTGAGTGTTTTAAAGTTCTCATTGTATAGATTCTTTACTTCCTTGGTTAGGTTTATTCCAAGGTATTTTATTTTTTTTTGATGCAATTGTGAATGGAAGTGATTCTCTGATTTCATCCTCTGTGTGTTTGTTGTTAGCATATATGTAGGCTACTGATTTCTGTGTATTTATTTTGTATCCTGCTACATTGCTGTAGGTTTTGATCAGCTCTAACAGCTTGCTAGTAGAGTCTTTAGGGTCCTTTATGTATAGAATCATGTCATCTGCAAATAATGATAACATGATTTCTTCCTTTCCAATTTGTATCCCTTTTATGTGTGTCTCTTGCCTTATTGCTATGGCTAAGACTTCCAAAACTATATTAAATAGAAGTGGGGACAGTGGACACCCTTGTCTTGTCCCTGATTTTAGTGGAAAAGCTTCCAGTTTTTCCCCATTTAGTAATATGTTGGCTGTAGGCTTGTCATAAATAGCCTTTATTATATTGAGATATGTTCCTTCTATTCCCAGTCTCTGTAGGACTTTTATCATGAAGGGATGTTGGATTTTGTCAAATGCTTTCTCTGCATCTAATGAGATGATCATGTGATTTTTGTCCTTCAACCCGTTTATGTAATGTATTACATTTATAGATTTGCGTATGTTGAACCATCCCTGCATCTCTGGGATAAAGCCTACTTGGTCAGGGTGAATGATCTTTTTGATATACTCTTGTATTCTGTTTGCCAATATTTTGTTGAGAATTTTTGCATCTATGTTCATGAGGAAGATTGGTCTGTAATTCTCTTTTTTTGTTCTATCTTTGCCTGGTTTTGGTATCAGGGTGATGCTGGCCTCATAGAAGGAGTTTGGTAGAATTCCTTCTTTTTCTATTTCCTGGAAAAGCTTAAGAAGCAATGGTGTTAGCTCTTCCTTAAAAATCTGGTAAAATTCAGCAGTGAATCCATCCGGGCCTGGGCTTTTTTTAGTTGGGAGATTATTGATAACTGCTCGGATCTCCATGTTTGTTATAGGTCTATTTAAGTGATTAATCTCATTTTGATTTAATTTAGGTAGGTCATATAGATCAAGGAAATCATCCATTTCTTTCAGATTTTCATACTTTGTGGAGTATATGCTTTTGTAGTATGTCCCTATGATTTTTTGAATTTCTCTGGAATCTGTTGTGATATTGCCTTGTTCATCTCTGATTTTATTAATTTGTGTCTCTCTTCTCTCTTTCTTTTGGTCAGATTTGCTAAGGGTTTATCAATCTTGTTTATCCTTTCAAAGAACCAACTCTTTGTTTCATTAATTCTTTGGATTGTTGTTTTTGTTTCTATTTCATTAATTTCTGCCCTAATCTTTATTATTTCTTCCCGTCTACTAATTTTTGGTTTGCCTTGTTCTTCTTTTTCCAAGGCTTTAAGGCGAAGCATTAGGTCGTTTACTTGCGACCTTTCTAATTTCTTAATATAGGCACTTAAGGCTATAAATTTACCTCTTAGAACTGCCTTCATTGTGTCCCAGAGATTTTGGTATGTTGTGTTCTCATTATCGTTTGACTCTATAAATTTTTTGATTTCCTTTTTGATTTCTTTATTGACCCACTCATCATTTAGTAGTGTATTGTTTAGTTTCCATGATTTTGTGTATGCTCTATAGCCTTTCTTGCTACTGATTTGTAGTTTAATTCCATTGTGGTCAGATAGAATGCAAGGAATTATTTCAGTTTTCCTGAATTTGTTAAGATTTGCTTTGTGTCCTAATATATGGTCTATTTTAGAGAATGTTCCATGTGCTGCTGAAAAGAATGTATATTCTGCAGCCTTTGGATGAAATGTCCTGTATATATCTGTTAGATCCATTCCTTCTATGACCTCATTTAGTCCAGATGCCTCTCTGTTTATTCTTTCCCTGGATTACCTGTCAATTGATGAGAGTGGGGTGTTAAAGTCACCCACCACCACTGTGTTTGGTGTTATCTGTGACCTTAGTTCTAATAGTGTTTGTTTGACGAATTTGGGAGCCCCCCATGTTAGGTGCATATATGTTTAGGATTGTAATGTCCTCCTGTTGGAGTGTGCCCTTAATCAATATAAAGTGACCTTCCTTATCTTTCTTGACTAACGTCGGACTAAAGTCTACCCTGTCTGATATTAGGATAGCAACCCCTGCTTGTTTTCTAGGCCCATTTGCTTGAAACACCGTCTTCCAAACTTTCACCCTAAGATAATGTCTATCCTTTGTAGAAAGGTGAGTTTCTTGGAGACAACAAATTGTAGGATCCTGCTTTTTAACCCAGTCTGCAAATCTATGTCTTTTCGTTGGGGCATTGAGACCGTTGATATTAAGAGATATTATTGAAAGGTGTGTATTTATGTTTGCCATTTGTGTGTGTGTGTTACTGGTTCTATCTGTGCTCTCTTCTGTTATTTTTAGTAAAAGTGTGTATTTTGCTGAGTTTTTTTGGTCTTTTTCCCCCCTAGGCTGCTTTGGCGTGGTACCTACGCCGCCATCTTCAAAAGGTGCATCTTAAGTCTCAGTTTATGGAAGAGAAAAATCACTGGTTTTGCATAGTTTGTACATTTAGGATAAATTAACAAAATTTGCTGTAATTCTCCCCTTGTTACACAGCAGTAAGTGAAGTGCGCTCTACTCTGGTCGTTTTTCACTTGTCTCTTCTGGAGGAAACTTGCAACTAATGTAGCTGCTGTTATGACTCAAAAAAAAAAAAGGTTCTTAATAAGTTGAAAGATGTGTCAGTAGCAAGGGAAAATGTGAAATCCTGAGCAGGTCATTATATAAGCCCCAAGATGGGCTAGTTTCATTTAATTCCCAAGGTCCCCTCATTATATTTTTCTCTAAGGTGATTATTTGCAATATAATTCCTGTGAGCTGAAAGGTTGCCTTATCTTAGAAATCATAATATTTCATCTTATCCTTTAATTTAAAAGGCTCAGTAAAAGCTATTTGTATTGGGATGATGAAAAAATGTAACACTTGCTTTAAATCGCTGGACGTGAATTCAGGAAGATGGGATTAATAAGGATGTAGCCTTGGGGAAGCCACATATGATGTCACGGCTGAAACTGGACAGTGTGACATTACAAAACCAGATGGTTGACAACTGAAAATAATTAGGTGGCTCAGGTAGCCTTTGGCTCCCTACACTCACCAGCCAGTGGTACTAATTGTGGGGGGGGGGGTCACAAGAACCCTAAAAACGTACATCTTATCACTTATTTCTCTTTCCTATTTATGAATGGCCTCCTGCCCTTGAAAAGTTCTCCCAAAGCATGTTTAAGTGTATCCATAGATGAGCAGACCCATAATAGCTCTGCCATGCCCTCCTTCTTGGTGTAGGGAGGTGGTTGGCATCATCCCTGTGAGGTGTATGGAACACAAGGCCCCCAGCAAGGTCCCCATGCTTTAGAGAGACCGTGGGGATCCAGCTCAGTGCACCTCAGTGGCCTCTCTCTTTTCCTGGGGTGCTAAGAAGACAGTCCATAGGTCGAACACAGAAGCACCCAGACTAGCTTTCTCCTCTCTTCTAAGGCCTGGCTTCTCAGTAAAACAGGATGTTTCTGGCACGGCGGATTCTCACAGGGACGGTTTTACAGGGAGAGCCTCTGCTCTGTGCAGGCGGAGGCCACACCGGCCTGTGCGGCTGTGAATCACCGCGGTGTGGGCACAGGGTAAACCCTTGCCAGCTCTCTGCTCGGGGTCCTTGAGTCTCTCAGTCAGTTAAAATCTTAGGGCACTGAGCCCACAAGTTTGTGGGACTTGCCTAAATTTCACCTTTGGCTCGAGCTTGGACCCTCTTTACACCTAACACGTCTTATATGAAATATCTATTGCTGCCACTTGATTATAAATTGTGTTATTCCTGGACAGTCTGGGAAAGGACAAAAATCCATTGTTTTTA